>NC_088791.1:38152997-38777997 GCF_011386835.1 Chrysemys picta bellii
TCCTTCCCGATCCCAAATATGGTGATCAGCTAAACACTGAGCATATAAAAAGTCAAGACTGGCCTAGGGGGGTAATAAGCAGGGCAATTGCCCACGGCCCCACACCACAGGAGGCCCTGCGAAGATGAGTTGCTGAGGCTTCTTCTTCAGCCGTGGGTGGCAGGGCTCAGGCCCCTGGACTTCAGCCCAGGGTGGGGCTTTCTGCCCTGGGTCCTGTTAAGTCTAATGCCAGCCCTGCTTGGCAGACCCCCTAAAACCTGATCGCAGCTCCCCAGGGGGCCCCGGACCTCTGGTTGAGAACCAGTGACTTAGTTCACTGCACAATACCAGTAAGTAATTTGTGTAAATTAATTGGGAGTGGATGTTTTGAATTTAATTAACTTTCTACATGTGTCCTTCTATAGGCATCAAAAGTACACATCCCTAGCTCTGTACAGTCAAGACATGGTGACACAAATATAATTTACTGTAACGTAGTGAGTTGTACTCCAAGTGCATACCCTTAAACAAAGCAAAGACAAATAGCTAGACCAGATAGCTATGTGTGTTCTGGGACAAAATCATAGAAATGGTTAATCGCGTGGGCAATTCAGCATAAAGTCCCTAACGTTGAAATGTTGTTGCATTAAACAAAAGCAGGGCTTTGTATTTCAGAACAGAAATGGTGAGTTAGGAATTTAGACCCCCACATACATCAATGAATACACCAGCTACTGGTGAGCAAGAAATTGGCCTGGGTGCTCAGATCCTGCAAGGCAGAGTAGGAGGGAATGACAAAGGTTCCTTTCAGACACCTTTGAACGTCATTAATTCCATGCTGGACCAGAGTGCCCCAGCATAAGTTAAAACAAGCACCGGGCTGCTCTAATTTACACTGGCTGGTAACAACCCCAGAGGTTGTTATGCAACTGGGGATGACAGGAGCACAAAGTGAATCCCCAGCTGCCCTTTTAGGGCAGCTTTATATCCCCTTTGTACCACGGAGGCTGTGGATCTAGCCCAGTTTTCTCATTGTTCTTTATCTTTACAGAATACAGACTTAAGATGGCTGCTTCTATGCCTTAAACACTGAAATCTATGATGACTTTATTTTGTCAAACAGTTTGGAAGCAACTTCACTGTAGACTCAAGGCATGGTGACACAAATCTAACAGTGAGTTGTCAGTGATCAGGATGTGGGCAATTGTGCCTAGTGGTTAGAGCAGGGGTCAGGCAACGTGGCTAGAGCAGGATTGAGACAGTAAAGCCAAGGGTCAGAACTGGAGTTAAGGGACAGATGTCAGAGCCAAAATAAAAAGACAGGGTCAGAGCCAAAATAAAAAATCAGAACCAATTAAACAACAATAGATTATCTGATCCACGAATAACCCTATTTTTGGTTTTGAAGGCAAAACTTCCACTGAAGTGCATACAAATTTATTCATATAAGAAGTCATTCAATTTAGCTCTGAATAGAACTTTTCTAGCAGCTTCAACTTTGGTTCCCTTTGTAATCTTCATTTTTACTTTGTGGGGCAAGTTTTCTAAATATTCAAAACAAAACAAACAAACAAAAAACCTTTCCCCTTGGATTATTTTCCACTTTTGCAAGTGTAAGTGAAAAAGGCATGTCAATAAAATATGACCTCTCTAGCAACCTAACATAAAACAGTTGTCCTAGAGAGAATTCTGAGTCCACCAAGTTCACTTTGTAATCCTGTAGAGGAATTCAGTGTTTATGTACAGTGTGTCAAATTTACAATCTAATACGCATGTAACCAAGAAAGAAGGAGAGAGGGGAAAAGCATTTATGGACGTTTCAGAAAGGGAAAAGTCAATATTTTGTTTTCAATTTAATGTGACGCAGAATTCAGCCTACAAATTAAAGCAATGGAAAAAAATGTGAGAGTGTGGTGCTCACTTGTGATTTTCAGATAAAGTAATGCTAAAGTATTTCTCAAAGGTATAGATTAAATGTTCATTACGTAAATGTACCTCCCCATCAATCTATCCTTTGTTCATTTAGATAGAGTGGTACACTGTTTCCATGTCAAAGAACTCCTGATTACAAATAAATAATTCAACACTGAGATACGCTGTCCACAGAGCATGAAAAAGGGAAACAAACTGGAAAAGAACGTCAATACATTTACATTACTAAATTTCAATCAGCTCATTCTGATTGGATAATTAAGATCCAAAATCAACAACAACAAAAAACTGCTTCCAAAAGGGGAGAGATTAAAAAGACTGGGACTGTTCATCTTAGAAAAGAGACTACTAAGAGAGGGATCTGATAGAGGGCTACAAAATCATGAATGGTGTGGTGAAAGTGAATAAGGCAGTGTTATTTACCCCTTCACATAACACAAGAACCAGGAATCACCCAATGAAATCAGTAGGCAGTAAAACAAATATAAGGAAGTACTTCTTCACACCCCACACAGTCAGCCTGAGGAACTCATTGACAGGGGGATGTTGTGAAGTCCAAAAGTATAACTGGGTTCAAAAAAGAATTACTGGTAGATAAATTCATGGAGGATAGGTCCATTAATGGTTATTAGCCAAGATGATCAGGGATGCAACCCCATGATCTGGGTTTCCCTAAACCTGTGACTGCCAGAAGTTGAGATTGGACAACAGGGGATGGATCACTCGATGAGTGTCTGTTATGTTCATTCCCTCTGAAGCATCTGGCACTAGCCACAGCTGAAAGACAGGATACCAGGCGAGATGGACCATTGGTGACCCTCATGGCCCTTCTTCTGTTCTTATGTTATGTTCTCTCTCAGTTTGTTATGGGAGCAAAAAGGGAAGGGAAACAACTAAGGAACTCATTGTAGTTAAAGGGGAAATCTGAGGACAAACCAAATTAATGAAGTCTAAGAAAAAAGTTCCAAAAATTCATTACAAAAAGGGCTAGCTCATTTCAGCCATATCATGAACCAGCAAGGAGCCCAAGAGTTCATTTATTAAAGTATTATTTTTTTGCTTTATTATTAAATAACACAGGCAGTTTGTCTTCTCTAGATCTACATTTAAATGATATAATGCAAAAATTAAGATTCCTTTTATTATGGGATCAGACTCATGATCTGTCTGCTTCAGTATCCTGTGGTCAATAGCAGCTCCTTTAGAAGAAGGGGAAAGAATCCCTGTAACAGAAAATTATGGAATAAGCTGCCCACAGGGGAAGTTTCTACTTAACCCTTGATCCCTTAGTGGTTGGCTTATGACATGAAGCATGAGTGTCTATTTCTTTTATATCTTTTATCCTTTCTAATGTAACGGCAGATGTTCTTATTATTCAGATAAATTTTCTCATTTTTCTTTTCTTAATCATACTAGGCTCTTGCCCTCTATAATATAGTAAAGGAAGGGTCACTAGGTGGCATTGTTACAAGTGGCACCTTACAAGTTCTTTTTCTTAGCATGGGAGCAGTGTACAATCTTTGAAGAAATGCTACATTGTTGTTAGTTTCGTGATGCAGATTCGTTTGGGGGAGCTGTTGTAAATAACAAGAGAATTTTCCCTTTGGGTTAATCTCTTACTAACAACAATCCCTAGAGCAGAGTTGCTTCCTAGGAACCAGCTATTGATGTTTGGGCTGAGCTTTCTGAAAGAGGGGAGTAGTTGCGTGCTGTTTGTGACCACCTTTGTTCAAAAATTGGTTGTTCAAGCACATTAACTGATGTAAATTACAAATGATTTGTGCCATAACATAGAGTAAATCTGAAACGGAAATCAATGTTTTCATGATGCAGAAGCTAGCAATGGTTGCTAATAATGAGTTTAACAATAATACTTAGGAAGTCAATGATTGACGAAATAGCAACAGATTGTCTGATCAAGGAACAAGCTATGCTATGTATTAAGTTTCCAGAAACATTAAGTCACTAAAGTTAGCCCTCAGTTGATATTTAAAATAATGCTACATATTTCCCGATATGTTCTTTATTGTTATTATTTATTTATTTTATTTTATTATTAGTGCCATTGTTAATAAATTTTGATCTTGTAACACAGATTTGGTTCAGTAATTCTAAACATGCGTATGTTTTACTTCTTAAGTATTTATTAGACACCTGCTAATTAAACTGGAGTTAATCTATAACAGCACAAGTTACGGTATATTACACATTTAGAAATAGGATATTAATATTTTTTGTTTTCATTAGCTTAGTTGAATAAAGAAAGTATTACAACTTTAACAGGCAATGAAATCAGTGATCCAAATTTCCCATAGTTCACCAGGAAACTATCAAATTTATATCTGGATTAATGATGTGTTACATCTAAGAAAATATTGGAAACCAAACCAGCTTTATTCAGGACTAGATCTTCCCATATGTGGAAGGGGAAACAGACAGAAAGAAAGAGAGACATATGCAACCAATGGGAATGGAAACCACACAGATCTGAGTTGGGGTGCATGGAAATGGGGCGTGTTGTGTCTGTAGAATCATTCTCCCTGCCACCACTCAAGACGAAGTGTTTCTGCCAGTAGTTTGCAGAGTTTAGGATTGGAGGGTAGGCAGGCTGTGGGCTGAGGTTTGGAGGTGGTACACATCCATGAGGTTAGGAAGTTCTTGGCCTTGCCGCAGTTGGATCCTTGGAAATCCTAAGGTCAAATCCCCTGTCAATCTAATGAGGGAGGGTTCCCTGCACATCTGACAGAATGATATTAAGGAAATTCAGTGAATGCAAACAAGCAAATATACCAGTGCTGGATTAATTTGATATGGGATATGGCTCTTTGGTAGTATGTAATGGAACAAAATATTACAAAACATAAAAGAAAAATGGTGTTTGGTGAAAGACATGTAGTGAGTGCAGGATTACGAACCAAAATATTAACAACTGATAGAGGTTTCAAACCACACCTACAGCTTGGAATAACCATTATAATGTCAACAGCATACCTAAAATAAATCTCCACTTGCTCTAAGAATCTCTTTTAATAGACAACCTTCTGTTGTAAGTGAGCTTTTCAAAGTAACCCCCAAGGTTTCCAATTGGCTTTGTAAAACTTCTCATTAAAGGCCACTTGTACTCAGGGCCGACGAGGTGGGGGGGTGGGAAAGCCGGTACAAATTACTGGGGCCCGGCTTCCCTGGTTTCCCCCCCCTCGTCAGCTCTGTTTAGCCAGTCCGCCCTTGCTGGGGGCCCGAAATTTTTTTTTCACCGGGGCCCGAACCCGCTCTCGGCAGCCCTGCTTGTACTAAGTAACCAAGTTCTGTTCCTTTGGCTGGTTGCTTAAAACACGTTTCAGTGTGCACAGGCTGATGTTGGGACAAATCTTCCCTCCTATTGGGACCCATCCCATTGGGGGTGGCAAAATTAACCCCTGTGCAGAGTAAGCAGGGGTCTGGAGATTTGGGGGAAATTCCATAGACTCGAAGACAAAGTGCACTGCCTCTTCACTACTCCCCAAATCCCCTCTCTTGGAACAGCTGGCTGTTCTGGGACACACATTCCCATGGGACATTAGCAGCTGGGCCACCTTCCTAACCTTCCAGGATATCATAACAACTGAAGTCAATGCCACATAGACTCCAATACCCTTCTTCCCACCCACAAAAATTGGCTTTATTTTTGTGAAAATGCCATAATTTTCCACACTCTGCAGATCTCTCCGAGAGTCGCAATCTGTCCTCTTGTCATTTACAAAGAATTAAAGTAAATTAGGCAGTGGCAAAAAAGCTGAGGGCAAGCAGAGGGCAAAAGATGCTGGGATTGAAACCTCTTTCACCTCAGCCTACCTAAAATTAATTAAACTGTTTCCCCCAAACAAAATCATTACTGAAAGCTAAAGTTCTTTCATTTTTATTTTTCTTCAGAGAGTGAGTGCAGCTGAGCAGGGCCCTGTCTCAGCTGTCCATCCCTGTTCAGCAAAGTATTTAACCACGTGTTAAACTTAAGGCACTTGCTTCAGTTCCATTGACTTCAATAAGACTCAAGGATGTGCCTAAAGTTAAGCACATACCTAAGTGCTGCTTTGAACAGGGATGGATTTAGGGATGTGCTTAAATGCTTTGCTGAATTGAGGCCTAGGTGAATAGAATGCTGCTGAAGGCCTAATAATTCAGCAAATTTAGGGAAAGAGTCAGTAGATCTCACCCAGGTAAAATGTCCATAGATTCCAGTAGGAGATTTGCCTGTGTACAGATTGCTGGACTGCCCCTTTAATCTTAACGTTCACTTTCCCATCTCTCAACTATGCCATACTTCTATTTATTTATTTATTTGTTTATTTATTTATTTGCTAGTTGGAAAGCAGGATGGGAGGGGGGTTGTTACTCTAAAAATTGTCAGTATTATCAGGAGAAAAATGTTCACCTTCTTGAAAACTGACAGAAACTTAAGATATTTAGTCTGTGTTTTGTAACCTATCTGCAAATACATATCTGAATAGTATCAGAGGGGTAGCCGTGTTAGTCTGAATCTGTAAAAAGCAACAGAGGGTCCTGTGGCACCTTTGAGACAAACAGAAGTACTGGGAGCATAAGCTTTCGTGGGTAAGAACCTCACTTCTTCAGATGCAAGAGTTGCATCTGAAGAAGTGAGGTTCTTACCCACGAAAGCTTATGCTCCCAGTACTTCTGTTAGTCTCAAAGGTGCCACAGGACCCTCTGTTGCTTATATCTGAATAGGTATCTCCGGCAACCACATTGCTTGCACTTGCATAAAGAGACCGTAAGGAGATACAGTATTAATGACTATTAGCCAGGGAAACTGGGTCAGTGAAACTCCCATTAAAGACTAGCAGCCATTTGTGTATTACTACAAGTGTCTGATCTTTCACACTCACTTTCCATTAGAGCAGGGAAGTTAATAATTTTTCACATATAGGCTAATTGGGCCTATCTAAAACTTAGTGATCATATTTGTTAGCGGGAGCAGTTTGAAGCAGATAGGATCAGTCTCTATTAGTCAGAGAAGATGCCCCTGTTCTGTCATATTAAATCATCTTATTAACATCTGAAGAGGTGCTATGTCATATTTGGAGTTGCTGTGAGCTATTCACCAGCACTGCCACTGCTGTGGCAAACAAACATTCATAGAATAATGTGAAACAAGTGGGCTTTATCACAAGAAGATAATATCATAGTAAAACATGATTGTCTCAACTGTGTGGTAGAACTATATATAATAACTAAGATCTGTGATGGTTCTGATGTGCTGTAGCTGGATAAAAATCAGTCAATCATAGTAACACGATGGTATCACTAGTGGTGATTTGCTGTATTATTGTAATTATATTTGGAATGTCTGATCAGTCAGATTGGAACTCCTAGACTATTAGAGTAAAAGTTTGTGCCCTATATCATCCGAAAAGAAATTTCCCCTGGATTTGCTTAAAGGTCTTGGATTGACCTTATAACTCAAAATATATATTGGGGAGGGAAGACGGAATGTCATAGAGCTGGAATGGGAGAACAAAATTAAAACATGTTTGTAGTCATCCCCTTAAAATAATACCCAGAGGCTCTTAAAGACACCCCATAAAGCAAACTCAAAACTGGAGTGAACACAATTTAGTGTAAATGTGACTACAGTTATTTTTCTTCAGTGAATTTACTGTTCATGAAAGTTACTGGAGTCACTGCACTGGGGCAAATGCTTCTTCCCTGGGAAGTGACTGGGGCAAATGCTTCTTCCCTGAGAAGTGACTGAACATGGAGAAAACCTTCACTCTTGTCAGTGATTCTACACACAGTGAGTAGGGATAGCCCTCCTCCCTCAAGCAGTAACAGAGGGGTTTGGGGCCAAATCATTTTGAGTTTCATGTTCACTTGAAAGTAAAGCTAGGTAGGTGAATATTTTGCTAGTTATAAATTGAATTTCGACTTATCACATTTCTAACTCTTTTATTTTGATTTGCTTTTCATGGATATTTGCATGGGCAAATGTGTCTTGTTTAAATGAATGCTTGTGGAAAGTTGATTTATAGCCCGAAGCCAAAATTATTTTGTGACTAAATTGAATGTGTTTGATATGAAGTAAGCTTTGTGTTTTCTTCAGTACAGTAAATTTGTCCAGAAAATACTTTGTATTTTCAGCAGGTTACTATGATCTGCCACTAGTGGAAGTGCTAGCTTCTGATGACTAAGCTATGCTGGTGGTGCCCATTTTTGGATTGCCCCCAGGACCCTGTATGGGGTCAAGCATGTTTTTTTGACAGACCCATTCTCGTGTGCTCTACTCCTCTTGTCACAGTGTGATCTGATGACTAATAAAGACAATTACAAATAGAGCACAATAGAAGAATAGACATATTGAAATGTTTCTCAACCCCTCCTGCCTAGGGCCCTGTTCTGGGATATAACGGCTCCCTTCCGAACTAAGATGAAACATGTATACAGTACTTGCATCACAATTACAAATTCATTTGTGGCAATGGCTGTGGTGAATAGTGAGAGGTGACAGAAAATTGGAGTCTAAGGAGTTCCCTAATTTCATTTGGAAGCTATATGAAATATTTCTGAACAGTGCTTAATAACAAGACAGCATGATGGGGAAGGATGGTGTTCCAAATCCCCAGACTAGAGATTTGGCACTAATGCAGATAAGAAAAATAAATAAATGTGACCCTGGCTAATATTATTACAGTAGCTTCTTCTTTTTTCTCTAGCAGTGCTGTCTCAGGCAAGGTCTAACTCAATTCTCAATTCTTAAGCATTTTCCATGCATTCATCACACCTGTAAGCAACACAATTTATGGGATACAATTCCTTTTCTGTGTTCTTTTAATCAAGAATCTCAAGTGGCGTTGGTCCTAAACACCTTCTTTCACTACTTCTTCAAGATGCCATGTATAAAAGAACCAACCAATCTAAGACTGCAGTAGGCTAATTTAAAACAAGATTTAGGAAGAACAGATCTTAAATTCAGATTAAAACAGAAGAAAAGATCTGTATAATGTATCCAGCTCAACACTCTTATGTAGATGGGTTCACTGTAGGCTTAGTTACAATGAATAATGAGAGCAAACTTAAATTTGTAGAAAAGTCCTCCTTTCTCCTATCTGACCCTTTTAGCCAAGCCGTATCTCAGAGATTCAGTTTCTGGTTTTATGTGACTCAGTCCCTCTTCCCTCCCCAACTTGTATCCCAGCCCTTTACAGTATGTGAACCTGATCCTTTTTTGAGGTTAAAGGTATGACAGAATTTATTATTGTATCAGGCATTCAGGTGTAGGTCACGTCAGCATTTCAACAATCTAGAATTATACTGTGCATTATACTGTGTATCGTCCGGGGGAATGTAATAATCTCTTTTCCTGTACAATGGTGGTTGTCTTCTATATTGTCTAGCATCTCTTCCCTGCTCCCCGCCCCACCCCCCAGCTGTGGAGGTCAATCTCCTCTTTCAGAACCTAAAATTTCAATTGCCCTGTGGATTTTCCATCAACCTAAAGGGTCAAGGTGACTGGACCTAGGTTTGCTTGCCAGTTGTTTCTGGTTAGAGGTTAGATTGAGTCAAGCTCAGTTTGACTTTAAAGCTACTATATTTATATTTTTTTGTGTGAAGTTGCCTTGTGCCAGTATTTTTACTGTATATCAAGAATGAATTATTGATAGATTTATTTAATATGTTACACTCACAGCAGTAACAAATACAGTGGTGAAGATAGTTTACAAACATTTACATTTTGCAGCTGGTTCATATGAAACATGTTTGAACGGTTTTGAAAAAGAAACATGTAAGTATCTGAGTCTGGGCATGAAAAATTTACGAATGGAAAAATGGATGAAATGTATGCAGATAAAATGCTGTATGGGCTTTAAAAATATGACTAATTTGATTTTCCACACATAGCGACAAATATTTATTAGATATGTAGAAAAGCTTACTGCAACATACAAATCAATACTCATACGTGCCCCGAAAAAGTAATATTTTGAGAGTCCCAATTCACCACTACCTTACTCCAGTTATGAAATTCCACTGGTGTTAAAACTGTAGTAATACAGTAGGAAAGCAGGCCCTAAAGGGAAATTTGCAAAGGTACAAAGGAGAGTTAGACTCCCAATTCCCATTAACTTAGATTTTCCGTGGCAGTTGGGGGCCTAACAAACTGTTGTGCCTGACAGCACAAACTGGAGGAGCAAGAAGTAGGGAAGGTGACAGCTGCCTTGGAGAGAGTTTGTAGGGAAGGAAAAAACCTGGGAATAGGGAGGAATTGGCTAAAAGACCAGCAGAGGGGTTAGTTTGCTGACTGTTGTGAGCTAGAGAGACAATCCCAGAAGGTAGAAAAGGGCTGAATTGTTGGAGTGTGTTTTAGGCAGAAGAATCATGGGACAGGTCAGTCCCTGGAGAGTGAAGCCCTGAAACAAGAGCAGAAAGGAACTGGGAACTGCATGCTGCTGGTGGACTCACAGGTGAGTAGCTTAGAAAATCGCTGTACATTTCTATGTTGCACTGTGGGAATTGGGAGAACCGTTTTCCCCCTGAGGTTTCTATGGATCGTGGTATGTGTATCTGAATAAATCATGTGGAAAGGTGAGATTTTGAATGGACACTAGGAGACACTGTGTTCTTTTTTATAGTTGGACCAAGGGAAAACTGAAGCAGGCACACTGGTCATGCTCCAGGAGGGTGCTCCAGGCAGGGCTGCCCTATGATAGTTCAGTATTCTGATCATGCTGCTGCCATTAAACCGTAGATCACTGTTCATTGCAGCCTAGACATCTAATGCTTTATGAGAGTTTGCTCTACTTCTACATTTAAAAATCTATCCTTCAATTGAGGCATTTTAATGTGAGTCTGAAGTACTCAACTAAGATTGGCTTGTAAATAATTGGCGATGTATACTAAGGGTCCAGCCCTGTAGTACAGGGAGTCCTCGGACTTACGACGCCCAACTTACGTTGGACGCCACTTATGATACTTTTCAATTGACTGACCATTTTGCCCCTACAATGCTTGTTTCACCTTTATGACACTCAATATGCATAACGTTCACTTGAAATCACGTCCTGGTTGTGTTATACTGGGATAGAGCTGGAAGGGGTAGCTTGTTGCCGGGTAGGGTTGCCGCTTGTTTTTGATTGGCTCACGGTCCTGGGCTCAGCCAGTCAGAAAGCTTGAATAGTGATTGGCTGAGACTCAGCATGTGTGTCATTCTCCCTGGCTTTCTGAGCCTGTGTTGCCGGCATTTTGAGCAGCATATGTGAGTTTATATGTTTATTTGAATGCTGTTTACAAAATACAGTGTACTGTAAATACATTGATGTTGCAACATTAGTCATCTATAATTCATTTAGTACAAAAATCTGGGTTATTGTGGTGAAAATAGTGTATCAAGCCTGGGTTCAGGAACCAATCCCCACTTCATACCATTGATTCTTATGGGAAAAGCGGTTTCGATTTACAACATTTGACTTACTACGCAATTCTGAGGAACAAATTGTGTCATAAGTCTGAGCACTCCCTGTAGTTAAAATTCGTATTGACTTGATTTAAATGGGAATTCTCTGTACAAGGGCTGGCCCCAGGTATCCCCAAAATGGTGAATCCAAAATAACCGAACTTTCACTGCAGGATCTGACGTTTATAGAAATGGACATTCCAAGTTAAGTCAGAGAAGGGAATTCCTGGCCCCATTGAAGTCAATGGGAGTCTTGTCAGGAGGGGTAATTTCTGTAGGAAGTGGCAGCAAGATACATCCCATTGTTTCAGAAGCATTCAGGAACCTGTATTAATTTAAAGATTTAAGAGCAAGCTTTGGTAACTGGTGGCAGATGGAATGGATCCTGTAGGAAATCCACTCTGAAATAGTTTACTGAGCAGTGGTGAACTAGATTCAGTTACATCAGGATTTAGTGTCTTGAAATTGAATGCATAAAATTGTGTTAAGAATTATTATTTGTATTACTGTAGCACCTAGGAACCACATTTATGAACCTGGGCCCCTTTGTGCTAGGTGCTGTACACACATTCTGGTCTTATTTTTTAACAGATTTAGGATCTGATCCAATGTCTATTGATGTCAATGGGAGTCTTTCAGGTGATTAATGAAGGGCACTGCTTTACATTCCACTGCTTTACATTCCCAGCTCTGATATAGTATGGGTATTAACTAGAAACCTTTTTATCTTAATCAGGAGAACTGCAGCATAAGTATCATTTTTAATGAGCCTCTTGCTACGCTAGCATTTTGATAGGGTTGCAGTGGGGGCAGAGTAGATTGTCTCCTCAGAATTTGTGCTGGCAGCACATGGTCAGTGATCCCTCCTTCCACCACAACCAAGTAGTGTTAATCTATCCAGGTGTTAATGCAGCATGAGGCTCATTAATGCTTGTTTCCCTTTCACCCTCCATGCTGTGGAACCATCTTAAAACAGGTCCCAAGGGACAGCAGAATGCAGCAGTAGCCACGGGCCATTAAAGGACTGTCTACACAGCAAAGAAAAACTGGCAGCTGGGCCATACCAGCCAACTTGGTCTTGCAGGGCTTGGGCTGCGGGGCTGTTTCACTGCTTTGTAGACTGCCAGAGGCTTTGTAGACTACCAGAAGTCTACACAGTAATGAAACAGCCTCATAGCCCAAGCCCCACAAGCCCAAGTTGGCTGGCATGGGCCAACCATGCATCTTTGCTGTGTAGACATACCCTAAGCTAAGGGTATGTCTACACTGCAGCTGGCGGATGTGATTCCTAGGTTGGGTATACAGACTCTCACTAGCTTTGCTTGAGCTAAAACATAGCAGAGTGGACATTGTGGCATGGGCAGTGGCTCAGGCTAGCCACGCAAGTCCAAGCCACCCTGACCTTCTAGGTCCTAGCTTGGGTGGCTATCCTGAGCCACTACCCATGCCACAAGGTCCACATGGCTATTTTTAGCATGCCATCTCAAGCACATCTAGAGCGAGTCTGTCTACCTGTGCTGGTAATCTCAGCTCCCAGCTGCAGAGTAGGACATACCCTAATGGTCCTGCAGTGTCTATGAGTCTTGGAACCCAAACTTCTGCCCAGTTTTCAGGGGGGCTGGAATGGAGAGTTCTACTATGCCCTGTTTGCCTCTGGAATAAGTCAAAGCTGCCCCCTTGCAGCCACTCATTATGCTAGCTTTTCAGACATAGGACTCCGAATCTCTAAGTATTTTGTTAGCTTAGTTAAAACTGCACTAGTGAAAAACACCCCATACGGTTAATATCCCATATTTTCTGATTGGAATGCTTGATGGTAACTGCAATTAAACAGAATGAAATAATTAACAAGAGCATTGTTGCACTGCAGTGTCTCAACAGATAGTTGTTCCAGTGGGAGAGGACAGCAAGACCTTTAAGCAGCTGCAATGAAAGAACAGCTGACAACCTTTGTTGGGTGTAAATGCGAAATGTACATTCAGTGTACTTGTTTTATCTTTTGTTCTAACATCTGTGACTTAGTCTATATGCCACTAGCAATTACTTTTGGAATTCTGGTAAAGAAAATAAAATATGATTACAAGTAGGAAAGCAAATATGATGAGTTATCATGGCCATTATAGCATGAGAATACTGATCTGGCACTCTTGAAATGGCTTAACTGCAGTACGAATGCAATCAATCAGTTTTATTTGTGTAATATACTAACTCCCTTTAAATATATATTTTTAATCTCCTAACAAAATATGTCCTTTATTATATCCATTCACATTGTATACCTCTCTCTCTCTCTCTCTCTCTCTCTCTCTCTCTCTCTCTCTCTCTCTCTCTCTCTCTTTTTCAGCCTTGTTTCCAGAAGAGCTCTTATAAATGTTGCCCCAAGCTGTTACCACTTCATGGATCATCTGGCAGGAAATGAAACTTCAATTTGAAGGGAGAATATAGATTTTCATGAATACCGCTCACAAATGAGTATCAAAATGATACTATTCTTTACTCTGTTCTCATTTTCAGCATAATTAAACTGGGGCAAAGCGTGGAAAGTATGTGGGCTGCTATTCTCCAAATGTATAAGACTCCACGTCATGACAAGGATCTCTTAGAACTGCTTCTCTACTTTACCTTGCTCCCATTTGCAATAACCCTCTCTGCCATTGAAATTGCTCTCATCATTTCCCTCTCTAATATGCCAAGTGTTAGAATGCTCTAAGGGGACTATGGCAGTTTCAGTTCCCAAATGTGACATATAGCGACGCTGATGATAGTAAATAAGAGAGGTGTCTTCTATGCTGACGTGTGCCCTGTTAAATAAGAATGGAAAAAAAGGTCGGGGGTGTGCCCAGGAAGTTCTAAGTGCATGTATAATTACACAATTGCTGCTCTGAGCCATGCATATACGTAGTCACCTGAAGTTAAAAAAAAAAAAGGAATGCTTTTCTTTTCAAACTTGTTTAACATGTTTTGATAATACGAGGGTTTGTACGTCAGCAGTAATTCATATTTAATTTCACTTTTCATTAGCTTGGCTCACTGCCAGTTTTGATAAAGCTGCTCTCTCGGCAAAACTTCTTAAATGCAGCAAGCTGTTTTTCTCTCTTCCTCCAGCTTCCCTAGCTGAGAGATTGGCTCAGAAAGGGGCTTTTGTAGCAGAATGCCACCATAAGTGGAGTGCCGTAGGAGTTCAACTGTGATACTCAAAGAATAAACATGAGATATCAAACTTCTTAATGACTTACATAATATGTAATGTTTCCCTTATACTGTAGCTGTCTGCCAGCCTTCTGAGTTAACATTGCCAATTTGGGAGTTAAAAGAGAAGACAGGATTTGTAAACCTGTTAAAACTTCCTAAATACATAGTTTTTATAGAGAAGATACTTGGCATATAAAAATATTGACACTTATGTAATTTAACTGGAATATGCCATTCATTTTACTCCTGCGAAACACAATAACACAATCTTGCCCCTTGAACTCTCTCCTCAACAAGATAAAGGCCATAAAATGTAATGTACATGAACTACAGACAGTTGGGCCCAGATCCTCAAAGGTATTTAGGCTCCTTTCTTCCACTGAAATCATGGAATGGCCCAGTTCTACCACCCTTACTCATGTTGAGTAGTAGATTTCCCCAGGCGTAGTCCCATTGATTCCATTGGGGCTCCTTGCAGAGTAACACAGCAATCAATCTGACAAATGGCAGCAGCATATGGCCTTTGGAATATCTCATTCATTTAGTGCCTAATTCTTCCACACTCATTCACATTGAATAATACCATATTACACGACTAGTTCCAATGAAACAGAAATAAAGGGGAACAAAATTAAAAGATCCCATGTGGATTGTGTTTAGGGTGACCAGATGTCCCAATTTTATAGGGACAGTCCCGATTTTGGGGGCTTTTTCTTATATAGGATCCTATTACCTCCTACCGCCTGTCCTGATTTTTTACACTTGCTATCTGGTCACCCTAACTGTGTTGAAAGAAAGTTGTTTGTGTATCATAGATTTTAATTATGGAGATAATGAAAACTTTCCAGGCAGAAGGACACCTGTGCTAATATCAGCAATGTGAAGCCTCCTGTTTTAATACTGGTGTGACACACCATCATTTGGGGAATCTCAATTCTTGAGAACTGAAGGACAGAGTTACTTTGTGAGTCCACTAAATATTTTGTCGCGTGTAAGCTTCAGGTGCTTGGCATTATGTGGGTGCTGAGAATAGCACTGTGATTTATCAGAGTACATAGGGCAAGGAGGGATTCGGGGCTATGTGTGAGAAGAGAGAGTTCCTTTTCTAAGCTGATGCCAAATGCTAATTTGTAAAACTTATGAGAAGGCACAGAAAGTACAGAAAAATAGCTGTGGTGTGACTGAAGAGCTGCAGGGTGACAGAATTGATTCCAATTGGTAGAATATAAGGCAAAAATAGTGAGATTTTGTGTAGGAAATCCAAATGGAAGACTGACTGCAGGAGTTGGTGGGAAGTAGTGTGATGTCCATAATGGATGTGCAGGTTTGACCCACACATACATTATGACTGGGATTTTCAAAGGCTTCTCTGGGAATTAGGTTCCCACTTTCCATTGAATCTAATTTCCCTAGGGCCTTTTGAATACTGTTGTGCGTCTCCTCAGCACCCTGGGCTATCACAAGCACATCATGCCTGTCCTTCACTCTCTACAGTAGCTTCTCATACATATCAAGTCAAGTCTTGGTCCTTATCTTCAAGGTGTTGAAGTGGCTGTGCCCAGGGTAGCAAAAAGTTCACCTAAAGCTCTTGGATGAGGTCTGTGGTAGACAAATCTGCTCCATAGCACCATGGAAATTTCCAGGGTAAAGCTCATGAGTGCAGCTCGCAGTCCAAAACTGTGTAATGACCTCCTCCAGGAGTGAAGAACCAATACAAACCTCACCATCTTCCACTCCAAGTGCAAGGCAAACTTCTTCAGCCTTGCTTCCTCTAATATAAACACACAGCAGCTTTGTGGAGAATGAGATCGTTATCTGTATTATTTTTTATGAAGACCAGGCACACTTCAGTTTGTCTGTTTGCTGTTATCCTGCCTGAATGGAAGGAGTTAAACCAAAGCTGGCTGGGGGCTTTTCTAAGGTGGGGAGGACGGGTCTGGAGTAGGGTAGAGGGGACAAGGGAAACAAAGAGGAAAGGAAACAATGAGAAAGACAAGATACAGGGGCAGAAAATACCAAGGGCCCTTGAGGAAACACTGGGGAAGCTATTTATTGGGAAATATCCTTGCCTGGCTCCAAGAAGAATAGCAAGGTTTATCTTCTTGGGCCCAAACCTGAGATTAAGGGGCATACTAAATCATTAAAGTCCCCAGCCCAGGGAGAAAGAGGAGTTGAGACAGCAACTGGAGATGAGTCTCTGACAGTGATGCAGGGGATGCTACAGGGGCTGTTTGTCACTCCCAGCCCAGTAGGAGATATGTTTGGGCTGAGAGGAACTTACCCAAGTCTGGCAAGGAAAGAACAAAGTATAGGTAAGAACACAGGTGTATAGGCATTTTATTGTTTTATCCCTATTTCCTGCTTGCTTTGGGCTAATAAACAAATTGTTCTGAGTCCTTTAATCAGCTTCTGGTCACAGCCTCCTGAAGAGCCTCTTTCTTGCAGGTGCCAAGTACAGTTAGGCCTGCCATGTTTACATGATGAGGAAACAAGGGGGCTGCAGCCCAGAGATCCAGTCCAAGAGTGGTTGGACCACAGGATTCCACCCTTGAGAGAGTGAAGGAAACCAAGCTGCCATCTGAAGAGTGCACTCAGGGGACTAAAGGAGGGCTAAAGCACAGCTTTCCCTTTGACCATGACAAGCATATAATCCATATTTATAACAAACCCTCTTGCCAATCTGCAACACTCCACTGCACACACAATTCTCCCTTAGGGGAGAGGCTGAGAGAAACAACAAACCACATCTTGCATCTGAAGAAGTGAGGTTCTTACCCACGAAAGCTTATGCTCCCAATACTTCTGTTAGTCTCAAAGGTGCCACAGGACCCTCTGTTGCTTTTAACAAACCACATGTGACAGATGTTAGTCAAATGCGCTACTGGAAGGTGCTCAAATACTATAATGATGAGGGCAGTATAAGAACCTACATAGTGTTATGAGCTGGGTGAAACCCTCTTATGGACTGTGCTAAGCCCCCCCCTCCCCCCCCAGTGAGGTTGATAGGAGTGAGAACAGCCTTTCATTAGCAGGACTGTAAAAATAAGTTAATCATGAAACACCCACCCACACCTAAGACAAAAAGATTATGTGCACCTGCCCAGAGGTTTTAGACTAAGTAGGTGGAGGAGCTTTTGCTGTGTAGTGTTTGTTTGTGTGTGAGGGAAGGGAGAACAGAAACTGAGGCCAGGTCTACACTACACGAATCCCCATCCCTGAGCAATGTAGTTATACGGACCTTAACCCCCCGTGTAGAGAGTGCTATGTCAGCAGGAAAGCTTCTCCCATCAACATAGCTACCACCTCTTGCAGAGGTGGAGTTTTAAGCCAATGGGAGAGCTCTCTCCTGTCAGTTTAGAGCATCTTCACCGGAAGTGTTACAGGGCACAGTTGCATTGGTGCAGCTACGCTGATGCAAATTTGTAATGTAGGCCTGCCTGGAGAGAGACAGAGGCAAAATGCCAAACAGCAGCCTGTGAGCATGGTGTATAAACCTGGAAAAAGTAAGAAAGAGTTTTTGTGTCTGGTATTGGCTAAAGAGGCTTGGGGCTTTAAGCTAAGAAACTATTATTTTGTTTCTGGTTCTTCCTGCATTTGGAGTAGCAGGACCTTATATGTTCCTTGTAAATAAACAAGATTGCATCCAAATACTAAACACCATCATCAATTTCTACCCCAACCTGGAACAACCGCAGGGCTCTGAACTTTGAAGCTGTGTGAGTTGAAAAAGTGGCAACAACAGAATGGAATAGAGTGCATTATCCAAAGCACTATCAGTAGCAGTAGTTACACTGCAGTTGCTCTACTAATACTTTTATATGTGAAACTAACAAAAACACTACAGATATGCATTTCTATTGGACATTCTCGTGGCCTATCATAGCCAATGAGCCTTTGGTGTGCACAATGTTTTGCTTGGGCCCAGTAGGATATTTTGCAGAGGCTCTAACAAAACCAAGTGTGGTGAGTAGCAAGATGATGTATAGTATTAGCCAAGAAATGAAGGAATAGATGTAGTTAGTTACTGAATCAGGGTCATTTTAAAGAATAAAAGGGAATCCTGCTATTTGCTAATAGGTCAGGCATTTACTTTTTGTGGGTCAGACCCTTTTTGAGGCTCCTTGCTCTGCCGTACTTCCAGGCTTGTGACACCCATTTGCTCCAGAACTTTTCAAAATCACGAACACTGTATTAATTTAAAGTTTGTCTGTGGGCCATCTCTTTTTCTAGCCCCAGTCACTCAGTGTCCCTGTAGCAATTATTACATTTGCTTACATGAAAATATTCCACAAGTATTTGTGTATTTTTAGTTATGTCTTTAGTGCAGCAAGCGTTTTCTTCGGGCAGCATTTAAACACATCTTTGATTAAATTCTAAGGAAGCTAATTGCTAATTTTAAGGATGTGTGTAAGTACTGTCCTGAATAGGATTGCTTTCCCTGAATCAGAGTCTTAGGTCTTGTCTACACTGGCAAGTTTCTGCACAGTAAAGCAGCTTTCTGCGGTGTAACTCCTGAGGTGTACACACTGCCAAGCCACTTAGTGCACAGAAACTGCGCAGTTGCAGTGCTGTAAAAAATCCACCCTGATGAGAGGCGTACTGCTTTCTGTGCTGGGGCTACAGTTCCGCGGTGCCAGTGTAGACACCCCGGTCGATTACAGTGCTGTAATTGGCCTCCGGGAGGTGTCCCACAATGCCTGTTCTTGCCTATCTGGTCATCGGTTTGAACTCTACTGCTCTGCCCTCAAGTGATCAACCGTAAGCCCCACCACTTAAATTCGTGGGAATTTTGAAAGTCCCCTTCCTGTTTACTCGGTGACGTGTGCAGTGGTCTCAGTGCATCTTTCCAGGGGACTATGCCTGCTTCACACACCAGGCTTGGAGCAATGCCAAGCTGCTGGACCTCATCAGTCTTTGGGGAGAGGAGGCTGTTCAGTCCCAGCTGCACTCCAGCCATAGGAATTATGATACCTATGTACAGATTTCACAATGCATGACAGAAAGGGGCCATGACTGGGACATACTGCAGTCCAGGGTCAAATGAATGTAGCTTTCTTCATCCGAAAGTTCTGCAGCCACTGCTCATCCCCCAGGCATCACAATGTGATTCCCACCACTCAGTGCTTGTTTTCCGAGCCCAAAGCGGCATTCCACTGTTGTCAGCACCTCTGTGAATTCCACAAGCAATCTCGTGTCATAGCTACTACGCATGTCAAGATCAATGTCAAACGCCTCTTGCCTTTGGAGTTTAAGGAATAACTCCATTGCCACTCGTGACATGGTAGTGAGAGTGAGCCTACCGGTAAACGGTGCGGGATCCATTCCTGCAGACTGAAGAGGCAGAGCATGCAGTACACAAACCGTTGAAAGATGGCTTTGCTGGATGCAAAGCAATGCATCACGGGGTATTGGGACAGGACCCAGGGTGCCCTGCGACCCCTTCTGCCTTCCCACAACTCTTAGCAGCAGAAGAGGAAGAGATACTCTGTGGGATAGCTGCCCAGAGTGCACCACTCCGAATACCGATGCAAGTGCCGCAAGTGTGAACACACTGTCGCGCAGGCAGCTGGCAGTGTGACCACACAACAGCAGTTTCCCTTCAGCATTCTCTGAGTGGTGATGTAACGGACGGTGATGTAACTCTGCCAGTGTAGACATACCCTGAGTCACTGTGGCCTAGATTTTTAAAGGTGTTTTGGCATTGCTGCACTCAACGTTGCAACACCTAACTAATTTAGGAGCCTACATCTCATTTCCAAAAGGAATTTAGGCTCTTCAGAGCCAAAACCCCATTGACAGTTTTGATGGGATTTAGGCTATATTGCTCAGGGTTGTGAAAAATTTCGTGTCCTTTGTGATGTAGTTAGGTCAACCTAACGCTCACTGTAGACGCAGCTAAGTTGATGTAAGAATATGGCCATCAGCCTAGCTACCTCCTCTCAGCGAGATGGATTAACTACATTGATGTAGGAAACATCTACACTACAGCACTACAGGAGCACAACTGCAGTTCTGTAGCTGTGCCACTGTAGCAACATAGACATACCTTTAGGGGCTTAAATGCCTAAATCATTTTTGAAAATGAGATTTAGGCTCCTAAATTAGTTAAGTGTTGCAATGCTGAGCTAAGCCTAAATGCCTTTAAAAATATACGTCACTATCTACTTTTGCTCTTTATTTTACTTTCCTTTCTCATCTGGAAACAAGGATGAGAACCATCTCTGGGCAGTTGTCTGCAGGCCATCTGCTAGTGCTCTGGGGATCATGAATGCTCCTCAGAGTACGGCTTCGGAGCCTATTTGGTACCCTATGTTCACAAGCTACTTAAGATGTGCTTAAGTGACACACCTGCTTTTGTATGTGAATTTTTGTTTCAAACGAGAGCTTTCCACATGCTACCAGGTGCCTCTTGCTTTTATGTACTACATCTGGCGATCAGATGCTATAATTTTAATGATGAATGACTCATGTTTATGGAAACATAGGACGCAAAGTCAAAACTATGCACCAATTTCTGTTGACCACCAATTCTGGTTGTTTCCCCCCCCTCCTATTGTTGTAGGAGTGAAGGCAACGAAGTTCAGATGTATGGCATATTTCATTCAAACAACAAGTATATTTGGAGGAGGTTTTTAATCCCATTCTTATTCCTGCTTTTGACTGAATCAAAAGCATCCACTAAGTGGGAGAACAAGTTCAAAGAGAGATCTTAAAATAGATATATTTTGCATTCTGGAACTGTTGAGATTAATAGCTTTATAAGAAAGAAAGGTGCGTTCATTTTAAAACAACTGCAGATATTTTAGAATATCCATCCTAGGTAAAAGGAGGAGCCTGTCATAATATTTGGATTGAAATTTAATGGCATTAGATGACAACTACAGTAGCCCAGTAATAACAACTTACCAAGTTGTTAATATGACTGACCCCTATAAATTGACACCTTGGCTAATGGAATAAAAAAGGATCTAGAGCTTTTCCACATGTGTGTGTGTCTACATTTTCATTGGCTAAGAAAATTAGACATGGACTATGTCTGTAAAGCAATGACATTTCTCTTCCCTATATAACTCTTAGGTTTGTCAGGCCTAAGGATCAGTTAGTCAGTGAAGAATTTAATAAGGGATGGGAGGGAAGGCGGATAGCAAGAAAAAGGAATAATATAATACAACGCAGATTAGTTGCAACCAGTATAGGAGAAGCCAGAAGGCCTAAATTCAAGGAACTGGCTATGTGAAAAATAAGTAATATCAGGTGGGAATTGCTTCCAGTAGCGCTGCTGTTTAGGGATGTTTGTACTGATTTTGAGAAAAAAAAAATTAAATTGGTCCAAACTCAAACTGGAGGGTGTCTGAATGAAATCCAAAGGCTCTGAAGGATTTAGATACTAGAAAGAATTCTCAATTAAGGTTCACTTAATTGCTACCACCATCCCCTGCTCCAACTGTGTGTACTTGGATGATCACCTGAACATTAGAGATCACATTGTGCCCTATCCTGCATGTGTATGGTAGGATCCCTTACTCCTCTGGGCCAGCTACTCTTACAATGGGTAGTTCAATGGAGGGGGAGAGAGTACGCTGGAAGGCCACTACATCCCCACCATTCCTCAGGGCAGACATGAGAGAGAAATGAGGAGAGCCTGGTATCCACCCTACCCCGATGCACCAGTCAGCAAAGCCAAGCGAGTGCACCAGGAATGTACACTGCCCTGGATGCAGAGGTGAGCATCTAAGGGTGGGGGCAGAAATCAGGAGACAGATTTTGAGTCTGAGTAACATTCTGCCTTCCTAAAGTAGTGACTAGGTGACACCATACTCTGGTTTTGTGGCAAACATATGACTGAGATTGTGGAATAGCTTAGTGATCTAAGCATCAGGCATCCAACAGGGAGATTTATGGAGCTACAGGTTAAATCTCAGCCCACCTTACTCATTTTCACATCCTTCTGTGTTAAGTAAATTGAGTTCCGTGTGGGGTAAAGTGGGGGGGGGGGAGGGGAGAACTCCTTTGAATGAGGCCTTATAATAGTCACCCTTAAGTCCTGCTTAATTTTCATGGACATTAAAGAATCTGTGGTTTTTTTTGTAAAAATAGGGTTTTGCACTGAAGTCTTAAGCCAAAATGTCCCCTCTCCCATCATTGTGCATTATACCATGTGTCTGTTGTCTACCTGACTGCTGCCTCCACCCAAGAGATGTCTCCATTTTATGGATATAGTTTATGAAGAAATCTTTGACCTTCAGAATGGACCGTGATCAAGATATTATTGAGATATTTTTGTTAATTTCAGCTCCAATAGAGGACTGGCATTCTCCCACCCACCAGACCTTTCTTTTCCTCAAGATTCCTTGTCCCATTCTGCAATAGCCCTCTTATTCTCCACACATCAGGAGATTCCCCCACCCACCCATTTATTCAGGTGTCCCTAGGTACATAGTTCAAGGCCTTGTGAGCTCCATGACAAGACGGATCCAAATCTATGGTCAGGTCCTCGAATTCTCAGGCACTAGAGAAACTGTTATGGTGGGGAGGGGAAAGAACTGGAGTCTTTTTGCCAGGAAGAGAAGGTACTTTATGATTAGAGGTATGGACCAGAGAACTAGAACCCAGGTCTACAGAGCATAGGGTAGTTGTTATTCCCACAGTGCCACTGGGAGGTCATGTAAAAATACAGGAAGGGAGCACTGTGGAGAGTAGATGTGACAGGACGTACCACCCATGAGACCCAGAATGACAGTCCTCTCTGGCCCTCTGATTGGCCAAATGCCCCTATTTAGCCCTAGGGGTTGCCCCAGGAAGTTGTTTGGGCAATCATGTAGACATTGGCCGGCTGCAATGCCAGACTTTGCTTTGTCTCCTGAGCTCTGACTCGAGCCTGATTCCGGTCTCTCGATTCTAACCTGGTACTGTCTCTGACCTTGACTTTTGTTTTTGGGACTTGGCCTTGTGATTTCTCCAACTCAAGCCCAATGACTTCTGTCCGTGATGGGGCAGACGCCAACCCAGCTATGACTGCTAGGCAAGTCTGCCTATGACCTGGTCCCTTACAGTGTGGAACAAGTACATTTAGCTGTATGTTTTCTGCTAAAATCACCAGTAGTGAAATAGTTGACATTTAAAATGTCATGGTTGCTGCAGGTGTCCAAGTTGGTAAGTGCTTGGGGGCAGGAACAGTCTCTCGCTGTGTGTAGGTACAGCACCAAACACAACGGAGCCCAGTTTCAGTTAGTCCCCTCCGGCTGTTAGCGTAACACACGTATTAATAATAGTAACAAGAAGTGACTGAGATGAACTGAACATTTCACACCTCTCCCAGTTATTGTTTCAGACTGTTAACAGACTCAGGCCCCATTCCTGCAATGAGCTCTGGTCAGCAGACTCCTTCCTATGTCAATGCAGAGAGCATTGCAGGATCAGGCTTTACTAAGACAGCCCTGTCTTAGGGTACGTCTATACTTACCTGCTGGTTCGGCGGCAAGCAATCGATCTTCTGGGATCGATTTATCGCGTCTTGTCTGGACGCGATAAATCGATCCCGGAAGTGCTCGCCGTCGATGCCGGTAATCCTGCTCTGCGAGAGGCGTAGGTGGAGTCGACGGGGGAGCCTGCCTGCTGCGTGTGGACCCGCAGTAAGTACCTTTAAGTTCGAACTAAGTTACTTCGACTTCAGCTAAGTTATTCACGTAGCTGAAGTTGCGTATCTTAGTTCAAACTGGGGGCTTAGTGTGGACCAGCCCTTAGTTTACACTTGGTGATTGTTATTCACTGTTGTAATAGCTTTTTATTTTTTTTTAAATAGAAGTTTAGATGCTGCAGCACAATTCTACCACAAAGGACAGGCAAGGGGGTGGATTCCAACAGGAAATTCTGAGGCTGCAGAATACATATGGCCCTAAGTGTAGCTGCTGCTTTTGTTTATCACCGCTGCTTCTGGCCTAAAGTCAGGAACAGTCAGTTGCAGGGTGCTTCTGAAATCACAATGCATCTGTGAACTACTAAGTTCATTTAATAAAGCTGCAGCAACAGCTGCTGCTGCGTTAATCAATATTTAAAACTTATTTTTGTATTCACAATTTTTCTTTTTTGCAGAATTTTAACTTGCCTCACATCCCTGTTTGCAAAATTCCTATCCCTGTGTGGGGACTCCTGCTGAGGACTACTATACTGCCTGGTTCAAAGCCTGTTGAAGTCAAGACTGCCATTAATTTCAATAGGCTTTAGATCAGGCCCTTAGTGCAAGAGACATGAATCCCTTGCGGTGCCTGGGAGGAATGATCAGGCATCACAAACCCTCCTAATCCAGGCCCAGGCATTTTCTGAGCCAGTGAACCCACTGTAAATAAAAGAATCCTAATTTACAGTGCTTGCCAGTCACCCCAAGTGGCTGTTCTATAGCAGCCTGGCTTGACTCAGCCATGCTCCCTTTGCCCCTAGTAATTCCTCCATGCCAGCTGCAGGAACTGGTCTGTTGAAGGAGATGTAATTCTGGCTCTATGCCACAGAAGTGGCTCCATTCACTCGGAGGTTAACTTCCTGTGGCTGGCTACATCTGGGAAAATCTGAGCTATGCTTTTTAACCTGACAATGTGCCCTTGCATTGTTGTTTATTTTTAGCATAAGATCCTCTCAAACATGCAGTAAGAGAGTTCATGCCAGTGTGGAATGGCAGAGAGCACGGCGAGTGAGGCATCAAGAAAGAAGAAAGCAGGTAAAGTGGTTTAGCAGACTAATGCTTTTATCCATAAGACCCTTCAAGCAGTGTGATGCTCCCAGTTGTTCATAGAATGAAAGGGAGGAAAATCTCTAATCCTGAGCAAGAACTGACAATACGTAGGTAAAGTACAGAGAACATTCAAATAAAACTGAAAAATTATTTCCAAGGCATCTCTGATTGGTGAGGAGGAGAGAGCAGAGAGATGCCCCAGACTCTTAACAATCTCACCATGCAGAAGCAGTGTAATTATCGTTTACTCTCCATCTTCATTTGCCACATAGGCACAAAAGATGTCATGCTATTATTAGCTTACTTTGTGGGTAAACAATAGTGAGAGCCGTAGATACACCCATTCTTTTAATCTGCCATTGAACTTTTGACATTTTTGCTCCCTGCTATTTGTTCAGTCTCATGTTAACAAACATGGTTGTGATGACAACATACCGTAGGCAAATCATAGGCGGAGGATCATATGCAAATATTTTGTTTGCAAACAAACTGATGGTCCTTACAGTGAAGAAAATTCTACATCATTTAATTTTCCTCCAGGAAACTGGCAATGCACTGACACGGATATGGGAGTCTGATCTAATTTGTAAACACTTGTGCCTGTTGCTATGTGCATTCTAGTAAAATAACCCCAATGGGTTCAATGCTAGGGCACCTCTGACTAATGTAAATTGTTTGTACAGAAATAATTTAGTGACTTCTGAGTTATCTTCTGAAAATTATCCAAAGCCCATTGAAATATATTGAAAATTTCCTGTTGATTACTATGGGCTTCCTTAGTGGTCCAGTGGAGGTAGTGGGGAGCTGAGCTTTCCTCCCTTCTGCTGCCCAACCTTTCCGCCAGCCTCTTGACAAGCAGGAGTCTCATGCCAAGTCTGAGGTAAGGGTGATTTGGGATGATCATATCACAATCTTCAAGACAGCATAGTGAAACTGCTTCTGGTTCGGTTCACTGCCCTGGTAGCTATTCAGAAACAATAATTTTGGGCCACATTCTGTGCACACACAATTCCTCTGTAGAAACATCTCACTCACTGACAAAATTAATTACTCCATCAGCAACTCAATACCTACTCCAGGCTACGAGAGTAGTAACAGTGACTGATTTGTAATCCCTAATATTGTTGTTCCAGTGCCCTCTTCTGTCCCCCTTACCCCAAGGCCATAATCCTTCAGCATCCCAAAGGGAGGAGGAGATTGCAGAGATCTGAAAACCCACTTCCCTTTGAAACTTTTAGTGGTGAGGGATCTCGGTGGGGTGAGGCAGGGTCTGGGCGGACTGGGAGAAAGGACATCAGGCAGAGGTAGAAATGTTTAGAGAATTCTCTTGTCAGAACAGGCTGTGAATTGCTGTCAGATTTTAGATAAAAATCAAAACCTCAAATTATGACTCTGGTAATATCTGGATTTGGATCCAGCTACCCACTACTTTGTCCTATGTCTAATGATTTCCTTTGATTCACACACAATTGCTGCAGACTAGCAATGAATATTAAAGGGTTGGATGTTGCATTCAGATCAGATTTATCATTTGATTGGCGTTTTCCAAAAGGCTTGCAGGCTTGATTTGGAGAAGCATCCAAATAAACACAGCCAAAGTTATGGAAATCATGCTGGAGACTTCATGCAAACTGGCTTTCTTGTGAAACGTCCAGCATTTCCTGGATCCATCTGCATTGGAAATACTGCAAAGATAGAGTCTTCCACTCCCACAGGAGCGGTGTGCAGTAGGTGCAGTCTCCACCCTTCAAACTCCAAACTACATATATTACTATGATGCAGTAAGTCACACCCTCCTGGGGATTGGCTTTATTAACAAAAAGCATCATTCAAAAATATGATTACATAGCCTCTACTCTAAGTTGTCTCCGTAGGCTTGACTGATTCTACTCATAGACTCTGTCCCATGCTTCCTCTTTAATAGGATTACTCCCACCTCTTTTATAGTCAGGGTGAAGTCGAATGCACCACACCTGCCCCCAGTGAGTAACTGGCAGCTCCTGGCAGTGTTCCAACATGTGCTAGCAGGCTGAGGCAATAAAAGAATCCTGCTGCTGCGAGTTGGGCTATGTAACAAAAGTTCACTGTGCATTTTCACCAAGCTTTAAAACAAAAAGGTTTGGGCCTGGTTCAGTTTGAGTTTTGGGCAAAAGTTCTGTTCAGTTCAGATTTGACCCGTCTCTAACTCAGCAATATCTTCTTCTCAGCAAGGTACCCTTTGGATGGGCATTGCCCTGGTGGCACTAGTCAGAGCAGCAGTATGTAGAGCTGTGCAAACCGGATGTGGTTAACTTTACAAGCGGAATCCAGCAGCTTGAATCTGCCTTTGGAATGGAACCAATCCCTGCAGCTTTGCTTGGCATTTCAAGTGCAATGAACTCAAATGTCCAATGTTCACATTCCACAGGATGGGGTCACTTGAGTTTGTGGGATGGGGAGAGGTGGCTGGTGGAGTAGGAAAGGTTCATTGGGTCTATCTGTACAAACAACCTCAACCCACTTTTGAACTTTTCAGAAACATAGACTGCGGTTTTCAAACACCGACCCTCAAACCTAAGAGTGTGTGAGTAGGACTGTGGTTTGCAGATGTCTGGTTTCATTATGATTATGTGTTGGGGTCTATATTATGGTCACGAGAGGTTTTGATTTTTATCTAAAGTCTGACATAATCTGGACCCCATTAAGCCCCTCAAGCACTGTACAAACACAGAGTAAAAATGGTCCCTGTCCTGAAGAGTTTACAATCTAAATATAGGTCTGACTAGGGTTAGATTCATGCTAGAAAAATACAAAAATTTACAGAGCTACTGTAGCAGCAATAGTGTTTCTTGATCTGGCTTTTACAATGATGGATAACTACTTTGTATACACTCTCAATCTATTTATGGGCATATCTGTGGCCAAGTTTCTCTAGTTTGCAATTCACTGAGTTGAAGTCAAGGACCAGATTGGTTCCCATAAGTAGGAAAAAGCTGCTGAAAGAAGAGAGTGCAAGTTTTCATTGCACTGAATAACCAGGGGGGCAGCATTTGCCTTGTCTCATCAAATGAACAGGGACTTCAGTACTTTAAACCTGTGATTCCCTGAAATCCATGGAGATAAGGTACAGTTGCCAGGTGTCCAGTTTTCGACCAGAACACCCAGTTGAAAAGGGACCTTGGTGGCTCTGGTCGTCACGGCTGACCAGGCCGTTAAAAGTCTGGTTGGCAGTACAGTGGGGTACGCAGGCTCCCTACCCTGCTCTGCGCAGCTCCCAGGAAATGGCCAGCATGTCCCTCTGGGTCTTGGTGGAGGAGTGGCCACGGGGGATCCACACGCTGCCCCTGCCCTGAGTACTGGCTTTGCAGCTCCCACTGGCCAGGAACAATGGCCAATGGGAGCTGCAGGGGTGGCACGTGCAGGCAGGGGCAGCACACAGAGCTCTTTGGCTGCCCATGCTCCTGAGAGCCGGAGGGACATGTTGCTGCTTCCTGGGATTCACTCTCAACTGAACGGCACTTGCTAGGCAAGGGCATGGGTTCCGAAGCCCAGTGAGTTGAGAGAGGGTGTGGACAGGTACTTGTAGGTGTGGGCCCTGTTTAAGGGTCCTAGACACCATTTGACCCGTCCTCTCTCCATGGTATAATAAAATTCAATTGAGAGTCTTGTTACATGCTGCAGAGCTGGAAATCACTGAGAGCTGTGTTAAGTAGGGAGCCCTGAAGACATCTTGGTGAGTGGCCAGCAGGGAGGCTGGTGGAGAGACATGGCCAGCAAGACAGCTGGCAGAGAGGGTCAGAGAAGAGCCCTGCAGAGAGGCACGGCAATTGGACGTTGGGGTGACAAGCGAGTGCCCGAGCAGTGGAGCGTGTAAGGTGCCTCCTTATCACCCCTCCACACAAGGTGGGAGGTGAACTCTGCGGATGAACCTCTGAACTCTGGGGCTGCACTGACCAAGGACAGCAACTGTGAGTGGGGTACAGAGATGGGACGGGCACGTTAAAGTGACTTTTGGGTTGCTGGACTTAAGAACCTGAGGGGAAGAGGACACTGCCCAACTTACTTGGGGGTGAGTCTTTTGCTCATAGTTTATGTTTATGAACCCTAGCTGTGGTGTTTTCCCAAATTAATACTGAGTTACTTCCCTCCTTTTTATTAAAAGTTTTTGCTACACTCAGACTCTGTGCTTGCGAGAGGGGGGGTATTGCTTCTTAGAGGTGTGCAGGGGGTGGTGTGTAATTGTCCCAGTCACTGAGTGGGGGCTCGAGCTGGTTTTGTGTTGTATTTTTGAAAAGGAACCCCTAGATACTGAACCCGGCCCTTGTTGCTATTGGCTCCACCTGGCAGAAGGGTTACATGTACATACATTTCACAATGATTATGATGACCTGTGGGCTACTCTCTCTCCATATAGACCTCACATGCCACCATTCAGTGAACTATTATGTAGATATCAACCCAGGGGATCACTGTAAAACCCTATTCACCCCTATGACTCTGCCAGTTGGTGTCCAAGGGTCAACGGGTCATACCCATCCTGATCCATCAGAACTAAGCACCCGATCCAAAGCCCAGTGAAGTCAATGGGAGTCGTTCCACAGATTTCAATGTATTTTATGAGCCCTCACTGGTTGGAGAAGTGAAGAGAATGAGCTGATTATCGTTTTTTAAATTAATGAAATAAAACATGTTTTTCCTCTTGAAGTGAATTCTTGTGATTTTTTTACAAGCTGGTGACATCCTGCGTTGGAATTCTATTTTCAAAATGTAAAATTGTGTTTTCATAACAGTCTATCTGATTTGTTCCCTGGCATTTTTGGTATTATTTCTGCAATGCCACATCTTTCTATGGGAGAAAACATTCAGTACGTCAGAGCTGAGTCCACACTGTCTTTGGAATGTTCAGCTGAAAACAGAAATAGATGTTTTCTCTGTGTGTTGTTATTTAGTTACCCAGAGCTGCTCAGTGGGGAATATTATAGAACAGCATTTCTGTGAGCTTAGCTCCATAACATTTTTAACCTGTTGAAGTTTTGCCATGCTGTTTACCAGACATACAGCACATTTTCTGTGGGTACATTTAATAAGACAATCATTCTCAGAAATGCTTCTGTGTTTTGCATTTTTAATTATTAGAACTATTTAATCTTTAGTTTAAGGTCTACAATGGATTTTTTAAAACTTTTTCTGCACCCTAATTTAGTCATGACGTAAGCCAAAGTTATTTAAGGTGAAGATTGAAGCAATTAAAAGGTCTTCCTTTTCTAAAGTCATAATATGGTAACTAAAACTTGGCAAATAATTAGTAACAAATAATTTATTTCAACAAATTTATCCTCTTTTTCTCTTTGTAATTGTCCTCAAGCAATCTGTGAGACTGATTCATTCATCATACTAAATTACTTGCTAAATAAATATTTAGAGAATAGAGAATAATTCTTAGTCTGTAGATTGGGACTGAGCAGTTCCTTGGGAATATTTACTATTTGAATTTGGAGAGATATTGGACAAATTATGTAGTATGTTTCTAGTCCCATATTGGATCAATGTGCAGCTGAATGAGGGATTCTGTTCCTTATACAGATACTTTAAAGAACATCAGACTGAGATGGGACCATAGAAAAGAGTCAATGAAGATCTTAATCTACAGCAGGGGTCGGCAACCTATGGCACGCATGCCAAAGACAGCACGCGAGCCGCTGCCGGCTGAACGGGGCAGGCAGCCAGGACCCCGGCAGGCAGCAGCATGCCATTAAAAATCCTGCCCGGCCCGGCCCGGCCCGTTCTTCTCTGCCCCTCCTGCCGGCATTTGCACATGCTTTGCTGACCTCTGTCACTTCCAGCGGTAGGTTGTGTTTCTGGGTTAGCGTGTCCGGGAAGTGGCCCCGCCAGCGGGGGCAAGAAGAGGGACCCGGCCCCACAGGAGTTGCAGCGCCCGCGAGGCCTGTCAGTGGGGAAGGGTCTTGGGTCCCAGCTGCGCCATGCGCCCGCCCTGAACATGGCCGGCCCCGCTCCCTAGACTCAGGCAGGCTGCCCTGGGGTTGGAGCCCCAGTGTCAGGATGAGCTCGGCTCTGTACTGGGGCAGGCCGTGTCCCACAGCCCGAACTCAAGCCCAGGGGCTGCGGCTCGCCGCCTGCTGAACTCTGGGAACAGCTGGGTCGCGCCTCCTTCGCCACCCCAGGTCACTGGACCCCACTCCCCTCCGGCATTGAGGGCAGAACCCAGGAGTCCAGAGCCCTAGTCCCCGTGTGCCCCCCATCCCCTCGAACAACTAGAGCCCAGCTGGAAACCTAGGAATCCAGAGTCCTCGCTCCCAGCACTCCTCCCCTGAGCATCAGACACCAGCCCCTTCCCGGAGCCCAGGAGTCCCAACTCCCACCCCGCTCCCCACCTGACCCCCCCCTCACACACCCCTCTGCCCTGACCCCTGCACCCCCTCACACAAACCCAACCCCTTGCCCTGACTCCTGCACCCCTTCATCCCCCACATCCCCCAGCCCTCTGCCCTGACCCCTGCACCCCCCCACAATCCCAGCCCTGACTCCAGCCCCCCACACATACCCAGCCCCCCCACATCCAATGTCCTGACTCCTGCACCCCCGTCACATGCCCCCAGCTCCGCCCTGACCCCTGCACCCTCCTCACACACACCCAGCACCCTGCCCTGACTCCTGCACCCCCCCACATACCCAGCCCCCACACACCCCATGCCCTGACTCTTGCACCCTCCACATCCCCACCCCCACACTGAGCACCAAATGGGAGCTCCTGTACACACCCCCACACATTCCCACCTGCACCCATCACACCAAATGGGAGCTGCCCAGGTAAGCACTCCACACCCAAACCTCCTGCCCCAACCCTGAGCCCCCTCCCTCATTCCAGCTCCCGGCCAGACCCTACACCCCAACCCGCAGCCTACTCCTTCACCCCCAGCCCTGTGCTCAGTGCACTCCCACCCTCAGCTCAGTGCAGAGAGGAAGAAAATGGGCTAAAACCAGGGAGAAGGTAGGTACCTACTCTATGTGGGCAGGGCCAGGACCTCAGACTGGCAGCGGGCTGAGCCGCTCAGCCCACTGCCTGTCTGGGGTCCCGGTCGCTGGCCCCACTCAGCCCTCTGCCGGTCTGGGGTTCTGGCTACTGGCCCCTTGCCAGCCGGGGTCCTGGCCCGCCGGTCAAACTCAGCGCCTTCCATTCAACAGCCTAGTTGAATGGAACCCCAGGCCGGCAGCGGACTGAGCGGGCTGGTGGCGTAAGATCAGCATTTTAATTCAATTTTAAATGAAGCTTCTTAAACATTTTGAAAACCTTGTTTACTTTACATACGGCAATAGTTTAGTTATATAATATAGACAGAGAGAGACCTTCTAAAAATGTTAAAATGTATTACTGGCACGCGAAACTTTAAATTAGAGTGAATAAATGAAGACTCGGCACACTGCTTCTGAAAGGTTGCTGACCCCTGATCTACAGTCAAGCAAAACTTTTTGCTGCAGTTATCAGTCTGTTGTTTTCCCAGTTGATGGACATTAATTAAGGATGATAATATTGATCTCACTGCTGTTGGTACGCTTGTTCCTTCTCCCATAGATGTGAATGGTGGCTAACCTCCCTAGGTTGTATTCCCTTCCCTAAGGAACTCTCTGTGCCCCACCCCTTTTAATCCCAGGATGTAACCCTGCACTGAAGAGAAGATGTGGAGAGAGAGTCACTGAGGTTCCAGAGCTAGTGTGGGGGCACAGAGCCTTTGTGTACAGCTCCAGCTTTCAGGAGCTCCCCCAGAAGCCCTGTTGACAGTAGGGAATCTATGGAGTTTAGGGGCTACACTGTTGGGGGCGGGGAAAAAATCTCACCCCCCCCCCTCACCTGATGGAACAATGTGGGGGAAAGTCCACAGAGATAATCTCTTATAGTTCCCTATCCCATGAATTTTCATCTAGGAGGGGCAGACCCAGCTCAGGGTTGCCCACAGAAGTTTTGAATGGCCCTGTTGTATTCTTGAGTCATTAACCAAAATAACAATTAAACTGCATGTAATAAATAACAAATTCTGCTCCCACTGAAGTTCCATGGACTTCAATGAACGAGAAAGAGCAGGTGGGCTCCCCTTTCAAATGCATGTACCTTTGAAATGGGTGGGGTGTACCTATATGTCCATTTTATTTTTAGCATGCAACTATATTTTTGCTCTGTACTTGTCCATACACCCCTTGCTTTGCATGTAAACATAAAACAAGGAGAGAGGAAAGGGTCTAAGATCTTATATTGACATTTGAACTGGTGAAATAATGGAGGGGAAAATAATCACAAGTACATTTCAATTGGTGAGGAGGAAATTGGTTGAATGAATCATTTGCTGAATATTATTTGACTATCCATTGAGTTGGTTAAATAACGGGGGGAGGAGGGGAAACCCAAAATAAATGTTATGAACCATGGCAAAATGTGTTAGATAATTAATTTGTAATGAATTTATAATTCAAACAGCTCTGTTAGGAATTTGAGCCTAACCCAAATCCCATAGAAATCAATGGAGTCGTTTGATCTCATTTGTCAGTGCAGGCATGTTACAGTATATTGGAGCAGAGTCAGAGATTCAGCATACTGATTTGCTGATATAATCTTTGTACAGTAATCCTTTCTTATTGTTAGCTAAAACAACAGTAAAACCATTGAACCAATATACTATGATCGATATTCAGGCTGAGTGAAAGTGGTAAACCTTTCACTGTAGAATGATGCACCTACACATATATAAAATCAAACCACAGAATTAATGGTAGATGAGCTGCCAAAGATATGTTACCAAATGGTACCCCCAATAATCTTGCTTTTACCAGAGCCATCATCACTCTGAGCAATGAAGTTGGATATGGTTATCATATTTAGTATTTTATATCCAATACTTCAGGAAATCATTTAAAAAATACAAAGTATCCAGCACGGTTAGAATGAAATATGTTCCTATGCAGAGGCCTGGCACAAGGCTTATGCATTACTCAATTTAAGCTCTATTTTGAGGGCTTAAATGGGATTCCAGCACTTCACAGGTCTTGCAGGGGCTCTCAATTTCACTCTTCAATAACAGCATGCATGCAACAAACTGCTCCATCTGTCGTAGGCCTCCAGATACCCAGTGTTAAGGGGCAAACCAAAGTTTGCAGAAATCAGTACAGCTAAGCTCTGTAATAATGCATGTCAGCAATAAAACACAAAAAATGAAAACAGTGGACCTGAATTACAGTTCAGTTGGGATATTTTCATACTCTGTAATATAAAAGTTAGTTTCAAAGGGCTTCAGTGCATGTTTTAAAAAAAGGGCAGACAGTTTGAATGGTGTAGTCTATAAATGAAGTGGTGGAGACCAACCTTAGGCACCACTTATTTACTTTCTGTTTATAAACCTTAATGTTTGTTTTCCATGCATTCTGCTTCTTGCAGATGATCACTAAGTACAAGAGTTCCTTTAAATCAGCAGCGACTGTGGTTTGGCTCTTCGCAACAATGTAAATTTATAGCTTGGTTGAAGGCACTCCAGACTTTGCTGTGTGTTTTTTGTTTGGGTTTCTGTAGGACTGACATTACTGTTGTGTATCCCCCTTAAAAAAATGGGACATCACGATTCATACAGCCTCAAGTGTACAGCATTTTTTAAAAAGACCAAACCAGCCCAGAGCAGGAGTCAGTCTAGGGTAGAAGTTGCAGTGATAATTTGATTTGAGACTTGCCTTTAAACCTTTGTATTACTGATTTCTGACAATTGTGTCCACAATAGAGTAAGGCAAATAAGCATGGTCGGTGTAAATGTACATTGGGCCAGTGAACTCTGGTTTTCCAGATTGAGATTGAAATCTGGCCTCCAATTTTCCCCTGCACTGGCTGTAAGGAGGGGGGCGGAGGTTAGGAACTGCTATGTCATCTCTGGGCCAGTAGAGGATTGATTGCCTTGCACTGGGGTGATCATCCTGTGAGTGGGCTATGCTGGTTTTAGGGCTACTCCACAGCGCAGGACGAAAATCTGTATCAAAGTGGTTAATGCTCAGAAGCCTGTTGGTAGAGAAACTGACACATGAATGTTGAGAAATGCCTTAATGGAAAGCTATCCTAGTCCCTGCCCAGTGGAACACAATCTGCTAGAGCTCTTCCAGAGAGTCACATAGGGAATCAATGCTAGTTTGTGGATTAAGATGGATTTCCATGGTCACTTTTGCAGGTAACAATTCCTCCTTTCCACTGCTAAATGCAGTCAAATTTTTTGAGGGGAGTCTGTGTGGCAATGGGCTTGACTGTTTTACACATTTCAGAGGCACTCTTAAGCTATTACATAGTAGGCAAGCAGCAAAAAGCATAAACTCATGCTGGTCTTTTGACTTTTTGACTCTTGAACAGGATCACTTGTCATCTTCTACAAAGCATACTGCACTGTGACAAAACAACAAACAGCTTACGTCAGCAATGCATTATGGCCAAGATTTTCAAACCTGAATGCCTAAACTAAAGCTTCCAAAACCATATATATGCACCTAAAAAGTAGCCAAATTTTCAGAAGCACCAACCACCATTCAAAGTCAAAGGGGGACCTCCTGAGTGCTCAGCATTTTTGAAAATCAGACCATTTATTTGGTTTCCCTAAATACAGATTTAAGACAAAACTGAATTAAGGCAATCCAGGGTGTTAGGCACAACCCACATGGCCCTCCCATTTTGGGGGTAGCTGCAAGTTTTAGAGTGAAAATGAACAGGACAGTTTATATTTCTTGGAGTTATTGTTTCAGGCTCTCTGCATACGCAAGAAAAAATCATGTTCATATCAGTTCACATTTCCAAATTTTTCTTTGCATGTATGAGTGCTAGAAACAATAGATTTTTTAAAAAATAAATTCTGAAATTCTAATGTCAACAAGAGACTCCGGGGATTTGGGGTCCTGTACACCTGTAATGTGTATCATTTACTAGCCCTGATTTAGCAGCCTAACTTTAGGCACTCTTTTAATCTTTGCCTATGATTTAATTTGTCTTTCACATGTATAGAATGCAGGGCTGCCAACTCTTGTAATTTTATCATAGGTCTCATAAAATTTGGTGTTTTTCTTAAGGCCTCAGGTCCTGGAACCATGTAATTACATGAGAATCTCAAAATTTATTTTTTTAAAAAGTTTCTAGCCATCATGATTGTGAAGAAAAGCTTGGAAATGTGACCCAAATACAAATAAAACTAGCAAATATATATTTTAAATCTCATTATTTTGGGGGGCCTGACTCATGGGTTTTGAACCTTTGGATTGTTGGAACAGAAGGGAAAAAAGAGTTGTACAAACAGGGCCTGTCAGTCATTTTACTCTAGATATATCTCAGTAAACAGTCTTCCATTAACCCTTTAATGTTCCTTTGCAAACATTTTCAGTGCCCCTCTCTGTAGCCTCTGAGATCAGGCTAGAATGTTTAAATAGGGCTTAATGCTGCTGTTGCTCAAGTCAATGGCAAAGTACCCCCTGATTTTCAAAGGTGCAAGGTCATGCTGACAAAGAACAGTAACATTTTCCAAGCATAAAGAATAAATGTAACCATGATTCACCTACACTGTGCCATGAGTTTAAAATATAGAGAAGAGATTTAGAAAATGTAGGGTGGAATGGGTTGAATGAGAAGCTGCAAATTGGTGAAAAGCCTGGACAAAGAGATTAGTTTTACAACACTTCCAAAACATGGCTAGGCTCAGGTTTAAGCGTAATTTAGAATAGCTCAAAGTCTTTCCATACACAGTTTCATTTTTTTACTTTCTGACTGTTCCTTTTGGAATTAATACTTTCTAAAATTGTCATGTTTTTCTAGGGTGACCAGACGTCCCGATTTTATCGGGACTGTCCCGATATTTGCTTCTTTGTCCCGCGTCCCGACCAATGTTTGGTCGGGACACTGGACAAAGAAGAAATTTTCCCTTCCGCTCCGGCGCTCGGGCCCCCCTCGCCCCGGCTCCGCCCTCTCCTTCCCCCATTGGCTCCCTCCCCAAATCCCCGCCCTGGCCCCGCCTCTTCCCCAGCATTCCTCCTCCCTCCCAGGCTTGCAGCATGGCGGCGCAAGCCTGGAGGGAGGGAGAGGGGCGGTGGCGGTGCCTGGATCCTGGAGCTGGTGAGTCAGCTCCAGCACCCGGGCACCGGGCGGGCAAAGGAGGGCTGGCAAGGGAGGGAGATGGGGGGCTCAGCTGTGAGCCCCCCCGCCGCGCCAGAGGGCTTCTGCCCGGACTGCTGCACCCGGGGCCAGGAGTGCAGCCTGAAGGCTGCTCCAGCCCTGCAGCCCGCGGGGCAGCGCGGTGGGTCCGGGTGGGGGCAGCGCGGAGCGGGCAGGGACTGAGTGGGCGGCGCGGGGGCCTGGGCTGAATCCCTGCTGCTGCCGGGGAGCCCCGCGCCTCTCCCTCCCGCTCGCGGCTGCGGCTCCTTCCCGGCGGGACGTGCCCCCCGGCCTGCCCCGCGCACATGCGGCGCGCGTCCAGCTGCTCCTTCCCGGCGGGAGGGAGACTAGGCGCGGGGGACGCGCGCCGCATGTGCCCGGGGCAGCAGGAGGCGCGTCCCGCTGGGAAGGAGCCACAGCCGCGAGCGGGAGGGAGAGGCGCGGGGCTCCTTGGCAGCAGCGGGGATTCGGCCCCTGCCGCCCACCCGGCTCCTGCCCACTCCGCGCTGCCCCTGCCCGGACCCACTGCACCCCGCATATGCCCGTGGCGGGCCAGGGGGCGGGAGGCTCCGCTGGGACTCGGGGAGGGCAGCGCGTGGGGCCTGCTAATGCCCCAGGCCCCTTAAAACCTTTTTTTTTTTGCTCCGTCCCCCCCTTTTTTTTGCTCCGCCCCCGTCCCGATATTTTATACTGGTAATCTGGTCACCCTATGTTTTTCCTTCACTAGCAGGTCTTAAAGATTGACCTTAGAGCAGTGACAACTAAAAATGCCTTTCTAAATTTGTCATTGGAAAGTAGGTGATTGTGTTTTACCATATTTTACATCTTAAATCAAGGACCTCAGTGTACAGGATAGCAGGCTAAGTGAATTTCCTCTTTCTGACTCTCCTAGAATAAGTACAATTTGTCAGGTCATTCAGTACAGGTTATCTAACCTGAATTGTTTTAAGTGTGTTTTAGTTAGGCTTTGTCTACAGTGCACTTTTGTAGGTAAAACTTTTGTCGTTCAGGGGTGTGGAACTCCTCCCCCACGAACAACAAAAGTTTTACCTATGAAAAGCGCCGGTGTGGCCAGCGCTTTGTGGGTGGGAGAGCTCTCCTGCTGACAAAGCTACCACCTCTCGTTTGGGGGTGGACTTATTTTGTTGGCAGGAAAGCGCTCTCCTGCTGACAAAGAGCAGCTACACTGCGCACCTTTAGCAGCATGGCTGTAGCGGCACAGCTATGTTGCTAAAAGGTGCGTAGTGTAAACATAGTCGTAAAAAGCAGGAGTATGCAATGGGCATCTTGGTAGCCATCATATTGGCTCCTTATGTGAATTCAGAATCATATCTGCTTACTTCCTTGACAAAACAAGATTAAGGGTTTGTCTACCCAGGCAGTTATTCCAGAATAGCTATTCCTCTTTAAATTCACATCTGGCCTTAATCCAGAATAACTTCCAAATGTAGACAAGCCCTTATTTTTTTAAAACTGTTAGGTGCATTACCTTTGCAGCCCCCTTTATTCCTTTCTTCTTAATATTTTATACCATTTTTATATACTCCTAGCCTGTGTATATTAACTACTCTTCAGAATACCCCTAGAATGTCAGAGGATATGTATCTTCATCCCCATTTCATAGAGGGGAACATAGAGAGAAAGGTGAAGAAGGGATCTTCTCTCACTCCGTTTCTTGTCTTTCTACATGCTGCCAAAATCCCACTTCCCGGGCGCTCCCATTCCACCATCTTTTCACTTTTCATGGGATGCCCACAAACTCACCTCAGTCAAATACCTGCTCCGCTCCCACATTCTACAGGAGGGGAGAGAAATACCATTTTTATATACTCCTAGCCTGTGTATATTAACTACTCTTCAGAATACCCCTAGAATGTCAGAGGATATGTATCTTCATCCCCATTTCATAGAGGGGAACATAGAGAGAAAGGTGAAGAAGGGATCTTCTCTCACTCCGTTTCTTGTCTTTCTACATGCTGCCAAAATCCCACTTCCCGGGCGCTCCCATTCCACCATCTTTTCACTTTTCATGGGATGCCCACAAACTCACCTCAGTCAAATACCTGCTCCGCTCCCACATTCTACAGGAGGGGAGAGAACATCAAATAGTAAAAACAAGTTATAAATACTTATATGGCCTCTAGTACCATATTGTTTGAGGGCCTCCCCTATATTTATGGATTTATCCTCATAACACCCCCGTGAGGGAGGTAAATACTATTATCCCCATTTTATAATTATGGGATTGAGGTAGAGAGAGATTAAGTGATTTGTCCAAGGTCACAGAAGAAATTCAGACCTCGTTGTTTTTACTATAATGCCTAGATACTCCACTAGAGGCCAAGGCCAAATTGTTGAAGATGGTGTACAAACCCTGAGTGGGAGCTCATCTAAAGAAGATAAATCAAACAATAGGGGAAACTGAGGCACATAGACATGAAGTGTAATTGTCTAAGGTCACCTAGCAAGTAAACAGATTATATGAAAATAGAACCCAAATAATAATATTTAATTTATTATCCATGGATAAAGGTATGCAACAGTTGCTTCAACAGGTGTCTATTTTATTCTATATAGGCTCTTATGCCACGCTTACCACCCTGTCTTGCAGTAGTGCATTAAGCAAAGTGACTACACATCAGTCGTGTGTTTGTTCTCTCATTCTCTCCAGATGCAGAAGCATATGCAGTGGAGTGTCTTGTTTTGACAGGGTTTGCTATGTGTTTATACTAGAGAAGGCAAGGTCAAAGAAATGCACCTTGCACTTGGAGCAGAAAGTTTGGGGGTTTGTGACAGACCTTAGTTCCTTGGGGAGTTCATTTCACAGTCTCATATAGGCCCCCACATAAAGTTCTGAGTTCCGCACAGATGAGCTTTATTTTTTTGTTGATTATTCCACTGTGCCAGAGGAGCAAAGTTGTCAACCACGGTCTTCATCCCAGAGTTTTAGACAGTCTTCTAGGCATCTTGGGCCCAGACCATTGAGTGCTGTGAAGATAAGGCCTAAGACCTTGAACTTGATTAGAAATTTTATGGGAAACCAGCATACTGAGTGGAAGGCAGGTGTGATGTGCTCACAATAACCTGTGTTGCTGATGAGATATACTGCAGCCTTTGTAGCAGTCTCAGTTTCCTAAGGGCTGAAGGCTTTGTGTCCAGGTGTATCACATTGCAGTAGTCCAGCTGAGGGGTGACAAAGGCATGAATAACTGGATCCAGGTCTTTATCCACCAGGATGGGATGGAATCTCCTAGGCAACCTGAGATGGCAGAAAGCATTACTCTCAGCCATTGCAATATGATAGCTCAGCATCAGTGAGGAATCCCAGAGTTCTCCTGGACTTGAGTACTCCTAGTACATTTAAGATAAAATGTTGCTTGTAATTAGGTGCAGGCAAATCCCATTGTTTTGACTTAGAGTTTCACTTAAAAATTAAATGCCAAATTCTGCTATCTTTATTCATAAATAGCAGCTTATTCTGTAAGAGTTCTCATTGATTTCAACTGGGATTTCAATGGGAATAGTTGCAAAGAAAGGTACGACTTAATATGAGTAAAGATAGCAGAATCGGGCCCTACATGATTAATAATATTCTTCATTCTTTTCCTTGATGTAGTGCCATTGAAGTCAATTGAATTATATACCAGAGCTGAGTGTGGTCTAGAAAGAGAAACCAGTTTGTGTGGGGCACCAGTGTTTAATGGATAAGACATGTGTCTACTAAATAACTACTTAAGAAGAAAAATGATTGTCCATGAGGTTTGCATTGTTCTTTCCTTTCTGTAAATGGCTATAGAAAAACAATTTGTTTTATACGATTAGTTAAATTTGTAATAATAGTCCAGTGGTTTTGTTGTAAATTTTGCCCATCTTTAATTCTGCAGCAGATTTACCAGTTTCTTCTAATATGACACAAATTCCTTTTCCCCTGAGTGCCCCTGAACAATTGGTATCTGTTTAACAGAGAGCACGCCTATGGCTCTATGAATATAGGGAGTACATTTTAACCCTCCATTAATAAAAAACAGAACTTACTGTTCCTTTAATGAACTCATTAATCTTGCCTTTGAATGACATGTATATGATTTTTGCCTGGACATATTATATTTTTAATCATTCTTCACATTTCATCTCCTAATCCTGCATTCAAGACTGGTGCATTGTTTATATTCCTTATGTTAAAACAAGTTTTTACGTTTACTGTTCTGCAAGGAACATTTCATAAACCAGCTACTGTATGTGTGAACACTGACATTTCTGTCTCCAGTATAGCTCAGGAGGACAGTGGGGGTTCTGTCTTTCAGAATATCTGTGGAAGCAGAGCAGAACTGCTGAAAAAAAGCCTGTACTAAATTGTTTAGTCCTTTTCTAACTCTGAGCCCTGTTCTGCTGCTACGACAGCCAGTGGCAAAACTCACAGTGACTTTAATGATAGCAGTATTAGTGCTTTTGCTCCTAAAGGCCAAAATTACTGTGCAAATGACAGTCTGGTCCATGGTGCAGGTGAATGGGATTCCCAGCCGAGACCCCCACAACTTGGCCTCTTTATCACACCCAGCTGGATGCAAGGCTTCTACCCTTCCCACAGCTTCTTCTGTGCCTCTCTCATTAGAGGAGCTGAGAGGGATGCTGATTAGATGGCAGAAGGGGAAAAGTGGTGTGAGTCTCAGCCACCAGCCAGAGAAACCAGCAAGGAGCAGGAGGTGGAAACAGAATATTGGTGCGTCTGGTCAAAAGCTATTGGTTGGCAGATGGGGGCTTTTCTATACCATAAGAAAGTATCACCAAAGATATGTCTTTAAAATTCCCCCAAATGTAAATTTTATATGTGCAAATTTTATGCAATTTCAGGCATTTTGCAGCATCAATGTAGGCAGGCTCAGTCTGAGCTTTCCAATCTACATGCGAGCTCCCACATTCTAACGTTTTTTATTCTGATAGTGCCACTACTATAGGAAAAACCTATCTGGTGTTTATAATGCAGGTTTTGTATGTCACTGTAATTAGTTCTTTGTCTGGTGTAAAAAAACAAACAACCAACCACCAAAAATCCAGGGTTAAGAGTGAAATGTTTAATGATGCAATTACCGTATGTTTATAATCTTTTGAGGAAAAATAAATTTGTGATTTTTCAAACGTAAAGTATAGTAATGGGCCAGTACTATATTAAAATGGTTTGTCTTAATTTCAGGGTAAAATAATTGAATGAACTGTATTTATTTAAATTGAATTTATTATTCTAGGTATGAGAAAACATCTGTTTGAAAATCACTTGCAAAGTCTGACCCAATGAAAGCTTAATCAAATGTACAGTGTTAGACGTGCTCAATAGTTTAATATTTTGTTTGAGTTAGAAATTGTGTAGGAAATGTTATTTGTAAATGTGAGGGGTTTTTTTATATTATTGAGGTGCTAGCAGTGGCTCGATAGTGCGTGCCAGACTGGGCAGGACTGGTGGCTGAGATTCCCACTTCTTTTCCCCTTCTGCCATCTAATCAGCACCCCTCCTAACTCTCAGCTACTCTAATATGAGAGACACAGAAGCAGCAGGGAAGGGGGAAAGTTTTCCCACTTAAATATGTATATGAGTTGCAAACGCTCATAGAAGAAGTCTGCAGATAGTTTGCACTCATGCAGGTTTGGATGCTGATGGTGGGTATGACCAGCAATGTTGAACATAGGCATATGTTTGAAAATTGCACTTTGGAGTCCAGCCCTTAATTTCCTAGTATATCTTTGTTCAATACGATGAGGAAAGTCCAGCTTCAAGAGTGATCTTGAAACTCTCTCTTTCCCAAAGTGTGAACAAATATCAGAGAGAACAAATATTGGTCTTCAGAGAGGGACAAAGAATGTACCAATCTCAGAACAGCCAGTGCTAGGTTGAGCCCAAAAGGGATATAGATAGAAGCCTCTTTAATGGACCATGTATTCTATGTATATCACTGAAAAGAGCGTGTTGCCTTGATGGTCCTTTCTAGGAACAGCAAATAAAGGGCTACACCCTGACTATACAATCTGCCTCGTGTAAAGTGAAGCACATTGTTGTGCCAGGAAGGGAGTGAATGTCACCCAATCTATACTTGGTGTTCCCCAGTGTGTTGCTGTAACTACACTGCTTGCCATGTTGAGGGGTCGGCGCAAAGGTGCCATCCAATACCCACTCCATTCTGTCCCCCTCACCCATCTGCATGAGCAGGGGGCAGAGTGGATCTGAGGAGCCTGGGTCCCTCAGGCACTGCTGCCTATGGTCTGAGTAGCTAGCACAGCAGTATAAGAGATTTGCTCCACTATCTGGGCCACAGTTTGGCCCAAAGAGGAATAATATATAACATCTTACAGAGAATCAGGCTCCTATAACTGACTAACTTATGCGTGATCGTGGAAATGAAAAGGTAACACCCTTTAAATGGATAAAGGGAAGCAATATTTTACTCAACATTCAATTAACATATGAAGCTCACTGTTGCAAGATATGATGGAGTCAAATAGTATACTTACTTCCCCAGAATGACTTAAATTCTTCACCAAAAAGCATTTAAATGTATCATGCTGAAAAGAATAAGAATAGAATCTGCAGTTGCAGTACTATAAAGCATAAAGACTATTAACTGCATGCTTCAGGGTATAATCAGAGCTGCAACTAGGGTCAGAAAGGAATTTCTTCCATGTGGTTATGGTACAGTACAGTTAGATGCATCTATGGGAGATTTATATCCTTCTTGAAGCATCTGGCCTTGAGCACTACAAGAAACAGGATACAGAACTAGCTGGACCACTGATCTGTTCCAGCCAGTTATATATTATGATTAGCAAACAACTTTTCAGTCCAGAATTTGGCATATTACTGAGCCATATCTAGCTACTTTATATTAAAATCCATAAAGTGGGAATTCCTGCAAAACTAGTAGAGGAAGACAACTAGGTGGGCTTTCTCCTGAGAAGGGGAGAAAAACAAAACCTTTAAATACAAGTGAATTACACAAAGTTCTATTCTCTCCCCTCCTTGTTTGGCCAGACACAGCGATACATCTTTTTCTCCCTCCCTGACAGGTTTCATTGCAATAAGTGCCAATAACAATTATGCTGAGTTTGGCTGAATGCAAGCCATGACTTTTTTTCCCTCAGCTTTTTAGACTTTGACAAGGCTATCAGTTCAGCACAGACCACCTGTTTGTTTTGTAGTGGCTGCCAAAACACATAAGTGTTAATGAGGAAAGGAGATGCTACTTAATAGATTTATGTATGTGTATATATTTATTTAATAGATATAAATGCACACAGATTTCTTCCTTTCTTTGGGATGTGGGGAGATGATCAACATTTTGAATTGCAAAATATGATTGTTTCATTTATTCTTTATTCATCTATGATAAATCCTCATGAAAAGCTACTCTAGATTTATCATAACCTCATTAATAAGATACCTTCCACCCGAGTATTTCAAAGTACTTTACAGATTCAATTACTGTACTGAATTCAGCCTCACAATAGTGATATGAGGAAAGTAAATGTAATGGACAGATTCTCAGAATATACTGAGGTTAATAAAGTTATGCTGATTTGCAGCATCTGAGGATTTGACACAATGCTTATTTTATGGTGGTTTAAACTGAGGCATGGAAAGGCAAATTCAACATTTTCCAGTGTCCCCCAATTTTGATTCCCCCCAGAGGGCCAGATTTTCAGAGGTACAGAACACCTACAACTCCCATTGACTTCATTGTTGTTATTTTTGGCCCTAATAGGAATTAAACCTGTCAGGTGAAAGAAAGAAAATAAATGTGTCCTGTATATATATGTGTCCAAATATAGTAGGAAGGAGAATAGACTGGGTTACAGAATATTAATAAAATTATCCATCTCCACGGTGTGAAATCTATAGAAAAGGCAGATGCTCAGCATTCTGAAATCAGGCCCCAGATGTTGCAGATAGGCACCCAGAACCTACGGTTCCGGAAAAAACCATCCACTTTTACAAATGTTGACCTTAGTAACATACCCTAGGTCACACAGAGAGTCTATGGCAGATCTTAGGGCTGGTCTACACTGGGGGGGGTGGGGGGAATCAATCTAAGATACGCAACTTCAGCTACGTGAATAGCGTAGCTGAAGTCGAAGTATCTTAGATCGATTTACCTTGGGTCCTCACGGCGCAGGATCAACGGCCGCAGTTCCCCCGTCGACTCCGCTACCGCCGCTCGCTCCGGTGGAGTTCCGGAGTCGAAGGGGAGCACGTTCAAGGATCGATATATCGATCGCTACCTGCCGATACAGCAAGTAGTCTGTACGTACCCTTAGAATAGGACTCCAGATTCCAAATCATTAGATCTAATCACCAGGCCACACTGTCTCTCTTAAGACAGTCTTACAATTTTTGCTTTTTAAATCTGATTGTGGAATATCACTTTGCTTACTGCATTTGAGGAGTCTGAGTTAATTGCAATTTAGAATTAGAAGCTGTGGACTTATGTCTTTATTTTATAAGTAGGTAACATATAAACAGCAAGCTCATTCTGAAAACAGCCAGTGAACCATGCTCAGGAAAATCAGAGGACAGGGACTTAATAGTTGCTGTTTTTTCAGCCCAGGGTTGGTATTTTACTGCATGGTGTCTGACCACTTTTCTGACTTGTTTGACAAAGTCTGACAATGCTGAGGAGAAAAATCTAAGGAATATTTTAAAACTTTGAGACTTTGATCTTACATAGTCTGAGATTTTCCCCAAGATATCTTTATTTTTATACCAAAACTTGAAGGTCTCTGCTAAGCATACATTTATTGCCTCTGGTCCTCACCATTTAATCAGAAACGTCTGCAGTCCCCATATGATAACAGTATGATATGCTACCAGCATGTAAACCTTAAACATATTCTAAAGGAAACATACAGTTTAAAGCAAGGTTTGTTTTCATGCTCCGTAGGGTGTGTGTTCACGGTAAAGTGCAGGTGTGATTGCAGCACAGGTAGGCATACCCAGGCTAACTTTAATCTAACTCGCATGGGTGACAATAGTAATGAAGTTGTGGTGGCACAGGTTTCAGCATAGACTAGCAACCTGAGTACAAGCCTGCCTAGGAGCCTGGGACTGATCATATGTGTACTCACGCTACAATCACACCTCCACTGTGCAGTGAAGACATACCCTTAGTGATTTCAGGTGCTTTTCTCCTTTCTTCAACTCTTTTCAACTTGATCACATTCCACCCTTCAGCCCCACGTGGGTTTTTTTTTCTATCCTTAAGATTAACACCTTCCTTTCCAAATCATCCGCCCCAGGAACACAAAGTTATAGCTTATTGTTTTTCCAGTGGTTTTCTTAGCTGATTCTCATGGTTGTTGAAATATACACAGTTACATAGTGATAGAGCTGGCCCTAAGGTTTCATTTTCATTATTTTTCTATGAAGAAGTGATCTTTCAAAAGTGAAAACTCTTGGTTTCTGGTTTTGGTCATTCAATGGAAAACTGAAAAAAAATCCTGGATTTTCATTGTTGTTTTGAGTTTTTTTAATTATTTTTTAAAAAGTCCATGAAAAATCATTGCCATTTTTTATAAGCTCTTCATAATAGAAAACAATTCTACTAAACCATTGGGCCACACATATGGGATACAGCTATGAAGTCCTGTTCAGTCGCAGTTAAGCGGTGGAGTACTCTGCTTTGCAAATTTAAAGAAGTCTGTATTAAGTGTGAAATAAAATGACAATACTGCCATTGACTTCAGTGGGATCAGGATCTCACCTGTTTGGTGTCTGCAGCTATCATGGAAGATCATGATGCTAATCTACATGTCATGCAAGAAATCCAGAAAAGAGAGGGTCAAGATAAATATATCAGAGGAGTAGCCATGTTAGTCTGTATCCATAAAAACAACGAGGAGTCCGGTGGCACGTTAAAGACTAACAGATTTATTTGGGCATAAGCTTTCATGGGTAAAAACCCACTTCTTCAGATGCATCCGAAGAAGTGGGTTTTTACCAAAGATAATTATAGACAGAGACATCAGAGCTACTGAAGTAAAGTATTTTAATCACATTCCGTCATCTAATGATATCAATACTCTATAAATATGGCAAATTGTTGAGATGAGGCAATGTAAAATCATTCTAAGCTAGAAAAGATGTTTGAGGAAATGGGCATTGACTCTGCAAAGCTTGCACAAGTTTTGACACCACTTAAGGAAGAAACTGAGTTTCAGTAGGATGCAGGCTCCTTGGCATAATATGCTGTAAGTAGTAGAGGTTTAACTGTTAACTATTCAAATCAGAGACTCTGAAGTGAAACCTGTCCAGTCCTCTTAAGCAAGAAGGATGGTGGCTGCAGCACAGGGCATCAGTACCTTTAAAACAGACTGTGGGCACGTATCAAGCACTAATAGCGATGCTGATTATTTCTTCTGAAAAAAAGTTATGGTCTGTCAGTTTTTAAAATGCATCGCTAAATCTGTTTTAAAGATGCATCACCATTCAAAATGTGTATCTGGTAGCCTCTACAATGATAATTTTTAAGACAATACATTTTGAGCTCCAAGATTTGAGTCTATGCTAGATGAGACCTCCAAATTTATCTGTTTGGCCTTCCAAAGGCCTATGGGCGAATCAGCAGATTGCTGCTACTCCAACATATAGAACCTGCAGGATGGACTGTCTGTGAGAACAGAAGAAGAACTCGGGAGTATCAGAGAAACAGATAGCCCTAGTGTGCCCTCTGCCTTCATCTCTTAGGGCAAGCCATGTGGCATAGTGACGTGTCAGGTTTTCATATTGCTCTATATTTTCACCTGAGGCCTCTGGCCTTTATTGAGTTAGGTTTTAAGAGGCAACCATAATGTGGTATTTCTTTATGGGTGACAACATTGTCTTCTGGTAATATGGTTTAATTAAAAGTTGTCTGTAAACTGTAGTTTTTCAGGTAAATATGTGAAATACAAGCAGCCATAAAAATGCAAATAAAAATTGTGTATACATTTTATATATAAAAGGATTAACATTTGAAAGGAATAGGAAGAAACATCCCGCTAGCTCCTGTTTAATGTGCTGAAAAATGGCTTTGGGTTTTGAAAAATAAATCTTTCCTTTCTTTCCTAGAAAGCATGATCGTGAATTCAAAATGTTACATTGTTTATTCTCTAAATGTTATGGGAATGCTCCGAGCTATACGGAGATACCTCGCTGGCAATTTGTTGGACAGATTCCAAGACCATTAATTAATATTTACTGTCTCCTATGAAGTGCCTTAGAAACTGCTGAGAAATGCAAATACAGGGTCTGAGAAAGCATCCAACAAAGTACATACAGCCAATGAGGGCACACTGGAACAATGAATCAAGCAGCCACAGCCTCAAATACCTGTTTGACTTCCAGCTAGTGATGATGTGGCACATATTCCTATATACAGAAAGGGGGAGGGGGGCGGGAATTAGCACTCTCCACGGGGCTGCATGGAAATATTCGCCTTTACTGATCTGTTAATTAAAACAAGTGGCCCTAACTCAATGCAATTTATTTATGAGCAGTTTATGCAAGGGATGGAGAAAATTATTTCAAGGCTAAGTGCTGCAAGCTTTTCCTCATTTAGAAAAAAAATCTTGACATGTATTTTTGCAGCTCCTTAAAATATTTAGATGAAAGCAAGTATTGCACTAGCAAAATTTTACAACATTGGAAGCAAACTATGGGCTTTTATAATTTATTCCAAGTGAGGGTGGGGAATCAATAAGGTGGATAAAATGACTGTTTAAAAGCTCTGTCCATTTAATAAGTTCCATCATGATTCAGTTAACACCAGCAATTTTGATAAAGAGTGGTCTACTTTCAGCTATTTGACCTTTTTGAGTTGACTCTTTTTAATAATGGGCAAAACAACTCTCACATTGGAAGCAGGTGGTAAAGTGAGCCATATCATGGAGAAACAGAAGTCAGTGGGGCTCTGCCTGGCACATTAGTGCACCTGGCACAATGCAGGATCTCAGGGTGTTAATCTTTACAACCTGTGTGAAGGAAATAGACGTTGTCCCATCTGACTGCGGCATTGCGTCCAAAGTCACACGGGAACTCTGTGGCAATCAGGGTCAAAACCATATTTCCCAACTCTCAGACAAGTAGATTGACCATCTTTCCTGTCAGTATATGAGCCAACAGCATGAAGGACTTACAATACAGAGTCATTTTTACATTCATTTTCACTGAAAATTAATCCGTAGCAAATTAACATTTGTACAGTTTAGAGCATTTTTTTTGTTGGAGATCAGTATTCCCCCAAAATATGTCCAGCATCATTATCCAGTGTTACTGTACATAACAAATAAATTCTATATGCTGTGATAATATTTTATAGCCTGCCTGTACAGTGTGGGTTCTACAGTTCTGATTCAGTCTGAACAAGACAGGTGTCATTTGAAGTATATTTCTCTGCAGATGCACATCACCCGGTGCTCCAGATCAAAGCTTTAGACTGTAATAAAAACCAGATTTTAAGAATCTTGTGGGAATGCAACTAATAAGGTTGTAGTAGGAAAATTAATGAAGGAAAAGGGAGGTAGTAGTGAAGCAAGAGGAGACAGAGTAGATGAGAAAGAAGTAAGGGAAGAAGCAAAGAAAGAAGGAAAGATGATCATCTTTCTCTCATCTAATGTCAGAATAGCACTAGTATAATAGCACAACACTAGTTTATGTCCGTATCATGATAGCCTACAGCCTTCCTTTTTTTAAGGCCACCACTATGGGCAAGATCATCACTAGCTTTACATGCCCACAAAACGTATAGAGATGTGCAAGGCATTCCTTCACTCCCCTGCATGGGCTGTGCAGCCCAAGGCTCAGAGGGCTGCCACTTGCCATCCTGTGCAAGTAGGTGGGGAGTGGTCAGAGCCGTGACCCTTCACTCCTCCACAATGCTCCACCCAATACAGCTGAGTCTGTATGGAAGGGGAAATAATCTGCTGTCGGTGTAAACCAGTAGCAGATTACATTCCCCGCCCGTCCAGAGCAAGGGATCCAAGAAAGGAAATATGACTGTCAGAGGAAACAATTCATTCCCTGGTGTTTTCAGGTGGCAGCACAGCTACACACTGCCCCTTACTCAGCACAGATTAAGTCACAGGCTTTGTCTTCTCTGCAAAAAGGTGGTGATGGTGGGTTTTTACATCAAGATAGCTATCGATCTCACTGTCCTAGTGGAGACAAGGCACTTGTCTCCACTTTTTATTTCATTGTCGCTAGTGGAGGTCAACTCTGTTACCACCCCACATGCACATCTAGGGTTGAGCTCAACTAGCTACATTGGATATGTCTACACAACAGCTGGGAGTGTGCTTCCCAGTGCAGGTAGACAAACACATACTAGCTCAAGCAGAGCTAGCACATGTCTGCCTACCCATGCTGAGAAGCACACTCCCAGCTGCTGCACAGACGTACTCACTGAGGTTAAAAATAACCTGGGCCTTGTGTCCACTAGGATTTTACATCAAGAGATTTTACATCAAGATAGGAGTCTTGATGTGAAACGCACCTTTTGGAATGACAACGTAGCCTCAGTCTAGCCCCTTTATTTGGAATAAGGAACACTCTTGATTTGTGATAGATCTTTGTAGTAAAAAATGGAATTTTAAATAGCCTGCATGTGGCAAGGAGCATGATGGATGATGGAGCTAGGCCAAAAAGAAAAGAAAGGTGGCTCCACTTTAGGATCAGTGCAGGTGCAAGAAAATAAACTTGATTGTTTGCTTTGGGGTTCTTAATAATGAGCCTTTTAACATGAAAATGAAAACTTGAAGAGAGAAAACTTTCGTATTTTCGTCTGCTTATTTCCTCCTTCCCCCTTTCATTAGTATGTTGAGAGGAGAGAGAGAGAGCGCTTCAACTAATAATATAGAAGGGTCTACCGAGGCATTAGTATGTATTTATTTATTTTGACTATTATGTATTTATTTGCCATGGAGTAGCATCTAGGAGCTCTAGACATGCTCATTATGCTAGGCACTGTACAAACAGGCTGTCCCTGTCCCAAAGAGTTTACAACCAAGTGTAAGTCAAAAGACAACAGGTAGATACAGACAAATGTGGGAGCACAAAGAAACAATGAGACAATAATTTTGATTATTTTCTATTTGTTATTAAAATATACACCCATACCAAGTTCTGCATGCATTTTTAATGTTGCAATAAGGACATTTAAAAGAACCCTCTCCCAAAAAGATTCTTCAGATCACCCAAGAATTAATGTATAGTAACCTGTCAGGTCACTTGCTTATTCTAAATAATTTTGTAATTCAAAATGTACTCTGGGAAGCCCATGTGATATTATTTATAATCTGGGTATTCAACAATTCAAAATATTTATCAACATAACAAATCAGTGAAAAAGATTAAAATAGTTAAAATACAAGGAGGGATTTTATTCACTCATATTCAAAATTTAGATTTTGTAAAATTCCATGCCTGTGTGTGCAGGGTTTGCACATACTAATTGGGAAGTGAGATGTCTGATTGCTACATTTACATTCACAAGTGCCCATTTGCTCACAAAAAGGATTCACAATTGGTATGTATGTAAATTTAGGCCTCGACCCCTGCAAACACAGAGATGAATGAGGCCTGATCTAAAATGCATTGACATCAATGGGAGTTGTTCTATTGATTTTAATGGGATTTCTATCAGGCCATTGAATAGTCTCATTAAATTCAATGGGTCTACCCACATACATGAAATTAGCACATGCTTAAATGTTTCCAAGATCACCCTTGCCTTAGATTGTACATTTTGAAGCCGCTTTGACCCCAGCTGAGAGTCATGTATGTGAACCAGGAGTATAGCAATAAGATGCAGCTGGCCTTTTCTGGGTTAAGGCTGTTATACTGATAGTCTAGAATACTAATCATTTCCTGTGGAAAATCCTTTATAAAACCATTGCAGATATTCTACAGTAACAATTTGTAAGCCCACAGTTTACAGTGGTTTTACTGAAGTGCTAAAAAATTCTGTTGTAGGAGGCTAAATGGTCTTGTGGATAAAGCTCTGGACTAGGCCTTAGGAGTTTGGGGTTCTATGCCTGACTCTGCTACTGGGTGACTTTGGGCAAGTCAGTTCCCCTTCTTGGGCCTCCATTTTCCCCCTTTGTAAAACAGGGATAATGATACTTGAATCCCTTGTAAAGCACTTTAGAGCTACTGAAAACAGTGCTGTATAAGAACCAGGTATCATTTATTTTTAGATTAATTACTTATATATAATTTTGAACACTGCAACTTTTGAACTGTAATTCTTCATTCACAACTTCAAGGAGTAGTTCTCTGTGTGCTAATGTGTACTCCTCTTTCCTGCAAAGTATTTGTGTACAGCATGTTTATCCTGTTCAGAGAACAGGATATTAGCATAGAATTGTAGGGGACCTCGAGAGGTCATCTAGTCCAGTCCCCTGCACTCCTGGCAGGACGAAGTATTATCTAGACCATCCCTGACAGGTGTTTGTCCAACCTGCTCTTAAAAATCTCCAAAATGTATTCCAGGGCTTAACCACTCTGACAGGAAGTTTTTCCTATTATCGAACCTAAACTGCCCTTGCTGCAATTTAAGCCCATTGCTTCTTGTCCTATCCTCAGAGATTAAGGAGAACAATTTTTTTCCCTCCTCCTTGTAACAATACCTTTTATATACTTGAAAATGGTTACCATATCGCCTCTCAGTCTCCCCTTCTAAACAAATCCAATTTTTTCAATCTTCCTCATAGGTCATGTTTTCTAAACCTTTAATCATTTTTGTTGCTCATTTCTGGATTTTCTCCAATTTGTCTTCATCTTTCCTGAAATGTGGCACCCAGAACTGGACACAATAGTCCAGTTGAGGCCTACTCAGCGCAGAGTCTTGCTTACAATACTCCTGCTAATAATCCCAGAATGATGGGGGTTTTTTGTTTTTTGTTTTTTTGCAACAGCGTTACACTGTTGACTCATATTTAGCTTGTGACCCACTCTGACCCCCAGATCCCTTTCTGCAGTACTCCTTCCTAGGCAGTCATTTCCCATTTTGTAGGTGTGCAACTGATTGTTCCTTCCTTAATGGAGGACACTGCATTTGTCCTTACTGAATTTCATCCTCTTTACTTAGTTATGCTCATCTTTGTTGTGTTATGTATGTGTGAAAATTGCTCTCAGTCTGCTTTTTTCCATTGACTATACATTAGCTGTTACCCCAATTAATTTACATTTTATTGTTTTCAGGGCTGTGATAAATTTCACATCCAGTGTGACATAATTAGGTCAACATAAACCTCCCATTGTAGACACAGCTAGGTTGACAGAATAATTCTTCCATCAACTTAGCCGTTCTTATGTTCCTGTGGCCAGGACTTGAAAAGGGGTCTTCGGAAGGTAGCCTTATGACTCCTGGCTGGGGCATCCTTCCCATGTTGTTTCCAAGGCTTTTAGGGCTACTTTCCATAGCTTTTGGCCTTTTACCTGGCATAAAGGAGCCAAAGCAGAGATGAGGATCTCATCCATAGATTTAAACCCCAGAAGGGACCATTGTCATCAAGTCTGAACTCCTGCATAGAATTACACCCAGCAATTCCTGCATCAAGCCTCTAAGTAATTTTAAATTATTAGCAACTAGTTGTGTGTTAAATGCTATACCTATAGCAGCACAAACTACCCAGAAAAAAAGAGAAATAAATTATATTAGTGCTCTTACTCCAGTCAGGTCCTGGCCCCATTGTCATAGGCACTTGTTCAAACAAATCTGAACACATGGACCCAAATCAAGGTTTAAGTTACATTCATAGTTGTTTTGTTATGTACAAACAATTACATCCATTCCTGTCCCACAGAGTTCACAATATCAGGCCTCAACCCTGAAATTGATAGTACTTGGGCAGACAGCTTCACACACATGGCCCACCCCCACCCCCCCACGGAAGTCATTGGGGTTTTGAGGGACACAGCAACTTGCCCTCATTTATCAACTGCATGATTGAGGCCTAACAAGACAAGTGACATCCAAGGGAAGAAAAGAGAAATACGGTTGTGTGTGTGTGTGTGTGTGTGTGTGTGTGTGAGAGAGAGAGAGAGAGAGAGTAATATCTTAGTGTTTGTGCGTGTATTACCAAAAGACAGAAGAACGGAAAGTTACCCAGAAGAAAAAAAATAAGAGGAAAAGATGGGGCCAGAGCCAAGAAGTATTTGTATCCAGTATTCTGGTTTGGGCTTGTCTCTTCCTGAAAAATTCAGTCCATTTGAAATATCTCCCACCCTCTCTTTTCTCATATAGTTCTCTGAAAGGTAAAAAGTAGTCTGCAGGAATATATTTTCACAATGTAAAAACATCTTTTTATAAGGTTGAACAATCAAAAAGGTTTCATAAATACAGATTTCCTTTGCTGGCTGTCCCATTCCACACGCTGGTGAGAAGCTTGCTTACTGCACTATATTGCTTCTTGCTACACGGACTGTCATTTTTTCAGTTTGTTGTTCATTGTTTTAAATAGCCCAGAAAGTCAATTAGCTTCAAAATATACACTGAGGAATTTGCAAAATATCCATTGTAGTTAGAGTAACAAAAGTCCAGGTCAACACCATCAGACTGAAGAGATGGGCGGTTCCTCAGGTGGTGTAAATTGTCATAGGTCCACTCGGTGCATCTGGGTGATGCATGCGAGGCTAGTGGGTGGAGGCATAAAAGGGAAAATACATCTTGCATGACATTGTCTCCTTCCCACTTTCCTGAGGGCATGTCTACAGTGGCACAGCTGCAGCACTGCAGCTATAGTGTAGATGCTGTATATTGATGAACAGGTTTTTTCTGTCAATGTAGGTAATGCCTCTCTCTGAGAGGCAGCAGCTAGATTGATGGAAGGATTCTTAGCTGCATCTGCACCGGGGGTTAGTTTGACTAAACTATGGTGCTCAGGGTGCACAATTTTTCAGTCCAGTGTAGATCAGGCCTGTGACTTCACAGAAGTCCTTCCATTACATCACTGCACCTGAAGATTTTGGAGTGGACAGTGAGAGGAGGATAGGAGCATGGCATGGGATGACCCAGCCTACATCAATATGAACTTTACAGTAAAATACACGCACACATATATGTGTTCATCATATATTTCAGCAATTTGACATTTTCTAGGCTCCTGGTATAAAGAAACCTAGGTGCTGAAGTAGGTTTGAAAATTTTCCCGTAAGAAATATTATTTCAGTGATACCATATATAATTCTTTTCTTTATTTAATAAATGATATAGCTTACAGATAAAGTTAGGGTCCTGTTGGAATGTCCAGTAGTTTAGTATGTAGTATTGCCATACTCAAAATAAAAAATCATGAGTTGGACCCTCTCAAGATAACAAAAATCATGAATCAAATCCCTCAAAATTATGAGATTGGCCCCACAAATCATGAAATTTAAATCATGAGATTCAAACCATGTTTTTAAGTCTGTCCTTTTACATCTCTCTACTCTTCTGGCTATGTGTGTGATCATTTCAGCTTGAAAAGTCACTTTTAAATGCACACAAAATGCATGCCTCTCCCTGACTCAGCTGGAGACTCCGCTTACCCTCTCCTAATCCTTGAGATAGGGGAACTGTCACCCATTTCCTATTACTGCCTTGGCTCTCTCCCCTGCCTCACTGCCCCAGGGGCTTCTTCCCTTTCCCAGACCCAGACCCAGACCCAGCAAGTGCTTTCCCATGATTCCCATTCCTTTCCTTCTCACTGCCCCATGATCCTCTCACTGCTAGAGGACCATATAATCAAGGCAGGGCTCAGAGTTAGGATAGGTCTATGTCCACAGAGGATCTCGCACAGCTCTGCCCACCATGAAAATCATGAGATTGAGCAGCTGCTCACGTCATCACAACAGTTCCTCCTGCAGGAACTGTGACTTGTGATCAGTTCATGTGAGTTGGCAACAGTGCCCGGGGAGTACTGCCTTCCCCTGGTTACTTGGAGGGAACTCCCCTTTGCCACTGCTACCCTCAGGCTGGGAGAGCTGCAATTCTATCCCTTCCAATTCCCACTCCCATCACTGTCCTTTTCACCTTCCTCAGCCTCCCTCCTGCCCCACACCTCTCCTTGCTCCCCATTCCTCTGCAACCCCTAAATATGCCTCTTGCGTCCCCTTATTCTCCTCATCCACTTTTCACAGTGTCTTGGATGCTCCTAATAGTCCCTATGTCCCGACTAGCCCCCTGGACTACAGTGGCAGCAACTTTATTAAGGACAGCCTCACTCCACATGCAGATAGTTTATAGGGAAATGGCAGCCATCTGGCTGGCTTCAGCCCCATTGACAGTAATAGGAGATTGTGGCCATTTTGAGTAAGGGAAAATTTGTGACTTGATGCTTTCATCATGAGACAGATTGAAAGAACACCCCAAAACTACTAGAGTCACAATATAATTGCAAGAGTTGGCAACACTGCCTGTCTGGCCTGGTTCTCCTAGATGCATTGAAGTTAAATTAGCTCTGCTACTCACTCATGCAAACTACAAACTGAGCCATGGGTAGGATGCAGAGCATCTCACTGACAATGTTTAAATCAAGATTGGATGTTTTTCTAAAAGATATGCTCGAGGAATTATTTTTGGGGAAGTTCTATGGCCTGTGTTATGCAGAAAGTCTTGGCCTTGGAATCTATGAAATCTCTGCAGCCTCTTATGTGATTAGATAGGGACAGTGATTCTTGCACACATACTATATTGGGTTCTATGGACACTGGCATTGAATAATTTTGGACTCAACAGCAATCATGCAGCCCTCACCTCCCTCGGTGCCCAAACAGGCAGCTCCACTGCTTGCAAAAGAATAGAGCTTTGTATCTCCTCTAGTCAGCTAGCCTCTTCCATGTAGTAGACAGGGGTGGCTCCAGGCACCAGTGCACCAAGCGCGTGCCTGGGGCGGCAAGCCATGGGGGGTGGCTGGCCGGTCGCCATGAGGGCAGCAGTCAGGCTGCCTTCGATGGCATGCCTGCGGGAGGTCCGCCGGTCCCGCGGCTTCGGTGGCAATTCAGCGGCGGGTACGCCGAAGGCACGGGACCGGCGGACCTCCCACAGGCATGCCGCCAAATCTGCGTTACCAGTGGACCGTCCGCAGGCATGCCGCCGAAGGCTGCCTCACTGCTGTGCTTGGGGCAGCAAAATACACAGAGACGCCCCTGGTAGTAGAAGCATGGAGTCGGAGGCTTTATTTCATGGGTAAATTCCACCTCCGGTGAAAATGATGGCGGGAGGGGAGTTTGATGTGCTTACTGGGGACAGCTGCTGCATCCCTGTCAGGCTGAGTAACAACTAGAGAAGCAAGAGAAATTTTGTATGCTCCAAGTTCTCAGAAAAGGTGAAAGCAGAGAATATTTTAATTTAAAGAGTTTATGTGGTGGTTAGGGTTACCATACGCCGTTTTTTCCCGGACATGTCCGGCTTTTTGGTAATCAAACCCCCGTCTGGGGGGAATTGCCAAAAAGCCGAACATGTCCGGGATAAATACCGGCCGGGCACTTCCCCTCCTGGGCTCCGGCTGCTGTGCTCCTCCCCTGACTCTTCGGCTCTGTTTAAGAGCCGAGCTGCCCAAGCGCTCCGGCTTCGGGCGGCCCCCTTGCCTCCGGACCCCGAGCCGCCGGCCCGGCACTTCCCCTCCTGGGCTCCAGCTGCTCTGCTCCGGCGGCGTGGGGTCCGGAGGCAAGGGGGCTGCCCGAAGCCGGAGCACTCGGGCAGCTTGGCTCTTAAATAGAGCCAAAGAGTCAGGGGAGGAGCACAGCAGCCGGAGCCCGGGAGGGGAAGTGCCCGGCCGGGGGCGCAGGGTCCGGAGGTATGGGGGCTGTCCGTAGCCCGAGCGCTACCGGCTTCACGGTTTGCCGGGCAGCCTCCAGACCCTGCGCCCCCGGCTGGGTGCTTCCCCTCCCGGGCTCCAGCTGTGCTGGGGAAGCGCCGGCCAGGGGCACAGGGTCTGGGGGGTGCCCGGCAAACCGTGAAGCCAGTAGCGCTCGGGCAGCCCTTTTCGCGTGGCTGGGAGGGAGGAGGGGGAGTTAGGGCGGGGACTTTGGGGAAGGGGCAGGGAATGGGCAGAGTTGGGGCGGGGAATGGGCAGAGTTGGGACGGGGCGGGGTGGGAAAGGGGGCGGGGCCAGGGCCCATGGAGTGTCCTCTTTTTTATTTTTTAAATATGGTAACCCTAGTGGTGGTTCAGAAAAAAGTACAGGTTACTATGGTCAGATTATGTCATCAAAAATTAAAATTAATTTATTTATTATAACATGACAAACAAGTTGCACATTGGTTGGCTGCTTATCCACTATAATTGCTAAGATTTATTGCTCTTAAAAAAGTAAATCTAAAATAAAAATATTTTGAATTCAAATACCACTTCACTTTTATTTATTCACATCAAGTTGGGACAGGGCGGTAAAATTTTCCACAAATGTGGAGGTGTTTCCTTTTGCTAACACTTCCTATTTGTTTTTACAAGGAACATCTCCTACCTTCCAAAAAATCCCCATGCTTTCACAAGACAGATGTATGCAAATTACTTCTGCTGAACGAATTTGCAATTTTTACTTTCCACAGTGCTTCACCTCAATGCCTTTCAGCATGCAAATTTTGTTCTCCGTGGAATTACTTGGAACCGGGTTGGTGAGAGTTCTCATTAGATAAGACTAACTGGACATAGATAATAATGGATTATAATCACTGGCCAATGTTGTTTAATACTCTGTTTATTATATAAACATTATTATGCAATACTGTTATTTGATACAGTCCTAAAAATATCACATAAAACTCTAAAATTAGTTTTTAATAAAATAATAATAATAATAATAGCCTAGAAAGTATTCATCAACATACTTTGTGTATACATACTTATGTATGAAAGTATGGATATAGGTAATTGTAGCGGGGTGGTCACCCTGCTCCGGCCCGGAAGGGGTTAAAGCAGCCCTGGAGAGGGCTGCAGCTGGAGAAAAGGAGTTAAAACAGCCAAGTTAGACTGATTGAAGAAGCAGCCACAGCTGTGGCCAGCTCAGTCAAGGCCCAGCTGGCCCTTATAAGAGGGCTGTGGGGCCAGAAGCTGGAGGAGTCTCACTCTAGCCCTGGAGTGGGAAGGTCTAGCGGGGGCTAGATGATGACTGGCAGTAGCCACTGAGGCAAGGTGGGTTTAGAGGGCTGGGGGTTCCCCTGGGAGGGGAGACCCAGAATGTGGGGGTACTTCTGGGGCGGAACCCTGAGGTAAAGGGCACCACGGTCTGGGAGGGTCATGGGACCAGCAGCAGGCAAGACACTGGCCTGCAGGGGGCACTCTGGGCTGGAAAAGAGCTAATTCCTAGGATGACCAGCAGGAGGCACAGTGCCGGTGAGTCATTGCTTTGCTACAGTAATAGATATAGGATAAACATAAAATCAATGGCTTCTACTGGAATATGGGTTTGGCTATAAGTAGAACAGAGCAAATTGTTATCAACAAATAATTTGTTTGATGAATAAACCAATGATTTGGAAACAGACTGTGAAATTCTCAAATGTATTCATTATTTGCAGATGTTTTTAGGAAATAATTACCAGGCTGCTGCTCATTTGTGAATAGTTAATTTGTGAATATTCAAAAGTTGCTACATATACTATATTGATTAGTTACATAAGTCATATTCTATTGTTTCTGTTCCCTGACTGGGTACCTTGTGTGACTAATCAAAACAGAGTGAGTTGCAAATTTAAAAGTTTACAATTAAATATACAGTTCAGCATTTGTTTTCAGTTAATATCTAAGCATTCGAGGTTATACTGTTTCTGAGTCTCTCTGTTGGTAAATACTGAGCATGTGCTAATGCTTCTGGAAAACTAAAACAAAATGGGGTGAATGTGGTCAGATCAAATTTCACTTTCAAGTTTGAGTGAATATTAATGAAATTTCCTCCCCATTGTTCACTCAGCCCTAGATACAACTGTTTTCTTCAAGGAGGGACTCCTACAAACATCATCTGTTATTTTAGCTTCTGATAACTCCCTTTATATCAGGGAAGATTTTTTTTGTGTTTGCAGAAGGGTGAGAGACTGGTTTATCAATTCATTTATTTTCACATTTAAACAAAAACACTTCCTCATAACTATAACCTAAAGAGGGAGGCAACATCACTCGGCAAATATACTTCTGTTACGTCTCATATCTGGAAATCTTTATTACTTTGTTCCTGGCAAGTACATTGAGAATGACCCTGTTCCAGTGAAGAGATTCATCTATTCAGAGCCTCACAGCTGTGCTTAATGACGTCTTTGTTTCGGTTTTCACCAATGTACATGAGTTAAGAGCAGGTTGGACAAACACCTGTCAGGGGTGGTCTAGATAATACTTAGTCCTGCCTTGAGTGCAGGGGACTGGACTAGATGACCTTTTGAGAGCTACAACATCACCGGCTCATTCACCTGCACGTCCACCAATGTTATATATGCCATCATATGCCAGCAATGCCCCTCTGCTATGTACATTGGCCAAACTGGACAGTCACTACGCAAGAGGATAAATGGATACAAGTCAGATATCAGGAATGGCAATATACAAAAACCTGTAGGAGAACACTTCAACCTCCCTGGCCACACAATAGCAGATGTAAAGGTAGCCATCTTACAGCAAAAAAACTTCAGGACCAGACTCCAAAGAGAAACTGCTGAGCTCCAGTTCATTTGCAAATTTGACACCATCAGATCAGGATTAAACAAAGACTGTGAATGGCTATCCAACTACAGAAGCAGTTTCTCCTCCCTTGGTGTTCACACCTCAACTGCTAGCAGAGCACCTCACCCTCCCTGATTGAACTAACCTCGTTATCTCCATACTGATTTATACCTGCCTCTGGAGATTTCCATTACTTGCATCTGAAGAAGTGAGGTTCTTACCCACGAAAGCTTATGCTCCCAATACTTCTGTTAGTCTTAAAGGTGCCACAGGACCCTCTGTTGCTTTTTACAGATTCAGACTAACACAGCTACTCCTCTGATACTATGACTTCTGTGGAATTCTGCACAGCCTTAAGTTCTCCACAGATGGATCCCATCCATTTATATAGAAATAATATAGAATTATTTCCAACATATGCCATTGGGAATGGAGTCAGGAGAAGGATATATGAAGGCCTTGTAGAATTGTGGGTGTGTTTCCCCTTCCTAATTAATTGTTTAAAAATATCTTATACATGGGAGAGACTATGTGGGTGAGGTAATATCTTTGATTGGACCAAATTATGTTAATGAGAGACAAGCTTTTGAGCTCACATGGAGCTCTTCTTCAGGTTCTCACACCAACAGAAGTTGGTCCACTAAGAGAGACTGCCTCATCACCTTGTATTTGTAATATCCTGAGTCCAATATGGCTACTACAACACTCTTCTATATGGCACAGTTTGACACTTTCTGAAGCCAAAAACTAAACTCTGCAGGAGTTTCTTTATGTGTGTGGATAGGTTAGCAGTATCCAGGAATAGTGTGAACTCCAGCAGAGAGACAGAAATCATTCAATCCTTCCCTTCAGGAACATCACTGATATGTATAATTGTTATAATATATACACACACACACACAAGATAGAGGAGGATGACTAACAACCACAACATTAGGGTGTAAGTAATTGTATTGTTGCAATAGTTCTGAAGAATCCTGTTACAAAAACAAAATTTGCATGATGAAAAATCAGTAGAATTATGGAGTATTTAAATGGTACTGTCAACATATCTTTTGTAACTATTGTGTTTGTGTATTTATGATTCTCTGGAGCTCGAAACTGAAACTTTTGTCCCTGAATGACCTCAGGGTTCTTCAGCAATGTGTTTAGTTTTAGAATATTGTTCATAAGTACTGGATTTTCAGTGCCATTCACTGATATCTTTTTAATAGTATTGAAGCTTTTGTTAGTTTACTGGAGACTATAATGCACTCCATGGAATTTTTTGAAAGTCTACATTAAAATAAAATATAGTTGGTCAAAACTTAGTGATTTCTCTTTAAATTATCAAACAAGTGTTCCCTGTCATTCTATAGTTTTTCTATTCTACCTCATGAACTTTCATATACATTCCTCATTTTCAATTATTATAAATGTTGTAAGCTCAGCCAGGTATAGTACTAGAAAATCTATAGTTTTGTTTTTTTGCTTTGAACATTATCAAAGATTTTGAAACTAGAAGTTATCAGAAAATATAGATGCATGAGGGAGACTATTATTATATCATCATTATTAGTGCCTATAATTTCCAATCAGGTTTACTGATTTCTTGTGCTAGGCACTCTACAAATATACAGATAGGCACTGAGCCGATCCCAAAGAGTTTACAGTCTAATTTAGAATACAGTTTCTCCTGCTACAACTCTATTGTCAGAAAAATAAATTGATACCAATAAGCCGGTACATAAAGCACAATCCGGCTCACATTGAATTCAGTGTGAGTTTTCCCAGTATTGGACCAATTTGGAGTATATACTTTTAGTCTCGGGCTCTCCTGGGCAGTATAGCCACAATTGGAGAAGATCCAACAGGTTTAGAATTATTAACTGTACTCTTCAAACTGGTGCTTAATTTGTGCCAGGGCTGAGCCTCTGGGCTTGGCAGTTCATAGCCCCAGCACCTCTGGGCTTGGCAGTTCATAGCCCCAGCTCCTCTGGGCTTGCTGCATCAGTTATGAAAGTAAAAAAAAAAAAAAAATCACTTGAGCCCGGTACCTCTTTCATTACAAATCAAGCACTGCTTCAAACTTCCCCCCATTTCCAGAATATGGTACAATCTAAACCAGTGATACTCAGGCTGTGGCTCTTTAATGGGTCTCCTGCAGCTCCTTGCAGCACATGATATTAAAACACAGTGTGATTTAATTATTAACCAGTCTAAGTTATTAACCAATGTGGATGCTTTTATTAAGTTATTAACCAACTGTAGTTGAAAAAATATTTGGTCTGAATAACCAAAGAAATATATGTGTGTGTGTGTGTGTGTGTGTGGCTCTTTTAGGTAATGTTGACCACTAATTTGGCTCCTGAATCACTGAGGTCTGAGTATCTCTGATGTAAACCTTTGAATTTGAATTGCTTGGTTAACTGCTTTTCCTCATATTTTTCGTTATCAAATTGTCATGATTTGTTTTAGGATAGTCACTGTAACTGTTGCAAGTATCTTTGGAGGGATTAATCTGCATTATTCCAAGGTGGAAATGTTCCAGATTCTGCATTGTTTTGCCCAGAGATCAGCTATAAAAGTGTTTTCCGCTGGAAGCATTTCTTCTCTGTTAGAACTGTAAAATTGTTACATGACCCGCATGCTGTAAATGGTGGAGGTAAATATAGTGCAGTGTGCACAATACTCTGGTCTTTAGTGGTCATTAGAATCACAAATGTGTAAAACTGGCACCTTATCCAGCTACATATGTACGTAAGGGCTGCTTACTATTCAGTTTTATTCAGATTCTATCTGTATCTTGCGTCTGGTGAAGTAGGCATTCACCCACGAAACCTTATGCTCCAATACTTCTGTTAGTCTTAAAGGTGCCACAGGACTCTCTGTTGCTTTTTACAGATTCAGACTAACACGGCTACCCCTCTGTTACTATCTGTATCTTAGTGATTGGTGTGAGTAAGGGTTTACAGAATTGAGCCTGTGGAGCACAAATGGCAATTCAGCATGAAAATTCATTGCTGTGTAACTTTAGCACCCTTGTGGCCAAGATGGAGTCTGCTCTGCAGGCAGCTCCAGAGCCCTGGGCAAAGTTCAGGAGTCCTGGGCAACGTTCCAGTCCACTGGTGAGTCTTGGGTGCTCCTGGTCATCTTCTGCACCAGTGAACTTTCAACAACAAAACCCTCCGGTGCCCCCTTCTGCCGCTCTCTGCAAACACATTCAGAGCAACAACCTCCCCGCTTAACTAGCTACAGCCACCCTCGTTATTCCCAATGCAAAGTCACAAGCTCCAGTACTCATGGCATTAGACAGCTCTTGGACGCAGTGATACTAGGTCCAGCTCTGGTTTGTCCTTCTCGGGTGATTCCTCCCTTGCACATTGCTCCTCCTGTCTCCTGTCTTGGGGCAGTCCCAGTCAACCGCTCTGTCTGTCCCAGGCTTTGGGCAGGTTCTTGGCTCCTTCACTCTGTCATGGCCTGCTTACTGCAGCCCTTCTGTCTGGAACTCCAAACACACATCCTCTCACTCCCCCATTCTCCACGATTCCCCCCCCACACACACACACTCCAAAAAACCCAAACAAACAGCACTTCCTCTTCCTGGAACAATTAGCACTTCCTCTCCTCAGGAAATAAATTTAAAGGGGCCATGCTCTCTAAACCCAAGGGGGTTATACTCTCCCCCCCTGCAAAAGAAATAATCCTTGATGTCCCCAGCAAGGTGGGTAAGTCTAGGTCGTGGATCCCCAGCAGGGGACACAGGGCCCCCATTGGTCAGGAGTATCCCCATCATCCAACTCATTGGACCCCAGGAGTGGAACAGGTTTCCTATGAGGCAACTTGCCCCCCATGGTACCCCAGAGATCTGTAAGTCACTGGGTTCCCCCAAATGATCATACGTAAGCACACATCTGGGCTTCCCATACCTGGAGGAATGTCTAGGCTGGCTATCAGGCATTGGCTTAGGTGACACCACTGAACATGGAGGCAAGAGGATGGGTCCTTGAGGCATGAAAATCAAGGGTGCCTGGGTTTAAAGTGGCTATTTGGGGTACATGATTCTCTTCCCGCACTGTACCTTCCTTATCTGGCTCTTGGGGGTTCCCCACAGCTTTGGCCAGTGGGGCCTCGGGTTCTTCCCTTTCACCATTTCTTTGTGTAATGACAAGAGGCTTCATTATGGGGGGGGGGGCTTCTGGGGCTCCCAAACAGGATGTTTGCCATACACCACCTCATCCTCACTCTCTGAGGAGCTGTGCATTTGCACAGACCCAGTATATCTCCATCGTTGGGACCATGTCTGACTCGCAGAGCCCAGAGGCTCAGAATCAGAGGAAATATTCTCATGGGGGAACAATACTTGTCCCACAGGTAAGAGATGATAGTAATGGAGAGTTTTGGTGGGACCGTGACTGTTCTTTGGACATATCCGATATCCTGGTAGATCCCTCAGTTTCTCCTCTATAAAGTACGGGTGTGACTCCCAACAATCTGCAATTTTGTGTTTTCCCTGTAATCTGAAATTTTGAGCCAAAACTTGATTGCCAATCTGAAGCTTCTGTTGCCTCACTTGCTGATCACATTGGGTTTTGTTCTTTTGACTCTGGTGACCTGAAGCTTGCATCACTATCTGATATGCCTCCTTCAGTTGATCCCTTAGGTGAGTCACATACCCCAGATATGTTTCTGGGAATGCCCCATCTGAAGACACTACAAAACAGAGACTGACAAACTGGCTTCTCAACTGAACATTAGCATGTATAGGATGTACCCGGTTGCACAATGTTGATTGCAGTTATAGGCATGTACCAGGTGCTCCACATACTGGCTCCAGTATTTCTTCTGCTGAGGCTCCAAGGTTCCCAGCATGTTGAGTAGCGTGCAGTTGAATCGTTCTGGCAACGGATCCCCTGGTGGATGATAAGGGGTGGTGTGTGTGTGTGTGTGTGTGTGTGTGTGTGTGTGTGTGTGTGTGTGTGTGTGTGTGTGGTTTTTTTTTATTCCCATGATCTTGCAACGTTCTTTTATTAATCGACTCTCAAAATCCCATCTCTGGTCTGAGTGTAGTCTTGCAGGCAGTCTGTAGTGAATGAAGAACTTCTTCCCACAGGATGTTAGCAACTGTGGAAGCTTTCTGATCTTTGGTGGGATAAGCCTGGGCATAACAAGTAAAATCATCAGTTACCACCAAGATATTTGCAGTGCCCCAGTGGTCAGGCTCTAATGATAGAAAGTCCATAAAGACAAGCTCCATGCGTGCCAAACTTGTAATGCTGACAAGAGGAGCTGCCTGCTTAGGCAGAGTCTTTCATCGGATCCACCTGGTGCACCCCACATCCAGGGCCAATAGAATCTCACCTTAACTAGGGTCTCCAATCGCTCTATTCCCAGATGCCCTATTCAATCATGGCAGGCCTCCAACATGCTTCGCCGGACATCTGCGGTAGCACCGACTGCTTTGGGTAAGTCCTCTGGGGATGCTTCTGCCCACAATAAAGTCATCCATCCTGAACTAATATGCAGTCCCATTCCTTTAGCAAAAGGGTCTCCTCTGGGTGACTCAGCCGGATAGCCTTGGGGTCCTTTCCCCTTTCCAATGTGTAAAGGATGTCCACCTCTCAGTCCTTTAGTCTGGGCAGCTGATGGTCCTGTATTCTAGTAAAACTTGAGTGGACTATGAGTATGGCATCTGGTGCTGCCCCAGACAATCAGTTGCTCACTCTCCATTGGCTGTGGATTTTTCCTCCACAGTGGGTACCCGTTGGCATAAACCTCTCAATTCAGGGGTCCTCACATTCATCAGGTCAAGTCCTTAGTATGAGGCCAATAAGACAAGGCATCCAAATCTGTCTGTTTGGCTAGGTTGGTACTGCAGGGTGAAATCATAGGCATAGAGTGCTGCTAACCACCAGTGTCCCACTATGGATAATTTTGCTGTTGTATGACGTACATCAAAATATGTCAGTATTTACGATGAACTTGGCCCCACAGAGGTAATCATGGAAACTCTCTGTCATGGTCTACTTTAATGCCAGGAATTCCACTTGATGAGCAGGATAATTTTTCTCGGGGGCATGAGGCCTTGACTCGCACAACTACTGGTCAGAGTTCGTCCTTGCGCTCTTGATAAAGGATGCCTCCTAACCCGGTATAGTTTATATTGGCATTGAGCTCATATGGCTGGGTGGGATCAGAGTACACCAAAAGAGGCACTTGAGTAACCATTGAATGATTTTACGGAAAGCTTCTTCACACTCAGCAATCCACCACTTTCCGAAAGGTGCACCCACGCTAAAGTATTGATTCCCCTTCTTCTTTGTGTGTGTTTGTGTGTAGGGGGGTATCCCTTGGTGAGCAATAAGAGTAAATGCACAATGTGGGAAAAATTCTTTCAGAACCTGCAGTAGTAGCCATGACTGTAATTCCTTAAGGGTTGTGGGCTTTGGAAAGGTGGTTACTGCCTTCACCTTCTCTGGGTCCATAGCTATACCAGCTGCAGACACTGTGTCCCACATACCGTTTAGGCCACCAAGTGTAACTTTAGTGCCCTCATGGTCAAGATGAAGTCTGCTCTGCAGGCAGCTCCAGACAAGAAAAGACATGTGCAGGAACACAGCAGGGAAAGTCCCTTGCACCCTAGGGGCACCTGTTCCAAATCTCCCCTCCCCCCCGCCCCCCCCGAGTGAACACACACACACACACACACACACACACACACACACTGGAATAGTACAGAGAATATAGGAAAGGGAAATATTTATTCACAGAGGGATGAATGGAGAAAACAACAGGGGGAAAGATACGTGGAGCGGTAAAAGGTTACATTCAACACAAGGGCCCCAAGTCCCAGTGGTACCATAGTCTGAAAGGTCAGACCCCCAGCAGTGAGTCTGCACACAGAGTTCAGAAGTCCTGGGCAGAGTTCCAGTCCAGCAGTGAGTGTTGGGGCTCCTAGTCATCTTTGGTGCCAGTAAACTTTCCCCAACAAACCCCTCCAGTGCCCTCTTCTGCCCCTCTTTGCAAACCCACACAGACCAACAACCTCCCCACTAAACTGGCTACAACCTCCCTCCTTATTCCCAATGCAAAATCACAAGCCCCAGTACTCATGGCCCCATACAGCTCTGGGCAGCAGTGATACTGGGTCCAGCTCCGGTTTGTTCTTCTCAGGCGATTTCTCCCTGGCCCACTGCTCCTCCTGGCTCCTGTCCTGGGGTGGCCCCGGTTGGCCACTCTGTTTCTCCCAGGCTTCAGGCTGGTTCTTGGCTGCTTCACTCTTCTGGAGTTCCAGACACACACACACCCTCTCGCTCTCCCACACTCTCCGCCCCCACCAAAACAGCCCTTCCTCTTTCTGGAATAATCAGCACTTCTTCACCTCAGGACAAAAGATTTAAAGGGCCATGCCCCCCCCAAAGGGTTACAACTGCTCAAAAATAAATGCAGCAGTTTGCTTGCTGTATTTGCATCACCAGTAGGAATCCCATCTATTGATCTTCCATCCTAGTAATCTTGTAGATATTTTCTGAAGGGCTTATGAGGAGTGTATGATGTAGCTGAGGGATAGGTGGCTTACATGCATGTGCCTGACCCAGTACTGTACTTATTCTGATGCTGACCTTTTTCAGAAAGGTTTAAATCCACTCCACATGCCAGCTGTTAAAGTGTATTAATGATGCTGAAGTGGTAACTGCATTTCTGGTGTTCACCACTGTTTCATATTTGTATGCAGTGAACACATTTTACATTGCTCATTCAGTGAATGTCTATGGGTCTCTTTCCCAGGCAGGGTTATTAGGTACTTGGCTGTTGGCATTGGAAAGCCTCTGAAAATAATTATGCAGGCTTTGGGCTGTGTTTACTTTTTAAACTTGTGAGTCTGTGCACTGCCAAGAATCTGATTTGGCCCCAGAATAACTGAGGGCACAGGGGAAAGGTTCAATAAAAAGAAGTCCTAAAATCCTTGAACTTTTCTCTAGGAGAGATCCACTGATCTTGTTTCCTGAGGCCCCATCAAGTCCTTAATGAATCACTTAGTCAGGTGTGGAAGCATTGCATGCAACCTTTTCTCTGCTAAAGGGATCCTTAAATGGCAAATTGCTGATACTTGTTTTGTGAATAGGAGCTGTCTGGCTAATAACTCATCTTGCTCTTCCTCCTCCACTTTTCTTCTGCTGCTCATTCTTACTAAGAAGCCATAATCCTCTAAGGACTTTGCAGTCTTATGCAATGTGAGTGATTTGGATGTCACAAATACAAGATTATAATAATCTCTTAGTGTGAACAAGCAGGAAAGCATATTGGCAAGTCATTTTAACATAGCTATTTGTGCTAATGCTAGTTGTAAAGCAGGGAATAGAAAAATCTGTTTGACAAGGACAGAAATTTACATTTAAAAGTTGTCATGCTGTATATATTTCTTTGACCACTATGTAAAATCACACAGAGAAGGATTACAATAATAGAACATTAAGGTTACAGAGACAAATACTCAAAAGTTAGGAAATGCCTGAATTAAGGTTGCCTGTGCAATCTTAATTTGGCCTCCTGTGCTATAGGTGCTAAAAAATTAGTGGGTGCTTAGAAAATGAGGAACATAATTCATGATGCACCTTGGTTTAAGGTAAATTTGCCCAGCAGCACATAGGAACTCTGTGGCAGAGGCAAGAATAAAATGCAGTTCTCCAAGGAAGAATTCAGCTGCCTTAACCATGAGACCATCTTTTCTCTTCCTGCAGTCCCCTGCCTCATTCACTACCCACCTTCCAACTTCTGAAACAAATGAAGCAGGGTCCTATGGACAGTAGCCTCCTTTACTACACAACCCTAATTCACCCCCCAAAACAGGTCCATCTTGTGCACTGAAAGAGGCAGGGGTCCTGTGGAAAAAAGATTACATGATGATGTGAATAAAGACTATCATAAAGGATATGCTCAAGGGTGCCAAATTAAGGTTGCATGGGAAATCTTAATTCTCACAATTCTTACCTTTTGAGTGCTTAACTTTTCAACTGAATAATGTTCTTTAACGTGTTTAATTTCCTAGGTTTTTAAAAAAGCAAACTGGAAAAGCAGAAATTAAATCACATGGCATGATATTGACAGACACATGGATCATTAGTAGTATTGGAAACTGTAAATCTATCACACAGACTCCTGCAATTTTAGCTAACAAAGTAACTCAAGTATGATAGCAATAGTAGGTTGGCATCCCCTCTCTGCAATAGAGGGGGATGAGACACACTTTATCAGTTGGTTTCACAGATATTTGCTGCTCTGGGACAAAGGTTGTGGCCAACAGCTATGCTCCTCTGGCACAATGGAACTCTCAATAATAAGAGTAAATTCAGCTGTTCAGTAGACAGAACTTTCTCCAGGGTCTGACACTGTGGAATGAACTTCCCAAGGAATTAAGGCCCATCACAAACCTCATCACTTTCTGCTGCAAGTGCAAGGCATATTTTGTTGACATAGCAACCGGTCTATTTATGTTTTTTTTTTTTTTTTTTTTTTAATGGACACACACTGCAACAACAAGGCAGGCCACTGCTCCCACTTCTCCTTCTGGGGAGAGGACGAGAGAATAAATAACACATGACAGATCTGTAGTCACATTGCTCAATGCACTGCTGGAAGTTGCTCAGATACTACAGTGATGAGCATGTAAAAGAACTTGTATAAAATAGAATAGCAGAGAAGTAGTGAAACTTAGGAATTGTGGGTTCCATTCCAGGTTCTGGAGGGCCGTGTGCTCTACTGAGCACAGTCTCTTCTACCCCATCTCCTCCAATCTGCCCTTGTCTCAGTCCCATCTCTTCCCCATCCCTGGCTCCTTGTTCCAGTCCCATTCTCCTTGTTTAACATGTCCCATTCTTCCCTTCTCAGGCGTCTCATCCCAGTCCTAGTCTCCATCTTTGGGCTCAATGTCCAAGTACAAGTCTCCTTGTCCAGCCAGTCCAAGTTCCCACTTCCCAGCTCCACAACCAATATTTCTATCCTCTCCCCTGCACTGGCTCCCCGTTTTTAATTTCCTTCCTGGGGCTCCTCATATAATCTCAGGCTCCCTGTCCCAGTCTCTTTGCCCAGCCAGTCTCAGTTTTACCACCACCCCAGCTCTTTGTAAGAACTGTTCCCATTTCCCCCCATACTGGTTCTTTCTCCCGGTCTCCTTGTCCAGCCAGTCTCAGCCTCTCTTCTTCCTCACAGCTCCTCTGCTGATCTCAGTGTTGTCCCCGCACATCCATCTCCCTGTTTTCCTGATCATTTCCCAAACCCAGCCTCCTTGCCCAACCAGTCTCAGCCTCTTCTCACCTTCCTTCCTCTTGGTTCCTAGTCCCAGTTTCTTTCCCTGACCCTTCTCCTGTCCCAGTCTCACCAGACTTCTTGTCCTAAACTACTCGTTCAACTCCCCCTGACCCCCACCTGGCTTTTATTCCCTCTGCATTCGAATCAGATGGCTTCCTGGGGTACCAGCAGGCGGTTACTGAGAGAGCAAGAGAGACAGGTTCCCTACTCTCAGTCTCATTGCCTGGCCCAACCCTGGCCTAGAGCACTCATTACAGGGACAATCCAGCTTTACCCCTGTAGCTCAGCACTCGAGCATGCTCAGTTGCTCTGTGGTGATGGTCCATGCACTGTCTGGTCAGCACAAGAGCTGTGAGAGGCTCCAACGTGCTTAGGATGGAATTTTTAGAAATACTCAGTAGAGACTTCAATTTTAGTATGTACAACCTGTGATTTTTTTTCCCCCCCACCCTTCCAATGGTTTATAACTTGGCAAAATTTGGGTGAGTTTTCATGGGGATGGCAAAAGGCACATCCCTAACAGAAAAGGCCATCCTTCTAACAAATTTCAAGTCCATGTTCCAAAGCATAAGGACACTAGAGCTTCTCAAAAAAAGATCTCACCATAATTTTTCAACATGGGCAAATATTGCATTTTCCCCTAGCCTTGTTCTTGGAAATGCTTTGATCGTTTTGACTGAAATTTACCTGAAAAATTCAGCCTGAGGCACACAGCCAGCCTGAAAAACTTCAGCCCAAATGGTTAAAGTTTGGTAAAGTTATAAGCAACTGAAAATAGGGTATTATAATGTGAAGCATCAGGCAACTATCCATGTTGGTGCTACCAGCACTGTCTATAATAAAACTTGAAAAACTGCTTAGTGCAGTCCTTATCCACCATATGTTTCCCTTTCTTTTCTGGTGCTAACATTCCCTTAGGACTCAGTTTTCATTTGCCCACCTGCTATCACATGGATAACATTCTCACTGTTTGGAATAGAAATCCACTTACAATTTTTATTGCATGCTTCTTGGATTATTGATTGCTTGTGTATGTCAGCCTTCAATAGCAACTTTTACCTGCTTCAAGCTTAAAAACTCCCTGCAACAGGAATTAAGATCATACATATAGGCAACACCTACACTTTTCTGGATCTATTTCTAAGTGTTTTGGTGCAAGCTAAATCAAGCTCCATAAAATCTACTATACAGAGTTTCTGGTACTGAAAGCAACGCCAGAAATGGTTGGCTTCTGAGAATATTTCTGTAATGTGGAATGGTATATTTGATCTCAACTCCTATTTCTATCAAATAACGTAAGAAAATAGATATACCAGTGGCAGTACAATGGATCAGATTCAGACCATGTATAAGCAGGTGAAGTTCCAGAAGAGTAAAAACAACTGCACCTCTTCCAGATGCTGACCAACCACAGAATGCTTTAGAACATGCAAGTTGTACACATTGCTAAACTTAGGGAAGTGCATCATCATATTACTATTCCCCTCACTTTCCCTCTTCTTGTTGGTTAACACTCCCTTGTTGCATCTTGTCAAATTACACTTACAAAAACAGAAGCCTAAAGTTAGGCTTGTAAGTCCATATTTAGCCACCTACCCAGTTTTCTAAAGCTGCCTCCACTGGAGCAGGTGGGATTTGATCAGCACAAAGAATAACGTTTTCGATGGCTGGAGAGACCAAACTGCCCCTCTTGGGCAGAATGAGTTCCACAGGAGTCTTTTCTTAAGGCAACATCTGCTTCAGGGAAGGCAGGTTTGCTCTGCCTGGGTCAACTCATCCGCGCAGGGGCTAAGGGAATCTGGGCCGCACCTCCGGGTAGCATAGCCTTGAAGGGAGGGGCAGCCAAATGGCAGGTTAAAAAGTTGGGGGGGCCCCAGCCCTGCCCTGTGTAACCAGGACAGCCAGACACCAATAGAGCCAGTCAATAACAAAATAAACTCAGTTGCCAAGACTGTCCAGTCAGAGAGGGAGTGCCCAGCATTGCTGCTGCTTTCTGTTCAGTGGCTGGGAGTGTCCTCTCACCCGGGCACATATATAATTCTGTAGAAATTTTGTTTAGTGACATTTTTGATGCCTTTTGAATGCTTAAATACTTTTCAGCACAGTCTCTGACTTTCCAATGTGCCAGGGAGTGCTCGACGCCCAGCTCTGCCCCAGGCCCCGCCCCCACTCCACCCCTTTCCCCAAGTCCCTACCCTGCTTCCTCCCTGCTTCTTTCCGCCCCGTTCTGCCCCCTCCCCTGAGCGTGCTGCATCCTTGCTCCTCCCCACTCCTCAAGCCTCCTGCACGCTACGAAACAGCTGAGCGTGGCAGGCAGGAGACATGGGGAGGTGCTGATCTGCGGGGCCTGCTGGCTGGGGAGAGGCACTGGGGGAGGGGTAGTGGGCTGCCAGTGGGTGCTCAGCACCCACCATTTTTTCCCTGTGGGTGCTCCAGCCCCAGAGTACCCATGGAGTTGGCGCCTATGTTTTTCATGATCTCTCTGGCAACTTCCTGCTATGTGGAGTTGGCAATACTGCTTGAGAGCCACCCAGGGAGAGTCTGGGCCAGTGTGGGAAGCCCTGGACCCTCTGCCTGCTCTGGGTGGCACACCCTCGGGGGGGGAGGGGGGCAGGGACATGGACTGGAAGCTGCTTTCAGGGATTCCAGCCCCTCTCCCTGAGCAGGTGGTGGGTCCGGGGCTCCCCACAGTGACCTGGGCTCCTTAGGCAGCTCTTAACACTGCCCAGATCTGGCTTCCAGCCTAGCCGGGGGCAGGGCCTTGTGGGGAAGAGGAGGAGCAGGGGTGTTGCCATGGAGCGGGGTGGAGCCTCGTGGTCTCCCCACTTTTACCGATGTTCCAGTGCTCCTGCTAGGGGATCCCCTATACCAAATTGGCTGGTACCCCTGAATACAGGCCCCATGGGCCCGTTTGTTAATCCACCACTGATCTTACCCTCCCTGCTGATGAATCCAAGGCTCTCAGGTGGTGGTCTGTCCTGCTTCCCAGACATGGCTTGTCCCTGGCATGGAGAGGAGACACCACCGCAGTTTCAGCAGCCAGCAGGTGAGGGCCCAGCTGCTGGCATGTGGCATGATGAAGAGCTGGTCCTGGAAACCGACTGGCCCATTGCTGCCCCCTCCCCCTCCTCCTGGGTCTCCAGCGCCTGTGAAGAAAGTACAGTGCTGACATTAGGACTGACTGGGATCTGGTGCAAGCATGTGAAGAAGTCTGTATGCAAAGCAATTAAAGGAGGTGGCATACATACACCTAAATGCCACTGGGGGGTGGTTACCACCCCCTGATCTCCTATTAATTTAACTGCTGAGCACCCAACAGCTCCAATCAAGGCCAATTAATGGTCATGTGGATTGAAATCCTCTGTTTATCCACAGAAAAGTACAGCATAGACGCTGAAATGGAATCTTCTCCCTTACTTTCCTGCCACTGCCAATGTGTCACAACGAGGCTCATATCTCGTATCTCATTTCCAGTCCATTAAATTCATATTGTTCATTAAGAGTGAGGGAGTCTAGCAAAAGCAGGAAAAGTCTCCCCTGACTCAAGATTTGGCCCAAAGTTAAAATAGCCCAAACCTTGAACTTTTGTGAAGTTCAAAAACATTCCAATAACTTTTCAGTTTTTTAGTGTGCCAGCATCAAACTACTTCGAGAGAGAATAGTCACAGTATTTCCTACCCATCCAGACCAAGGAAGAAGCACTAGGTAGCTTGCAAGAAAATAGTCTAGACCAAAGAGGAATAGGTAAGCATTCTGGCTCTGCTGATTATCCACACCTGATCATTTGAAATTCACCCATTACTACTTTGAGAGGAGTGATAGCCCAAAGTACAGGAGTGGGAGGCAGGGTGGCTGAGATCTATTCCTGTCTCTGCCACAGACTTGCTATGTAACCTTGGGCAAGTCAGTGTCCCTCTGTAAAATGGAGATAATACTCATATGATAGGAGAAAATAATATGCACATCACAGAGGCTTTGTTCTCCTCATGCACAACAGGTATTTAGCGTCCTAAATCCTGATTTAGATGCCAAATCGTACGCACCCATATTTGAAAGTGGAGCCCATTATTATGGTTATTTGTATAGTATGTAATTTATTCTTGTTACTGAAGCAGCTGCTCCCTTCCCCCCGCTCCTCTCCTAGTTCAGTTTTGTGATTGGCAAAGGAGGCATAAAATATCCTATGAGACCATCATCAATCATACGTATTATCTTCATCTTTTGTTGCTGTTGTTGAGGAGCACTGACAGTTGCAGCGGTAGGTTGTGGAGTCTTATTTGGTTAAACTACTTTGGTGACCCTGCTTTTGTATTTGCACTTACACACAATGATGCCTTATGAAAACACAGCCACACAGTATGCTCTGTGCTGTCCTGGAGGAGGAAATGGCCCTGTCCTAGAGCAGCTTACAGCCTAAGAGGAATGAAACATGGCACAGACTGACTGTGCTGGGTGATGGGAGAATGGAAACATCACAGTGCAGAGTGACTTTAAATATATGTATTCCCGTGTAGAGAGAACTCAATTTTATATATAAGCCATGAATATATCCTGATTTCTGTCATACTATTTCTAAATTAACTTATACAGTTACAAGACCAACAGTCTTACTACTATAGAGGGATGGTGATGGTGAGGTCGGGATTGACTGCTGCATAACTGTGGCTATGCCATGTTTAAACACCAATAGCATGTTGCTTGAGCCAGCTGCATTCAGGGCCTCTCCTGTGGCTTGATGACACATACCCTTCTCACAACAAACAGTAGATTTGTGGTAACGATCAAAAGGCACTTAAAATGCTTGGAATGTGGTTTAGAAACCCGCCTTGGCATCCCGCTTTTCATGTCTTAGCATAAATGCCTCAACTGTTTTTATTGTTCTTGCAACTGCTCGTTTATATCAAATGAAAGAGATTGGGCTGCAGTGTTTGCATTTGACACTACTTGAAACAAGATGTTAAAGTCTTTTTTGATTATGCTGGTAAAATATTTCATATGAATAATGCCAACAGCTGGGTCAAACCTTTTGGTTTTAAATACAAGATTATTCCAGGATCACTAACAGACAGATTCTTTTTTTAGAGAGTTTCTGATAAACTGCCAAGCAGAAAATATGTTACAGAACAGAAATGTAATTTCTGTTTAAGTTACAGTTGTGCCACATCTGTATGCATCTGCAGTCTCCCCCCCCCCCACAACTGTAATTTTAAAAGTTTAAATAGTGGAATCTCCCATATTGGATGAAAAGATAAGACAGGAAAAAAGAACAAGATGAATATGGAATACACTAACAAGCAAATTATTTGAGTATCAACAGCAATGAGCTTAAGGAGCTACAAAAAGACAAGTGTCACGTAGTCAGTGAGTGTCCTAAAATATCTATAATTCTGAAAATATCATATGGTTTCAAATTTGGCCTGCCTGATTTTAAAATTCTGTGGATAATGTTTTCTTAACTTAGATGGTTGCTTTTTCAATTCTATCTCCTTTAGGTCACATTTTGACTATTGATTAGGGGGGATTTTCTCTCATGTCTTATTGGGGCTAAATTCAATATAACGATTCACAGCTTTCTTCCTCCTGATATTCCTCCTTCCTTCACTCTGGGAAGAATCAGGTTTGGCAACCTCACGGTGCATAGGATATGGCCCCCTCTTTCTATGTTATCCATACTAGTTCTCCTTTAAGCAGGCCATTGTTGCTAAATGCTGTCCCAACTTCTGTGTGTTTTATATAGCCCATCTCAGTGGTTGTGGTTCAGTCTAGGAGGTCATATTTTGAATGGTGAAAGTGTCAAATATATTCCTGACTTCATAGCTAGTACAGACTTTGACTTGACCTAGGCAGTTTATTTGGGCTACTCTAATTTAAGGCTAGGACTCATCCCCTTAAGTTTTTTTTAAAAATCACCATAAACTCTGCCTACGAATCAATTCTAAATTTAACAATAGCAATTGGGCAAATCTTGAAATTAACATCCAAGCCTCTCAACTACTGTCTTTGGACACATTCTAGAAATAGGCATCACTTATCCGTGGATATGGTATCTTTATGGTGCCTTTGCTTTCACAGTTACACAATTGTGACAGGCCCTTCTGTGGACCATACATGTTGGGGGGGAGGGAGGGGGGGAAGAGGAAAGTTTCTTTCCATCCTCCTTCCTCTTCTCCCTCAGCTTTAGCATCTGTAAAAAGATTTGTCACAATCTGGCCCTACATGCCTGTGAAGTGTATTATGTTACATATAATAGAGGAATAACACCAACCATAAGAATATAAAGTCACATAAAATACCAAATGGACCAAATTCAATCTACTTATAGCTAAACTCATTAATATTAGAGACATTGGAAAGAAAGTTAAGGGCCAGCAGAGGGTGAATTACATATATGACAAATATTCACATATGGAAAAAGTTTTACAGTATGTAACCTGGAAAACAAATCAGGAAAATTATAAACCATCTGGAATATACATCTGAAACACAGGGAAAAACAAAACAGGAGGAGCATCTTAAAATAAGGAAATAATACCTAACTCTTAAATAGCACTTCTCACCCATAGATCTCAAAGCACTTTACAATAGAGGTCAGTTTCATTAAGGTCTCCCAGAAGTCCAGTAGCAGAGCCAGGAATAGAACCTACATCTCCTGAGTCTCAGTCCAGTGCTCTGTCTCCTAGGAAACACTGCTTTCCTGAAAGAGAAACAACATGTGGTGCACAGGAACACTCAGCCTAGCTAATAAAATATGCTTAATTTTTATTATTGGGTACCATATGTAATTTTGTTTCTCTTCTTTGAGATCCGCTCTTCAAGATCTTACTTAGGGTAGGTTGTGCCCTGGTGCCCTCAGGCATGCAGGTAGCATATGGGGAGGGGACACACATAAGCTAGAGTCCTCAGCTGAATGCAGCTGACTCAGGCTGAATACCCAGTGTGATGGCACCCAATCAGCTGTCTGGATGACTTTCAGGGAGCTAGTGCCAGTTAGGGTACTAAGAGGAAGCATGTTCTGTGTTCCCCAGCCATACTGAGGCTGACCTCTAAAAAGAGTTCTGGGAGGAAGAGAGTCTTCTTACACACACCTCTCTCTGTGTGCCTCTGGATGGATTGGCTGCAGTCAGACCTTTAGTTTTTTTTACTCATTCCCTATTCCGACAAAAATTCCCATTCACTCCCCTCCCTCACCACCTTTGATTGCTACTTGTCCTGTTGAAATCTAGGCTCTTTAAAACAGGAATTGAGTTTTCCTGGTGTGTGGGGGCAGTACCTGTGACATTGTGGCTGGTGCTGAAATAGAGATAAGTAAGAATTTGGCTACTGCTTCTAGTTATGTTCTGTAAACGATTATACCAATAGGAAAAATGTTCAATACAAATGCATCATCAGAGGGATCTGGTACAAAGGAAAAGTCGTGGTGGCAAACAGGACTAGGGAGCAGCTAAAAACTAAACAGGTTAATTAGAATGAGATGTAATGTTATCATATTAGTATGTGGCTGATGACACATAACCTTCCTCTCTTCCCTTACCTGGTGTTTTCCCTTTGCCCAATATAAAAAGAAAATTGAAATGCTCTACCAGTTAAACCTGCATGAGATCCTTATTACCACTTCTTTCTTGATTGGGGAAAAATAAAAATGAATGTAAACCAGATTGATTTGCTAAGATTGAAGTGGATTGACAGGGGTTGTCACAATCAGTAACCAGAATTTGGAAATGCCTATTAGCAAATGCTAGGCCCTTCTGAAAAAATTGCATATCTTCAGGAGACTTAGCATAATTTGAACATACTTCACATACATATTTGCATAATTCAGATACATTAAAAAGTATAGTAAATATGCTAATGCCCTATAAAGAGCAGCTATACGGAAATCCACTATATTTTCCGTCATAGACAAATGACAGAAACATTGCTGCCACTCAGCCTCTCAGAGCTTTTTTCCAGTGAATTTGCATTATTTCCCTTAGTGACACATCTTTGTGACCTATCTTCAATATATGCGACACTGGGGGAGGGGAGGGCATGTCTTCCCCCCCCTCAGAATATAATTTCATATCCAGAGACCTTATCTCATATCTTAGAGTTGCCACATGTTCAGCATTTACTATATAAACTGTACATCTAAATGTATAGCTATATTGAACAAATAATTGGGGATACTGTGTGTGTGTGTGTGTGTGTGTGTGTGTGTGTGTGTGTGTGTGTGTGTGTGGAAAATAGAATGCTCATGCAAAGCTGCATGCTGGTAAAATGTTCTTTTGACTTTCATAGATTATTCATAGATTAGAAGGGAATCATTGTGATCATCTAGTCTGGCCTCCTGTATAACAGAGAACATAAGACCTTCCTGAATTAATTCCAGTATGAATTAGAGCTATGCCTTTTAGAAAAAACATCCTGTCTTGATTTTTGCCAGTAAAGGAGAATCCATCACAACCTTGAGTTAGTTGTTTCAATGGTTAATTGCCTAGCCTGTTAAAAATATGGTTAAACTAAACAGATTCCAGGAGCTCCATCGCTATAAGGCATTGTCACAGGGTGGCTGACTGGCCACTTAAGGGGAGATGGGCTTCAGTCCACTTGTGACAAGTGTAACTCTCCTCCCCAGGAGGGAAGAATGAAGATCATGTGACCAGCGGGTCAGGTGACCCAATAAGCCGTACAGTAGATGAGGAAGAAGCTTAGAAAGAGACGGGGCTACAAGTGGGTGCTGACAGATATAGATGCTGCAAGGAGTGAGAAGGCTCTGCTAGGCCCTGAGTCAGCAGGAGGAAGACACCAGCAGGGAAGGCCTGTGGAGAACACCAAATTCCAGGCAAGAAGAGCAGGAAAACGGACCCCTTAGAACCGGAGCAGAAGAATGCTTGAACACAGAGTAAGAGAGGCTGTGCCCAGCTTGGGACAGGAACAAAAGAAAGGAACTCTAAAGAGAGGACAGACACACACAAGGAGGAGCTAGGCCCAGTGGGAAATGGGGAGAAGACTTTGTAGGTTTGAGTTCTATTTTTGAAAGACTCTGTGCAAGATTTAATAAATTGGACCCAAGAAGGAGAATGTTTTGAATATCTGGAGTGTGTGTACTTTTTAATGGATCCCAAGCAGAAGGGGACATTGAGGCAGGGCACCCTTGGCCAGCAAGGAGTGCTACTGGGCAGCTGTACCCTTTTACAGGCTTGTTTTCCATACTTGAATCATTTTTGTGTCTCTTCTCTGAACCCTCTTCAATTTGTCCGTATTCTTCTTGAATTGTGGAAGAACTTGACATGGTATTCCAGTAGCAGTTGCACCATGCCAAATACAGAGGTGATATAACCTCCTTCTATGCAAGATTCCCCTGTTTATACATCTAAGGATTGCATTAGCCCTTTTGTCCGCAGCATTGAACCAGTAGCTTGTGTTAAGGTGATTATCTACCCTGACCCCGCCAAATCTTTTTCTGAGTTACTGCTTTGGAGCGGAATATTGTAAAGAGGGGAAAAGGGAGATTTCTTCTTCTCCTTATGACCATTCAGTAGTGTCATGATCCACAATTGTGTACAGAGGCAAATATCTACACTGCACAAGTAAAGAACTAAAATATTGGTTCTTGAGAAGAAAGATTATGCTTCTTAGCAACTGCTCTGAGTCCATAGGGCTGAATGGAATGTTGACTCTTTTGCTGCACAGACGTTAACTTAATACAAATACCACACTCCATTGTCAGTTTAACTGAATTAATATCTCTTTGTATGGCAGATACAGAGCAGCCACCTTAATCTGCTACCACGATTCAACTCAACCTACACAGCAGCATAAAACTAAACTGTCTATGAACTGGAATAACCTTTTTGTATTTCTCTCAACTGGGCTTTTCCCAAGAAGTCACCATTTCTGGTGTCTGCTTAGAAACTGTGCATATGCCAAACCTATTCAGTTTTCCTATTAGGCCAAGTTGGAATATTTTACTGTAAATATAGTGCAGAATTGTAGCTATCTATAATTTTTCTTCAACACATGTTGTCCAACATCTGCTTGATGACTGATAGTACTTTAGTTTTCCAATAACACTACTTTTGTTTGACAGTAATAAATTTAACTCTCCATGGCAAAATCATCTAATGGCTTTAAAAACATGGTTAATGCATTTTGTGTGCCTCTAATTAAAACAAGTGATTATTTTAATATATAGTGCAGAGAGCCTGATTCAACCACTTCAGCATTCAGTGGAAGTTGTATCAGGCCCATAGATAGCGGACCAAGTTCCTCCTACTGAAGACCCAATTTCATATAGTGCTTTTAGTTTTTGTTCTTAGCTAGCCCCTTCTAGTGTGTTAAAGTTGTCAGTATTGACTTGCGTAGCTTTCCCCTCCGAGTTTGGAACCCATCTATGGAGGACTTGAGGACCCATGAGGAAATCCTCTTAAAGCACAGAACTTGAAGCAGTTCTGCTGTGGTCAGGGTCGGCAGGGAATGATGGTGCAGAACCAATGTATAGAATCAGAGCTCTAGAAAACCAGGCCTAACAAGAAAAAAGGTTAAGGAGGCTTCACCCCTGTCACTTGAGAGGGAAGTTGCAAAATGTATCTGCAGTAGGACAATGATGAAGAAATTCCACAAGTACAAACTAGCAAAGTTTCCTTGATCCTACCTGGGGAATATAAATGAAGAACAGCATTAGAGTCCACTCTCACGTTTTATCCAACCCCGGTGAAATGAAAAATTTCTAATATTCCATAAGAAGTAGCAGATCTAACAGACCAGAGTATTTCATGTCCATCTGGTGCAAAAAGCTGGCAGGAAATAAGGTGGTAGAGGGCACAACACTCTATATAGCCTCACCCTCAAAACATTGGTGGACAATAAGATGAAAGGTAGGAGGGGGCACATGTGCACTCTAACAGGTGCTGTTTGGGGAAGGGCTTACCATTGGGTTGCACCATTTGGTGCATCACCCATAAGTGTGAATCTACAAAGTCACCTTGCAGAACTCTGGTCACAAGTAAACAACCTTCTGATCCCTAACTTTCTATAAGAAGTAGTGAGGAATAGTACTTTGTCTTGATATTAGGCAAACCAGTACACATCATGTAAAATCCTCTTTAGTCCTTAATTTGTGATTAATAGCAACCTACATAATGGTTGGTGTGGCTTCCATTCCTGTCTCATTTTTGTTAAGTATAGACATGTTGTTCCTTCCGTACATAAATGACTCATTTAACAGGCTCACTCTTGTTTATTGGAACGTTTCTCTGAAAGCATATAGCTTCTCTTCAATTAACAACTTGAGTTAACTTTATACAAGCATCTTAGAATTATACCTTGATAACAGTTACTTTTGACTACAGTTTTTACTGCATTCATTTAATCAATCTGATGTTTAATAACATTGAGCGCTTGCTTAAGATTACATATGAAGGGCCTGATCCTGATATAAGTTCCATGCATGTAACTCTTGGCCCTGTATAGTTAGTGTATTGACTCCATTTTATTAGAATATTTTATTTATAGGAAAACCTTCCAGTTCCTAAATAGGATCAGTTGGTATGGTATCACCATTAACATCCTTCGGGGTTAGAAAAATCTGTGCATATTTTGTAGCAAGCAAGAATGTTTGAATATTAAACTGTGCACAAGGCACATGTATTAGCTATTGGGTAATACATTGAAAGTTCTTCACAGACAATGGAATCCTGCAGTTGAAATTTCTGGTGAAGACAATGGGAGTTTTGCCTCTGCAAGGACTAGGCAAAGACTAGAAGATTAAGCCCCAAATCAGCAATTAAGTGCTGCTAACCAGCCTATAAAACCTATTTTTGCTTTGAGAGCTTTTTAAAGAAGGGTGTTAAAGCCTGTTTATTTTATAACAACGATAAATTATTAATTATTATAGAGTACAGTATTTTGTCAATACATAATTAACATAATGTTTCAATTAATTTTATGCATCCAGGTTGTTTAATCTTGCTTTAAAGCACTACAAAATCTATCATGTACTGGCAGTCATCACACATTAATATTTCTGTGTAAAATACAGAAAACAAATGTGCTTCCAAGCAGCAGGGGAAGGCTTAAGGTGTGTTCAAGGGCGTGGGTATGGAATTACAGCGTGTCTCACTCCACACTGACTTCTCTGGGAAATATGCTGCATTCCATAGTACAGTTCAAGCATAAAGATGCCACAACTGGTTTGTCATGTTTAATGTGGCTGGGGCAACAGCTTAAGCAACTTTGCAATTATTTTTTGTTTTCTTACTCATAGGTATTCACGTAACAGCTTGGAATGTTCTGTATTTATTACCACCCTGGGGTTTACAGTTACAATCCAGGAATGAGATTTTTCACCCCTGGGCCAGTCCCTGTAGGCTGGGTAAAAGGTCCAAAGTGAGATAAAAGGCTCTAAAAGCCCCAGATGCAGCCAGGGAAGAATTTCCCAGTGCAGGAGCTGAGGAGGACAGTCTTTGCAAATCCCAGTGCAGAGGGCATGCCAGGGTTGTGGGGCTGGGAGGGTTGTAAAGGGGTAGTGAAGAGGGGGTCTAAATTATGAAAAGGGCTGTTCTGGCCTCCTGAGTAGCCCAGAATTGGGAGTGAACACAGGGGTCTTAAAGCCACCTTAGCTTCCCCGCTCTGTGTTGCACATTCTGTGCTGTGCCAGATTCTCACCCAAGGTTCCTTGCTTTGGTCTTATGCAATCAGCCCTCAGTGTGGACCTCATATCATTTGAGGATAACACTACACTAAACTCTGGGCCCATGTTGTCAATACCCATTGAGCAGATACACACCTCTGTTGTAAAAGTAGCATTAATGGGCACATATAGGCACTATATTTAAATCAAAGGGGCTTGCGTGCGGTTCTGAGATGCCTGTTAAATTGAATATCTGCCTAGCACAGCATCTTTCAGGAAGACTGCACTGCTTTAAGGCTAGGAGACTATGAGAATAATCAGAGGGGACTGTTCACTCCGAATTCTAAACTTTTGCCTTGCCCAGAACGGCTGCAGGAATCGGAAACTTGAATCAATGTTATCGGATGAGTTAGAATTCAAACCAGAGCTGCTGGTTCAGTTTGTTCAGAACACGTCTATTCCACTGGGGCGAGGGCTGGTGGAATCAGAACCTAAAGGCATCATCTGTCTCTCTTCCTTCCTGTTACTGAGACCTCACAGTGCAACAGACTGATGTTGCCAGATGATTTTCCAAGTCACATTAACTCCTCCAAAGATGTTCGTTTTTCTGCTGTCTCGAGAAGCCTTCAGGTAAATTTAGGCCCTGACGGTGAGGAGACAAGAGCACAAACCATACAGAAACCACCTGAGCGTCTGTCAAGTCCAGAGTCTTCCAGTTTATTGCAAGACCTCCAGCCCAGTGACAGCACTTCCTTTATTCTCCTCAACCTAACAAGAGCAGGCCTGGGCTGTCCAGCAGAGCACGTGGTGTTCGTTCAGGATGAAGCAGAGGATTCTGGGAATGACTTTCTCTCCCATGACAGCACAGACAGCAGTACCCCATGGTTTCTATGAGTGCAGGAATTGGCCCATGATAATTTGATTGCTGCCACTCGAGCACAGCTCACCAAGAACGCCAAAGCAAGCAATAATGGTGAAAGTGTTCATCTTTGCTTGGGAGATGGGCAGCCAAAAGATTCGAGCCCCATTCTTAACCTGTCCCACGAAGAGAAGAAGCTGAAGTGCACCATTGAGGGCTATGATCGGACATTTGTGTGGCCAGCCCACTTCAAATATAATTTAAAAACTCACAGGCATGATTGTTCCATCACCTGCCCAGCAGAAGGCTGTGGGAAAAGCTTCTGTGTCCTGCAAAGGCTGAAGGTGCACATGCTAACTCACCATGGTGAGAAACCATTTGTCTGCACTGAGGTGGGCTGTGGGAAGCAGTTCATAAGCGCTGGGAATCTGAAATAGCACCTACGGATTCACACTGGGGAAAAGCCCTTCCTGTATGAGGCACAAGGATGTGATTATTCCTTTGCTGAATACGCCAGCCTTCGGAAACACCTGGTTGTCCACTCAGGAGTGAAGCCCCATCAGTGCCATATCTGTGGGAAGACATTTTCCCACAGTAGTAGCCCAAATGTGCATATGAGAAAGCACCACTCCAGAATTGGAGCTGCTGGAAGCAGAGAGCGAGAGCAACCGGAGTCGCTGCTGGGCAGCAGTTTGCTGGAGGAAGCAGCTGTGCATAGTGAGAATCTGATCTCCATGAACTCTCAGCCTCGTCTTGGCGTGAAGTCTCTGCACCTGCCAGATACTGATTCTATTATTGGAGTACAGGAGGAGGTTCTTGCTGAAGCAACACCAGGTGCCCTCCAATCAGCACCTGATGTGGTTTTGTCACAGTCTCATCACCTGGTCACCATGTCAACAGGGAGACACTCCTATGGGGTGTCTACTTTACTACAGTAAATCTACAGTTACAAAAGGAAGAAGAAACCAATGATATAGTAAGAGAAGACACAGGATATAAAGATAGAGAACAGACTTCTGCATGCAGATCTCTTAAAGGAGAGATGCAGGTCCTGAATCCTGAGTACATGCTGTGCAGGCAGCTTACTTTTCATGACTTGCTGCAACAAAAACTAAACTGTAGTCCAGAATGAGAGATGAGATGTAGAACATGAGAGTTCCTGGTTACTGAAGCAGATTCCTGAAGCTAAATTCAGGCAGCAGTAATCACGTTGGACTGACAAGTGGGACTTTCTAAACTTGCCATCGGGAGGGATGCAACACTTCCACCACTGCAACATCAAACCACTTTCACCTGAAGCTGAAGTTTGTTCACAAGCTCCAGCACTTACAAGGCATTAGTATTGCTTAAGCAACTAATAGGGGTTTTTCTTAGAGGAGAATATTTAGGGTGTTGTGGATTCTAAACCAAAGCATTGCAGTCCCATTCTTCCTTCTAAGTTTTGAAGGTTTATTTCCAGGGTGACCTTAACTAGAATCTGAGGCTCTTCCTTGAGGAGCAGGAGCTTCTCCACCACCCTGACTTGTTTTATGAAAATATGTTCCCTAGAGTTCCACCTTGCCCCAGAGTCTGAGGCCAGACAAAAATTAGAGGATTACATCAGAGCCAGCTCTGCTGCTTGCTTTGCCCCATATTTCTTCATTTCTAAAATGTGTATTAGATATCCAGTAAGATTGTAATTCTGCTCTCACTAAATGGCACCAATATTCAGGTCAGGGACTATCCCACGCACATGTCACCCAACCAGATTATTCCTGGCTGGAATAAGAATAATTGGGAAAAGGTTGTGCTTCGGGGCAAATGCCAGTTCAAAGGAGTACATGAGAAAATATCAACAGAGGGTCCTGTGGCACCTTTAAGACTAACAGAAGTATTGGAGCATAAGCTTTCGTGGGTGAATGCCCACTTCATCCAATTCAAGCATGGACATTTCCAGAGGCAGGTATAAATCAGTATGGAGATAACCAGGTTAGTTCAATCAGGGAGGGTGAGGTGCTCTGCCAGCAGTTGAGGTGTGAACACCAAGGGAGGAGAAACTGCTTCTGTAGTTGGATAGCCATTCACAGTCTTTGTTTAATCCTGATCTGATGGTGTCAAATTTGCAAATGAACTGGAGCTCAGCAGTCTCTCTTTGGAGTCTGGTCCTGAAGGTTTTTTTTGCTGTAAGATGGCTACCTTTACATCTGCTATTGTGTGGCCAGGGAGATTGAAGTGTTCTCCTACAGCTTTTTGTATATTGCCATTCCTGATATCTGACTTGTGTCCATTTATCCTCTTGCGTAGTGACTGTCCAGTTTGGTCAATGTACATAGCAGAGGGGCATTGCTGGCACATGATGGCATATATAACATTGGTGGACGTGCAGGTGAATGAGCCGGTGATGTTGTAGCTGATCTAGTTAGGTCCTGTGATGGTGTTGCTGGTATAGATATGTGGGCAGAGTTGGCATCGGTTTGTTGCATGGGTTGGTTCCTAAGTTAGAGTTGTTATGGTGCTGTGCATGGTTGCTGGTGAGAATATGCTTAAGGTTGGCGGGTTGTCTGTGGGCGAGGACTGGCCTGCCTCCCAAGGTCTGTGAAAGTGAGGGATCATTGTCCAGGATGGGTTGTAGATCACTGATGATGCGTTGGAGAGGTTTAAGCTGAGGACTGTAGGTGATGGCCAGTGGAGTTCTGTTGGTTTCTTTTTTGGGCCTGTCTTGTAGCAGGAGGCTTCTGGGTACACGTCTGGCTCTGTTGATTTGTTTCTTTATTTCCTTGTGTGGGTATCGTAGTTTTGAGAATGCTTGGTGAAGATCTTGTAGGTATTGGTCTCTGCCTGAGGGGTTGGAGCAGATGCGGTTGTACCTCATCACTTGGCTGTCGACGATGGATCGTGTGGTGTGTCCGGGGTGGAAGCTGGCGGTATGAAGGTAGGCGTAGCGATCGGTGGGTTTTCGGTACAGGGTGGTGTTAACGTGGCCATCGCTTATTTGTACTGTGGTGTTTAGGAAGTGGACCTCCCCTGTAGATTGGTCCAGGCTGAGGTTGATGGTGGGGTGGAAGCTGTTGAAATCATGGTGGAATTCTTCCAGGGTCTCCTTCCCATGGGTCCAGATGATGAAGATGTCATCAATGTAGCGTAGGTAGAGAAGGGGCGTGAGTGGACGAGAGCTGAGGAAGCGTTGTTCCAGGTCAGCCATAAAAATGTTGGCATATTGTGGGGCCATGCGGGTGCCCATGGCGGTGCCACTGGTCTGGAGGTATATATTGTCACCAAATTTGAAATAATTGTGCGTGAGGATAAAGTCACAGAGCTAAGCAACAAGTTGTGCTGTGTCATCATCAGTGATACTGTTCCTGACAGCTTGTATTCCATCTGTGTGTGAGATGTTTGTGTAGAGAGCCTCTACATCCAATGCATCATCAGTGATCTACAACCCATCCTGGACAATGATCCCTCCCTTTCACAGATCTTGGGAGGCAGGCCAGTCTTCGTCCACAGACAATCCGTCTACACTATCCTAGGATGGTGTTTTCTGGGAGGTCATCAATGCATTGTAGGTTTCTCAGGAAATCAGTGGTGTCACGGAGATAGCTGGGAGTGCTGGTGGCATAGGGTCTGAGTAGGGAGTCCTCAAATCCAGACAGTTCTTCAGTGAGAGTGCCAATGCCCGAGATGATGGGGCGTCCAGGATCCAGGTTTGTGGATCTTGGGTAGTAGATAGAATAACCCCGGTCGGGGCTCTAAGGGTATGTTGATTTGTTCCTGTGTTAGTGTCGGGAGTGTCCTGAGTAGATGGTGCAGTTTGTAGTATTCCTCAGTGGGATCTGAGGAAAGTGACCTGTAGAATTTGGTATTGGAGAGTTGTCTGGCAGCCTCCTTCTGGTAGTCAGAGCTGTTCATGATGACAACAGCGCCTCCTTTATCAACCTCTTTGATGATAATGTCAAGGTGGTTTCTGAGGCTGTGGATGGCATTGCGTTCTGCACGACTTAGGTTATGAGGCAAGCGATGTTGTTTTTCCACAATTTCTGCCTGTGCACGTCGGCGGAAGCATTCTATGTATAGGTCCAGACTGACATTTTGACCCTCAGGAGGAATCCATGTGGAGTTCTTCTTCCTGTGTTGTTGGTGGGAGGGTATCTGTGTATCTGTGTGCTGTTCAGTGTTATCTTGAAAGTATTCTTTGAGTTGGAGGCGGCGAAAGTAGGCTTCCAGATCACCGCAGAACTGTATCATGTTCGTGGGGGTGCTGGAGCAAAAAAAGAGTCCCCGAGATAGGACAGACACTTCTACTGGGTTGAGTGTGTAGCTGGATAAATTGACGATATTGCTGGGTGAGTTAGGGGTACCCCTGTTGTGGCAAGTAGGATTTTAGACAGCTTACGGTCCTTTTTCCTTTGTAGAGAGGTGAAGTGTGTATGTAGATCTCCTATCTTATTTTAGTAAAGTCCATTTGTGTGGAGGGTTGGTTATTTATGAAAGTCTCCAGGTTGGAGAGCTCTTTCTTGATGTTTATCTGTTTGCTGTATAGGATGCTGATCAGGTGGTTCCTCAGTTTCTTTGATAGTGTATGGCATAATCTCACTGTGGTCTGTGCAGTATGTAGATAGCAATGGATTTTTCACCTTCAGTCCATTTGGTATGATGTCCATCCGTTTGCATTTGGAAAGGAAGATGATATCTGTCTGTATTTGTGCAAGTTTCTTCATGAGGTTGATAGATTTCCATTCCATACGGCTAAATGCAGTGCCTTGCTTAAACCTCTTCAACGCATCATCAGTGATCTACAACCCATCCTGGACAATGATCCCTCACTTTCACAGACCTTGGGAGGCAGGCCAGTCCTCGCCCACAGACAACCCGCCAACCTTAAGCATATTCTCACCAGCAACCACGCACAGCACCATAACAACTCTAACTCAGGAACCAACCCATGCAACAAACCAATGCCAACTCTGCCCACATATCTATACCAGCAACACCATCACAGGACCTAACTAGATCAGCTACAACATCACCGGCTCATTCACCTGCACGTCCACCAATGTTATATATGCCATCATGTGCCAGCAATGCCCCTCTGCTATGTACATTGACCAAACTGGACAGTCACTACGCAAGAGGATAAATGGACACAAGTCAGATATCAGGAATGGCAATATACAAAAAGCTGAGCTCCAGTTCATTTGCAAATTTGACACCATCAGATCAGGATTAAACAAAAACTGTGAATGGCTATCCAACTACAGAAGCAGTTTCTCCTCCCTTGGTGTTCACACCTCAACTGCTAGCAGAGCACCTCACCCTCCCTGATTGAACTAACCTGGTTATCTCCATACTGATTTATACCTGCCTCTGGAAATTTCCATGACTTGCATCTGATGAAGTGGGCATTCACCCACGAAAGCTTATGCTCCAATACTTCTGTTAGTCTTAAAGGTGCCACAGGACCCTCTGTTGCTTTTTACAGATTCAGACTAACACGGCTACCCCTCTGTTACTTGACACCATGAGAAAATATGTTGGTCCCTATACCTTATGTGCAATGTCCTACCAGAATTTGGCACAGAAGTACCCGTGAATACTTTGTACACTTTCCATTGTATACTTCATTTATTGTCTGTGTCTCACATAAGGTTTGCCTTTCACTGAATTTTGGATAAAATATTAAAATGTCAAAAAAGAGACATACATATAATTCTGTTCTAATTCTGCCACTTTTTTAGATTTGAAGTTAGGGGTTCTACAAAGCCACACCTCACTGAATGAATGCCAGGAAAGTAATTTAGTTTAGTTCTAGAAAACAAAAGAATCATTGTAATAGTTAAATACTGAAACCCTTTATTTGGGCCACATAAAATATACTATATCAAGTTTGAAACCTCAAGGAAAATAAAGCAGAATTACTGTATGCTGGCTGGTAATACAGATGTCTGTATTGTTTAACATGTTTCATTTTCTTGATTTAACATATTTTTAAAGTCTTGTATCTAATAGATCTTTCTCAGAAACTCTTCTATTTGTTAATGTACTCTATGGAGTATAATTCTGGTTAACAATAACTGGTGCCATTGGTTTTAGTTTAAACCAACATTTGGCAATTCAAGACTGGCTAAAAGCAGATTTAAGTTACTGGTAAGTATTAGTTTTGCTAATAAAACAAAACCCTCAAACAATTCAAAATTATGGTTTATTTTGCTCCATCAGCACTCTTTCACATGACCATCATTCAGCTACACTGGAAAATGGCTGAGGACAGATCGCCTGGATCAAATTCATCAGCTGTGAGTTATAAATGGCAAACTGCAGTACAGAAATATAGCTGCCTTGTTGACTTCTTAAAGGTTAATGAAAGTAATGGAGGCAATGTGATCTAAGCAGTGTGGGAGCCAGGAACTCCTCCGTTCTAATCCCGTCCCTGATGCTCACGGTGTAGCCGCGAATATGCCAATTTTGGTCAAAAATTTCAAACTGTGCCTAGCATTAGTCACTTAAATAAATGTTTTGGTGCATATTTGACAGTGGTCTGATATTCAGTGGTACTGAGCGTTTGCAGCTCCAATTGACATCAATGCAAAATGTGGTTGCTGCGCACCTCCTGAAAAGAGGTCACTTCTATTTAGGTGCCTAAATATTGATTGAACAACTGGACCTCAGTTGGATTGAGACATTGACTAAATAGGCAACTGGATCGCACCTCCCATCAATATCTTTGAAGCGGGAGTCAAAATGGTCACAGAGAAGTGGTGGGTCTGTCACTGCCCAGTGATGGAATTTCATTAATTTGTAATAAAAATGTGATAAAATTGCTCAGACAGCTTGTTTAAAATATCAGAGGGGTAGCCGTGTTAGTCTGGATCTGTAAAAAGCAACGAAGAGTCCTGTGGCACCTTATAAACTAACAGACGTATTGGAGCATAAGCTTTCGTGGGTGAATACCCACTTCACTTGTTTAAAATGTAAATACAGTGCTTTCCAGCAACTCACCTGTCTCAGACCTCAGTTGTATGGCTGAGTCTGCAATCTTATATGTCCCAACTCCTTTAAGCCTTGCCTTGAAGTTCCTTTGAGGCTTTTTAGCCTCCCATCTAGAAAGAACCATTTTTATGTAGCGTGAGCTATAAATTATGTATTAATTATAATGATTACTTAAGAATTCCCAGTAATCACTCTGAGGTTTAACAGGTTCCTGTCCCAAGATCAGGCCCAGTATTATTAAAATTACAGCATAGTTTAGAACACTCACACTTTAGAAACCCTTCTGTATTTACAATAGTTTATTCATGAATTTAGCAAAGTCACAAATATTCTAACCCAGTAAGGTAGATAGAGATACTACAGACTCTACATCTGAACATCCATGTACTCACACCACCCTTGCAGAACAACCTGAAATGTCAGCCATCATCTTCCTCATCACCATCACCTTGCTCATCATCACCGGTGGCCATATCGTGGCTACATCTCTCTCTCTCTCCCTCTCTCTCTCTCCTCCTGCTCACAGGCTGGGATACAACTTTTACAATATGTTACGCTGTTGCCACTATGTCTAATGCATATTTAGTAGGGGTTTCTCCCTTCTTCCTTATTTGTATTTCCTCACCCTACTAACGTTAAGGTGCCCTTCTCCTATAGGTTAATATAAACATTAATGATCTCAACCTGTTACCATGGTACTCTTGTGGTCAAATATCTGAGGATGTTCTATCCAAAAGCCAGTTAGCTCATGTTCCTGTGGTTGGCTGGTGTTGTTATGGACAAAAATCCCCCTTACTCATTCTATTTCCAGTTACCTAAAACTTAGGGACAACAGTTAGTCCATTTATCTGTGCCAAAGTTCATAGGCTTCAAGCCTTATTCTAACTGCTGATGCCAATGTCTTTAAGGAATGTACAGGCCTGTATCCTGACACTACTGCTGAATAAAATAAATGCTAAAGCTAGCTCTATGGGCTACAATTAGTTTCCTGCCAGTTGGAATACCATACAATTGGATGCAGCGAAGTAGTATCTCAAACCAGATGTGGTGTAAAATCTTCCCCATCAGGGTTTGTTGCTTTTAGGCTTTTGGATACCTTATCAAAGTCACCTATGAGTTTAAGTTGGGATATATGCATTGAGCTATTACATCCTGAGTTACAACAGAGGTTCAGCTTTACTTATGTGAATCTGATTTTATCCAGGGTATAAGACTGTTGCTATTTGGCATACCTTTTCTGTGACAATATATGTTCATCAGAAGAAACATAATAAGAACGCTGCTTTAAATTTCAGCTAAAACTCTAAAACTAGTGCCATACCTCTTTCTCCCACCCCCTGTTCCTTTTATTTGTTTCAAAGATAAAAAATAGTTTTTAAATTAATAAATATTGTTCAAGTGTTTAGTTTCTTAGTCTTCAATGTATCTCCCTCCAAAGAAACTTTGGAGTCTACAATTTATCAAAAAACAAACAAAAAAAAATCACAGATTTGTTAGCATAGCTGCACAGTTCCCATGTTGTTAATCTGAAATGACGATAGAGGCAAATACTTATGTAAAATTACCTCCCTACACAAGTAATAAACAATAGCGGCAAAGAACACTTTTCTCCTTCCCAAGGGGCCTAAGTGCGTAGTTTCATTTACTCAAATTATATGTTTCTTTAAAATAAATAAATAAAAATAAAGTGTAGACGCCAAAGTAACATTAATGCTTTTAAAGCTGGAGTCACATCTCTTCTGACATATTTGGAGTAATAGGAAAATCAGCAAAGCAGGAATTTTGCATTTAAAGTCTGCAAAGACACATTGTTTTCACTTCTCAATGAAATTACAGGGGCAGCCTTCTAACAGTCGTGATGACAATGCTAGGCAAAAGTGAAAGGATAGATAGATAGATAGATAGATATTTGCAGAATAACCTCTCTTAACCTCTAAAATAGGGACCTATGAGTTTCTTGTTACCAAAGTGGGACTCTGGAGTTTACCTGTCTCACTTCCTCCAATCAGTAAGTGAGTAACCAATTTTCAACTTCAAGCCTAAATCTAGATCAAAATTTGGTCAAAATGTTCTATATTTTTTCAAGGAAACTTTTCATCAAAAATTCTATTTTTAAACTTCATAAAAAAATCAATACACAGTTTTATAAAATTGTTTGGGCTTTTTTGACCAGCTATAAAGCTGGCTAACATTTTTAGACCATTTATAAAAATTTGTTAACATTTTGAAAATCTAGTAAAACATTTCCAAACATTCCCATAGAAATTGTTCCCCCCCCAACCATCTGTAGCAAAATCAGATTTAACTATGAGCTAGTTCTTCACTTAAGAAATATCATAAGTAGTAAAAAAAAAAAAAACACAGTTTAAAAGAAAAATCCCATGAAGAACATTTGTCAGAGGCAGAACAGGAAACCATCATTGTGGGAATTTTTGGTCTTGAACAGAGGACTTCCAGGAAGAATCCAATTCATAAGTAAATTGAAAATGATCTATTTGTTTCTTTCCCTGCACTAATCTAGCACTGTTAAGACAAACATGTAATGCTACCATTCTGAAGAGGGATTTATAAAGAACCCATCATTCAAAGGCAGCCTGGGCTATCTACATCCATCTGATCATTGAGGGGACGGTAGTCAATGAGTGAACCACAATCAAGGAGCCATCACTGTAAATGTTAGCTACATGGACCTTCATCTACAGAGTCCACAACATGGAAGTCAGCTTTACTGCATGCACAATTGTTTAACTAAACAAGTCAGCATTTCATAGTTACCACATAATAATATCTAATAGCCTGATCCAAACCCCATCAAAATCATCGAGAGTCTTTCCTCTGACTTAAGGGCCAGAGCCAAAAAACATCAGATAGCAAAGTTTTCCTTGTGCTTAGCATATGAAATGACTGTATGGTATCTAGTATCGGAGGGGTAGCTGTGTTAGTCTGAATCTGTAAAAAGCAACAGAGGGTCCTGTGGCACCTTTAAGACTAACAGAAGTATTGGGAGCATAAGATTTCGTGGAAGTGAGGTTCTTACCCACGAAAGCTTATGCCCTCAATACTTCTGTTAGTCTTAAAGGTGCCACAGGACCCTCTGTTGCTTTGTATGGTATCTGTTGGTAAAAGGTGACTTTTATGGCAAATGCTATATGTTGCTTTCACTGAAGTGGTATTGCTCAAGTTTTACAACGGTGGGACCAGACATAGTTGAATAGGAAGATATGCCATTTTTGTAATCTCAAACCATATACAATAGGTAACTGCTAAAATCCTATTTTCATGAAGAGACACTTTGCAACCTATCACACTGGGTCTAAAAAGCGGTAGAAAGAAAATGTGAAACTTGCAAAAAAACTACACCAAATTCCTGATTTTTTTTGGCGAAGCTTTGTTTAAAACACTTTTAACATGCTGTGACAGGTAACATACTATATCTGCTCCTTCAGCCTAGTAGCATTTTATCATATTTCTAATGAAATAACACACTACTTTTTTTCAAAATACCCAAAAGGCAGAAATCCACATTATGAAGTAGTGGCCTGTAATGTTTTATTCTGAAGAGTAACTTTTTTTTTTTCAGTTGTAAGACTGCCTAAAACTTCTGAAACTCTCATCCTCCATTTTTTTAGTTACCCATAGGGCTGTCGATTAATTGCAGTTAACTCACGCAATTAGCTAAAAAAAATTAATTGTGATTTAAAAAATTAATCATGATTAATCACACTTTAAACAATAGAATACCAATTGAAATTTATTAAATATTTTGGATGTTTTTCTACATTTTTCAAATATATCAATTTCAATTACAACACAGACTACAAAGTGTACAGTGCTCACTTTATATTTTTATTAAAAATATTTGCACTGTAAAAATGATAAAAGAAATAGTATTTTTCAATTAAACTCATACAAATACTGTAGTGCAATCTCTTTATCATGAAAATGCAACTTACAAATATAGATTTGTTTTGTTACATAGCTGAACTCAAAAACAAAACAATACAATAGGCCTGATTCTCCTCTCATACTGTTGTACATGAGAGGAGAAAGTGAGAGGAGAATCAGGCCTGTTAATAATATCTTTCTATTTCACGTTCTTTTTCCTCACTTGCTTTGGAAACAAAACAGCAGTTTTATAAATAGTCTCATACTGGTTTGCAAAAAAGAAAAAGAAAAAAAGCATTGTGCCATGATCAAGGTGGGTTGGGAGATCGATATTTAATCTCAGAATGACACAATCTCCTTTGCTTGATGTTATGTGCCTAGATGATGCACCACTAGGCATCGAATTGTCAGTAAGCTCATGACAGCTATATAGCTGTGGTTATGCGCACACAAAATTAGATGAGCACTGTGACGTTTGTGAATGAAGACAAGAAGTATTTGGAAAGTAGACAACTACTTGCAGCTAGCCGTGTATGTTTGTGTATACACACATGCACACAAAGTGCCTCAAAACTTTGTTAAAACAGTGGTAAGCTGTCCTATAATTCCTTGTTCCCTTCCAGAATGTAGAGAGTGGATAAACTTAAACCTCTGAAAACCAGGAAATACAGTTAAAGTGCACAACCCCAACACGAAAACCTTAACTCCGCTCCTTGGAGCTGGCGATAGCCACTGGAAATGGTTCAGTGAAGGTGGCACAAAGGTTTACAAACTACCAAGAGAAGGGTAAATTCTCCATCTTTTGAAGTAGTCTAATTCAAGTGGAGTCTGTCCTCTTTCACACTTGTTTCCCCTGGCCAGTTTCTAGCAGAGTGATTTGATCTTCCAAGTCAGTAACTTCCTTCTTTACTGTTAGAATCTGGGACATCAGATCATTCTCCAGGGCCTTAAGCTCAGAGATCAAGTCCCTGATGTCCGCCTTGGTGGCCAATTGATTTTCTTTGGCCCGGTCATTCTTGCTTATTTTAGCTGCCATTTTTAAACTTGCAGTCAGAGAGGTCTCCCATGCTGCAAGCTTAATACTCTTCTTAATGAGGTGTTTAAAAAAATCAGATTTTTTGGGAGGGTCATCCTCTGCAATGTTGTGCTTTGCTTTCTTGGAAGCTTTAATAGGTTTAAGGGATCAATGGAAGTAGATTTCTTTGCTATCTTTTCAGAGGTCATGCTTCAGTCAGCCTTCTTAGTCTGACTTCCTGATGGTTCCTGGATAACTCCCATTCTAACAACTACTATTTAAAAATCTCTCCATCTTTTTATTAAATATACCAAAAAAAAGAAGGAAAAAATGGTTAAAACATTTGAAATGAGACATATTAAGCAAGTCTTTCAGTTTAACAATATTTCTTATTCCCTTTCTCTTTAGCTATGTAGTCTTATAGAGAGGAAACCCCTGGTTGACTGTCCTGTAGATGATATTAAAGATGGTATCAATATTCACCTGTAGTTGGCAATAACCACTGAGAATGGGTCAGTAAGGCTGGTGCCATAATAAGTAGACATGAAGAAGGACTAAGAACGTGCTTTATGTTGTGTTTCACAGATTTGAATACCAGCATTTTTCTGCATGACCTCCAGTTGTATTCACTGTGCTAGGTATAAATGTATTGAATGGTGAGGGATGAGTTCTAGTAGCTTGGCAGAACTGGGATTGTGATATGAATATGTGGATGTATACCTTGAAGGATTAAGTATGCCTCATGTCAGTGGTGAACTCTGTAGGTTGTATCAGTAGCGGTACACAAAGAGGTCTTCCTGCTCTGGGGATAAGAAAGACAAGGTGGGTGACTTGATATCTCTTATTGGACCAACTTTTGTTGGTGAGAGAGACAATCTTTTGAGTTTACACAGAGCTCTTCTTCAGGTCGAGGAAAGATCCTCAGTGTGTCACAGCTAAATTCAAGATGGAACAGATTGTTTGGCATAAGTAGTTAACACACATTGTAAGAGACCATTCAAGGTGAAATGGCCAGTTAATACCTCTGTAGTCTTAAGATCAAAAAAGTCAGGGACAAGGGTGGGTTAGGGGGTTAGCGGGTTACAGATTGTTATAATAAGCCATAAATCCAGTGTCTTTATTAAGCCCATGATTTTTAGTGTCTAGCAAAGTTATGAATTTAAGCTCTCGGGCTTGTCTTTTGAAGGTATGATGCAGATTTGCTTTGAGGATGAGGACTGAGAAGTCAGATATGGAGTGATCACTTTGTGAAAAGTGTTCACCCACAAGTGATATGGTGTTTTTGTCATTTATCATTTTTCGGTGTGAGTTCATTCTAGATCATAATGATTGTTTTGTTATTGGGGCATTTAGTACATTGGATGGGGCATGTCATGCATTGATAGTCATGTGTAGGATACATGTGACAGTGGTCTCCGTGGCTTAGTAAGGGGTAAGTGGAGGCAATATCTCAGAAGAAATCCTCAGGACAAGAGTGATGGTGTCATAGCATTTACAAGACAGAGGTGGTTTGTGTAGAGTAGGCTCGGTAGTTGAATATATTGCAGGCATGCCATACCTGACCTAAACATAAGTTTTGTCTTAGCAAAGAGAAGGCATTAGATTTTGTCTTACACTGCTATATCCCCAGAATGTTCTGTAGCATCTCTAAGGACTTGTCTACACTTAAAACACTACCGCAGCAGAACTGCAGCGCATCAGTGTAGACACTACCTACGCCAATGGGGAGGGGCGGGGGGTGGTTTCTCCCATCGGTATACATAATCCACCTTCCTGAGAGGCGATAGCCAGGTTGATATAAGAATTCTTCCATTGACCTAGCACTGCCTACACTGGGGATTAGGTTGGCTTAACCATGTCACTGAGGGGTGTAGCTGGGTCGACCTAACTTTTTAGTGTAGATCATGCCTCAGGTTAGGGTGCTAGGAAGGAAGATCCAATGGCCAAAGCACTTGGTTAGGACTTGGGAGACCTGGGTTCAAGTCCCTCTTCCACCACAACTACCTATGTAACATAGGGCAAGTCACTTAGGGCTGGTCTATACTGAAAACTTATATCAGCATAGCTATCTCTCAGCGGTATGCAACATCCTAACCCTTGGTATAGAGAGCGCTAGGTTGACAGAATTATTCTGTCAACCTAGCTAGTGCCTCCCAAAGATTAACTACAGTGACAGGAGAATCTCTTCCTTTGCTGTAGTGAGTGTCTACACTGAAGTGCTACAGTGGCACAGCTGTAGCACTGCAGCTATGCCCCTGTAGCTTTTTAAGTATAGACATAGCCTTAGCTTCTCTGCCCCAATTCCCCATTTGTAAAATGGGGATAATAGCACTTTCCTACTTCACAGGTGTGTTGTAAGAATAAATGCATGAAATACTGTGAGGCACTCAGATACTATGGTAATATAGGACCTATAAGTACCTAAGATAGGTAAGTGTGTTATTGACGTGTTGGAGCATCGTTCAAAAAGGGCAGAGTTAAGGTGGCATGTACTTTTAGTTTTCATTTCCTGGTTTTCAGAGGTTTCAGTGTAGCTGAGCTAAATGATCTGGAAGGGCCCAAGGCACCACTGGGTAACCTTAACTTTGAATTAATGATGTTCTTGGGCATTTAATTTCATTGTTTACAAAAAAAAATTCTCAGCATCCCCATATCACAGCTCAGTTCTCCCCCTCCATTGCCTTTGTGTCCATGGCAACGATTCTCAGCCAACTGCACCACTACCTAGACACTGTTCCATCTCCTCCAACCTTCCCTCTAGCTACGACCACCCCATGCCTGTACTGCTTCAAGGCCCCCCATTACTTACTGCTTTGAGCCTCTCCTCCCCACCCAGACATGATCCACTCTCTTCCTTGGCACTCCATGTCCCTGGTAAGCTTGGAAGGGTCATGATGCGGTGGGAAGACAATGGAGCATTGAAATTTTCCTGTACCAGGGGGAGATAAGAAGAGGCAGGAGAATGGAGATGTATAGTCCCTACCTCAGATCTGGGCCTAGTCTCCACATCCATCAGCAGCATAGGAGGCTCAGAGGTGTGAAGTAGCCTATTCATCTCAAAGAGCTGTTGTCAGCTGAATGAGAACACCCCATGGAGATGAACACAGAGGTGTTGTTTCAGGCAGAGAGTGTGAAATCAAATAGCTCTCATCCCCTCCTCTTGGGGTTTCAGTATCTGAGGCCTGTGCCAGGCACTGAACAGCATGCTTGTCTTGCTGCACTTGCACACTTCAATCTCTCTGGTGAGTCAGCTAGGCTTCTCCCAGCCTGGAGTTCTAAACTGTACCCTTCATAACGTTTTCACTACTGCTTCTCCAAAGGGACAGCAGATGCCATACACTAGCTGAGATAAACCTTGAGAGGTGATATCAGTTCAGGGAGGATCAGAGTGACAGTCTGATCGGCAAAATAATATAAGTACCAGATGATTTTCCAAACATGATTTTTATGGGGATCTGTATCTTGGGAACTCCTTGTTCAAATGACCCCATATTTGGGCCACTAACCTACCCTGAAACCCTTTGAAGCACAGCAAATTTCAAGATAATCCAAGTCAGCATGAGGATTTTAGAACACTTGGAATAGTCATTGTTTAATTTAGTAAGCAGCTCTCAACCTTAACTATAGCAGAACTGCCATTCCGCTGTAATGTGTATATATATATTTCTCAGCCCTTCCACCCTTTGCACATGTACACTTCTAATTCCCTTCCCTGCTTAGTTGAGTAAACATCAACCTTTTTCTTTTTCTCTCTTGCAAGAACAGATCTCCCTTCACCAAAGGTCCAGGTCAGAAGCAAAACAAGAACAAAGCTCCCTTCATTTTCCACTAACTATGAAGATGTCTCATCTGAGGATTAGTCTCTCCACTACTAGTTGCTTTTAAATTGGATTTTTGCATTTGAGACGTTTAAGTGTTATAGTCAGGCTCCCCCATGACTAACTCTGATTTTCCCCCTTTAAATGTTATATGCTCATAGGCACAGTGCAGTGGGAAAGCGTGTTCTTGCTTTGTTCTATAAATAAATATTTGAGTTGTTTATGAAGATAAGTCTGCATTTATTCTAAGCTAATTTTGCTCCCCTTTAGAAACACTGAAGCTTCTTCTTGTATATATTCAGATATTCTAGTCTTCATTATTGTCTGGTTAAAAATCACCCAGGAAGGTAATTGAATCCCAGACTGCATTTCTAGCTCCCAGTTTTGTACAAAATTTGAATGAGACCTCACCTAATGTCATTTAGGCTCTGATTCAGGAAAGCATACTTAAAAAAAAAAGCACTTCAGTATATGCTTAACTTTAAGCACTGAAGTCAATAGGACTAAAGCACATGCTTAAGTGCTTTTCTGAAATAGATGGACTTGAGAACATACTTAAGCATTTTCTTGAATGAGGGCCTTAAAAAAACAGGCATACAAACCAAAGGGCGAAAAATGCTCTACTCTGTGAGACTTAAGCAGGAGCTTAAGTGCCCTTTGTGAATAGGGATGCTTTCCTAAATCAGGGCCAAGCTCTAGCTCATTCGGTTTTATCAGACTTACAAGGAGGATCATTTGAGATAGTGTAAATACAAAATTAGCTTATGCCACATGAATTTAGTCAATTTTTTCTCTTTTGAGTTTTGTGAGACAATAATTATCTCATTCTCAGTAGCTGGACATGCAGTCATTTAAGTTATCCTATTTAACCATATTTTTCTCTGTTTCTTCATTAATGATTTTAAATTAGAGCCTGTAATTAATTTGAATATATCAGATGAGGTTTGAAACCAATAGTTTGGAACACAGCATTTTCTGTGTAATGTACAGTAAGCTGTAATTAAAGCTGGGTGAGCTCTTTAAAAAGAACAAAAAAACTTAATTTGTCAACTCTGTGAGCACATGATGAGCTTAATTAATATCAGTGGAGTAAAATCAAGCATTTAACAGTGTTAAATTAGGCTCACAGAATGGAACTGCAAATGTAAACTTCATTCATTTCTAATTGTGTGGTTTGTTTCACAAACATTTTATTGTTTTTAGCCTTGTCATGGGTGCAACTTCTAGGGGGATGCCGTAAGGATCTCTTCTGTGGTGTCAAACATACTTTCTAGATGCCTTAAAGAACACAAGACTTGCACTTTTGCAACTATGGAGGTGTTGTAAACTCTATCTAGTAGAGTACAAGTCTTCAGGGACCTCTGCAAGAATATCCACTTTTACCCCTAAAACACACCTGTTTGATACATTTTGCCTGCCCATATTTCCCCAATGTATTGATTTGGCTATGGTAGGGCATTTTCTTTTCTGCCCTAGAAAGCTATTCCTCAGTGCCGTTAAACACATTTCACCTAACAGTGATCTTTATATAGTACTGTTTATATACTAGCCCTGGTCTTGCAAACATGTCCTTCATTTTGCATGTGAGCCTAAAGTCAACCACATGCATAAGTGTGTGTAGGATCAGGGCCTTTGGTTAATTTGCAAAGTGCTTTGTGAGCCTTTGGAATGATCAGTGCTGAGTAAATGCATTAGATGGTTATTATTCTATTATATACTGCCCACAATTTAGTTGGAGGGCTTTCAGTGACAATAATAAAAGTTAAGGGTAGCAAACAGTCAGTTGATTTACCCCAGACAATTAATTTGCACTCATCATCATAAAAAAAAAAGATAGCTATTTGACCAAAAGTCAGACTCAAATTGGCTGGCCTAGATTCTTCATTTTAAAGAGGGTGCTGAGATTTGGGAATATTTTTTCCATTACAGCACTACATATGATTATGACCTGCAAACAGCAGTGAACTTTTTGCTAATGGAAAATGCAGAAGAAGCACTTAGTCTCCCAGATTAAAGTCAGGTTATAGTAAATATAAGGGGCTGATGCTTCTTTAGATAAAAAGTGACATAAAAATGATCCTAAGTATATGTGTAGTTTTGATGAGGTAGACACCCCTACTGAGTTGGCTGATGTTTGGTGGAAAGGATTTTCCATTGAGGTGCCAGAAGACAAAATTTGAAACAGAAGGGAATAGTGTGAGATTTTTCTTTTTACATGTTCCCTTATGAAGATAGAAGCGCCTATATGGGATATTCAAGAGGCAGAATATAAACTAGTTTATATAGGTTGCAGCGGTTGTATTTGTGTTTAAGGACAGTGTCAATGTTATGACCTTTTTAATGATTCGGTTACACTTATATAAGGAAAGTAGTTTAAGCTTAGCTAACCCCTTTCACCCAAAGAACTCAATGCACTTTACAAATCCATATAACCTGACATCAAATAATAGCATGGAGCATTTAACACATTACTAGGAAACTTTGACAGAATGACTGTTTTTGTAAATACTCCCTTTAGTTTTAATAACAATAAAAATAAAATACCTGACTTTTATATAGTGCTTTTCATCAATAGATCTCAAAGCACTTCACAGTCTTTAATGTATATATTCTCATAATACTCCTGTGAGATAGGGGAATATTATTATCCTCGTTTTACAGATGGGAATTTGAGCCACAGAGAGGCTAGGTGACTTGACCAAAGTAATTATCTGTGGTGGCGCAAGGAATTGAACCAGTGGCTCCCAAATGCTAGGCTATTGCTCTCCCACATTCAGTTACAATGCTATCAGATATCAGAGGGGTAGCCGTGTTAGTCTGAATCTGTAAAAAGCAACAGAGGGTCCTGTGGCACCTTTAAGACTAACAGAAGTATTGGGAGCCTAAGCTTTCGTGGGTAAGAACTTCACTTCTTCAGATGCAAGAAGTGAGGTTCTTACCCACGAAAGCTTATGCTCCCAATACTTCTGTTAGTCTTAAAGGTGCCCCAGGACCCTCTGTTGCTTAATGCTATCAGACTTACTGAAATAAGGCTAAGGGCTAGTCTACAACTGGCAACGCTAAAGCACTGCCATGCCAGCGCTTTAACATGAGTTGTGTGGTTGCCTCCCAGCGCTCTAAAAAAGCACTTTCACGAGGGGCATAGCTACCCTGTTTCCCCGAAAATAAGACCTCCTCCGAAAATAAGGCCTACTTACAGTTTTGCCTCTCGTTGTAATATAAGGCATCCCCCCGATAATAAGACCTCCCCGATAATAAGGCATCCACCGATAATAAGGCATTTTTCATTTCTGAAAAATAAGACAGCCCCTGAAAATAAGACCTAGCGCATCTTTGGGAGCAAAAATTAATATAAGACACTGTCTTATTTTCGGGGAAACAGGGTACCAGCGCTGGGAGCGCGGCTCCCAATGCTGGCGCACTGTTTACACTGGTGCTTTACAGTGCTGCAACTTGCTGCGCTCATGGGGGCGTTTTTTCACACCCCTGAGCGAGACAGTTGCAGCACTGTAAGTTGACCGTGTAGACAAGCCATAAGACTCAACATACTATACAGCTTGTCGTGCTTCACAGCAAACCTGCACAGTTGATTTTTTTCTGCTGCTATTGCAGCAGTGAGTAAATTTGGGGTTTCTGCTCAGCTTTAGTTACAAACTTAGCTGTGTAGGCACATAGCAAAACTGCCATTTTTCAAAGCGCCTGAGGCTGAAAATAGATTAACACTTTACTGATGCTTCCATTTCCTAGAAAGTTTATTTTCTTTTCAGCTAAGTGTGAACCCACTGAAAGGCTTCAGGGCTTGAGGCAACACCTACAATGTTTCAGAAGGGATTTATTTTTCTTGTTTAGAGTTAAACGTTCACTTTAAGCTACATTTCATTCTAAAGTTAGAATATTAGAATGCCAGCAATTTTGGATTTATATTATACTGTATGTACACAATGCTGTCCTCCCTGCCCTTTCTCCCTGTTTCATAGGTCTGTATAATGCCTTCAGAAAATCCTTTACCCTGCTGCTGCTGGCTTTATCTTTGCTTCCAACTTTGACAACTGCCAGAATTGTCAGATTGGATTTAACTTGTATACAGTGAAATAACTGGCTGTGAAACTGAGACATAACATGAAACAGTAAGAAATTGGCCTATTCCTGACCTAGAAAATAGAGCAAGAAAGAGGCTCCATGGTAAGACTGTTTCTTTCAGCTGGTTTCACTGCAGTTCACTGAGACCTGCACTGTTACTAAGTTCCACCTGCTATCTTTAACTGTCACCAAGTTCATGGTTGAAAAAGGACTCACTGCATCTGCAGTAGCTAGATGCAAACCGGAGGGTCTTCTGAATCCAACTGGCACCATTTCTGATGTTAATGTATTTCACTTTAATAAAAAGAGACAAGTGTAAACATATTAATTTTAATCAATGGAAGTCAAACACAAGACATACTGTATTTTAGAGCAGGCGAAGAATATTTTGTTGTTTTGCTTCTTGGCGAAGCAATTCTTTGGCACGTTATGTGAATATGTTACTTGAAGTGTATTGAATAAATGAGTGAATTATCAGTCTTAACAGTTGTAGAGTACTTCATATTTTCAAAATCCTGTCTTAACAGAACTGATTGAGCCTTGCAGGCCCTTGTGTGTAAAAGTAGGAAATGGAGACACAGAAGAGATAAGGCCCTCACCCAAATACCTTTGAAGTCAATGGAAAACTTTTATTGACATCAGTGGGCTTTGCATCAGAGCCTAAGGCCAGATGGATCTGAATGGGAGTTAGGTGCCTAAATACCTTTGAAGTTCTGGGCCTAAGTGACATATCCAAAGTCACGCAGCAAGTTAGTGAACTTGCCCGCTGAGTCTGCACCATGCTCAGCCCCGACTTTCCAGCCTGGCCTGCCCATATGCACTGTCACTCCCCATCCCCAAGAGGGGATACAGGCTGCTGGAAGCAGGTCAAGGCCAGGCAGGCAGCTGGCAGGACCCCGATGTAGGAGCTGCACCACAGCAGCAGTGGGGAGGCACAGCGCTGGCTGCTTCACTGCCCAATCCAGTTTGGTCCTGGTGCCCCTCTATCATGACAGAGGGGCCTCATGGTGAAAATTGAGTAAGTGGCATTATGACCTGTTGCAAGGTTTTGCCCCATAACTCCTCCTGGAGCAGCGTTGCGATCCCCATGCGGTACATTGCAATGCCACTCACCTAGGGTTACCATATTTCAGCGAGCAAAAAAGAGGACGGGAGGAGCCCCGCCCTAGCCCCGCCCCTGCCCCTCCCACTTCCCGCCCCCCCTGACCTCCCAACCCTCCCCCCGTTCCTTGTCCCCTGACTACCCCCTCCTGGGACCCCTGCCCCTAACTGCCCCCCAGGACTATCTAAGCCTCCCTGCCTCTTGTCCCCTGACTGCCCCAACCTTTATCCACACCCCCACCCCCAGACAGACCCCTGGGACTCCCACGCCCCATCCAACCACTCCCCACCCCCTGACAGCCCCCCCCCCAGAACTCCCAACCCATCTAAACCCCTCTGCTCCCTGTCCCCTGACTGCTCCGATCCCTCTCCGCACTCCTGCCCCCTGACAGCCCCCCCCAGAACTCCCAACCCATCTAAACCCCTCTGCTCCCTGTCCCCTGACTGCTCCGATCCCTCTCCCCACTCCTGCCCCCTGACAGCTCCCCCCCAGAACTCCCAGCCCCCTACCCCCCCCGCTCCTTGTCCCCTGACTGCCCCCTCCTGGGACCCCTGCTCCTAACTGCCCTCCAGAACCCCACCCCCTACCTAAGACTCCCTGTTCCTTGTCCCCTAACTGCCCCCTCCTAAGACCCCCCCCCAACTGCCCACCAGGACCCTACCCCCTACCTGTACCCTGACTGCCCAAAACTTTCTCCACTCCCCCCAAAAAGCCGCCCCCCCGTTTCTTGACTGCCACCTCCAGAACCTTCCTGCCCCCTGACCTCCTTACCCTGCTGCTCAGAACAGAGTGTTGGGCTCTGTGCAGCCGAGCCGGACACGTGGCTGAGCTCCCCAGCACAACAAAACCCGGTCCCTGGCCCTGCACAACAAAACCCGGTCCCTGGTCCGGACCGGGTTGCAGGGGAGAGCTGCCCTTGTATCAGCACAAAGTGCTCTCGCTCCCGTTTTGCTACGCTGCATGGCAGAAACCGCTCCCAGTTGCAAAAGGGGAGGGCTGCACTTTGTGCTGAGACACTTGCTCAGAATGCAGGGCGGAGGTCCTCTCCAGCTGCTCCGGAGTCCAGCCCGGGACTTTCCTGCAGCCCTCCCAGCCGCTCACTCTGCTGTGCCGGGGGAGGGGGAAATCCCGGACATTGTGAGTGCTTTACAAATTCCCCCGGACGCTATTTTTAGCACAAAAAGGAGGACATGTCCGGGTAAATCCGGACGAATGGTAACCCTAACTCACCCAATTTTGGTCCTGCCACTCTCTCTTCACAATGGAGGGCTGGCAGGGTCAAATTTCAATGGCCAGTAGGGTGGCCAGCACTGATCCTCCTCATTGCCGCCAGTGGTACCAAGTGTGTATAATGTTCTATGACTGTGGGCACTGCCGCCTATCTACCAGTAATGCCTTTCTCTTATCCCTTTACCAAAATATGAGCATTATAAACATCAAAGAAGCATCACAGAATACAGAGGACATCTCACTAAGCCCATGGTTCAGGGGCAGCATCAGCTGGGTTGGAAACAATGAGATTAAAAAAGGTAATGGAGAACATAGGATGGGTAAGGACTTCTCTCTCTTAAGGAAAAGAAAGAAAAGCTAGATGGAGAGATAATATGGTCTCTTGGCTGAGAGGAATTATTGCATCTATACCATAAAACAATCTGTGTAAATTTGTTATGATTCAGAACGTGCCAAATGTTTCCAAAGTTTGTTTCAAATTTGGTGAGGAAGGAAATTAGCATAGTGACTTTTCTTTCTAAACATTCTAAGGAATCTGGTTAAAATTCTGAATGAAAAATACAGAACCAGAATTTTCCATGGAAACACATTAATTTCTTTCTTTCTTTTTCTTTTTTGCTATAGGAAAGTTTCTAATTTCATTTCTATATTTGGTGTTTTGTTTTGATTTTTGGAAACTGAAAAATGGTCTACCAATTCAATTTTAGGATTTGGGGGGACTTTTCCTCCTTTTATTTTTTCTCCCTTTTAAATTTTCCCCTGTGGGGAAATAAAAAGGAGGAGGCAGATGTACAAAATATATGATAAAGTGATAAAAGCCCACTTTTTTCACAATTTTTTGACTTTTTCCACCTGAACAGTATTTTACATCCAGTTGTCACCCTTAAGAAGTCATTATTTGACATCCTTTCCTACACAGTGGCATTCGATATTACCATAACACTGTAGTTAAAATTCAAGATATATATGGTGTGTGCATGTGTGACCAGGGTCCCAGAGGGGCCAGCTGTGGTCACTCAATTAGGGTGAACTGCAAACAATAGGGCAGACAATCCCCCCCCCCCAAATTGGTGGATATTCCAATACTTAGATTTACCAAGCCAGCATAAAACATCTTCTTAATTACCTCACTGGTTATTCAGAAGTCAACAACACAGTCCCTTAAAGTACCCATCCTCAGGCCCCCATACAGGTACCCAAGTCAAATATGATAAAGATTTCTGAAAATTATATTTCATCATATTAAAAAAAGGTTCTACCAATCCCAAAGGATCAGGCACATTACCTCCCAGGTTACTCCTTACCTCCAAATCTTACCCAGATACACTCATACAGCCAATTCTTCTTAATTAAACTAAAATTTATTGAAAAAGAAAAGAGTGAGAGAGTATGGTTAAAAGATCAATACTTGATCAATACATGAGTTCAATCCATTGAGGTTCAGATTCATAGCAGAGACGGTTAGCCTGGTAGTTGCAAAGAGTTCTTTCAGAAATAGTTCATAGGTTATAGTTCAATGTCATTGCAGGGTGTTCCAGCTTAGAACTGGGATCTCAGTCCTTATGGTCTAAGGCTAGGTCTACACTACCCGCCTGAATCGGCAGGTAGAAATCGACCTCTCGGGGATCGATTTATCGCGTCCCGTTGGGACGCGACAGTTGATCCCCGAATCGACGCTCTTACTCCACCAGCGGAGGTGGGAGTAAGCGCCGTCGACAGGAAGCCGCAGAAGTCGATTTTGCCACCGTCCTCACAGCGGGGTAAGTCGGCTGCGATATGTCGAATTCAGCTATGCTATTCACGTAGCTGAATTTGCGTATCTTAAATCGACTCCTCCCTGTAGTGTAGATGTACCCTAAGCTTTCCCCGTAAGAAGCCTAAAGCAGATCTAAGATGACAGAATCAGGACCCAAGGATCTTTTATACAATTTCATGTCTTTTGACAAATTGGAGTTCCTCGGGGAACAAAAGGTAATTGAGGATGACTTTGAAGGAGGTCTATCACCAGTACTTAGCTAAATGAATTAACATAAGGAATTTGCTTGTTCCTCCATCATTCACAGTATATTTCAAAGAGTGATGAATACTGAGATATCCCGTGTTTACAATTCATTTACATGCTAGGATGTTCTTTTGATCTCTGAACTATCAGAATACAGCATAGACAGGGATTGTTGATTTCATCCTTGACACCACTCATATATATGCAAATACATGAAAACACAAACATTATCTCCCCACATGTCTTTTGAGGGTTATTTATTTTGCAGGATATTTAACCCTTTCTGGCCATGCGTCACAGCGTGTTAATAGCTTGAAAATTTTGACTTTAACAGCATCTAATGCATATATTTTTAAAAGATTTGAAAGTGAAACCTTCATTGCATCTAAATGTCTGTATCTGTAAAGACTGGATATGTTTTAAACACGATATTCTGCCTAAATAAATTCTTTATTATTGTTAAATTCACATAGGCTTTCCTCCCCTTTTTTCTTTTATAGAAGTGTTGAAATATTTAAGAGATTCTCAAGATCAATTCTGCTGCCTGTTACCTCAGCTGAACTACATTAGTTACATCTCAGCAGTCAATACTAGCACAGTAGACCTAGTTTTCACTGGTACTTTCCTCATATGACCCTTCTTTAACAGTGAAATTAATCTACTGAAGAACAGAGATAAGATTTCCAGGTTTCTATGCCAATTGACTTCATGCCTCACTATAGAATTACCATACTTAATTTGATTTAGTTTGTCCTCAGCACTGGAATGTACCATAAGGCCAGTTCCTGGGCTATAGCTGAAGTGCACATAGCCCATGTTGGGGGGTGGAGGTGTGCACACACAAGGCAGCTTAACACTCTCTTTAGCACTCAGCTGATCCTTGTTCTGCTCTGAGCAGGTCAGTGGTCAGTCAATAGAGCATAAGGCTACTCTGACTAGCAATGGCCCCAGAAGACCAAAAATGCATTAGAGTAATGACATACCACGGTGGTATCGTGGCCATGACCCCTTCTCCACTAGGAAATAGTTTAGTGTCCTAAGGACAGTAATTTGGTCTAATTCCATTTATTGCATTTAGTGTGTGGGTGCTGGGTGGTACTGGTAGCCAGCGGTATACAGGAAGTCAGAATAGATGATCTTCTGGCCTTAAACTCTATGATTCTGCCAACAGGAAGTGGTAGTCGATAGTAGTACATACATTAACGTGTGATCCGCCCATGAAACCATTAAAAGTTTTAAAGCCAAATTACACCATCACCTGTAACATAACACAGACTCTGGCCCTGGTGCCTATTTTCTGGTTTCTTTCTTTAATGAATTATATTTTGTGAGCCTAGAGAGTGGAAATTCATGGCTGGATCATCTTAAGGTATTTGTCAAGAGTCCATGTCCAATAGCTCTTCAACTTGCATTAGCCCATGGCAAGAAAAATGACAACTTTTGAATATTTTATTATCCGTGTCTCTTGGTGAAGTCATTGGGTTTTTTTATGTTTGTTTATTTTTTAATTTCTATGTGATAGCACCTTTTCTCCAAAGTGCTGGAGAAGAATCATAGAAGTGCACAGGAATAAGAAAAAAAAATAATACAAGTGAATGGCTGGCAGTCTTGTATAAGAACAAAATATTGGGTATATAGGAAGAAGCATAAGAGGAGAATATTATTGAGAAGAAACAAAGAGATAGGTTGGAATGGAATATAAAATGACAAGGAGTCAGAAAAAATGAGAGAAGGAAACAGAATTTAAAAGACTTGGGGCTTGAAGGCAAAAGGCCCAATGTTTATGATCTATTTAGAGTGTAAATTCTTTGGGGCAGGGACCATGTTTTTGTTGTGTGTTTGTACAGCGCCTAGCACAATGGAATCCTGGGCCATGACTGGGACTCCTAGAAATAACCACAATTGAAATAATAAGTAGTAATAATAATAATTAGAAACAATACGAGCAGACTAATCATTGCTAGAGAGAGAAGAAGAGGATGGAAAGGTGAAAACCGTGGGTGAGGAAAGCAAAGGAAAAGTATTGAATTCCTGTAAATACTGCTACCTTGTCCACAAAATAATGTCCAAGGCTGTAAAAGGTGAGATTTAATGAAGAGAGAGAAATCAAGTGGCTGGTGAGATGAAGAGAATTGAGTATGGAGAAAAGGATACACAAATAATAAAGCATGGAACTAGGCTTTAGTATAGAGACTGTTTAGATGCAAACAAAATACGAACTTGAACAACAGAGGATGCAGATTTAGAAGTGTAAAAGGGAGATCCATGATGGTATTTTTGCCAGCAGCATTCTAAACAGTGAAGATCAATGCCCTGAATTCACTGAGCTCAACAAGAGGCAGTGGAAAGCAGAAGATGGTAAGAGGAGCTTTGGAAGAATTTCAGTACTTCTCACACTAATGAGCAGTCCACTCATCAGACAAATGAAATAAATAATGAGGTGGCCAGCTAGACTCTTGTAGTTGCCATGCGTTAAGTGGTTTAAATTTAGTTATTTTTAAGAAGAGAAGAAAGCACATAGTGTCTAGACATCACAGCTTACAAGGAAGCTTCTGGATAAAGTCTTCTATATATAATATGAACTACAATACCGTGGTCTAATTCAGTGAGTTAAGTATTTTCAGTCTAATTTCTGTATACCTTGCCTAGGGTTACCGTATTTAAAAAATAAAAAAAGAGGACACTCCACAGGGCCCTGGCCCCGCCCCTTTCCACCCCCGCCCCAACTCCGCCCAGTCCCCCGCCCCAACTCCCCCTCCTCCTTCCCAGCCACGCGAAAAGGGCTGCCCAAGCGCTACCAGCTTCACGGTTTGCCGGGCAGCCCCCAGACCCTGTGCCCCTGGCCGGCGCTTCCCCAGCACAGCTGGAGCCCGGGAGGTGAAGCGCCCAGCCGGGGGCGCAGGGTCTGGAGGCTGCCCGGCAAACCGTGAAGCCGGTAGCGCTCAGGCTTCGGGCAGTCCCCATGCCTCCGGACCCCGAGCCGCCGGTCGGGCACTTCCCCTCCCGGGCTCCAGCTGCTCTGTTCCTCCCCTGACTCTTCGGCTCTGTTTAAGAGTCAAGCTGCCCAAGCGCTACTGGCTTCGGGCAGCCCCCTTGCCTCCGGACCCTGCGCCCCCGGAGCCCGGGAGGGGAAGTGCCCGGCCGGAGGCTGGGCTCCGGAGGCAAGGGGGCTGCCCGAAGCCGGAGCACTCGGGCAGCTCGGCTCTTAAACAGAGCCGAAGAGTCAGGGGAGGAGCAGAGCAGCCGCGGGAGGGGAAGTGCCCGGATGGTATTTTCCCGGACATGTTCGGCTTTTTGGCAATTCCCCCCAGACGGGGGTTTGATTACCAAAAAGCCAGACATGTCCAGGAAAAACCGGACGTATGGTAACCTAGGGTTACCATATTTCAGCAAGAAAAAAAGAGGACGGGAGGAGCCCCGCCCTAGCCCCGCCCCTGCCCCTCCCACTTCCCGCCCCCCCCAGAACCCCCAACCCTCCCCCCGTTCCTTGTCCCCTGACTGCCCCCTCCTGGGACCCCTGCCCCTAACTGCCCCCCAGGACTCCACTCCCTATCTAAGCCTCCCTGCCTCTTGTCCCCTGACTGCCCCAACCCTTATCCACCCCCCCACCCCCAGACAGACCCCTGGGACTCCCACGCCCCATCCAACCACTCCCCACCCCCTGACAGCCCCCCCCAGAACTCCCAACCCATCTAAACCCCTCTGCTCCCTGTCCCCTGACTGCTCCGATCCATCTCCCCACCCCTGCCACCTGACAGCCCCCCCAGAACTCCCAAACACTCCCCCCCTGCTCCTTGTCCCCTGACTGCCCCCTCCTGGGACCCCTGCTCCTAACTGCCCTCCAGAACCCCACCCCCTACCTAAGACTCCCTGTTCCTTGTCCCCTAACTGCCCCCTCCTAAGACCCCCCCCCAACTGCCCCCCAGGACCCTACCCCCTACCTGTACCCTGACTGCCCAAAACTTTCTCCACTCCCCCCAAAAAGCCCCCCCCCGTTTCTTGACTGCCACCTCCAGAACCTTCCTGCCCCCTGACCTCCTTACCCTGCTGCTCAGAACAGAGTGTTGGGCTCTGTGCAGCCGAGCCGGACACGTGGCTGAGCTCCCCAGCACAACAAAACCCGGTCCCTGGCCCTGCACAACAAAACCCGGTCCCTGGCCCTGCACAGTGCTGCCGGACTGGGCTGCAAGGGAGCTGCCGGCTCAGAATGCAGGGCGGATCCGGCTCCTCTACAGCTGCTCCTGAGTCCAGCCCGGGACTTCCCTGCAGCCCTCCCAGCCGGTCGCTCTGCTCTGCCGGGGGGAAATCCCGGACATTGTGAGTGCTTTACAAATTCCCCCCGGACGCTATTTTTAGCACAAAAAGGAGGACATGTCCGGGTAAATCCGGACGAATGGTAACCCTAGGTAACCCTACCTTGCCTATTTTGAAGTTAAATATTTAAAGAAATGCTTAACTCTTTTTATGTGTCAATATGTAAATGGTGTTTTTTTACAGAAGTCACAGAATTACAAAATGCTGTAGAGAACACTGTAGCAATTCAAGGTTCTTAAGGTGTATCTTGAATATGAGTGCAGATGGTTTCAGTCTCGCCTAGTGACAAAGTAATAGTATTTTATTTTCTTGTAATTAAATTCAACTTTTTGTTCTTACTGCAGCATGAAAATCATGGAGTTCTGCTGCTGCTGCTTTTGCAGAAAATTTAGGCACAAGTTGTGATGTGCACTTCATGCACAATTCATGAAACAATGTCTTCCATGGCCTATATGAGACCTTTCAAAAATGGGGCAGAATTGCAGTGTATTGGAAATTGGGACATGCATTTCCTTTTCACATTTGCAAAAGATACGGCTTAAATGAATTCCCTGTTTTCTTATTTTTTATTTCCCCAAATTCATTGCAGTCTGGGTCCTGTGGTTTTTTCCCCTGGGTCTTTAGTTGTAGGCGGGCCTAAGCCTGACTGTACCAGTACTGGCAATAGGTGCACATCTTGCAACTTCTGCAACAAATGAAACAGGGGTCCTAGAGACAACAGCCTCCTTCCCAACACAACACGATCTCCAGAGCATGATCCATTCTGCAAACTGGTATTTCCTAACTTTTGAGCACTTAATTTTGCAACCTTAAAGTTATTTGTGTGTGTGTAATATGTGTATATGTAAAATAACTGTTGATAGAAGCATAGGTTGTTTATCAAGCAGAAATACCCAGTGCTGCATTTTTCAGCTAAACTATGTTTCTACAAAGACTACGATCACTTCTTCTGTACCTTTTTAAAAATCAACTCTTCTTCAGTGGAAAATAGAATGTGAAGGGTGGGATTTAGGGATAAGTGTATTTGTGATCTATTTTCCATCTGTGCCATAAAATTGACGTCATTGTGGGAGTGAAGCAAAGGGTGTCTGCCACCACTTCACATAAATCCATCATAATCCTCCTAAATGCAACAAAAGATTTATTTCTGTAGGCACATATTTTTTCCATCTTAAATTATGCATCATGTGCTGCTGCTGTAGAGAATAGCACTGATCCTGTCTCTTGCCAAATATCTGTATAACATAACTATTTACTAAGATGTCAACCTTTTTTCTCAAAAATCATAAGACACCTGGGGTGTATTATAATTATAAACCAACCCCCAGATTAACTGTTTTTATGTCACTATTTTAACTTCTAAATGTTGCCCTAATGAAACGTAGCTGCACTGCACAGTATGTGTGACCTATAATCAACTCAAACTTCTAACATGGAAATTTCTGAACTTATTTGATGCCCTGTTGTGCCAGGGTACAGTACTGCTGCATTGTAAATATCTTACTTTCCGTCATATGGATGTAATACCACGGCACAACTGGGCAGGGATCCAATTCACACTCGGGGGAGGAAAACAAAGACACAAAAGATCTTTTTGTTTTAATTTAAATCCGGTACTCAACTGAGATTAATAGAATAACATCAGCTTCAACAGGTTTGTATGTAAGTGGTTAAATATATTTGTTTTCATTAAAAAAACAAACAAAGCCAGCTTCACCAGGCATGACCTCCCCAATTTGGTCTCAGGTCAGTTCTGGTCACTACAAGCACTGTGAATTTATATAAAGTTGATATAAAAAAACAAAAACTTGTTCTGATGTGAGCTGCCCTTACACTGTGGTGACATGTCATGGCAGGTCAGTATTAGGTTTTTATTTGTATGAGATTTAGCTGTATTGTGTCTCAACTTTTCAGTGTATAAACTTAATAGAATTTGAACAGACCTGGCCTGATACCCATGTAAAGTCAGGACAGGATCAGCTTTAGATAATGAATGAGGTTCCCCTTTAAACAAATTAATATTTTTCATTCACTTCCCAAGATTGCCTTGGTTCGGTGGGGGTCAGCATAGGTCAGTCAGTATGTCCCCAAAATTAAGATTTTTTTTTTAATAATTTGTATGTGGGACTTGCATGGGCTCATCCGTGCCCTGTACATGGATAATATAAACTTTGACTGGTAGGCCATTATTCCATTATCATCACACACTAGACTCATTAGGCATTGTGCATCATACTATTCCATCATTCCTAACAAAGTTAATTGAGCCAGTTTTTGACATCCTTTGATAACCCGCTGGTGAGGATATGGTCCCTCTCTGTGCCCAGTACACAGAAAATAGTTTTTTACACCCCTATCTAGAGAGCTTTAGCTCACTCTGCAGCAGCTTGTACATTTAGTTCTGGAGGTTCCTGGTTCAGTCTCTAGTATGTCAGCCAAAATGATGACTATCACATTTACTCATCGGGAAGAGCTCCTCCATTGGCAAGGAGCCTAACAGATATTCATTTTAGGTAAGGGTGGTAGAATCTGGATTATAGTATGGTGGCAAATAATAAAGTATCCCAGTGGAGAGATTTACCAGAAACAAAGATGACATTGTTATTGTTGCCAATAACATTTGGAATTGGAAAAAAAAAAGTATAGAGTCACCTGGTAACTACTGAAAGGATACATACATAACCGGAAGGAGTTACGTCGACATGGTGCAATAGCTCAGTTTGCTGCAGTTCTATTGGTATCAACAGACTTACTGGATTTTCTGAGAGCCACCTTCCACCTGTCTCTCCAGCAGCAGTCATTAGGGAAGGGGAATACTTTTTGCACTGTAGACATTCCAGATATTTCTCCTTTCCCAGAACCTCTCCCTAGTGATGGAAAATGTAAAATATGATAGTGCATCCACGAAAATAGATGGTTTCATTTGACGAGGCACATAGGTGAAGGGAGGCATCCTGTTCTGCCCCAGGATCAGCCTTGGGAGGACTTGCAACTCTGTCTCTCTCATCTCCTAGGTGAGTTCACCACCCCCTGGACCAGGTGTGGGCAAAATACAGCCAATGGGCCGGATCCAACCCATCTAACATTTCTGTCTGGCCCACCATGACTGACATTTCTCTCCAGCCTCCTCTGCCTCCTCCCGATCTCTGAGTCTGGGCCACTAAAAGTCCCATGGTGCAGTGGGGTGCTCAGGTAGGCTGCCTGCCTGCCTGCCGTGGCCCCACGCCTCTCCCGGAAGCAGCCGGCTGCTCCTGGCATGTCTCTGCATGTCCCTGGTGGTGGTGGTGGAGGTGGCTCTGCACACTGCCCCCGCTCCCAGCACCATCCTCACAGCTCCCATTGGCCAGAAACTGGCCAATGAGAGCTGTGGGGGCAGTGTTTGTGGGTATGGGCAGCGCATCGAGATGCGCTGTCCCCCTCCCTCCAAGGGGCGTGCAGAGATGTGCCAGCTGCAGCTGGACACAGCCGCTTTCGGGAGTGGTATGAGGCTATGGCAGGCAGGCAGCCTGCCTGAGCCCTATTGCACCGCCAGCCAGGAGCCACCTGAGGTAAGCGCCTCCCAGCCAGAGCCTGCACCTCGCATACCCTCCCGCACCCAACCCCCTACTCCAGGTCGGAATCCCCTCCTACACCCAAACTTCCTCCCAGACCCTGCACCCGCTCCTGCACCCCATCCCCTGCCCAAGCCTTGAGCCGCCTCCTGCACCAAACTCCCTCCCAGAGCCCACACCCCTCACCCTCTCCTGCACCCCAACACTGCGCACCAGCCCAGAGCTCCTTTCTTCACCCAAACTCCCTCCTAGACCCCACACCCTCTCCATTAATATAGTAGAAATGTGCGCGGCCCATGACAACTTACCAAAATTCATGGAGTGGCCCCCCTGCAAAAATTATTGCCCACTCCTGCACTGGCCTAAAGGTTATAAGGGGGACCACACCACCCCCTTGTCCTCTGGCTGCTTTGTGTAAGTTTTGGCATGCTCTGAGCACACCTACCGGTCAGGCTCTGAAGGTAGAATAGGCAGGGGAACACCTAGTTTATGAATCCCATAGAGGCTTAGGTGTGAGTTAGGTGCCAAGGTGCTGGGCAGTGTCAGGACTGAGGCAGCTGTATGTATGCCCAGTCAGCAAAAATTAGGCACCTTGGGGTTTTTTAACAGTGGAAAACTTAGGCACCTAGGGATTTTAGGCACCTATAGGATTAGGTGGCCTCAGGGCCAGGATTTCGTGAATACCAGTGGTGCTTAAATATTGGATGTAGTCACCTAATATGGCAGTTAGGCGCTTAGGTCCTTCTAGTGAATCTCACCCTGGGCTTCTTTTCCCATCAGATCATGTCTATGACCATGCTGTTCCAATGTAAGGTAGAGTAGAACCCAGGGCAGCGGCCACATCCCTGCAGGTGAACTCTTCTTGCAGTTGGATTGTTCTTTCTTACATTGTCATATACATTGTATTTTATTAGAGGTGAGGATGTTCCAACATCTGGTCCAAAGTATATAGCAGTTACATTTCCTTGCATTTATTCAAGGGAAAGAAGGAGCTTGCACTGACCTTGCTGTAGGAAGTGAGATCTTCGGACCCTGATCAACATAATTAATGCTCATATAGCACCAATTCTTTCCCCCAAAACACTTCCTCCTCTGTTGCAGGCTGATATAATCATGTACTATTTGGTCAGTGGGTTATAACAGTGTACTTGGTGAATGGAGGCATTTTTTATGTAACATTTCTTAAATATTAGTAGCTAATCTCTCTCTCTCTTAAAATCAGGCACACAACAGCTGAAGAAAACAATTTGTACTGTTTTGAACCCCATCTCCCAGTGTATTTTCTCTTTCTGGGCAGATGGTCTCCATAGCAAGTCTCAGCCCTGAAATTTTCTCAAAACACAATAAGAATTGCTAATGAAAATCCAAACAAGAAACTTGTAAACTACCATGTGCCATCTGTAAAGGGTTGTACACCGACTATAGGCTGCAATCCAGTTGTAGGCTTCCTCTACCCTATTCAGCACACAAGTATTTCCATATTAACATACTCATTAGATCCATTCCTGAAATCCAAACTATGGAGTCTTAAAATGCTAGATGACTAGTGTTTTAACTCTTCAAGTAGCTTTCATATCCAATATGGCTCTTTCCCCCAATACTATACAACATAATAGTACTATTTTAAATGGGAGTTGCTCAACTAATTCTCTGTACATCAAACTGCAAATACAATATACCATCCAGGTGTTTAAGAGGCACTCACTTTCTTACATTAGTTTTGCATCAGTGTTACCCCACTTTAGATTGCTTGAATGTCATCATAAATGGAAGGTAATTTCTTCATGTTCTCTCCTAATCTGTCCTAATACTTCAAGCTGTACAGTAGCTTTCTAATTCTAATTAACCCGGGTTTTGGAACTGACATCTTTCTCGGGATTTTCTTCTGCTTGATCCCACCAGCACTTCCCCCTGTAAACAAAGCACACAGTGGGTGATGATTATGATAGCTGATTAAAATAAGTAAACAGATTGGAGGACATTAAAGTTTTATGCTTCCCTACCATCTGCTTCCTCTTCGCACTGTACAGACTACTGTACATATTGTACACAATTGATTTTGTTTCCACTTCAGTAGCAACAGACACTGTGACACGCCATCAGTGGTTGGAATAATTCACACAAACAACTGCTATGCCTGCTTTAGGTAGAGGCATGGCTGATATTCTTTGTTTCTCATATGATTTTGGCATTGATTTCAAGATGATTTATCAGAATAATGGTATTGAAAAGAAAATATGAGCAAAGTAGTGGATACTTTGTTTCAACACTGAGAAAACAGTTGCAAAATGTTCAAGTAATGGGGCTGATCAGTATAAATTATGACTTACTCCATTGATTACAGGGTGTAAAGCTGGTGGAAGTGAGAGGAGAATCAGGTCCAATAAATAGTGGTCATTTCCCCCTCTCTCTTCTTTGATTTTCACATGACTTCAGGCTCCATTTTATTATTTCAGCATGCTCATGTCTTCTTAATACAGATCTTGGATGCAGCTAGAGGCATGTACATTGTACAACAATACATAGGGCTAGATTGTGATACTTTTATGTTGCCTGGTAACTTACTCCTCAGGTAATTGTATTGAAATTAGTGGGACTCCTCAATATGTAATATACAGTCAACACGAGAAAAGCGATTGCAATAAGGCCCATTACAAATGATTGTGTTTTTCTCAATAGTACTGGTATGTTTATTTATTTATTTCCTTTCACAACATAATAGCAAAAAAAAAAAAAAAAAAGAAGAAGAAAGGAAAAGAAAAATAGAAAGAAAGAAAAGATAGAGGAAGAGGACAATGAAGAGAACATGGGGTGCCGAAATCTCCTTCAGTTTCCTTCAGAGAGCATTGTGTCTCATCCTAGGAAAAGAAGAACACAGCGATCCATCTTCCCCGACTCATCCCCAGTTAGATACATTTTCATAAAATTATGCACTGTAGCACCTTTCATTCAAACTGTTTATGAATATTAATCAATTGAGTCTTACAAAATTCTTTGTAGGGTAGAATATTATTATGGCCAATTTACAGAGAAACTGAACTGCAGAGATAATAGTGGCATAGAAATATTTAGGGCTGGAAGGTACCTTGAGAAGTCCTCAAGTCCAGTCCTGTGTGCTGAGATAGGACCAAGTAAACTTAGACCATCCCTGACAGGTGTTTGTCCAAACTCTTCCTTAAAGCCACCAACATTGGGGATTCCACAACATTCTTTGGTAACCTATTCTAGTATTTAGCTAACCTTACAGTTAGAATTTTTTTCCTAATATCTAACCTAAAAGCCCATTACTACTTGACCTACTGAATGGACAAGGAGAACAATTTAACATATATAAAGACTATTATTAGGTCCCCACTCAGTATTCTTTTCTCAAGACTAAACATGTCCAGTAGTTTAAGCTTTTCTCGTTGGCCAGGTTTTCTAAGCCTTTTATCATTTTTGTTGATCTCCTCTGAACTCTCTCTAATTTGTCAACATCTTAAGTGACTTACCCACTGCCACAAAACAAGTCAGTGTCAGATTCAGGAATACAGATGTAATGCTGATGCTCGTGGCTGGGCTATAAGCAGCAAGAATCGAACCTGGGACCCTCGGGATTTTAATGCATGAGCCTCTACCATCTGAGCTAAAAGACCTACTTCTTTTACCTGAGGCTATAAAATGCTTAGCAACCTCTAGTTATCCTAGCCACCACTAAATAGGGGACAGAGCACCACACGGAGAAGGCATGGCTTACCCAGGGTAGGAGCCTGATACACTGGGAAACTCCACTGACTTCATTGGAAAGACACCATTAATTCTAAAAAGGAAGAATGGTTATGTGGTTGTTGCACATGACTGGAACTCAGAAGATGTGGGTTCTAGTTCTCATTCTTTCACAGTCTCTGTGTGACCTTGGACAAATTACTGCATCTCTAGAATCATAGACTCGTAGAAGATTCGGGTTGGAAGAGCAGGTCTCTGTCAAGCCAGGCCTTAAAAACCTCTAAGAATGGATATTCCACCACTTCCCTAGGTAACCCATTCCAGTGCTTCACCACCCTCCTAGTGAAATAGTGTTTCCTAATATCCAACCTAGACTTCCCACGCTGCAATTGGAGACCATTGCTCCTTATTCTGTCATCTGCCACCACTGAGAACAGCCGAGCTCCATCCTCTTTGGAACCCCCCTTCAGATAGTTGAAGGCAGCTATTAAATCTCTCTCACTCTTCTCTTCTGCAGACTAAACAAGCCCTGTTCCCTCAGCCTCTCTTCGTAAGTTATGTGCCCCAGCCCCCTGATCATTTTTGTTGCCCTCTTCTGGACTCTCTCCAATTTGTCCACATCCTTTCTGCAGTGGGGGGCCCAAACTGGACTCAATATTTCAGATGTGGCCTCACCAGTGCCGAATAGAGGGGAATAATCACTTCCCTCAATCTGCTGGCTACGCTCCTACTAATGCAGCCCGATATGTCATTAGCCTTCTTGGCAACAAGGGCACTCTGCTGATTCATATCCAGCTTCTCATCCACTGTAATCTCCAGGTCCTTTTCTGCAGAACTGCTGTTTAGCCATGTATTTCCATGTGTTTAGCCATATGTCTCTGTGTTTCCATTCTCTATCTGTAAAATGGGATAATATTTTCCTATCTCAGAGAGGTGTTGTGAGTATAAACCCATTAATGTTTGTGAGCTTCCTAGATATCATTGTGGCAGGCACCATAAAGAAAAATACAGCCTATAAAGCTCGGATGTGAATTCAGAGATCAGAATGCTGCTGAAACACACAATTGCTCTCCTAAGCTCTGATCCTGTAATTGGATATTCCAGGACAGATGTTGTACCTGCATGGAATGCCATTGCCTTCAACCTGATGAAGACTCATTATTACATTATAATCTTTTAGAAGGCAAAGTGTGAGTATTAGCTACATTAATAAACTAATGTTTTTATAAAGTATGCTCTGAATTTTATCAAGCAGAATATTTGCAAATTCATGTTCTGAATTAGCTATGTTGTTTGAGAAATTAATCATGTTAATAATTTTAACAAGGACTTATGAAGTGTGTATTTATGAGGTCCCATTTTTAATCAACTTGTGAGGAAAATTAGCCCAATCATGATTTTATTTTTTATGAGTCATCAGGTCATTTTTCATGCATGAATTAAAAACAATAACTTCTAGATAGTTATTCTGTTGGTCATGCTCACTAGAGATCATTTCTACACTGACAACCTTTTCTTCAGCTTCAGACCTACTTAAGGAGTAGGTCAGTAATGATGCAAAATGATGTGACAGATAAGAATCTGCCATTTTTAAAATTTAATCCAGAATTTTGGTTGGGGAAGGTGCATAGTGTGAAACCACATCTAAATTTCATGTATGGCCCTATGTGTATAGGGGACAGAACTCCTAAAACCATCCAATGGGTATCCTTGAACTTTAGATGTTTGGAATCTAGACAGCAGATCATAATTTGATAGATCAGGCCCATCTCTACTTGTATAGGTCCAGATTCTGATATGCTTACTCCCGTTCAGTAGCAGACACTCTGCAAGGAACATAATTCCTACATATGGAGGAAGTTGCTATTCAACGTAATTGTATCAGAATGTGGCCCATAGTGATAAATGAGCTGCAAATGGTTGTGAGATTTGTTCCTATGGGGATAAATACCCAAAGGTTTGGATGTTTGTCAAAGTTTTTCTGAACTATCTGAACCTCACCAGTCTGCAAATTTGGGGTAGGACCGTTTGTAAAAGTAGGTCTTTCATGAGATTTCTAGAACTTTCTGCTCCGTTCTGGCAAAAAATATAGCGAGAAATAGCCTTTCCTATGGTTTTCCTTAATTTCCTCTTCTGATTCCAACCAAGATTTTCTTGAATCTCAAAACTAATTCAATTTGAGTTTGGGGTAATGGTTAGCTGGGGATTTTGAGAGTGTGGGAGGAAGGAGGGGTAGGAGTCCTCTTATCTTTTCAAAACCAGTTAACCCATTCCTGTTGTAGGTGTCTTTCTTCCTCACTTAGTATATAACACACTTACAGAATTCACAGAAAATTGAAAAAAAATATGGTATCTTCTTATCTGGGTAAAATAACAGTGAGGGAAATGATAAATCCACTAAAGTAGTGGATGTCATCAGCTATGTCAGAAAATCCCATCATGGTTTTCAATGAAACAGCAATAGAACACAGTAGTAAATATGCTGCAGTGGAAGCCCACCAGTCAAGTGGTTGATATCCCTTTTAAGAGCATCAAAGGGATTATCTCATGGGAAGGATGGAATGTACCAACAACCAAAGTAAACATCCATGTGAGGTCTCACTGTCAGTGAAAAAGAAAACTTGTTTAATTTTTGGTATAATACAATTTACTGCAGTTTTACTATTGCTCTCAGTGACTTGAGGTTATTGTTCTGTGTTTCTAAAAGATGGGAGTTTAAGCTTTTGCCAAGAAGTAAACAGTGAAATCTGCAACACATACAGTCAACTTGAGCTAGGAGAAGGGAAAAGAATGCCCAGGCTAGCCTGATTTTGATAAATCATGTCACACTGAATGTGTTTAAGAGCCAATGGAGAGATTAAAAGTCAGGCAATTTTTGTTAAGATTATTAATTTAAAAAAACTTTAGCTCGAGGTCTTGTTAATTTTTCATGTGAGTGACCTGGGTTTGATTGCTGGGATCAGTCTCTTGTTGCATGGGCCACTTAAAGCAGCAACGTGTGGAATCAGCAAGCTAAGCGTCTGGAGGCAAACAGTGACCCCACTGACTGGTCTAGGAGCAGCAGCAATTTGGTCTGTAGATTGTTCCATTCAGCCACAGGAAGGTCTCCATGCTGGGGAGAGGGAAAACAGTGGATATTCTGTAAAAAACTGTGATGGAGCTAGTTACTAGGTTATGGTGCATGAGGATGGAGGCTGCTGAACTACTAGAAGTGCCTTTGACCAAAATGATTCCAAGTAAACTGTCTGGGGGAAAACAGACGGTCCTGATTAGTGTTGTAAGTGTGGAATATGTCAAGAATTAGGTGTGTCTTATGGGATAATAGAGGAACTATCACTATTAGATAGGGTTACCATACGTCCGGATTTTCCCGGACATGTCCGGCTTTTTGGGCCTCAAATCCCCGTCCGGGAGGAAATCCCAAAAAGCAGGACATGTCCAGGAAAATAGGGAAGGAGGGGTCGTGGGGTTTGGGTCCCGGCCGGAGCCGCTGGGGCTGGCGATGCTCGGCCGGGGGCCGGGGCCGCCGGGGCCAGGGCGGGCCGAAGCCGCTCGGCCAGAACCAGGGCCAGCACCCCAGGGCCTGAGCCGAGTCAGGCGGGAGACACCGGGGCCAGAGCCTCTTGGCCTGGGCCGGCCGGCCACCAGAGGGAGCCGCTCGGCTGGGGGGCCACGCCGCGCCCAGCCCCAGTTTACCTGCTGCCTCCCTGTTTCAGGCTTCCCGCGAACATTTGATTCGCGGGAAGCAGGGGAGGGGGACAAGCAGGGGGTCGGAGCGTTCAGGGGAGGGGGCAGAGTTGGGGCGGGGAAGGGGCGGAGTTGGGGCGGGGCCGGGGCCCCGTGGAGTGTCCTCCTTTTTTTAAATTAAAATATGGTAACCCTACTATTAGAGCACTTGGCAGGCTGACAAAGGATATCATTTCTGCATTTGATTTAGGTGAGTTTGGAGAATGCATGCATGTAAAGAGGCAGATTATCCTTACACAGGTGCGCAGTGGGTGGGATGAGGCAAGAAGGCTCCAGCCCTTGCATCACGTAAGGGTCAGGCAGAATTACAGCCTGTGTACTCTGGGGAGTTCCATTCCTATTTCACCTGGGAATGCATGGTGCCCCAGAATAAGTTAGGAGGAGATGGAGCCAGGGCTCCTTCCCCCATATGCACTATTCGATAGAGCTAGCTAGCTGAACCCTACACAGGAGGGTGGTAGTGCGCACATACTTGACAGCTCCAGGGCGTATTCTGTTGCCTTGAGGCAGAAAGCCTCCTGTTGTGCCCTAAGAACAGTGCAGTTCCATACTGCCCCCCAAAGAAGGGCTATGTTTACAAGACACAAACTCAAAGGGAATTCAGTGAGGAACTGATCCTGCACTTTCACTTATAGCGCACACTCCCAAAATGCAGGGCAGCATAAAGCAAGGTTGGCAGAATGAGACCCTAAGAGAACAGCAGGAAAATAACCAGCTCAGGAAGTCAACTGTCAGCCTCTAAAGGCTGGTCATCATTTCTGCACTAAGCAGCTATTCTACAATTGTACTTGTTTACAAATATAAAATACTCAAAGCTATTAATTCATTGCTAGTCTGCAGCATTTTTTTTTTTTTTTTAGTGCATAACATTCTATTTGTGTGCTTAGGGGTTTTTCCTGCAATATGGATCATATACACTGTATGCATTTTAGAATATAGGCAAATCAATTCTGCATTTGTACTTCTGACTGTGAAGAGAAAGAACCAGACATTTCATAACTTGACTGGCACTGGAAGGTCAAGAGGGTGCAGAATTCAAAATGCTGGTAAGACTGGTGTGGAATGTTTGTCTGAGTTTACCAGTGGGGCAAGAGATTCACTAATGCGCTAACACAGACACAACAAATAGTAGCTCAGAAATGATGGCATAGTGAGTAACTTGTTCCCAGCCACAAACAGCTTTGCTGTCTGCAGTGCAGATGATTAACTGTCCTATTTTTACTCAATCCTGTTTGCTAACTCACTAAGCCACAGACAGTTAACAGAAATTATCCCCCCACCCCCTTTTAAGCTATTGCCTGTGAGCTCATCATGCAGTGACAGTTTGATTCAGGAATGTACAAACTAATAAATATTGACACTGAGTTTGTGACCTATTTATTTAGACCTTGTAGATATATTAAATCATTTGCAATGTGGGTTTTAAGCTGACCATAAGTTACTAAAACAATAACAACAACATTACACTGTCAACAAACTTAAGTACCCAGAGCAGGATGTGAAGCAAACTTGGTAACAGGCAAGGAGCAGGACTCAGAGAAGCCTAATATATTTCACTTAGGCAGATTTATTGATATGTTAGTGATCTTCTACACATTAGAAAATTAGCAGAGTATGCCAGTTCTGGGAAATGTATACTGTAATTTGAAAATCAACTCATGTGGCCAATTTCAGTTTCTAAAATTAGAGGACAGCAGAGACAAACAACATTTTAGCAAACAGTTAAATTGGTTTTCAACTAAATCTTTTCCTAATTCTTTGACTGATTTAATTGTAGTACCCCCCATATCTATCTATCTATCTATCTATCTATCTATCTATCTATCTATCTATCTATCTATCTATCTAACTTTGTACCCTTGTTCCCTAATGTTATCGGTATATAATTTCTGATATCCCTCTGTCATGCAGATTTCATTTGCTGAGCCTGACTCCTAGGAAAGAGTGCCAGACCAATGCACAGTAGGGTGAGGAAGGGAATCTTCACTTTCATCCTGTAGGCTGCTGGTGGCCATCTTGGCTGCCTCCACTTATATATGGTATGGGGAAGAGTAAAGGATATGTACTACTTTCCTTCTGCCGTTGTTTCTGGGTCAATGGATTCATACTGTTTATGGACCACTGACCATGCCTCACCAATACCTTAGCTAGCCAAAACCCTATTTATCACCCTCCTGGACAGATTCCTGCTCCAGAGTTTGCTTCCACAGCACGCAAGATGTAGAGTTCTCTCTTTAGGCTCTTCGCTGTCTGGAGTCTGTGAGGAACATTTTGGCCCTTAAGCAGCCACGTAAAGGCCGCACAGGATTGTAAAATCTTCTGAGTATTTAGCTTTTCATTAATTTGGAAGAATTTACAATAGTATTTAGCATTTATATGGCACTTTCCAATTTCAACACATTGTACCAACATTAATTAATTAATCCTCACAACATCCCTGGTATGTGGGTAAGTATTATCCTCATTTTATAGTTAGGAACACTGAGGCAGAGAGAGTCAGTGATTTCCTCAAGGCTACACAGAAAATCAGTGTGACAGAGCTGGGAATAAAACACATCCCATCCTTTGCTCTAATATGAAGACAGATCTATGTAACTTTGCAGGTACAGTATTTGATCTGCTCGGTTCACACATTTCTTCACTCTCTCTCTCCCCATCATTTTCCTAGTTACTATCAGCTACTAATATAAAGGATTTTCTCCTGTCCTATTCCTTCAGTTAATAGACAGTATGCAAATTCTATCTACCTTAAAAATAAAAGTAGCCACTAAAAGGTTTGAGAAGTGACTGTACTATCCTCTGCAGGAGAATTGATTTTTGTTGTTTTTTTTAAATCATGGAAAATGTTGATGAAATGGGGAAAAAAATTGTTAAAATTTTCCATGGAAAAAATACACAGTGAAAAATCATAAATCAAAATGTTCATCTGAAAGAACAAATATTTGTCAGAAAACTTTATTCAGAAGTACTTCAGCAATGGCTCATGGGAGTTGTTGTTCAAGTGCCTCATGCCCCCAGCTTGCCTCTATAGGTTAAACTTGCTGGCAAGACTCCATCAGCCATGCACCATGGTTCCACCTCTTGCATCACCATGAATCATGGGAGTTCTTTGCCATGATGCATTATGGGGGATTTAGTTGCCTGAGAAACTTACTTCATAGAGGAGAACAGGCCACAAGATACCCAAATTAAAACTCCATGAGTGGCATTTCCTAATTGAATTTTTTTCGGTTTTGGGCTAAAACCCAAACAACTGAAAAGTTTTGGGGAGTTTAGTTTATCGACTAACAGTCAAAAATACTTTTAATGACAACATTTCATTTTGTTACAAAACAATTTTATGTCAAAACTCAACCATTTTAATGGAAAATTTTAAACAAGCCTGGACTTTTTTTCTGTTTTCTTTCTCACACCTCCACACCCCTCTAGCTTACAAAAAGGAATGCAGTTGACCAAAGCATTAAAATGCTCTGCAATGTGCTCTCTTGCACCATGTTCATTCTTTTGCCATTTCTATCATTACAACCTTGACAGCTGAATACTTTGAATTCTGACAGAGTTTTTAAAAGTATATTAGGAACAAAAGAAATCCTAGCAATAGTATAGGCCTATTGCTAGATGAAGATGATAACATTGTTAATAATGATGGAGAATAGGCCGAATAAATATATAAATAAATCTTCAATAAATATTTCTGTTCTGTATTTGGAAAGAAGTAGGATGATGATGTCCTTGACTCACATGAGGATGATGAAGTACTTTCCATCCCATTAGTAACTCAGGCAGATGTTAAACAGCATCTGTTAGTGATAAACATTTCAAAAGCTTAGCAGGCCCCTATAACTTATACCCATTAGTTCAAAAAGAGCTGGCTGAGGAGATCTCTGGTCCACTGATGTTATTTTTTAATAAATTTTGGAATACCAGAAGATTTGAAGAGTGCTAATATTGTGCCAATATTTAAAAAGGGCAGCAGTATGAGCTAGTAACTATAAGCCATTTCGAATAACATCAATCGTAGGCAAAAAAAAAAAAGAACTGATACAGGATTCAGCTAATAAAGAACTAAAGGACAGGCATATAAGCAAAAGCCATTCTACATGGTTTTATGGAAAATAGGTCTTGTCAAACAAAATTAATTTAATGCATTGATGAGATTATAAATTTGGTTGATAAAGGTAACTGTGTAGATATAATATTAGACTTTTTAAAGGCATATGAATTACTACCACATGACATTCTGATGAAAAAAATTGGCCCCGTAATATATCAATTAAGCACAAGTTAAATGGATTAAGAGCTGGCTAAGTGACAGATCTCACAAAGTAGTTGTCACTTGAAAATCATTGTCAAATGGGAGTGTTTTTAGTGGGGTTCTTCAGAGACTGATAATAGTTCCAGTGCTATTCAACATTTTCATGCATGGTCATGAAGTAAATAAAAATTATTGCTGATAAAATTTACAGATGACACAAAGATTGGCAAAGTAGTAAATAATGACAAGGACAGGGTGGTCATACACAGCGGACAAGGGCATACTAAAAAATTTCAGAGGGTTTTTGGATTTTTCTTGCACAAAATGTTTTTGAAAAATAAACATTGTAATGAGAACCAAGGCTTTTTCACTTATATATGAATGAACCCCTAACCCATTTTATCAAAAAGGCTGCTGGGAGTGGGAGGGATCCTGGTCTATATAAGCCAGACTCATTTCATTCCAAAGGGAAGGAGTAGGATAAGGAGCATTCTAGAAGCAGTATCTAGGGGAACAAAAAGAGCATCATAAAGGGGCAGGAGAAGAGACAAGCACCCGATATGGAAAAGCTACTGAGTTTGGGGAGAGTGGGTAACAGGCTGGGACCTGCCTCCCCAGGAAACTTTGGACTTGTCATCAAGGTAAGGGAACTATGGAGAAATGGGGCTAGACACTTTTGGGTGTTTATGATGATGATGATAAAATAAATTCTGATGCTCCTTTTCTAACTATTACTACATGTTCTCAGGCTCTATTTTTTCTCCTCCCCCCACCCCTTTCTCCCCCCCCTGCCCCATGGTTGTCAGGTCATCATGAGCCATAAATTGGGTGACCAGACAGCAAGTGTGAAAAACCGGGACAGGGGATGGGGGGTAATAGGAGCCTACATAAGAAAAAGACTCAAAAATTGGGACTGTTCCTATAAAATCGGGACATCTGGTCACCCTACCCATAAGGCAATTGCTTCATGACAGATTCCTTAACCCTTTAAAGAGAGGGTTTTATATATTCTATTTTAGTCTAAATGACACTCCACACCAAAGGCACTTTATCCAATGCCCTTGGATAATGGGCAATGCTGATGTACACCTAAAACCATAATGCCCTAAGAGTCACAAAATATAAATCATCCCAAGCAGCAGCACTTCTCCCGTCCCTGCAACTCATGCAAACAACAATAACATTTAATTATTGGTATTACTAATCTTCATGAAGAGAGGCTTAATCTTTGATATTTCCATTTCTTTGAACTGCCTGCAGCATTACGAAGGTCAGGATTCACTAAAAAAAACAATTAAACAAGCATCCCTTCCATGTCTTCCCAAAACTGGCCCACTGCTGCATAAGTACTCCTTTGCTGTCCCCCTTTCATGGTCCTGTAGATTAAGATGTTGCATTGGGCATGACAAATGAGCAGTCAGAAACCTTACATATCTGTCAATCATCCTACTTCCTCTTTTCTCTGGTTTGGAGTTATTTATATCTCTTTGCTGAAATATTTGCAATGTCTGAACCCAGTTAGAAAAAATCTAGAGCTAATGAAAAAAAGTTTGTTTATATATTTGAGTAGTGGCTAATGTCCAGATACTGCTGCCATTACTCATACACAACGGGATTACTCCTGCAGTAAATTACTACTCCACTTGAGGAAAAGTCACAGAATATTCTATTCCTTCATATTCTGAAACCATGCCCATCACTATGGCATCTGAAATAACATTAAAATGAAACAAATTTTATGCAATAAGCTTAATTGTTCTAATATTCATTTCTTATGCAACCCTCCTCAACATACACCCATGATCATCTTGCACTCTCACTCTTGTCCTATTCTTCTAATTCTAAAAGGTATAAAAATAACAACCAAACTGAGTTTTAATGTTATTTATAGACACCCTATTTAGAAACCACATAAGAACAATAATCCAATTTATCTGAGAGCCTGTCCTGTTTCTGTGTTTGAAAAAAAGCACAGGGTTCACTAGCTATACAGTGAATGTATAGGCATATGAAGTAACCCTTGTGTTTTCAATATTGTAGTATGAATAAATAACATGCATCCAGCCTTCAGCATGAGTGTCGGGTTATTTAAGGATAGTACTCTGAGTTATTGATGCTGTTTATAGTAAAACAGAAATGGATAGAATGCATTCCTCAGACCTCACCATGGTCACATGTAAGAAGGCATTAAGTCATTAATCCAATCAGTGTCCGTAGATGTCATATAGTCATATGATTGGGCTGCTGGAGCATTGTAGAGCCCCTGTAAAGATTTATCCATGAACTAAATCTCAAAAAACAAACAGAAAGTTGGTCACTAAACCATTGTTCTTTTCTTTAAGGAATCCCACTATTTGTATATTGTTACGGTCACTAATTATTGCTACTCTGGTCAAGATGCTAGGTAAGCAGCAAAAATAGCGCTGCTTTGTAATGGATGAATGCAGATGCTGATTTCAACTGTTTTTTCCTTGACCAAACCTACTACATATACTGTCACATGCACACACTAAACTGCTGTATCCTGGCATCTGGGAGTCTGCATCAATTGACACACCATGGAAACTGAACTCAGGTTTTGATAGTACAGTTACATTGTCATTCATATCTTATATTATCGCTTCATTTTTCCTGGTCGTGTGCTGCACAACCAACAAGAATATGTATGGCTCTTTGAATGTGTATCCTGCCATTACTGTTCCCTTAGCCACAGTCTGATCCCAGCAGCCTGATAAAACCCACAGATACTAAAGTCAGCTTTTCAAAGATCTGTTTACTAGGGCATTTAAGTGTGACTCAGATCCCACCAGTCTCATGTCTTATGATGTTTTTCCTGTGCTGGCTTGGCTGCCAGACTCTCAGGCTTTTAAGCTTACAGGCAGCTTCTTTTTAAGATGCTCTTTTTGTCTGACCAAAGTAATCTGGGAATCTTTTGGCTCTCAGCTCCACTGTTCAGCACCTCTTAATCTTATCAGTTTCAGCTAGTGAAGATATATAAAATAATCAGTTTTGACCATGCCCCTGAGACCTGTGAGTCCAGGAAAGCTTTCAATGGATATACAAACTATTGTAATTTACATGTAAACAGTTGGACTCACATTTCAATATCATCTTACTGGAATCCCCAAATATTTTAACTCCAGTAGTAGCTGAGTTACATTGGCTGTACTTAAAACCTTGCCTAGTGTTCATAAGATTCATAGATAGCATTACTTATGTTTTAATTACAGCATAGTATCCGTTGTATTTCTAATACTTTCTATAAGAAATACCCGTAAAATTGTGAATACTAAGATTAAATAATTTTCAAATCTTGTTTATGAATCTAAATTAATTTGCAAGTTTTTAAATATTCCTACTGTGTTCAGTAAATTTCCTGTCTTTTTAATGGGATGTGTGGCATTTTGAGGGAAGGATTCAGCAGCAGAGCAAAGACTACTTCAATTATTCTAAAGAATAAGAAAAAACAGTAAAGCAACACAGTGGAAAAAGAGGGAAAGGCTGTTCAAAAGTCCCCTAAAGTCAACCAAAAGGTTCCCCTTTGACTTCAATGGGCTTTGGCGCTTGTCTTAAAAGTGAACATCAGAGATAATGTAATTGCAATCTTCAGAGCACTCAGGCACTCACAGAAAATAGTTCACAGCTCATCTTAGCTTTCCTTTCCATTTTAAAAAAATATTTCCAGAAAACTGCTCTGCCTTCATGCATTTTGCCAGAACTCTCCAATCATCATAGTCAACACTTACACTCCTCCTTGAGGTAGCAGGAACCTTCCGTGAAGAACACACTTTGTCTTAAAGACCAGATATGTCTTATATCATGTACAACATCTCTTCTTTCAAATGATTTTGCTTCTCAGGTCAACAAATTACAGCTCTGAGCTGTGTATGTTTTTGGACAATGGTGTCTGTTTATTTAGATTGTATGAAAGAGTTGCTCAAGGCCCTTTGTCAGGATGGGATTAGATATGAGCTCAGTATATGTTTTTTGTTTGTTGCTTTCAATATGACTTGATCAGTAAAAAACAGAATTGAAATGCCACTGTTGGAATTTAATCCAAGCATTTCCAAGTCAGCATGCTTCCCTGAATAAACTGTTCTCACAAAATAAAGAACCATTCGTAATATAAAGGTCAGTGTCAGATATATGGTATGCCAGAAAAAAGGGAGTGAAAAACAAGCTCTAGAAGAAGAACCAATTGCTCCAGAATTGCTAATTATTTATTAAATTGACTATTTTATTTAGTAAAGCACCCGCCATGTGAATCAGGATGCTGGAAAATTATAATAACAAAGACAATCAATGCACAGCGCAATGTAGAAAAGTGCTTGGAAAGAAAGGAATTGTTGGTATGCAGATCAAATGAGAAGCCTTCAGGTCCCTCATGCCAGATGGGGGTTAGTTATGAAAAAATCCATTAACTGGGGAAGGGGACAGAATGGAAAGAAGAGATGGGATATGCTTTAACCAGAAGGATGGACCAGATTTAACTGATCCTAAAAGCTCATTCTAAATGTACATAGTGCAGGAACACAAGAGACATTTCAGTGACTCCAGTTATCTAAAGACTAATTTTTACCAATGCCCTACAAGAGTAAAGTTGAATCTAATATTAAGAATGCTTCCGTACTCTCTTGTGCATGTGGGCCCAATCCTACAAGCCTTTACTCAAATGCATTAGCCCACTGATATAAATGTAATGAACAATAATGGAATCAGATCACCTGTAACCTCCTCATTTGTGTGTTGATTCAGCAAGAAAAAGATAAACTTTTTTCCAGGCGCATTTGAAAATCCATTTTTTGAAAATGCAGGCTTTAATATTTTATCAACTTACTTTCATTACCTCCTTTTGTCATTTAATATAAGCAGACATCTACCATTTTCAATAGTAGATGTCTGCTTATATTAAATGTCTCATTCATAATTTCATTGTGAATATTGAATGATCTTTGTTCTCTGATGTGGCACTTTGTTTTTTATTCTTCTATCATGCAATCTACAGATGGAAAAAGGCCTAGTCCAGCTCCCTGATGGTTTCATAGATTGTAAGGGCAGAAGGGACCATTATGAGCATCTAGTTTCACCTCCTGTAGTGCAGGATTCCTCCTTGTTGTGCATTGACTAGGGCATTCACCATAGTAAAGAACATTAGACAGAATATTCATAGGCTGTAAGAAATGTTTTAAATATATGAGACACTTAACTGTGATATTGGTAGTTTAAAATTAAATCACGAGAGTCTGAAAAAGTAATGTAAACCTCTAATGGAAATCTGTAAAGTAATCAGACTCCAAGTATACAACTCTAGTGAAAAAGCCTAAATAATAAGTTTTTCTTTTTAAATCCCATCTTTGTCCTGTTTTGTATTTTGTTTTGTTGTGCTTCACAGAATATGTGAGCACTGTAGCCAATGAATTTACAAACACTGTTCCTAATTTAACTTTCAGTATGCATAATTCATAAGAACCAAGGTGCACAATTCATAGGAACTAAGCAAATACACTGGGTTTTGAAACTACTGTCTCCCCAGATGCCCTCCACTGGCTTGAAAATCCTAAGCTCAGAGAAGAGGCTCCCTTATGGAAGCTTCCTCTGTAGGTGGCTTAATCAAACTTCAACTCAGCATCCTGGCTTTTGGGCTCAGACTGCAGGCTTGGCTTTCCCCAGAAGCTGAGGTAATTCCTGAAATATCGAAACAGAGCGTTTCAAGCAGGTCATAAAACTGTAACTTGTCAGCTCCTCTAAAGGTCCAGCTGCTGTGCACAGCTTTCTGCCCACCCTGAAGACAGAAAATTGTATTTCAGCTATTGTTTTAGCAATGATATATTCCTAGCCCAGTCTTGAGAACACTAGACTCAATGTTAGCTATTTACAACTGACTAAAGAATATTTTCCATTTAAACTTTTTTTAAAAATGGCATAAAAGTACAGTAACTCCTCACTTAAAGTCGTCCCGCTTAACGTTGTTTCGTTTTTACGTTGCTGATCAATGCTGATCATTTAAAGTTGTGCAATGCTCCACTCTTATGTTGTTTGGCTGCCTGCTTTCTTCACAGCTGGCAGCCTCCCTACGGCCCCCTCCCCCCCAGCACCTCCCGCCCGCCGGCAGACTCTTCAGATCAGCGCCTTCCCCCTCTTCCCCCCGCCTCCTGCCGGCGGCAATCAGCTGGCTTGCAGCGTTCAGGAGGCAGGGGTGGGAGGGGGTGGCACGCCGAGTCCTCGCTTCTCCCCCCTCCCTTCTGCCGTGGAAATCAGCTGGCTTGCCAAGTTCGGGAGGCAGGGGAGGGAAGGGGAGCCTGTGTGCCGAGTCCTTGCTCCTTCCCCCTCCCTCCGGCATCCAAAACGCTGCAAGCCAGCTGATTGCTCTGGGCAGGAGGGAGGCAGGAGGAGTGAGGACTCAGCGCACCTCCACTCCCTCCCCTGCCTCCTGTCAGTAGCAATCAGCTGGCTTGTGGTGTTTTGGAGGGAGGGGGAGGAGCGAGGACTCAGCGCGCAGGCTCCCCCTCCCTTCCCTGCCTCCCAAATTTGGCAAGCCAGCTGATTGCCCAGGGCAGAAGGGAGGGGGGAGGAGCAAGGACTCGGCGCGCCTCCCCCCCCTCCCCTACTTGGCAATCAGCTGGCTTGCAGCGTTTAGAAGGGAGGGGAGAGAAGGGGGAGGAGCCAGGACGCAGCAAGTGAAGTAAAGGGGGGGGGGAGAAGAGGCGGGTCAAGGGTGGGGGCTTGGGGGAAGGAGTGGAGTGGGCGGGCCGAAGGTTGAACCCCCCGCCTCTGGTGCTTGCAGAGTAGGGGAAGCTGCCCTGGAACCTAACCACCCCCCCATTTACATTAATTCTTATAGGGAAATTGGATTCGCTTAACATCATTTCACTTAAAGTCACATTTTTCAGGAACATAACTACAACGTTAAGTGAGGCGTTACTAAACGGATTTTCACTAGGTCTCAGTTTTTACATTGCCTTATAAAGTATTTTAAAAAACTATTACTGGTACTTTAATTAGCTAGAATTATATAATGAAGTTCTGGTAAATATAGACTATGAATGAAATCCTGATCCTCATTGAATCCATAGGAGTTTTGCCATTGCTTTCAGTGTGGCCAGGATTTCACTTTGTGAATGAATACATTTGTGCTACAAACTGTTACTTTTAGCATTGAATTTAAATAACACTTATTAATCATTCATAAAACAGGCCACATCATGCTCTCGTCTCTGTAAGTGCAGAGGGCACTGATGTAGTGGATCTACTGGGTGTCTGCTGGAGAGACAAATTTCAGACTATTGGGAGAGACTAAAGGTAGGACACACAAGAACAAGTTGTCATATGCACTACATGCTTTATGATGGGTTGCCTCTGCTAATGGAACTACTGCTTTGCTGTTCAAATGCTTGAGCGTTCAGAAAAAAATATGTAATATGCACATTATAGGCCAAATTTTCAGAAGGGTATCTCCCAGCTTCCACTCATGTACTCTACACCAGGCAATGATGAGAAACTTGACCCATGTTTGGCCATGCCCTATCTTTTGGCCAAGCCCTATCTGTTCTCTGCACAAAAAGTTGACTGCATTTTCCAGTGTCATGTGTACTAAATGGCCTGGATTTTAAATACAATACAAATATAAAAATTACTACTGAGACTCTTAAAACTTCAGACTTCAAATTTCAAAGTAACCCCCCGCCCCTCAAATATCTTATTCCTAAAGATGGCCTAAAAAGATTGTTAAGGTGTAACAAGATATTACCGGGAGAAGTTACCAAATTAGGGAATATTGCTCTTGTGCTAATTGTTTAACCTGTCATATACATTTTTCCAGCTGCATTTTTGTGATATTAAATGAGGCTGAACAGAACACATATTCATTCCTGCTAACACAGTAATTTGAAAGAGGAAAATATTGTTTTTGACAGCTAGACTAGGATTGAAAGCACCTAGAACCATTTTGATTTATGAAATTCCCTCCGAATAAAACACATCCAGAAATATTGTTTAAACACAATGCACAAAATGGGATATGGGGACATCTTCTATATGTTGAAATCCATATGGGAGTATTTCCATTTACTTCAGTGCTCTTTAGATTAGGCCCTATGAAAACCATTAATGAGCATTAGAAAGGTGGCTCTCTCTCCTTCTGAGTATCAAGGCGATGGCAACATATTCTGTGCTATTCCAAGAAGCCTCTCTACTGGACCACTGCACCTCAGAGGCTCCACATGATGGGGGTAGAGACAGGAGGAAATGCAGCAAAGAACTGGCTCATTTCCACATCCGTTGGTCTTGCAGATCCAACTGACTTGTGTATGGAAATCTGGTCAGGGAGGGAGTGATAGTCTGGAACTCTCTATGACTGCTAGTGAGCACCCATACAGGCACTCAGCCAATGTTACATGTTTCAGCTAGAGTTTAATCATGTGCAGTCGCTGGATCCCTTCTTTTTATAAAATTGTTGTTTATCGTGCTCTTTTAAACCTACATTTTCAAAAGTGACTAGTGATTTTGGGTGCCCAACTGGAGATATCTTAAAGGAGACTGATTTTCAGAAAGCGCAGAACATGATCCTCTGAAAATCAGGCTCTCCTCTTCTCCTCTCCCAGCATAGTGAGCAATATTGTAAACTAAGCCATGCCCTTGGTAGGCCTAAACTGAATTGAAGTTTTAAATACTTTGTGATTGCCTGTTATGAAGTAGTTCACGTACCGCAAAATTTATGCATTGATCTAGTTCTAACATGAGGGAGAATAAAACTTTTCAATTTTTTTTTAATTTTGTCCTTTTTTTCTTTATGGTACCCATCCAGTTTTGTAGTGCCAATATATATACCACCAATTTCATTTTAAAGAAGAATATGTATACCCCAAAGGGGAAGTTTAAAGTTTTTATGTTCCTCCCAATGCAACAATTTTCATTACTATTTTACAGGGTTACAGCCTGGTGACTATATCAGAATAAATGTACCTTGTATGGAAGGGCAATATAGCCACCTGCTTCTCACACAGAATCTTTGTTTTTGTTATAACAACCCATCCACCCCCTCAGCCCCAGGAAGAAAAAAAAAGTGTATCCAGTGTTTTTGGTGTTTTACCCAAGTGCAGCTCTTTCCTTTTAGAAATTTCAGGCTAGGTTTAGTTAACTAAAAGGGAGAGGGTGTTAAATAGGCTGCTTCCTGGACAGTAGACTAAATTAAAGGCTAGAACAACAGAGGCAGATATTAGTGTCTGAGACTGGTACTTAGAAGCAGTAAAACAAGGAAGTCAGGGTTGACATTCCATTATAATAACATAAGGAAAATCAGACCAGGGACTGAGTGGCTGGTGCAGTCAAGGCATGAGACAATCCATGAGTTCTCTATGAAATATGTCAATAAAAGATAAAAGCATACATATTTGTGGGCTACATTTGCTATATATATATCTGCCATGCTGGAATATAGCCTCACACAAAGTGAGACAGTCTAAACTTGTTAGCACATACTCAGCAGCAATTACAATAAATTACTGACTTCATTCAAAACAGATTTAGAATGTTAAATCACTGTTTCCTTCAAGTTGTCCAAAGATTGTGTCTGCCTAGTCATGAGGCAAAAAGAAAATTAAAATTAATCTTGACTGTGACCAGTAGCAACTTTCAATCCAAGTGTCTAAGAACATTTCTTACCAGAGGTGCATATTTTCACCTTCTATATGAACATTGTGATCATCCGGTCACATTTCCTTTCATTATTTAAAATATACATAAAAATCTTGCACAGTCACAAGATGGTCTCTGGTTTGCTTCTGAGGAAGTAAAACTATGCAAAGCCCTTTATTTAGTGCTTGTGGCAAAACCACAATAGGTCTTAGGTAAGCTTCCTAGACATATGTTTTTCTTGGGTACTGTTTGCTTGGACATGTAATGGACTCCTGTGAAAAAATATTTATTAATAAATACCTCAGGGTGAAGTTGTATGCACAGGCCCCAATATTTGGGGCCTATACATCTTTATACATGCCTCATAGATCTGCTTTCATGCTTGTAACCCTGAAATATAGTAACTGTCCTGAGAGGAGTAGAGTGAGTCAGCTGTTGTTCTGGTTCAGGCCTGCACTTCTTTAGAACATAGGCTTGCCTAATATGATGGAAACCAAGCTGACTGCCTTGGCTATTTGTTTTGGAACTGCAAGTTGGACTTGAAAAGTGTCCCAGAGGTGAAAAGATAGAGCAGGCCAAAAGGCTTCTATATGAAAAGAAAATCTTAAAGAAGCCACCGTGAAAGAATAAAGCCTGAATATCCATTACTGTTACTTAATTTTATCTTTTTGGAGTGTATTATTGTACATCCATATCCAAGAGGATGTTCTTGTAATACATTTGCAAATTAGCACACCAACTGGATAAATAACTGTTAATAAATAAATAGGTTTCCATTTCCCCAAATAAATACAGAATGTGAAACATTCTAGGCTGTATGAAATGAATATGTCTCTGTTATTACTGAATTCTTTACTACAACACAATTGTAACCTTAGATAGGGAAATGAAAGAAAATATACAGTTGTACAATATTAAATGCATGGCCAGTCCCATCCTGCTTTAAATAGCATTACAATCTAGGAAATTAAGGTAAGAGTTAGCCAGCCTATAGGCACTGTTGTAGGCATTGTGGTAGACATAGGTCTTGAGATGGCAGTGGAAGGAGGAGAAGGTGGTAGCCTTACAGATCACTTGAGGAAAGACATTCCGTAAATAGAGGTAGAAGGGAGCAAAGATGTTTGTGGATGAAGAGGGCAATGAAATGTCAAAACTGAACATTGTTGCTGGAATAGAGTGAGCGAGGGCCTTACAATTTTAATACTGCTTCAGAAAAGGTGTATGTTGACTAACTACTTCTTAATACCGGCTCTCTCCTCCTGCCATACTGCCACAATTATGATCAGCAGTGTCACTTAAGATGGAGCTCCCTCAGTTCATGAGAGGTTCTTGCTGGCAGCTCGTCCTCTGTCAGGGGCCCTCAACTTTAAAATTCACTCCCTCTCTCATGGTCTAAACTAGCTTGTATCTGCTGACCTTCTGGGCTCAGGCAAACACCTGTCAGTGATGGTCTAAGTACTTATTCCTGCCACAGTGAGGTCACTTCCAGGCCTACATTACTATGATTCTATTATGTTCTTGGACATGCATTCCAGAGGGGCTGAAGTGTATGAGATGCTGAGATATGAGGATTTTGATTGTGTTCTCTGTGGAAGGAGTGGGGTTTTGTAGGCTCTGGTGTAGTTTTTCCTATAGTTTTAATGTACCGTGTCTTATTGCTTTGGGGTTGTATTTTTAATTTTTTGTCAGGGCTCCTGGAGCCAGAGAATGGGTATTTTCTGTTCATTTTAGATATAAATAAATAAAAATAATGTACAGCTTGTCTTCTTTACATCTTGCCGATATATCACTGCCCACCACAAGTTTCTGGAGTCATCTCCACAGCCCAACCTATTGATCCTCATATAAAAGAGCTTTAAGGAGGCACATCAATTCAGAAATTTGGCATACAGGAGGAATAAATGTTTATCTCCTGGTGACGTTGTGTTCCATCCTTCCATTCCTGGCAACAGTGAAATAAATAAAACAACCCGTGGTCAGTAAGAGAAAATTAATTTTATTATTCTTTCCTACTTCCCCCATGCAGAGTAAGGAGGATTTGCTCATCTGAATGGCTGGTGGGCAGAAACTCCTTAACCTGATGCTATTCAAAATGAATAATAATAATTACACAACCACTGGGTAGTGAGTAATGGTAATTTTGTAATTCCAGTCTGAGAGAAATTTCAGCCAGACACCCCTGAAAGTGTTGCCATGGGTACTATGCTGTGGAGGTTTGTATCTGTGTTAAATATAATAATGTCTAGTAGAGAGAACTATAATAATAATAATAGCTGATGGAGAGAATGCAGAAGGGCAGGGGGGAAAACCTGATGTATAACCTGTTTTGTTTGGAATTCCTTTTCTGAAGATGCTGGGTTTAATGAGCAAGATGTAACTAGCTTTTATATTTTACTGAAACTGCTGAATTTTCCAGACACTGTCAAAATCTTTATATGCAGTGTTTTTTCCTTGCCATTCTTAGTCTTGCCTGGATTTATTATAGAGTATGTGGTGCTGTTCCTATGCAGTGTTTCTAAGTGGTGAAAGGGGAGAATGTAATCAAGAGGGTATGTCACCCTTGGCATTGTTTTCACTCCTATATGGAAATTCAGTAGTGTGCGATTTTCAGCTGTAGTTCTTCATTCATACCTTCTCCATGGCAATCATCTAATGCAGGAGGTTTTTTTGATAATGTTCTTATAGGTGAAATATTAGCTCCACTCTTTGTAACACTGAACCTGTCAAATTCTCTTGCTTAATTGTCTCAGAGATCCCCTTTCATCCACCTGTGATCACTTAGCAGATCAAAAAAGTCAGACACCATTTAAAGACCAGAGGATCCTAAATCAGTCTCAAGCTGCTGCTTTTAATGGTTTGTTTTGACGGAGAGGCTGGGTCACATGGTTTGCAGTGTTATGTCTGGCTGCCTGTGAAACTAGGTCATTGAAACCTCCTCTACTAGAGGGAAAGCTGCTGTCTTTAATTTCTCTCTCTCTTTCTGACGTGGCCTTTCTTGCAATTACAGTAACAGCCCAACTTACTACAAATTGGACCACAAGGAAAAAAATACACAGGACATGAAAGATCTTGACACACCAAAACATTTACACTGCTGAGGAAAAAATAAGCATTTCTAGGAGCTAAGGGTTTTACATATGTCACAACTGAAAGATGGGTCCAGAATGGGTTACAGTTGTCTTTGGTATTACACTTGCAATTTTTCTGATCTAAAAGTTGGGTTTGATCTAAAGCACACTGAAATAATTGGAAAGACACCATATTTTCCTTTCTGCAAAATATAAACAACATTTTTTTGTTTTTTAATAGGGTATGAAAACTTGTGTGTGTGTGTGTATATATATGTGTGTACTGTATATATATATACAGTACACACACACACACACACACATATATATATAGATATACACACACACACTCACTCACACACACACCCTAGATGCCCTATTGAAACAATATATTTGTGAGTAAATCAAGTACCGGTATGTTGGTGCCAGAAGTACTTTGCTCCCAGCAGCAGAGTATATAAAGAGAAGTGACAGCCAAAAAACAAATTCGTCTTTTTTCAGTGCTCCAAATATTGAATGATCTAAGTTTTTTCAATGTGTTAAGAGTAAATAGCTCAGACAGAGTTTTTAAGATCTGCACTGTAAGAAGTTCTCCTTATTAAAGTGTCAGATCCTGATTCAAAGGCAATTCAAAGAGATACTGGCACTAGAAAGGCAATTGCGGTATGTCCGCTAATTTGAAAAGGATAAAACTTGGTGTTTCAGGTATGCTTTAAAGGTGGATTTATTCATTTTTTGAAGACACTATGCTTAACTTTAAATAGTTCAGGAATACAGACAACATTTCTCAGACAAGCAAAAGAGGAAGTTGTTGTAGTATTGCAGTACATTTATACCACATTATTATGTTGTTTTAAACTAAAGCTTCCATTGTAAATTTGTTTGAGGCATTTCTAATGTTAGGCTGAATTTGACATGAGCTGAACCGTAACACTATGATTTATTCATCCCCTAGCCCCTGCCTCCAACTAATTCAAACTTGAGTGCTGGGTGGGAAAGCAATTTCAGGATCAGCCCATTATTATCAAGGGCCAGATTCTGATTCCCTTATTCCACAAGCAGCGTCACTGATTTTAATAAGGTATAAGGTGCTATAGAAGGGCTGTCATAATCTGCCCCTAAGTGATGAAGTTATACTAGGTATGCAAAAGCAACTGATGTTGATAGAAGGGGACATTCAGCAATTTTCTTTCTGTGGGACTACTTCTGCTAAGACATTAGGTGATATGGGTAAGAGTGGCTCAATCTAGCCTGTCACAGGATCACAAACAGTCTTGTAGGATAGTGAGAAGGGGCCCAGACTTGCAGCCATCATTCATTACTGCTGTAAATAGGAATTTTGCCTAAGTAAGGTTTGCCAGATTGGACCTAAGAGGAGGAATTGGTGTGGAGTTGCTGTTGTGTCAGAATATTATGCACACTACCACAATGAGAGGTATAACATCTCTAGGTCGCTGATCAAAAAGTCACTGAAATCAATGGGAGTCAACTTCAATAAGCTTTGGATCAGGCCCATGTCCTGGAGTGATAAATAAATATAGAATATCAGAACTGACTTTCAACCTATGCCTTTGAATTTCTTCTTTAAATTTAGTTTTGGTCATTCTTGTCACTATACATTGCTACTTTTGAGAGTGCGTGAGAGAGAGACTGAGAGAGATTTATATTGATAAAACTCCTCAGGAAAACTGAAGTAAGGTTATTTTTAAAATGAGAAAAATTAGCTGTTTGATTGGATTTAAAGCTTTATATATAAAGAACTGTAGCTGCCATTCTTGGTGGAGCAGATGTAGTATTATATATTTTCCTTACGGTCTGATGATTTCCTATCATCAGGGAGATCTTTAACACACTCTTCAGTAATGAGCCAAATTCAGGTGGCAGGGAAATTACAGCTTACTTTTCTCCAGAGGAGAGAGTCTTTATTCTATTGTTTATCTTCCTAATTGTGTGTGCTCTTTCTATGCTTCGTATGTTGTTAATTGCTTTTCTGAGCTTCATGTTGTCAAATGACTGATTAAAACTGTAAATTTAGTCCCCTTTAGCTTCTGCTTAGAGAAACTACATGTATTTACAAGTGCAGGGCTAAATTCTCTCTCTCTGGTAGGTTTGTTTAAGGCTTAGCATTGATGTCAGTCAGAGATTTGTGCATAAAGGAAGATATAAATAACCCTCAAAGAGATTTTCTGTGCTACTTGGAGAGAAGAGGTTAGCCTAGACTTTGGCCAAATAGAATTGGATACCTGGAAAGACAAGAGTAATCTAACCTCTTAGGTAATTCTGACTAATCCAGAACCCAGGAGAAACAAAACTCTCAATGAATGGACACACAAAGAGTCCAGATATGCATAAAATAATTTAGTAACCCTTCTGTCCCTGTTCATTAATATTCTTCCTAAAATATTGATTTGTGTGGCTATCCCACGCCACAGGTTTATACCATATAGACAAATGAAAATTTGCTATGAGGAGAGTAATGACAGTTCTGTATGAAAGATACATTCATCCTAAATTGCAACTGATTATCTGTTATAAATTTAAAGTATGTTTGAGGATTCCCCCCTAAATTCTGGCAGTATTTAAGCATATGCACATGAGACTGGGAAACAGGTATCTGCCTGTTTAAGATTTTGGGGACCAGTTCTGTTTCCTTTACTCTCATGAATTGTCCCATAGACCTGGGTCCTTAGTTTGGGTGTACCAAGCAAAATTAATGGACGTAACTAATGGCAGTTAGTATGTAACTCAGGTCTTTTGATTTATACGCAGAGCTCTGCTCAGGAGGAGCATTGGGAGACATTCTGGCTCTAAAAAGGCAGAATACATCCTGAGTCTTGTTGTTAAACAATAATAGAATACCAGTTTAAATGTATTATAAATATTTTTGGATGTTTTCCACATTTTCAAATGTATTGATTTCAATAACAATGCAGAATACAAAGTATAGCGTGCTCACTTTATATTACTAGTTTTAATTACAAATATTTGCACTGTAAAAAAGCAATCTAGAAGTCAAAGTATGAAGAGGCATACAAATGTTTAGCATATATGGCATGTAAATATCTTGCAAAGCCGGCTACAACAGTGCCATGCGAACACTTGTTCTCACTTTTGGGTGACAGTGTAAATAAGAAGTGGGCAGCATAATTTCCTGTAAATGTAAACAACCTTGTTTGTCTGAGTGACTGGCTGAACAATAAGTTGGACTGAGTGGACTTATAGGCTCTAAAGTTTTACAATGCTTTGATTTTGAGTGCAGTTGCGTAAAAAATATCATTCTACTTTTGCAAGTTGCACTTTCATGATAAAGAGACTGCAGTACTGTATTTGTATGATATGAACTGAAAAATACTATTTCTTTTGTTTACCTTTTTTACAGTGCAAATATTTGTAATCAAAAATAATAGTATAAAATGAGCACTGTACACTTTGTATTCTGTGTTGTAATTGAAATCAGTATATTGAAAATGTAGAAAAACATCCACAGCCAGCTCCTCCTCTGGTTGATGGTGCCATGGAGTGGGCAGCTGTGGCATTTCCCATCTGCTGATGGTGCTTGGGATTGTGGATTTCTCTTCAGCTTCCAGCCCCCTTTGACTGCTCATGCACCCAGTCAGAGCTGCCCAGGCGGCTCCGGGCCCAGCAGAGCCCTCAGGGAGTAGCCACCGGCACACAGCCCCAGACAGGTGGGTGGCCTGCTGAGGTGAGTTAGGGGGAGGAGGTGATGCTCCCTCCCTGGACCCCACTATGCACAGCTGTCCAGAGCCCTGCCATCCCTTGCCTTCCCCAAAATAGAAATCAAATACGCCTATGCCCAAGGGCTCCCACCCTGGCCTGGAGCCCCAAGTCACCCTCCCCCCTGCTGGGCCCTGGAGTTTTTCTAGTATGTTGAGGGGGAGCTCAGAAAGAAAAAGTTTAAGACGCCCTGATTTGCAGGACAATGAAGGGATTATTAAGGAGGGATGATTGGAAAAAGCATATGACACTGTAGCTTTAACTCATGTTGAGCCTTCTTAAAAAATATATCATTAATTCCTACAAGAAAAGGGAACTTCATTCCTGATCATAATACAAGGGCCACATCCTCATCGGTGGGAATTTGGCATAGTTCCATAGAAGTCAATGGCACAAATGAAGAAGTTAAAGCAGTGTGTCATGATTTGTCATAATGGTTCCCTTTTCTCCAAGCTCATGGTTATTAGTTTTGGAGACTGGAGACATTATTGCCACTCAAGAGAATCTGCTCCATTATCTTGCCCGGTTTCAATGTCAGTCTAACAGGCCTATAATGACATTGAAACTGGGCAAAATAATGGAGCAGCTGATACGGGACTCGATTAATAAAGAATTAAAGGAGGGTAATGAAATTAATGCACATCAACATGGATTTATGTAAAACAGATCCTGTCCAACTAACCTGATATCTTTTTTTTTTATGCCATTACAAGTTTGGTTTATAAACGTAGTAGTGTTGATGTTGTATACTTAGACTTTGGTAAGGCATTTGACTTGATACCACACAACATTTTGATTAAAAACTAGAACAATATACAATTAAAAAGGCACACATTAAATGGAATAAAAACTGGCTAACTGTTAGTTTTCAAAATGTAATTGTAAATATGAAATTGTCATCAAGCAGGTACATTTCCAGTGGCATCCCACAGGGATCAGTTCTTGGCCCTATGCTATTTAACATTTTTATCTATGATTTGGAAAAAAACTTAAAATGATCACTGATAAGGTTTGCAGATGACACAAAAATTGGGGGAGTGGTAAATAATGAAGCAGACAAGTCAGTGATACAGATCAATCTGGATTGCTTTGTAAACTGGGTTCAGACAAACAATATGTCACTTAATATGGCTAAATGGAAATGTATACATCTAGGAACAAAGAATGTAGGCCTACAAGAGGGGTTCTCCCAGAGCTGTAATCCACCTCCCGAGAAGTGGTAGCTAGGTCGATGGAAGAATCGACCTAGCACTCTTTATGCTGGCGGTTAGGTTGGCTTAACTACTTCGCACAGGGCATGGGATTTTTCAGACCCCTGGGTGATGTAGCTGGGTCAACCTAGCTTTTTAGTGTAGACCTGGTCATGCTTACATGATGGGATACTCTATCCTGGGAAGCAGTGACTCTGAAAAAGACATGATGGATAATCAGTTGAACATGAGCTCCCAATGTGACGCTGTAGCCAAAAGAGCTAATGCGATCTTGGGATGCATAAATGGGAATTTCGAGCAGCAGTTATTTTACCTCTATATTTGACACTGGTGTGACCGCTTCTGGAATGCTGTGTCTAGTTCAAGAAGGATAAATTTGAGAGGGTTGCCACGAAAATGATTAAAGGGTTAGAAAACATGCCTTATAGTGATAGACTCAAAGAGCTCAATCTATTTGGCTTAATAAAGACAAGGTTAAGGGGTGACTTGATTAGTCTGTACGTAACTGCATGGGGAACAAATATTTAATAATGGGCTTTTCAATCTAGCAGCAAAAGGTATAACATGATCCAATGGCTGGAAGTTGAAGCTAGACAAATTCAGACAGGAAATAAGATGTACATTTTTGACTGTGAGGGTAATTACCCATTGGAACAACTTACCAAGGGTCATGGTTGATTCTCCATCACTGACAATTTTAAAATCAAGATTAGATGCTTTTTTCTAGGAGACATGATCGAGGAATTATTTTGGGGAAGTTCTATGGGCTTTGTTATACAGGAGGTCAGATTAGATGATCACAATTCTTGCCTTAGAATTTATGAATAAAATACTGTAAGATTGAAGACTAATTGTGTTTAGTTAAAAATTGTTACAAATGATATCACAAACTGAAATTTAAGTCCCACTTTATATGATCCCATCATTTTAGTATCTGACACAATACACATGTGAAGAAGGAGATTTCCCCCCCCCCCATTGTATTCAGATGGGCTTTGTATCAGACCCTAAAACAGAAAAAGGTAGATTAGGCCACAATTCTGGAAGCAGGCATATGCTTAACTCTACTCATATGAATAGTCTCATTAACTTCAAATTTCAAAACCAACTTTCATTTGGAACGTCCCCATTTCATTGTGGAATTGGGTTTAATTACATTGAAAAAATAAGCAACACATTCATTTTAATTTGAATTACAAGTGTGACTTCCTCCATGCCTCAGTTCCTTTTCTGCCATATATTACCCTGCCTCAGATGTCAGTGCTCTTATTTGGGGGGTCAGTTGTATTATTGTAACGGACGAGGGTAGCACTGAAAACCAAAACCATCTAAATCTGAAAGGAGGAAGACATGTGAAGCTATCATGTAAATATTTCTACTGAAATTCACTCATACAGCTGTAAAGCATACAACTGAGATCTGTGCCACTGAGCACAATCTGTAATGTAGAAAGAGGAACAGATTTCCTAGTGTATATTTAAGGCTCTTCATCTGAGGATAAAACATTCACAACAGGCTAGAACTCTACAGATTTTTATCGTTGGAGGCTGTTTACTGATTTTTTCCCCTTGTCTTTCCTTAATCTATATTGTATGATCCTCGTACGTTTTGTGAGGTGATTGTAACATGCCAAAAGTAAACCTACTGTACTGTACCTTGGCTAAAAGTCAGCTTTCTGAGCCAAGGATTTCTCTGTTCCGAGATGTACCAGAGTCATCAGAGCATCTCGTCCTTGCCTGTCTTAAAAGTTTCAGAGATGATTTATGTCAGATTTGACTCTTTTCTGGAGGTCATTGGAGTCTATAGGCAGACTTTAGAGCTGTAGGTTTGTGATGTCAAAAGGAAAATGCTGGTGCTGGAGGGAGTAATACAATAGTGTTTGCATTTCTAAAGCACTTCTTTGGGAGTATATTGGCTAACACTACACAATAGGCCGTGTCAGAAAATTGGAAAAACATGGAAATGTTTGAAATTTTTCATTTTTCAGCAACATTTGCTGACCATCTCTATTGCAGATATCTAACTACTGAAGCCTCACAACACCACTGTGTGGTAGGTTCTACTATGGTGATGGAGAGGGGCATATAAGAACCTAAATTGATTATCTCCACTTCACAGATGGAGAAATAAGAGATCAGGAGCCAGTCTGTGATAGAGCTGACAATAGAATTCAGATCACCTAACTCTCAGTGCCGGCCTTTATAAGTGGATGTTACCGATGATGGCCATGATTCATCATTACTCTAGAAATTATTAAGGAGACCAAGCATCTGATAAATTCATTTGGATCTTGAAAAGTACAAACTGTGAAAACAACATATTCAGACTGTGAGCTATCCAGACAGTTTGGGTGGCAAATAGACCTAAAAAGGTTTTAATCACAATTGGCAAGAGCACATGGAGTACAGCTTTTACTCCATCTGTTTGAAATGGATTTACTCATATTCTTCCTACAAGAGTAGAAATGCAACTAGTTTGCTAGAATTTTGAGTAAAATTTTCAACAGCACATAATTCCTACTGAAAGTCAATAGAATTTAAGCACTTTTGAACATTTTTTGCTTTCTCTTTTACTGTTTAATGATTTATTCTATTTAAATGTTTAATTTTTCTGTTGAGATGGTTTCTTTTATTCTGTCTCTGTTTTATTCACTTGTTACCATTCTTGCATACCAATATCCATTTTGTTATGGTAGTGGCTCACTGGGGCCTGGGCTGGCCTGAAAACACTCTGAAAAGTGCATGAGTTATTTTATCAGATTGCTCAAACAGCTATTCCAGTTTTGCAGCAGTTTCTTTTATATTAATCAGACTGAGACTTTAACAAAACTTTAGACAGTTTAAGAGCATTCTAGTCATAACTGCCCTCAAATTTATTTTCATCCCCAGATTCGGCAGTAACAGACCATGAGTCAGTGAAAACACTAATGAATGCTCCATCTGCACAAGATAAGCTGAAATATTTTGGTCTACATTTTCAGAAGTGACTGGTGGTTTTGCGTGCCCAACTTGAGCTGCTTTGAAGGGCCCTGATTTTCAGAAAGTGCTTAGCACCCACTCTCTGAAAATCAGGATCCTTTAAGATATATCAAATTGGTCACCCAAAATTATTAGTAATTTTTGAAAATATTGGCTAATCTTTGTGGGTTTTTTAAAAAAGTAGTTGGTAGAGCCATTAGTTAATTCCATTAATACCCCTGGAAAAATATAACCTGAACACACTAATTTGCATGTGTTCTGATTTTCCATATGGTCCTTTATCTGAAGTAAATGTAAAAGGTATCAGCCTGAGTTTAGAAAATATCATGCTACAACACATATGTCCTTAGTGAGTGTGATCTTAAACAATGGCTTTTGAGAAGGCATAAAATATTGTGTATTAAGACTTTTCTAATGCCGGTCATGCACTTCTTTTGGCCTTCATGCCCTATTTGCTTCATTAAATATCTGTTGGTTATCTGTTTGACTGGAAGGCGTTCTTCAGAAATTTTAAGGGGAAAAGGGATATTAATTATGAGTACTCTAGGCACTACTATTGTTCTTGTTGTTCACTTTTGTACAAATGGTAATGCCACAAAAACTCAGTTCATTGAGTGTTCACTGATACACACATGGGGCTTTTCTATCTGTTTCATAAGCGAAGACAGCTATGAATAAAAATGGGTAAAGCATTCGTTATCATGGCTGGAGAAAAGATTTGAGCAAAAATCACCTTATATTCACAGTCTCCACTAAGTACAATAACCATTAGCAAATACACAGACTTCTCTTTTCATATAATTTAGCCACCAGCTTATTTACCTGTCTGTTGGCCTTGTCCACGTGCAAAGGCCAGGCAGCTCCACTGCCACATCCTCTGCTGTAGCATCTGAAGCAAGATTACTCTTACCCTAAGGAAAATGACTTGGCTCCAACCCTAATCTCTCTTTGTCATATTCTTTAACTCCTCTCCTTTATTAAATCTCCAAATCATAGTCCTAAGCTGAACCTGAATGCATTCACATGGCCCTTCTATGGCCAATGAACATAAGAGGGGCATCAGCTGACCACCCAGCTGCCCCTCCATTCATGTTAACTCAGAGGTCGAACACTGAGGTCCAGTTGTGAACTTTCGGGGCCACCTTTCCCTGACCTCCCTACAAAGGAGACTCTACGGCACTGATTCAGAAACTGTCCGACATGCAATAAAGACTCCATTTCTCCATTTGTCCTTAATAATAAATGAACTCTGACCATGAATGAGGAGGCAGCTGACTACCAAGTACAAAATATCCAAGGGCACCAGATGTGAACTTGAAGATGGCCACACTTGTAGAACATACAAAATAATCTTCTTGGATACACCTGCCCTCTTAGTCAACTCCCACAATCCTGCCAGTTTTTTTAGCAGTGAGTAACTGTACCCACCACTATATCTAACTTAGTCTCCAGACAAGCCAGCCTAATGGCAGGGGACTCTCTATTTTTCTTTTGGGGAAGTACTCCTTACCTACCAGACAACCTGAAATGAGGCCAATAGGCTTGTTTCCTATTTTGCTGCACCCTTGCTGCAAATAAAACTTTACCCAGGTAGCCCATACCATGTAAAACACAAACCTGGTCTGTGTACCGCTATCCTCTCTGACAGTACATCTTCATGGCAAGCAGCAACCCATGGCAGCATGTCTCAAAGTCTGGGCCTACAGATCAGGTTCATAGGGCTTGCACTATGGCGCCAAAAATAGCTGTGTAGATGTTGGACTCTGAAGCCCACCCATCTCCCTAGCCTTCACAGCCTGAGCCTGAACGCCTGCACAGCTATTTTTAGTGCTGTAGTGTTAGCCCTGTAAGCCCAAGTCTGTAGACCTAGGCTCTGAGACTCGCTGTAGTGGGTTGCTGCTTGCTGTGCAGATGTACCCTTAGAGGCTGAGTATGATCAGCATCCCTTGCCAGTAGCTGGAAAGCACCTGGCTGCTCATTTGCAAGCTGTCACCATGTTTACAGTAGGGTGAAGTAAGAATGAGAGAGAGAGCTCATTATTCTAGGTCTGTTCCATCATTCACAACTTCTTCATATGAAGCAAGTGGCTTAAGTGATGTTCTTCAGGTACCCTTTTGGGCACTTACATCAAAAGAAAGTCTCGCAGAGCTGCTATCCTGAAAGGCCCTGCACCTTGTTTAAAACAAATAAATCTTAATTCTGGCTAAGTGGTCTAAACCCTCTGAGAACTCTGAAGTTTGGAATCAGTCTATCAAATCTACCTCTTTATATGGTATCTTCAATCCTACTGAACACCCTTCCCACACTATGCTCTCCCGTGTAATGACAATCCCACAGAACTGCCCATGGAATCTTGAGCTCAACTGCAAATGAGGCCATTACCATACTGCTACTACCAGTCCTGCACCTAGATGGGGAGAACCTGCCAGACCTCCGCCCCATTCTAATGAAGTGTCATCGTCCCCGGGGGCTGGGACAAGTGTATACTGTTTGGGTGCCATTTTTGTTTACATCTGTGTTTCCATTTGCATAACATTTACCCTCAATGAAGGCCTAGCATAGTTACTTGCTAAGATAAGGTCTCCAGTTTGCTTGCTGTGGAATCTATAAACCACCATCCGTATAAAGGATTACACCAGATGAGCCAAAGTCATGCATTCTAATTAGGGCTGCTGATTAATAGCAGTTAACTCATGTGATTAACTCAGAAAAATTAATCGTGATTAACAAAATTAATCGTGATTAATTGCACTGTTAAACAATAGAATCTCAATTGAAATTTATTAAATATTTTTGGATGTTTTTCTACATTTTAAAATATATTGACTTCAATTACAACACAGAATACAAAGTGTACAGTGCTCACTTTATATTATTATTTTTATTACAACTATCTGCACTGTAAAAATGATAAAGAAAAGAACTAGTATCTTTCAGTTAACCTCTTACAAGTACTGTAGGGCAATCTCTTTGTTGTAAAAGTGCGATTTTCAAATGTAGATTATTTTTGTTACATAACTGCACTCAAAAACAAACTAATGTAAAACTTTAGTGCCTACAATCCCACTCAGTCCTACTTCTTGTTCAGCCGACCACAAAGGCAAACAAGTTTGATTACATTTACGGGAGTTAATGCTGCTGGCTTCTTATTTACAATGTCACCTGAAAGTGAGAACAGGTGTTCACATGGCACTTTCGTATCCGGCATTGCAAGGTATTTACGTGTCAGATATGCTAAACATTCGTATGCCCGTTCATGCTTTGGCCACCATTCCAGAGGACGTGCTTATTAAATGCTCATTAAAACAATGATGATGCTCATTAAAAAAATAATGCGTTAATTAAATTGTGACTGAACTCCTTGGGGGGAGAATTGGATACGCCTGCCCTCTTAGTCAACTCCCACAATCCTGCCAGTTTCCTCCTGCTCTGTGTTGCCCACATTCTGCCATATATTTCATATTATAGCAGTCTCTGATGATGACCCAGCACATGTTGTTCATTTTAAGAACACTTTCACTGCAGATTTGACAAAACGCAAAGAAGGTACCAATGTGAGATTTCTAAAGATAGCTACAGCACTCGACTCAAGGTTTAAGAATCTGAAGTGTCTTCCAAAATCTGAGTGGGACGAGGTATGGAGCTTGCTTTCAGATATTTTAAAAGAGCAACACTCCAATGCGGAAACGACAGAACATGAACCACCAAAAAAAGAAAATCAATCTTCTGCTGGTGGCATCTGACTCAGATGATGAAAATTAATATGCGCTGGTCTGCACTGTTTTGGCTTGTTATCGAGCAGAACCCATCATCATCATGGACGCATGTTCTCTGGAATGGTGGTTGAAGCGTGAAGGGACATATGAATCTTTAGCACACCTGGCACATAAATATCTTGAGATGCCGGTGCCATGCGAATGCCTGTGCTCACTTTCAGGTGATATTGTAAACAAGAAGCAGGCAGCATTGGCTCCTGCAAATGTAAACAAACTTGTTTGTCTGAGCGATTGGCTGACCATGAAGTAGGACTGAGTAGACTTGTAGGCTCTAAAGTTTTACATTGTTTTATTTCTGAATGCAGTTCTTTTTGTACATAATTCTACCTTTGTAAGTTCAACTTTCATGATAAAGAGATTGCACTACAGTACTTGTAATGGGGGAATTGAAAAATACTACACCTCTACCCCGATATATAACGCGACCCGCTATAACACGAATTTGGATATAACACGGTAAAACAGCGCTCTGGGGGGCAGGAGTGCCTGCTCCATCAGATCAGCACATCAGTGTGTCTGGCTCCGACACGCTGCTCTGAGCAGTGTGTTAAGGGTGCCGGGCCGGGGCTGAAGGGTTGGATAAGGGGCAGAGGGTCTCGGCGGGGGGGGGGGGGGGGGGTCAGGGGACAGAGAGCGGGGGGGGGGGGGGAGCCACAGCCCAAGTTGGGGAGCTGCAATTCAGGGAACCATCAATGGGCTCCAGCCGGCACTGAGAAGTTGGGGAAGACTGGTCCACACGGGGATCCAGGGCAGGGAGAGGTGCCCATCCTAGATGGTGCCATGCAGGTCCTGGTGCTGGAGGGCTCGGCACACAGCAAGCCCAGCTGGCAGGCTGCGACCCACCCGAAGCAGCGCCGGGTGGGCTCTCTGGGTCCATAGCAAACCGCACTACCTGCCCACAGTCAGGGGCTCCGTGCGCCCTGGCAGGCAGCTGGTTGTGGCATTCTCACCAGAGACAGGCTGCGCGGGGCTCTGTGGAGGAGGAGAGAAGGGCTGAGTGCACGCACGCATGGCAGAGCCGCTCGCCGATGGCTCACTTTCCCCCGGCACTGCTTGGGCACAGGGCAGGGACCAGGTGCACGCGGGCACCTCGGGTGAAGCTGCCCGCTCTGCTCCCCCTGGCGGGCTCAGCCGCCGCGCTGGGCTGGGCACGCTCCGCAGACAGGGCAGCGGTTCCTGGGCCAGTTCCTCCTGCCCTGCCCCCGCGAGGCTTGCCCCAGCTGATGTGGTTGAGCAGGGTGTGAGCCCTTCCGTGCGCCGGCTCCCTGGGTCCTAGCACCCGTCCTGGGATGGCACGTGGCTCAGCGTGAGAGTCCTGGGGATGATTAGGGACGGGGGGCGTTGAATGGGTTGGAGGTTCTGAGGGTTCAGTCAGAGGGGGCAGAAAGTAGGTGGGGGTTCGATAAGGGGCTGACTATTTGCTGACTATTAATAACAGAGATGCTCCGAGGCCAAAGCAAGTTCGATATAACGCAGTTTCACCTATAATGTGGTAAGATTTTTTGGCTCCCAAGGACCGCGTTATATCGGGGTAGAGGTATATTTATTTTGTTTTTTTACAGTGCAAATATTTGTAATAAAAAATAAATCTAAAGTACATTTTGTATTCTGTGTTGTAACTGAAATCAATATATTTGAAAATGTAGAAAACATGCAAAAATATGTAAATAAATGGTATTCTATTATTAACAGCGCGATTAATCACGTCATTAATCATGATTAATTTTTTTAATCGCTTGACAGCTTTAATTGTAATCATATTTCAGTATCAGACTGGGGCTGCTTCATTCCCATGCCCATTGCAACCAGCAATCTAAATTCCTCCGAATGAGTTCATGTCATAGTCCCACAAGTATTGTGGGCCTGACAGGCTGATTTGCTATATTTTGGAAAAGGCAAATATTTGTTCAACAATCTGCCTGCATATGACAGGTGGGTGGCACACCTGCTTTCACAGGTCCAAGTTATTCCATTAGTCTCTGTGCCCTTATCTCTCCTTCTGCCCTGACTTCCATCATCGATTCCCTTTCCCATAATGAGATTGTTTCTGTATATTGCCCTTTAAATATGATCTTTATTGGCTTTGTTTGAGAAGTTGTGCCACAATTGGAGCAGCCACTCTTGTTTAAGCCCGCCTCACTGAAAAATTGGGACTGCTAGCTGTGACGGTACTCACCACAGTGTATGCCCCTTCCCGCACAGGGGAGCCATCTCAGTGGCCTCAACTGCCAGCCTCCTTGTAACTTTTCTTCTCAGTGCGTAGAATGGCACACCCACAGCAAGGGGAAGGGCATACAAAGTCCTCCCCTTGGGGCTATGAAAGCCAATAGGCTTATGTGTCATTCTTCTGTCCAACCAATCATCCACAACAAGGCAGAGGGCCTACGAGGAGGGGAGGGGGTATAAACCTTAAAGAGGCCAAGGGTTTTCTTTTCCCTGCTGGCTTAGACGAAACTTCCTCACCTCTGAGGTTGTGGGGGGTGGGGCCTTTTCCCATTTCTGGCTGTTGTTTGGTACCTTAATCATTTCAGGCCATTGTGAGACCCACATATCATATTACCTTACTTTGACCTTCTTTCCACTTGCCATTCTAATAATTCTTTACTGATATTAGTTACATGCTTCTGCTTTATTGAATGATTTAAGATGAGAAGAAAGAAATGTCTACAGTCAGCTTTCCATAAGTGTACATCTGTGGCTATGGAGATCCCTGCCAATTGCAGGATACTGGTGAAACTCTGCTTAATCCTTTTGTCTGTCTTGTCTATTTAGATCATAACCTCTCTTGTGCAGGGATGATCTTTTCCTATGTGTTTGTAAAACACCTAGCACGACTGGACCAGGATCTCAGCTGGGCCCTATCTACAATGCTGCTGTAATACACATTCTTAATAATAATAATTTTGCAAATGACTATGTCTATTTGGAGTTGAGAAATTAAGATCAGCTATAGCAAGAGTGAAAATGATAAATGTGATTTCAGTTTAGCAGATAGTATGAGGTAATAACTGAAAATATCTGTCTTCACATGTTTGTTTCTTTGTCACTGTGAATAGCAGACTGGCAACCAGAAGGATTTTGATTAGCTTTCCTCAATCTGAAGTTTAATGATCATTAGTGCGGGGATTGTATTACATAACACACTCCATTTAAAGAAAGAAAGTTCTTAAAACAAGCAATATACTTTTAATTGCACAAATAAAGGAATAATGTAAATGAAAGGATGCTATCTGTGACCACTGGATTCCCATAAACGTGACACAGTTGATACTGTTATGACCTACCGTACCAGAGCTTTCTGTGCCAGTGTCCATAGTAGAGTGCCTCCTTTAGGCTCTAAATGGGAAGCACATGTATGTGAGTCCAGTTATCTCCACCCCAGTGGGTGTTGCGACATGTGTCTTTCTAGCAGGAAAGTGCTCCACTCTCCAATTGAGGCCTCATGGCTGTTTCATCCCCTCTTGGGGTCTCAGGTAAAGCAACACAACAACCCCCCATCAGCAAATGAGGTTAAACAAACAAACAAACAAAACCCTGAAGGCAGCTCCCACCAGGATATGGGTTTCTCTTACTTCAGAGGGCCCTGGGAGTATCAATGTCCTCTTCGGAGTTCACTGGGGCTACAGTGTAAGGCTCAGTTTCCCTCCTTTTGGCTCAGGGGTTCTGCACCCTCCTTCTGTGAGGGCAGGGCTCTGCAGACTTTCAGGCCTCCCCTCAGGCTGGAGAACCTTAGCAGTCTGTTCCCTTCCCAGGGCTGCCCCCAGCTGAGTGGCGCGTCCTTCTTTTAACACCTTCTCTAGCCCTGGCACGATTTGCAAGTATGGAAGGTTGGGGCCACTCCAGCCCAGAGCAGCTCCTTTATATACCCCATTATAGTCACCCTATGTATTTCGGGTGCAGAGGCCCTTTCAGAGGGGATCAGGGGTATTCACTGACTCCTGCTTGACAGATTTGCACCCGGTCCCCCTGTGCAAAGTTTAAGTGGCTCTCTGCACCACAGCTGAATTTTATCCAACAGACTGGGCAACCAGAAGGATCTTCGTTTTGATTTTTAGACCAAACAAAAAATGGCATAATGGTTGCACTTGAAAGAGTTAAAAAAAAATCTAAATCTAAATATACAATAGGACAGGATTATTAAAAACTTCATGTTGTAGCTCTTCTCTCCCCCTCCCCCCTTTGTTGTCTGGATTTTGACTATTTACATTGCAAGCTACCTTTAGGACAGGACCCTGCCACATTGTTTGCATGTGAAATACCTAGCTCACGCTTGGTTGCTAGGTCAGTAATTAATAAAGACAGTAATTACTGGAGGATGTTGGTGGATCTGTGGACTGTAAGCATAATTTACAAGATATTGTCTCTTCCTCATGCACTTTTTTTTCTGGTGGAAAGATTTCATATTTCTGTACTTTGGATGACTGAGGCCCATGTGAATCAGCATCAAAACTCCTTTGGCCTTCAAAAGGAGCAGGTCTGTATCATGATGCACTGGGTGATGCCCTAGGTATGCCATTGACAGGATTTTTGAATGAAGTAGGAAATGCGAAGAAGAGAGGTAGGTTGTTTGTTGCATGGGACAGAGGGCAGATGGCAGAACCACCAACATCCTCCAGGAGGGCTGAGTACGATTCTGTTATTAATTACTGTCTTTATTAATTACTGATCTAGCAACCAAGAGTGAGATAGGTATTTCACATGCAAACAATAAGGCCGGGTCCTGTCCTAAAGGTAGCTTGCAATGAAATAGTCAATATCCAGACAACAAAGGGGGGTTGGCAGTGCCAACAATAATGTGTTTTTTTCTGTCTTTTTCTCATTCATGGTGTTCTGAAATAGAAAGTAACATGGAAACTACAGGATCAAGATAATATTGGTCACAGATAGGTGCACATTTATGCAATTGTATAATCCATTCATTTAGGTTTATAGACCCTAAATCCTCCAGAGAGTGTCACAAATCAACATGATATCCCCGAGTGCTGGATTTTGTATTTAGATCTCTGATTTAGCAGAAAGATATTTAATCCATGTAACCAAACAACTCCCTATTGTCTATTTATTGGTCGAGGAGGTGGCTCAAAAGCACAAATATTTCCAGGAAAGGTCAGTTGTAACTTCAATTCACTAAACTGGTTTCAGATCTCTGCCTATTTAGTATACAAAGGGCTGAATTATCCTGATCTGCACACAATAGTGTCCTCTTGCATAGATCTTTCCTGCATGCATGAAAGAGAGTTGTCAGCTACCTCCACAGGATCCAAATGTGGGCTGAGATTATAGGGAAAGGTAAACAACACACATTGTCCCATTCTCTTGCCTTCCTCAGGAAGCAGTGGGGGCATCTGCTGGAAAGGTAATACAAGTGGAACCTGTAGTATGATGAGTGGGACTGGAGAAAGAAGGTCAGGTTTTAACCGGGAATGCTAGGTGGGTCCCAGGAATACAAGGTGGTGCCCAGACTGCTACCAAACATAGGGCATGTCTACACTTGCAAAGTTAGAGCGCTGGCAGTTACAGCACCGCTCAGAGAGTGCTGAAGGGAAACTGCTGTTGTTTGTTCACACTGTCAGTTGCCCGCACAATAGCGTGTTCACACTTGCAGCGGTATTCAGAGCAGTGCACTCTGGGCAGCTATTTCACAGAGCACCTCTTTCTTTTTTGCCGCTAAGACTTGTGGGAAGGCAAAGGGGGTCGCAGGGCATCTGGTCCTGTCCCAATGCCCCATGATGCATTGCTTCGCATCCCAGCAATCCCTGTGCTTCCATCCACATTTGGCACCATATTTCAATGGTTTGTGTACTGCACACTCTGCCTCTTTTGGGCTGCAGGAATGGATCCTGAACTGCTGACCAGTACGCTGCTCGCTCTGACTAACACGTCATGAGTGGCAGTGGAGTTATTCCTTAATCTACAAAGGCAAGAGGAGTGTGACATTGATCTCACCACATGTAATAGCTACAACACGAGATTGCTTGTTGCATTCATGGAAGTGCGGACCACCGAGGAATGCCACTTTTGCGCTCGGGAAACAAGCACTAAGTGGTGGGATCACATCGTGATGCATGTTTGGGATGATGAGCAGTGGCTGCAGAACTTTTGGATGAGGAAAGCCACATTCATGGAATTGTGTGATGAGCTCGCCCCAGCCCTGGGGCACAAGGACACAAAAATGAGAGCTGCCTTGCTGTTGGAGAAGTGCATGGCGATTGCACTGTGGAAGCTGGCTGCTCCAGACTGCCACTGATCAGTAACTAACCAGTTCAGAGTGGGAAAGTCAACCATGGGACTCACGTTGATGGAAGTGGGCAGGGCCATTAATCACATCCTGCTCCGAAAGACCATAACTCTGGGCAACGTGTGTGACATTGTAGATGTCTTTGCACAAATGGGTTTCCCTAACAGTAGAGGGTGATAGATGGCACATATATTCCAATTCTGGCACCAGACCACCTACCCACCGAGTACATTAATTGCAAGGGGTATTTCTCAATGGTTCTCCAGGCGTTTGTGGATCACCGTGGGTGTTTCACAGACATTAATGCAGGCTGGTCTGGAAAGAAGCATGACGCACGCATCTTTCGGAACCTTGGCCTGTTCAAGAATCTGCAAGCAGGGACTTTCTTCCCAGACCAGAAGATCACTGTAGGGGAAGTTGAAATGCCCATTAATGCTGTGGCTTATGAAGCCATACATGGGGCAACTTGACATCAGCAAGAAGCGGTTCAACAACAGGCTGAGTAAGTGCAGAATGACTGTTGAGTGTGCTTTTGACCATTTAAAAGCCCGTTGATGATGCCTGTATGGGAAGCTGGACTTGGCCGATGACAATATTCCTATGCTTATAGCCGCGTGCTGTATGTTCCATAATATTTGTGAAGGGAAGGGTGAAGGGCTCACTCAGGGTTTGACTGCAGAGGCTCAGAACCTGGAGGCTGCGTTTGAAAATCCAAAGACCAGGGCTATTAAAGGGACACAGCCCAGGGTCATAAGGATCAGGGATGCCTTGAGGCAGCAATTTGAAGCTGAAAGCCACTAATATTTGTTGCTATGCTCGGGATTGCAGTGCTTGTAATGCTAGGAGGTGATTGGTGCAGACAATGCAATAAGGGGGCTTAACATAATTGTCTGTTGCTTTGCAGGCTCTTTTTGCTTTCACTTAATAGAATAAAGATTGCTTTCAAATCAACACAGTTCTTTTATTAAAAGACAACAACCGGAGGAGAGAGTCAAATGAAAAAATACATCAGCAGGGATGGGGATGGGGGAAGAGAAGGTCTCAAGAGGAGGAGGGATCCTGGGATGGCTAAAGATTTGGGTATGTCCATGTATCATATCCAACCTTCTCCTTTGGAGTACAATGCAGCAGGTACTGTACTTCATCAGGGCCAAACTACAGAGGGATGGGTGTTGAATGCAGTGGGTAGTGGGAGTCCGCAGGGCTGGACTGTGAGGAGGGAGGAGTGGAATGCTGTGAGTAGAGACTGGAGCCAGGAGGTTGATAAGAGTGTGTTGGTGGTGTCTGGGGGGTGCATGGGAAAGAGTTTTGCAACAGCAGCTGCAGGGGAGGGCAGGCATGGAGCTCCTCGGTTTGAAGAGCTAGTATCACCTGGAGTGTGTCCGCTTGGCGCTCCATAACCTTTAACAGACACTCTGTGGCTTCTTTCTGGTGTGTCGCATTCTCCTTTTGGTCCCTCTTCTCGGTGTCCTGCCACTCCTTCAATTCCTGTTTCTCAGCAGCGGAGTGCATCATAACCTCATGCAGAAAGTCCTCCTTAGTTCTTCTTGGCCGCCTTCTAATTCTGCGCAGCTAATCTGCTGCTGATAACAAAGAGGGAGGCTGGGCTCCCAAGGTCATCTCTGTGAAGTTTAAATGCAACTTTTACAGAAGCAGTATTGTTTGCAACATAGACAACACTGATTCAGTGATTTAAAACACAGCCAGTACTCACACACGTCACTAACTGGCTGACCCCAGGCAAGCAAACAGGAGCCAGAAGACTCCCAAAATATGAGTAGCCGCAGGGGCCAGGTAAATCACTCTTCCAGACCCTGTTGTACAGTGGGGAGAGCCAGCACTGGGGGGGGGGGGGAAGAGGGGGCTGATAATCATTCCTGTCCCCACACTTTCTACAGTGTGATCATAATGGAAGATATCTTGCTGCTGAGAGTGAGCAGGGAATCAAGGAGGGTCTTCCGCCCAGGCCCCTATGCAGCTCGCCTGTGTGCAGCAATGGTCCCCCTCTCCCCCGTGATGGCACAGTGGCACGGGAAAGTTACTGTTAATGGGGCAAGAAACAAAGCAGCTCTGCTGATCAACCTGCAGCAGCAGATTGCCCAGTATCTCCATGAGAGTTTCCTGGAGATCTCTGAGGGAGATTCCTGTGAAGTGAGGGAGTCAATCAACAGCCTTTTCCACCATTCAGATGAGGCATGCAGTGGGAGACAAGCCTGCTTTCTGCAACCCTCCTGCCCCCAACAACTCGCTTCAGCAATTCCCCAAATCAGATCCACTTACCAGGGGCCTCCTCTCCTGTTTGCACTTCTCCAAGATCGGATTGTGGGACTGGCTAGGTTCCTCCGGGGTAGAAAAGAGCTCCTGGCTGCATGCATCTCTGGCCTTCGAGTCATCATCTGCCTCTGGGTCCCCCTCCACATCCTCGTCAGTGGCGTAGCCAGGTGTAGGGAACAGGGGGAGCAATCAGAAAAAAAGGCGCCACCCACTGCGGTGCTTGTACTCACCTGGGTCTTCGGCGGCACCTTGGCGGCGGGACCTTCACTTGCTCCGCGGGGCTTCGGCAGCATTTTGGCATCGGGTCCTTCAGTGCCACCAAAGACACCCGGAGCTAGTGAAGGGCCTGCTGCCAAAGACCAGGAGCGCTGCCCCATCAGTAAAAGCGCCGCTGGGTGAGTAAAAGCGCCACAGCGGGTGGCACCTTTTTTTGTGAGTGAGTTAAAAAGCCGCCACTTTTGGGGAATGTGCTCAGGGGGAGAGGCCACTCCTCCTGCTCCCCCCCTAGCTACACTACTGATCCTTGTCCAAGATTTCTTCCTCCTGGCTCAGTCCACTCTCAACTGGCATGTGAGCCAACAAAGTATCCACAGGAGCCTTCGCAGTGGAGGTGGCGTCACCACCCAGTATTATGTCCAGCTCTTTGTAGAACCAGCAGCTCATGGGCGCAGCTCCAGAGCGGCAGTTTGCCTCCCACGCCTTGTGGTAGGCATTCCACAGCCCCTTCACTTTTACACTACATTGCAATGTGTCCCGGTCATGGCCACTTTCTATCATGCATCGTGAAATCTGTCCATAGGTATCATAATTCCTACGGTTGGAGTGCAGCTGGGACTGCACAGCCTCCTCTCCCCAAATGCTGATGAGGTTCAGCAGCTTGGCATTGTTCCAAGCAGGGGATCGCCTGGTGCATGGAGCAGGCTTGCATCACCGAGCAAATAGGAAGGGGACTTTCAAATTTGCAAAGGAATTTACGGGGTGGGAATGATGGTTGGTCACCTGAGGGCAGGGCAGTAGAGTTCAAACTCATGACCAGAGAGGTGAGAACAGGCATTGTGGGACACCTCCCGGAGGCCAATTGCAGCTCTGTAATCCCCATGGTGTCTACACTGGCACTGCAGCGCTGTAGCTCCAGCGCAGAAAGCTGTATGCCTCTCGTCAGGGTGTTTTTTTTAAAGCGCTACAACTGCACAGTTTCTGCGCACTAAGTGGCTTGGCAGTGTGTACACCTCGGGAGTTACCGCGCAGAAAGCTGCTTTACTGGGCAGAAACTTGCCAGTGTAGACAGGGCCTTAGACCTTTCACCATGTATCAATGGTTTCTAAGCATGCTCAGTACAGCCTTCCTACAAATGTGCCTGCCTGCCAGTGACTTCTTGCTAGCGAAAGAGAACCTTCCTTTCAGAGGGATTTGAGGGACAATGGTGGGTAGAGTAGATCCTGACATAGTGGCTTTATTGAAGCTATGCAGCTAGTAACCCAGAGTGGGATGTAAGGGAGATCTTGAGCTAGTGTGGAGGAAAAAGACTCGAGAGCCCCAGAATTCTGCAGTTCCTGGGGGACAATTGACATATTGTTATGTTAAAAACCAGTTATTTGGACAATTTTGTTGTCAGCAGGGCAGATGAGTTTCACACACTAGTTAATGTGTTGCCAGCTCTCACAAATCTCATGTTGTTTGATTTTTTTGGTAAGGTCCTATCTCCTTGTGAATATGGGAGTAGTCTACCTTTTTTTTTTTTAAGTAAGTTTCTAGCCTTCATAATCACGGAGAAAAGCTTAAAAAAATGACCCAACTGCACTTAAAAGTCTCAAAAAAAAAGACAAATAAAAGAAACCAACATTTATTACTTTTTAAAAATCTCATGGTTTTTAAGCCAATCTCATCATTTTTGGGGATTTGTGAGGTTTGAATATTTGGAAATGGCAATGCTGTAATTATGTACAGATGGTTTTACTTACAGTATAGATGGGGTCTAAATATTTTTCTAAATCTCACCACTGTTGGTTAAAACACACTTCTTTTGGGGGATTCAGTATTAAAAAAAGGTGGAAAAACTGAGCATCTGGAGAGTCAGGAGGTCAGATCCTCAGCTGTTATAAATTGGTGTAGCGCCATTGATTTCCATAGTACTATGCTAATCTACACCAGCTGAAAATCTGTCCCATGATTTTTGAAGGATGGCAAAATGCCAGTGGATCAAAAGTTAAGGCCATATAAAACTGCCCTTGTGCTACACTAGAAAATTCTGTTTACATCTCAGTTGCTGTTCTACTGTTGATTGAGGACAAGGTATGGTCCAAGATGGAGTTTTAAGTTTTATCATGTATTTTTGTTTGTGTGTTTACTTTGAACATGTAATTATTATTTTTTTTACTAATTTGGCTCTGGCTATAGATTTCACACCTTTAGTAGAACTATTCTTTTTTTGTAAACTTGACATTTTTAACATGTGAAAAGTTTTGTATCATATATTTCCCAATAAAAGCCACATATGTTTGAATATAATAACATTTACAATATAGGGAGAAGGCTTTCAGAGGCAGAGATGGGACTTAAGCATTCAATTCCCATTGAAAGTCACTGAGAGTTGGGTGCTAATGCCCACTTGTGCTTCAAAAAGCTCCCCCCCCCCCATATCTGTACTAAAGTTTGCTCCCTAGCTTGTAATGAGATTTACGTATATGAACATTTTAATAAGGGTTAGAAATAATACTGTATGTTTTCCTTTTAGAACAAATAATTATTTAAACTGTTCAGTTAAATGCAGAGTATTTTTAGGCGTCACAGATAAATAAGTGAGAAAATGTAGTGACAGTGAGAATAAAAAATATGAAGAATGTCTAATGAAGACGTGACCTCCACAGGATTTTAACTGGCTGGATTTGCAATAGGAGGCAAACATTTATCCATTCTAGAAAGCTAAACTGGCTTTGGGTGACAAGTATAATCTGAGAATTTAGAAGTGTTAAATTAGCAGCAGGAGGTCTCCTGACTGCAACAGGATTACAAAAGACGAAATCATAAGACACAACAGAGTCTCACAAGAGTAAATAATAATAATACTAGAATTAAGTATTGATTATTCAAACAATGATGTCCTCTAATTGTTGGTGTGAATCCATTTTTAAAGCCCAGTCCAGGCACTGGGTCTCTGCAGGGAAACCGTCCAGTCACATTGACAAAAATTAGCATCTCGGTGGCCACAGGTGTGTGCCTGCCTGCCTGAATCTGGTGGCAGGATAGGATGCCTTAAAGGGTGATTCCTATCATCATGTCTTTTCTTAAAACCCTGCAATCTGTCTTCCTCTCCATCTCTCCTCCATTAAAACCTTTCTCACCCAGGTTTTAACAACCTCATCCTAGCTGACTTTCCTGGTGAATGGGAATGTCAACACATCTACAATCATAATTAAAGCTTATAGATTGTTCGCACTTTCTGTATAAAAATGTTTGGCAATTGGGTAAATGAGGCAAGCTTCCACTGGCCTATTGGTCAGGTCTACTTCCCCAGTTTTAGAGATTAATGCTAGCTTTCAAGGACCTGTGCTCCCACTACCATGACTCCCTTAAATCCAACAGATATGCTGAGCTGTCCAGCATCTATCTTATTTCTCCATTATTTTTGTTTCCATTGCTTCCATTTTCATGTACCATTATTTTTATTATCATCATTTAATATTTATTTTATGGAAACGTCCTGAATCCCGAGTCAGGATCAGGGCCCCATTGTACTAAACACTGGACAAACATTCATTAGGACATAGTCCCTGACCCAAAGACATTACAATCTATCCTAAAAGCAGTTGCAATCTGTAGTGCCAATTAGACCACCTAATTTTGATATACTTCTCTAATATACTTTGATACACTTCTCTTCTTCCCTCCTCATTCCTTCATGGAAAAGTGACAGAGAATTTTGTAGAGAATTATAAGCTTTTGGAAGAATTTTTAAATCACCCTGTAGAAATCTATAGCAGGGATGTCATTCTTTATAACTTTCCACGTTTTAAGAATATTTTCTATAGCCTCCTGTTTAATTTCTACAGCAGCCTATTGGTTCCATTCCTATTAAATTCCATGGAGTTAGGGTTATTTTTAAAATTCCATTCTTTTTGTAAGTATACTGAAGCAGAACAGATGGCTTAAAAGGGACAAGCTAAGTAACTTTCAATGCCATCTTGTGTTAGAATGTATTTGCCAAAGTCTGACAAAAAGAAGGTTTAGCTTGTGTTACAGCAGAATGCTGCTATCATATTATCAGGGGTATTTCCCGCAATTCTTTTATCGGAATCCTCCAAAGTTTTGGGTGCTGTGGATAATTGTTTCTGGTGTTTCACTATCTAAAGATAATATAAAAACTGAGGCATATATATATATATATATATGCCTCAGTTTTTTATCTGTAAAATAGGGATACCCTTTGTCTCTCTTGTTTATTTAGGTTGAAAGTTTTCAAGGCAGGGACAGTCTCTCATGTTTAGGTACAAACCCTAGCAAAATGGCCCTGATCTTAGTTGAGCCCTCTGTGTTCTATTGTAATACAAATAAATTTCAAAAAAACAGCCATCAATAGGGAATCATCATTGAATGGGAGTGTTTTTAATGGGGCTCCACAGGGACCAGTGCTATTCAACATTTTCATCCATGATCTGAAAGTAAATGTAAATTCACTGCTGATAAAATGTGCAGGTGATGCAAAGATTAGCCACATGGCAAATACTGACAAGTGGAACAGGGCAGTTATACAGAGTAATCTGGATTACTTGGTAAATAGCCCTATTCAAACACAATGTGTTTTAATATAGCCAATGCAAAGTTATACATCTGGGGACAAGGAATGGAGGCCATACTTACAGAATGGGGAGCTGTATCCTCAAAAGCAAGGTGTGAGGATTCTAGCAAAATGGAGTAGCAGGTGGAAGAAAGGCAAATAAATAGTAATAAAATAGAAATTTATATACTTTGACTGCATGTGACTGAGAAAAAAAGTTATTAAAAGCACATAATAAAATAGTGTCAGACTGCTCTGGGATTAATGAAGGAAACAAAAAGAACAGAAACCAAGACAATTGTTAATGGGGGTGATAAGACATTTTTTCCTTAATGACAGTAATGGAACAATGAGTTCAGCCAACATAAAACATGCATTCCAGCACCAGCAGAGCTAGAGAAACACATATGTAGACAGACCACTTCTGAGGTGAAGAACAAAGGAAGACTAAAATAAAAATATCCCCCTACACAAGTGTTTCCCAAACTTGGGGACGCCGCTTGTGTAGGGAAAGCCCCTGGTGGGCCGGGCCGGTTTGTTTACCTGCCCCATCCACAGGTTTGGCCGATCGCGGTGGCCAGTATGTCCCTCGGCCTATGCCGCTCCCCGCAGCCCCCATTGGATGGGAGCAGCGAACTGCGGCCAGTGGGAGCCGCGATCGGCCGAACCTGCGGACGGGGCAGGTAAACAAACAAGCCCGGCCCGCCAGGGGCTTTCCCTACACAAGCGGCGTCCCAAGTTTGGGAAACACTGTCCTACACTAAGAACTGAAGTGAAACAAAGAGAAAAGAGCAAAATTATATTCAGAGATGCCCCCTGCCACCAATATATAAGGGCTAGCTTGTGACTTTAGACACATCCCTGTTATTCAGACAAGCAACTCTGAGTCACAATTCCTTCCCTGCTTCCTCCTTGCTTAGGAGGAGAGAAGTACCAACGTGTTTTGGCCTATACCAGCAGTAAGTTACTACCCTTCCCTCCACATTGACTCAGCTGCCCTGGACAGTGATTGGAACTATTGGAGTGGGAATGGAACCCAGGCTGTGCCCATTCTCCACTTTCAAGGTCAAACCAACATCTTAAATTCTACCTGGTGCAGAATAGGTAGCCTTTGCAGCCTCAAAACCACTAATGTCATTTGCTCCCAGAAATCTGTACCCTGTAACAAACAAGCTGTCAAATGTGCACCAGCTTCAGTTTCTGGATAGAATGAAAATCTAGTCCCATGTAGTATGCTTTACAGAAATCTAATCTAGCTGACAAAAGCGGAACTGGGCATCTGTTCTACATAGATAGCTGTTTTTCTTACCTGCAGTTTTGTAACTAAGCAGGCTTGCTTTTCAACCTTTAAAGAACTCTTTTAAGTAGTGAACTAATGCAAATGTTGTATGGCACAGGTGATGACACTGGACAACAGAAATCCGTAATCGGAAAAAAAACCTATGAACTTTTAATTCGTCTGGTACATCTTTTTCCCCGTATCCTAGGTTTTTATATATGTTAATTACATTTGGTTGTGAAGATAGCCTTAACAATATAAGTGCATACAATGTTGGTTTTATTAATCCAGACAGAAAGATTGGAATAATAGGACTCAAATAATTGTAAACGGCTTCCATTCATCTTAATGGGGAGTTAATTTTGAAGCCCAATTATGGTAATTTAAATGCCAACATTGTTAACCACTTCACTGTTGACTGTACTATCAGAAACATCCTGCCAATGCACTCATCCTTTGTAGCTGAATGTGCCTGTCATGTTGTGATGTTCTATTAATTTGAAGGGATCTTTCACAGAAATAAGGCTGAGGGTTTATTTAAAATATGCAAATAGCAAAATATTTGATTGAATATTCTTTCAATCATTAGGATAATTGTGATGTTTCTGCCCCAGCCCTGAGCCCCCTCATGCACCCTGAACCCCTCATCCCCACAGCCCACACCCCCAGCCAGAGCCCTCATCCCCCCCACACCCCAACCCTCTACCCTAGCCCTGAACCCCATCCTGCATCCCCAGCCCCAATCCCCCAACCCAGAGCGTGCACCCCCGGTCAGAGCCCTCACCCCCCTGCACCCAACCCTCTGCCCCAGCCCTGAGCCCCCTCATGCATCCTGAACCCCTCATTCCCAGCCCCAACCCAGAGCCCACACCCCCAGTCAAAGCCCTCATTCCCCCAAATCCCAACCCGCTGCCCTAGCCCTGAGCCCCCTCCCCACCTCAATCCCCTCATCCCCAGCCCCAAGCCAGAGCCCTCACCTGCCTGCACCTCAACCCTCTTCCCCTTCCCTAAGCCCCCTCCCGCACTTTGAACCCATGGGCCCCACCCCCACCAGACATCACCTCCATATTGGTGCACATAACAAAATTCATTCCGCACATGGACATAAAAATTAGAGGGAACACTGGGGTGGACCATCATTTTATGTGTCAGAACCACATTGTCTGTGTTTGAGTTAAACTATAAACTCCTTGAGACAGGAACTGTGTCTTCCTGGACAAGTTGGTGCAACAAGAGGGTTTAGTAATTAATGAAGGAAGAATAATAGAATAAAAATGAGTGTAGGGCTCTGATAAACTGAATGGAGACAGAGGCAGAGTTCTAAACTCATTATATATGAGTTTAAAAAAATAAGGTGTTTAATAAGCTGCAGAGTCAAATCTTTATGAGTAATGACAAAAATATATTAATAATTTTTAGCATCAATTATTAATATCTGCTGTATACAAAATTTCCCTTTTCCATAATCTGGTGCTTATAATTATTGGTAGAGCAAGCAGCAGGCAAGTGAAAGGCATAAATAGGTGAAGCAGACTGAAATTAATTAAACAGACATTGCTAGATGAAGCATCTGCATACTGCAGAGGGCCCTGACCTGGGAACTGCACTTATCTTCAGGCCCCATGGCACAAACCCACTGTCATATCTAAGAGCCTTTGTTAAAAAAAAGCTTATTGGTGAGATCAGTCACAGGGAATCAGTTTTGGTTCATTCCAAGGCAGTGAGGTTTTGTTTGTAGATGTCAGGAGGGATTTAACAGAGAAGAGGTTATAGAGAAATATCCATAGGATAACTAATTAAGTTGAAAGATTTTCATTGCTGTAGGGAGATGCTTAGAATCGATGGCCTAACAATCTCTGGAGTAATGTTGATTATTCTAAGAATGTTCCCATCATTTTAGAAGGAACTGGCTATTAGGGAGGGGAAAAAACAATAGAATATAGGAATAGAATATCCCCCTGACCCAAACTGGCCAGCAAATTTCCTTCTTTTTTATTGCTAAAAACTATAATGGGTGAGAATTTAAGATAGGTTTAGTGTAATAAATACTGGAAATGTTTTGTAAAACCACTTACTATAGGAAGACGATTATTAGGATTATTTTAATTTTTTATATTCTGTATGTATTGAACAGGATGCAGAGTTTGGAATGCTTTATACAACCCACACCACGTCCCTTCCCCTCCCCCCACACATCCCTCCACCAACAGCATTCTTTAATTAAAAATAGGATTATAGAAATATCCCTGTAAAATTATCATTAAAAAGAAGGTGATTCACATGGCATTAATCTCATGTGGAATTGTATGAAAGCTTTTGCACATAAAGAAAATATCAGAGAGTTTGCTGTTTCACTGCTTTTTTCCAGAAAAGCAGAAAAATCTATCTTTTTTTTTTTTTTTTCTAAATTATGGTTTTACTTGTTTCTTCAGTGATTGAAATGCAAGTTTTGCCAGGGGATCAATATTGTGGTTAGCAAGGATGAAAAATGAAACCTGAACATTACCCCCTGGAGTTCGGAGATAGGGAGTGACAGGCAGGGCCGGCTCTAGGCTCCAGAGAAGGAAGCAGGTGCCTGGGGCAGCCAATAGAAAGGGCGGCACGTCCGGGTCTGCAGCAGCAATTCGGCAGTGGGTCCTTCAGCAGTCCTTCTCTTCCTCTTTGGTGGCACTTCTGCGGCCGCTCAGTTGCTCCGCTTCAGTCTTTGGCGACAATTAGGCAGCGGGTCCTGCACTCCCTCTCTTCCTCTTCAGTGGCACTTAGGCAGCAGTTCTATTGGGTTTTTCTTTTTTCTGTTGTTTTTTTTCACCGCTTGGGGCGGCAAAAAAGCTGGAGCCGGCTCTGGTGACAGAAAGGGAACATTCTGGGGATGGGTGAATTGGCTGGACTAGAATAAAATCTCTATCCTTGATATAATTAAATGTGCCCAAATTCTAGACTCAAATCCATTCAGAAAAATGAGGTGGCTGTTTCTTTGAATAGGTGGGCTCTGGTGCTTTGCAATCCAGTGCTGCACAGGCTCTACAATAGAAGAAGTAACTGGGTGGTGGGGTGCAAGAGCCCTGTTTGAATGACATCAGATGGATGAGGAAGGAGGCAGTGTGCCAGGCTCTGTTGTAGAAAGTGTGGGAGCTGGGATCATCAGTCTGGCTAGGAGAATTATGTAGAAATCAGATCCCATCCCCAAAGTGCAGAATGTTAATAGTCCATCACAGTGTAATTGACTACATATCCCCAAATCACCTCACAAAAGTATTTTCCCTAGGAACCTTCCCACTAGAGCATGGCGAGGAAGTGAAAGAGCTGCCTTACAGGGATAAATCATGACAAAAAGGAGGGGAAAAAAATTAACCCTTCTGCCAGGTGGAGCTGGCAGCAACCAGGGTCGGTTGAATATCTAGGGCTTCTTTTTCATTGATACAGAACCGGCTCGAGCCCCCACCCAGTAACCTCGTAAAATTAACACATCACCCCTGGATGCCTATGAGAGGTAATACTTCCCCACTTGCAAGCACAAAGTCTGAGTGTGGAAAAGAAACTTTTAATGAAAGGAGGGAAGTCACTCACCATTAATTAGGGAAAATGCCACAAGCAGGATTCATAATCATAAAACTGTGAGCAGGACACCCACCCCAGAGTGCATGGGACAGTGCTTTCTGCCTCATGTTCTTGAGTTCTACAACCAAAAGTTCCCTTTCTGTGCCACTCTCTGTTCCCTCGCCATACCTCATTCACAGTGGTTGTTCTTGGTCAGTGAGGACCAAGGGTTCAGCAGTGCATCTGTGTGAGTTCACCTCGCACCAGGGGAAGAAGGCATCTGGCTTGCTCCGCCATCTGAGCATTTGCTCTGGCTGGCTGCTTCGCCAGCCATGGTTCCTCTCTACTGGCTGCTCCACCAGTCGCAGTTTCTCTCTGCTGGCCACCCCGCCAGCCACTCATTCCGTTCCCACTGGCCAACAGCTTGCCTCTCCCGCCATCTGACTGTCAGTTACCTTCTGCTGTGACCTCTGCAGGTCAGTCTCTTAGTGATGGTCAGGTCTTAGTAGTTTTAAGCTTTTAGCAGGCTGGAGAGAAACGCTGTCCCACGGCAAGTGATTTCAGCTCTAATTTAAGCACTTAAAATAACAAAGGCTCCTAATGGAGCCTATTTAGCTCTATCTTTGAATAATGGGAAGGATCAGGGTAAACTACACCTGGGACCCTTAGGGAGAGTCCACACCTCCTGGCTGGGATACTTATCATCCCTCACCCCCTTATTTTCCCAGGGCTGGCATTCGAGTCCCTGGCTTAGCGAGTTTCTTTCAGCTGAGGGTGACCCCCTCATTTGGGACAGGTTAAGCACAGTTCTCCTCCCCTTTATTCATACAGTAAAGACAACAACATTGATAAGTATCAGTGGGATAGCCATGTTAGTCTGGATCTGTAAAAAGCGACAAAGAGTCCTGTGACACCTTATAGACTATTGGAGCATAAGCTTTCATGGGTGAATACCCACTTCGTCAGACATTGATAACATTGATAACAACATTTCACTACCTCTGCATTCAGTATTAAAGTGATTTGTAACCCAACACCAGCCAAAGTTGATCACTCTAAGCACACCTCTCTATCTGCTGGGTATCTTGGCAGAGTAGGTGTGTTCATGTAAATACAGTTTGCTCCTGAAGTCTCTCCCCCTCCAAGCTAGCTGTTAGGGGAGAACTCATTCATACCCTGTTACAAAAATATTAATAGACCTTCAGTGATGTAAATACTACTGTGCTGTCTGATTTTGGAAATGCATCTTTTATGTACTGGAAGGAAGAACACTCAAAATCTTCATTCATTTACTGATTTTTGTCCTAGGTCAATTAGCAAATTAGCTGTCATATAAATTTAAATGTCAGGAAAGCAATTCTGCTGGGAATCTAGTTATTAAAAGTAATATACTTTATTTCACACTTCATCTAAGAATTTGAAATATCTTTCTTTTAAAAATGAACAAATTGCCACCAATACAGTTAACATTTTGTCAGCTTTCTCCTTTCAATTATGAAAGATCTCTGTGGATTGAATTTTTTATTGCTTATATTTTTGTATTACAAATTTTCAAAAATAAAATGAGTTGGGCTTTTTTTAACCTGAGTCAGATAAAAAAATAGAGATGAAATTTTCAAAAGGATGCAAGAGAGTTAGGTTCCAGACTTCAAAGACTACACTCCAAATCCTTAGAGACTAACAAATTTATTAGAGCATAAGCTTTCGTGGACTACATGCATCCGAAGAAGTGGGCTGTAGTCCACGAAAGCTTATGCTCTAATAAATTTGTTAGTCTCTAATGTGCCACAAGTACTCCTGTTCTTCTTTTTGCGGATACAGACTAACACGGCTGCTACTCTGAAACTCCAAATCCTTTCATTTTTAAAATACCTTTGTGTGTGTCCAACCTTCATATGACTTCAATTTACCAAAATCTGAAAAGTAACTTCTAATCTTGTTAGGTATTTTAAAAAACCGGTCACAATTTTTCAATGCAGCCTTTTTTGACAGAAATTGGACTGTTTTTTCTAAGCAAAATTATCACAGAAATTTTAGTTTAATTTGAAAGTTTCCAGAACCCTTTTTTCCCATTCTTTCATCATTAACACAGAAATCTTCTGTGGGTTTTTTTGGAAAAAATGTGGGTTTTTTCCCCATTTTTTTCTAACTTTTTAGTGCAAAATTTAGAGTAAATGTATTTAAAACAAATGAGTTAAAGGCCAACAATTACAAAATCAACCATGGTTTGAGATTCACTTTCTTCTGCTAACCTAAAACCAGATTTTTAAGATGAAATAGGATTGAGGGCCACATATATTTATATGTACATTTGCTACAACTGTGGTCCCAAATCAAGACATTTATCTGTCTATGAAGTTGTAATGTTGATAATGATCATAATAAATATCCTGCCATGTGCATTTCCCTTTATGTTCCAAGGCTGTAATTTAGCATTAGTAAATGTTTACTAATTTTTTTTTACATAATCCTTAGAAGAAAAAGTTGCTCCACCTAATAGCTAAATGTCTTCTATAATGTGGGGGAACATGCTTCTTTCAAAGTATTCCTGAAATAACATCTTTAGTTCATGGAAATATCAGTCCATCTGGATAACACTAACACTCTATGTAATCTGAAAAAAAGTTAAGTACATGTGAAATGAAGTTATGTGCCTTCCTGATTTAATCCTTCAGATTGAAGAAGTGAGGTTTTTTACCCACGAAAGTTTATGCCCAAATAAATCTGTTAGTCTTTAAGGTTGCCACCGGACTCCTTGTTGTTTTTGTGGATACAGACTAACATGGCTACCCCCTGATACTTATAAAACACCCAGTAAACGTTAGGTTCCTCACCTATGCTCCTTTCCCCACCACATCTTCCTGCCTCTTCTTTTTCTGCTTGTGTGTCTACCCCAAGAACTCTTCCCAGGCTGCTTTGCTGCTCTCTCTGACCTACTCCTGCTGTTCAACTCTGTAGCCATTTTTCCTCGTGCTCTCTGGTTCCCAGCTCTTCCAGCTTTCAACATACCACTCCTCATTCCACCACTGTATAGGATCAGTACTCTCCAAGCACATCCACATTACAACAATCCCCACATCCCCTCCAGCAACAATTCCCTTTACCAGTTGTCACTGAATCCCATTCCCAGTCAGTGGAGAATACTGGCCAAAAAAGAAAAGCCTCAAGGGCCTTGATATCTCATTCCAGGAGTTCTACTGTACAAGTAGACCTAGGGAATTGCAGGAGCAACTGCTGAGGGAGAGGAAGGGGTCTCTGCAAAAGAGCTGATGTCCAGAAAATTTCCACCCTGTGGTTTTGTTTAGGACTTTGGAACAGTGCATCTTATTGTAGTGTAGGGTGGGGGAAAGCTACAAGGGGACTTATTGGTAGGATCAGAACTGGCTGTCAGCCTCATCTAGGGATGGGATGAAAATGAGAATGAGACCTGACTGTTTAGACAATACCTCCAGACTATAGAGGAGAGTTAAAACCAAACCTACCCTAGCAGGGATGCCTGGAGATCCTGGGATCCCAGGTGTGATGGGTTCCCCCCAGGGTGCCACCTAGAAATGAGGTACCACTTAGCCTGCCTCACCCACCAGCCTGGGCTCCCTTTACACTGTATTGCTGTGACAGGCCCTCAATCCCCCACAAGCACACATACAGGTAGGGACACAACCAGCTGCAGCTACACACAGATGCTGAGATCACCTCTGCATGGGAAGGAACTGCCCAGTACTCAAGTGCACATCCCCCTTTGCAGGTTAAACCCAAAATGATACTGTCTTGCGCTGCACAGAGACTGTACAGCATAAACTCATGAAATTCACCCTCACCCTCAATGTGTAGAGGAATATACACAGCTTTCTGCCCCAAGTTATGATTTCCACACACTGGGTTTAGACAAAATAAAAACAAGTTTATTAACTACAAAAGATAGATTTTAAGTGATTTTAAGGGATAGCAAACAGATCAAAACAGATTACATAGCGAATAAACAAAAACACAATCTAATCCTAATATACTAAAGAGATTGGATATGAGTAACAAATTCTCACTCTAATTATTTTAGGTAGTTTTCAGAGATTCTTGAGGGCAAGCTGCACTTGCTTGCAGCTTAAAACCCCAGGTATTCCTTTCACAGGATAGAAATCCCTCTAGCCTGGGTTCAGCCCTTCTCCTCCAGTCCAGTCTGTGTTCCTCATCTCTTTCTAGCAATCTTCTTGAACAGGGAGTCAGTGAAGAGCCACAATGATGTCACTCCCCTGCCTTAAATAGCTTTTGCATATGACTGGAACCCTTTGTCTCCAAATTTAGTTCCCACACCTTTCAGTGGAAAAACACTGGTATTCTATGATGGAGTCCAGTACCAGATGACTTGGTCACATGCCCCTGTGGGGACACAGGAGCTATGACTCAGATGCTGTTTTTAGCGTCTTCAGAAAGGCTCCTCGGTGTGAGATTAGCATTTTCTAAGACCTATTGTTCCCCCTAATGGCCCTTCCCAGCCAGCCATCTAGACTGATTGCACTCTGCATAGTGGGCATTCCCCAGGTGTAAACACATTCGTAATAAATGCAAATACAATATTCCTAACTTCAGATACCAAAATGATACATGCATACAAATAGGATAATCATAGTCAATGAATCATAACTTTTCAATGATATCTTACATGACCTATCTTGCATAAAATACATCATATTTATGATATAATCATATCATCATAATATTACTATGAAGAATATGGGGCGTAATGCCACACCAGAAAAGGGACATTTTAGTTTATACACTTTTATTGGAAGGTGTTTTATCCTTTAGACTTTGCCGCTAGGCTGGGCTGAACAGGGTGGAATTGATTTAACGAGCCCACGAGGTATGGCTGGCTCTGAGCCACAGCCTGCTATATCCACCATTCGTGAAATTGCATAGACTCATAGACTTGAAGGCCAGAAAGGACCATCATGATAATCTAGTCTGACCTTCTGCACATTGCAGGCCACTCAACCTCACCCACTCACTCCTGTAATAGACCCCTAACCTCTGGCTGAATGACTGAAGCCCTCAAATCATGATTTAAAGATTTCAAGTTACAGAGAATCCACCATTTACACTAGTTTAAACCTGCAAGTGATGCATGCTCCATGCTGGCTCAGTACTAGTGTGATTACATTCTGAGGACAGTCATGACTCCAAGAGAGCCAAAGGGACTTCATACTCCCAGCGGATGAAGAATATCTGTGGCTGCTAAGGGAAGGGAGCTCAATTAAAAGAAAAGCACTGGTGGATTCAAGGGAGCCACGCTTAAGCATATGTCACAACATAACACAATGCTTTACCAGGATCCACAGTAAAGAGAGGTGTGGACAGAAGGATACAGGCATAAGTACCAATATCTAATAAGATTCTTGAGGAAAGAGAAGAAACCCTGAATTAGTTACAAAATAGCTATATGCCAGGAAAATTAGCAGAAATACTAAACAAGAACAAAAATTGCCAAGCAGTTACCATCACTGCAAGTGGGGAGAATGCTAGATTTCAAACAGAAGGTGACTGCAGGCCTGCCAAGGTAACAGCTAACCCAAGGTCATCTGACATAACCATCCCTGAGGAACTGAAGCCCTCTAACCAAACCCAAGGAGGATTCTGGTGCTCTTTGTTCTTGAGGACATGGAAAATACAACTGAAACTGCTAATGTGCAGACAAATGTAACATAAATACGATGAGTCACAAACACTGGCTCTGAGTAGCATATCAGCGTCTGAACAGGCCACTGCTCAAGCATCGATTCTGGGAACAAGATGTAGCCATGTGACCAGAAAGCCATTAAGAAGCAGTTACAACAGTGATTGATAAATGTCCAATAAGAAACAGAATAATCCTCTCATGTGTCAGAGGGATCAGGCTGTCTAATCTTACACCCATCCTTGACATCTTTATTTGGCTATTACTTTGTGGGGATTATTTATAGTTGGTGTTATTTTTTGTTTGAAATTTTTTTTTAAACAGAAGCTGTAAGAGCAGCCACTCTGGACTTGCCAATTCCAGGGTTTTCCTCTTAGACTGTGAATTTTCACACCCAGATACAGCTCTCTGGGGAAAACTCACATGTCTGTGCGCAAATCCTGATTGACTGCCCTCCCCATTAGCCCACTTTCTAGGGAAGAGCAGCCAATCAGAACTGCTGCTTTTGCTGAGGGGCAGCCTTCTTCCCTCAGCACACATGGGGTAGGGTTCATAGAATCATAGAATATCAGGGTTGAAAGAGACCTCAGGAGGTCATCTAATCCAACCCCCTGCTCAAAGCAGGACCAATCCCCAATTTTTGCCCCAGATTCCTAAATGGTCTCCCTCAAGGATTGAGCTCACAACCCTGGGTTTAGCAGGCCAATGCTCAAACCACTGAGCTATCCTTCCCCCTGGCCCAATCCTAAAGGACCGTGAGTGCTACTGAAACACTTAACACTTTCATCTCAGAGATGCAATATTGCCAACACCAAGCATTCAAAAATCAGGACTTAGCTGTCCCCCTTCCGCCTGAAAAAAATATGAGCCTGTCTTAAAAATATGATCACTTTTAAAAATAAGAATTTTTAAGGTTTTTTTATTTGCCTAATGGTTTTCCTGGAGGTCAACTCAGGTCACATTTTAAAGCTTTGCTTCAAAACCACAGAGCTATCCTTATGATAAAAAATAACAGGTTTCAGAGTAGCAGCCGTGTTAGTCTGTATCCGCAAAAAGAAGAACAGGAGTACTTGTGGCACCTTAGAGACTAACAAATTTATTAGAGCATAAGCTTTCGTGGACTACAGCCCACTTCTTCGGATACATATAGAATGGAACATATATTGAGGAGATATATATACACACATACAGAGAGCATAAACAGGTGGGAGTTGTCTTACCAACTCTGAGAGGCCAATTAATTGAGCCCTCTTTTTGCACAGGGGAAGCAAGGAGCAGACCCAGAAAGGTAGCAGCCAAAAGAGCAGTAGCAGCGGCAGAGTTGGAGCTTTGAAAAGGTGTGCTGGGGGGCAAGGGCAGATATGGCCCGGAGGGGAGTGTGTGCAGAATTAATGTGTAGGCCTTAGGGAGCTGGTTCCCTAAACTCAATGCTGTCAGCTTTTTGCCTCCAACCTCCCTGAGGGGGAAAGTCTCTGGATTGTGATTGGTTTCTAAAGTCTCTGGTACTGTATTTCATCCTCCATAGGCTACTTTCCAAAAAGTTGGAGTCTTATTGCTATGGCAGCTAGAATGAAACCAAAACATTAGGGGCAGTGTCTTTCCAGGTGTCACTGTAGCAGATGCGAGTGTGTTTGCATGAGCCACCTTCTGGTTCAGCTGGGAAAAACTGACATCTTATCAACAGAGAGGGTCTCTGTTGTTGTAAATGCAGGGGTAGTGTTATTGTTATTGTTAGTATTTTATTTCATTGTAATCCTATAACATACCAATCAAAATACCTTAGGGTGAACATGAGTGCAATCTTGGCAAGTTGTTTGGTTTCCACTCTATGAATAAAGCAGCCACAAGGATAATATATAAAGAAATGGATCCAAATTATTTTTAATAGGACATTGACAGAATTAAAAAAAAAAATCCAATTAATAACATCAACTCATAGGCTGATTTTTGTTAGACAATTTTGTAATCTGTATGAAGACCTAATTAAATCAGTTAGTAAACATCTAATAAGTACTCTTTCTTTTCACATTTTCTGACAAATACCCTTTGTTATAAAAGGAATATACGATAAGCTTGAGTTCCCTTTGTGTCATGCTGGAGCACACAGGATGTTGGATAAGTGTCCTATTTTCATAAAAGTGCACAGACCGCCTGCTGTGGATAATATAGGCTATGTTCTGTGACATCACAGCAGCCGGTAATGGGTTCTAACTTGTATAAAACTGAAACTTTGCAAATGCTAAAGAAATCTGCCAAGAACTTTCTTCCACCATGTTCTCTAATTGTAAGCTAATTGACAGACATTTTATTCTGCTCTACTTTACACTCATGATTTAAGGTAGCTAGATTTGAATAACAATAGTGCAGGGGTAGGCAACCTATGGCACACGTGCCAAAGGCGGCACGCGAGCTGATTTTCAGTGGCACTCACAATGTCTGGGTCCTGGCCACTGGTTCAGGGGGCTCTGCATTTTAATTTAATTTTAAATTAAGCTTCTTAAACATTTTAAAAACCTTATTTACAACAATAGGTTTGTTATATATTATAGACTTATAGAAAGAGACCTTCTAAAAACGTTAAAATGTATTACTGGCACGTGAAACCTTTAAATTAGAGTGAATAAATGAAGACTCGGCACACCACTTCTGAAAGGTTGCCGACCCCTGCAATAGTGTAATAATGTAATGATTATAATAATATATTATTAGTAAATAAAGAACTCGCAAAGAGGGCTTGATTGTGCTCAAAGGCGTAGCCCATTATGAGGTGTGGTGCATAGGTGTACCAGCCTAGAAGCTGCATAGGGAAGGGAATGTCATGCAGAAGCCACTCCCTCTCTCCCCTTTGTTACAGCTGGCTTATACCAGCAGTAAATTACTACTCCTGGTGTGCAGGCTCAGCGCTGCTGGTCGATGCATTCTGGGAGCAGAGCCTTGGTTCACCCCATTCCCTGTCCTTCCCAGGCAGTGTCCGCTGGGATGAAGGCTATCAGCATGCATAATGCAATCTTTACTCCATTGTGCCCAGTCTCAAGGTCCACGTAGCCCATGCAGAAGACAAAAGGGGTTCTTACTCCTATGCGTGGGCATATAGCCAATGTTACAATCTAGCCTAAAATATCTTTACAGTTATCTTAATAATCTTGGGATCTACCGTGTGCTTCAAGGGTAAATTACATCAGGGAAAATGTATTGAGTAAATGGATTATTCAAAATATTTGATAATCATGCCAGTTAACTTACACTTATATTAATTTTACTGTATTCTGGATTTTCTCACCTTTTTTCCTGTTTCAGTTCTTAACATTTTCCCAGCAGCTTTTATTTTGAAAGGCTTCAAAGACAATCTAAAGCTTTAAAAAATTCCAGAGTGCAAGTGAAACAGCTATAAAACAATTTCTTAGAATACTTCTACGATGTTTGCTTCAGAGGGAAAAAAAGAGACCACACATTTTCCGTCTAATTGTATTGGTGAGATCACGCACTGTCTAAAGCTTTCACTGCTAGTTCTCTGATTTTCATTGTTTGACTACACACTTTGAATGATGATTTGTCAGGTTAAATAGAAGAAGTGTCAACATATTCTTTTATATCTGGGTGTTCCTCATAGTAAAGAGCCAACATAAACTTGATTTTTGGCTGCCATTGGAGACTGAGGCCTAGAAAATCCTGGGAAGTCAATTGTATTGATTTTTCTCAAGAGCTCACTGTGACCCAGTGACCACACATCAATGTTCAATTTGCCAAGGAACAAAAGGACCTCCCTTTTCTATTTTGGCTGAGAGGTGAATGTCGGAGTGTTGTTTTATTTACCTTTCCCCCCTTCTTTAATACACAATAAAGGTCCTAGAAACCTAGGAGAACACGACCATGGTCTGTGTTTGATTGAAAACAGAGAAGAATCATTTTCCAGGGTTTGTTAGCTGAATCCTCTTAACCTTTTCTTGTCATCTGAGGTTAAAAGTTTTAAAACCATTAGGTTAATAATTGTTAGTAACAGGGCAACATAGTTCTTGCAATAAGAGCTAGGAAAAAGAATATAAAGACAACTGAATATTTCTACCCTCATATATCCTACCTAGTTATATACTAGTTGGGAAGATGGAAGGGTGTAAATGCTGCAAGTACATGAGTAAATCAGCTTATAAATATTACCACTGATAGTTAACAGTTTCATATGAAGTCACTGTGTAGAAGAGAGGTCCAAACAAAGCAACAGATGCAGAAGAGTTTTTCACGCAAAGGTTACTATTATTTTCCTTCCTGTCCTTTCCGCCTCTATTCCAGTGGGTCTGACTTCGGGACAAGATGAGAGGGCAAGTGAATGGGGAGATTCCAGTCTTAAGATTTGGGGAAGTGGGCCAAGATCACAAGGGAGCTGAGGGATATAGTGTGAAGCAGCTGCTGGAGATTCAAAAGCTTCCTACTCAGCCTCCTACACCTACAAGTAACATAGGGGGACGAAACTGTACCATTCCTTTAAGGCCAGAGGGAGACAGACTATTCCATTCCAGGAATTTGAGGGCAGACAATGACCTAGGGAATGCAGAAACAGATGCTGGGAGACAGGAAGTGGTCCCAGGGGAATAGTAAGTGTTTGGGGAAGTATCCATGCTACTGTTTATTTAGGGCCCGGGACCAAGAGCGGTGTAATGTAAGGTGGGACAAAGCTCCCTTTCTCTCAGCCAATCAGAACAAGCTCTGGGAAGGAGAGCAGCATATTATCTGCCTTTTCCTTCCTAATAGAGAGACCTTAAGGAAAAGATCTTCTTGCCTACTGACCTCTCCCAGCCTAGGGAAGAGGAGCTGAAGTGCTTTGACCTGGCCTGCAGGTGACAGAAGATGATTGGAGGATTGTGCCCCAGCAGAGATGCCTGGGAGGGAAGGACTTTGTTATGAAGGTGTTGTTTTGAGTTCTGTTTGTTTGAAACATTTTATTGCCAGCTGGGGTAGAACTGAGCGAGGTAATTTAAAGGAGCCAGTTGGGAAAAGCTGGTTTAAGGGCTACAGCCTGCTACAAGGAACATATGGCAATGTTGCCAAATTTCATTATATCTGGTGTTTTGCTAAAAGCGCTGGACTCTGCAGTCATGTGGCTATAACAGAATCTCAGCTGTCACTTTATAAAATAATAAGTTTCGAGCCTCTGTGGTTGCAGAGATAAGCTTGAACACATGACCCCTAAGGTTCAGAGGCCAGAAGGCAAATAAAAAGAACTCTACATGTGTTATTTTTAAAATCTCATGATTTTTACGCTCTATCTCATAACGATTTCGGGTCTGACTCATCTTTTTTTTAACACTTAGGGTGGTAATGCAATACTGTTCTGGTGATTGTGGGGGAGTGAGGCAGACTGACATGAGTTCTACTCTGTATCAGATATGAGCTATTGACTGATTAATGTTGAGTATAAGAATATATGATCCCTGTCTCTTTACACTCAGATGCCAGGCAGACAGGGAGCTGGCCTCCAGACAATATCTCCAGCTAGGACAATCAAAATGGAAAAGCATATGTTTGTAGGCTACAACAAAGATCAGTCAGCTTTGGGAGACAGAGATATTTCTTTGGATATAAGGGGTGGATTCTGTCCCACCCTCCAGACTGATTCCTGTACTCTACTGCTGTACCACAAGGGACTGGTAGAGAATTCCTCTGGTGCATGCACTGTTTTGGGCCACCATGAGCAGCCTCATGTTGGCCCCCATTGCAAGCCCCAGCTCAGGTCATGTGCTACGGTAGGACTGTAGTGTTTTGTACCACCAGGTATTGAGCTGCTTAAGGCTGTGAAGCAGTTCATGTACAAACAAGAATCAAAGGTAGATTTAAAATGATTTTGTCACTCTCCCCCTGGGCTGTGCATTCTGTGCTGGACTTCCTGTGGGGCAGAGCGCAGAATTTCAGTCAAGATGTAAAAGGCTGCAACATGAAATAGAGAAAAGGGAAAGCAAACCCATGGTCTTTTCCCAGAGTTTCCACTTTGGTTTATATGTACTAATAATAGAAAGCTTCTAGGGGAAGCCCTGAAGAGGAGAGGGGTATAAAAATGGGCTAAAGGAGAAAAATGGAAAGGATGGAGGTAAGATACAGAATGGAAGGGGAGTAGTGATAAAACAACACAGAAAGGTTGAGGAGACAGGGAGAGATAAGAGAAAAAAACAAGGGTGACCAAAGCACCAGGTATGAGCACCTTACAATGTTGGGGAGGTTCAGCTCTAGATCGCATTCCACCAGGCCTCTGTGTCCATCGGGGCTGAACCAAAACCTGGGATCTGAACCCCCCTGAGCTGTGGAAAAAATAATTTGCAGAACTGACCTCTTGTGGTTGAAGTCCATGTCTAGGCAAAAGAGAAGAGAGAGCAAGTCCCACGTCCTGGAGAGAACCCCAAGGTGACTGTGGTGTGTTTTACAATGAAAAAACAAAAGGAGGCTAAATCTATGCCAGAGAGTTTGCTAAATTTTTGTATAACTTTGCAGAAAGAAAATGGATTTTGAAGGGTGCTCTTAAACAGAAAGCAGAACTGCCACCCTCAGCTGTTTAAATGGCTTGTAAATTAGTAGTAGGGATGAAGAAGAATGGGTATGGTAAATGAGGAATTCTGAGATTAGAGGCGTGGCAAACTATATCCCTCATTTCCTCCTCATCCCTCTACCTTCACTGCTTCCACTTGTACAGAAGTTTTGAACTAGTTAATGTCAAATTGGGTGACCAAGGGGCTTTCCAGTCTTACTGTGAATCCAGGAGATTAATAAACACAAGAGGGTGGGGAATGGTTTGTAGTTTTGAGCTGTTGCTTTGAAAAAGTTTAACTAGGCTGGAAAAGACTAACATAGGAATTGAAGGAAAATGTAGTAGAACAGAGAATTATGGCATACCAGAAAAGTGGATCCATTCACAGATCTTAATAATTTCCCACATATACTTACACTGGCCTATAACATGTTAACAGGGTTTGTAAGATTTTTTAATAACCAAATTACTGAGTTCTCAATCTGTCTCACTATGAATGACTGGGAGACTGCAATTGAATGCTGGCTGATTAATGGCTCAATTAAACACTGGTATAAGATCTCACAAGGAGTGAGTTAAGGACACCCTCACTATGACAATATTAACTCTTAATATACTTCCATCTATAATTTTGTTTCTCAGCTTGAATTTATTTTACTAAGGCTATATATCTTATATACTAATCTGAGTTCCTTTTTTTGTAATGATACTCACTCACTCCCATTAAAGTGAAAGGTAGTCCAGAACTAGAAATTGGTGAGTACAGTTTCCTGGCAACTACATCTAAACTCAAGTGCATCATTAATGCCCATACACTTCTATTCTCCATGCCAGACTATTTGATGTGTTCATTCTCAGACTCTGAGGCTCCATTGCCAGTAAATCAGCATTTTCTGGTAGTGGCATACCATGCCGGGCAATGCCTTCATCTAGAAGTGATATAGCATTCCTGGAAATAAAAAATGTTAACAACCCAATATTGAAAATCCTTACCTACGCGAACAGATTCCTTCACATCTTTAGATTGTTATTTGGGTCTCAAGGTTTGTGGTGTTGCTCCCTATGATCCTATTTTACCTACTCACTATGTTTTCAAATAAAAAAAATCTACCTGCTTAATTCCCTCAGCCCCAAATTCTAAATTAATTTTAAGGCCTTCTGCTTACAAAATGTTCTATAGGTTTTGAAATTGTTGTTTTTGTTTGTTTTTGGGGGGGGGAGTGTCTTTGAGAGGTAGGAATTTGATGATAGAATCTGAAGACTTTTTTTCAAAGTTCTAGAACTTAGATATAATGAGTGTTCACAGTTTTTATCTGTGTTATTTAAGTTTCTGACTTCTCAGCTTTTAAAGAACAAATATCTTTTTCATAAGCTCTTTGCAAATTGTAAAATTATCATTAAAGCCTCAATGCTGCAAAGACTCATGTACATGCTTAGTTTAACTCATACTTAGTGAATTTTCATTGACTTCAGTGGAGCTGTTTCCAATGGGTTCGACTCTTCGCAGGACTGGGGACTAGGGCTGTCTCTTGGATTTGTTGTGTAACAGGATTTCCATGTGAAAGGCATGTACATTGTACTTTAACTGTGGTTCTCCCTATTATTGATTTGGGACCAGATTGTGCTTTTGAGTGGTGCACAGTTCAGCCTGCAGCAGTTTGGAGAAATAATCATGACTCAGATTCCAGTAAAGGAATTATGTTCCCAGGGGTAAGTAATTTGCTACTGATAAAAGGCCCTTCCCAGAGCCAGACTGCTACCCTCCTGCACTGTGTCAGTGCAGTGTACAGTACACTGGGGGAGATGGGGTGCAACCAAGGCTCTGCTCCCTTGCTCTGGGATTGTGGGCACCCAGCATCTACTGTCCCCTCCTCCATGACAGGAAAGGTCCCAGGAGGCCACTCAAGGTGGGTATGCAATGGGGAGCATGTTTACTTTGCCTTTTGCCCATGGGCTATGTAGTTCAAGCCATGCTGTGTGTGTCCCTTAAAAGATTCAATCATTTCCAAATTACATCATCTTTTACCCCTCAACCCATACAAATCTTACTTCATACACAGAAGAAAGGGTGAGAAGACGCTGCATGACTTGGTGGTGGCCATCTGAAACATTTTCATTTTATCCAGTCTCATTAAGCCACATTAATATGATGCCTCTCTGAGCTATTTGATGGAGGGCCCTAATATTGCTGAACAGTACGATAGAAAAACCCTTACACTGTTGGCACCAGCTAAAACTATCTGAATCAAAGCCTGACAGTTTGATAACAGTTTTACCATAAAAAAAACCTTTCACTTACAGTATATTTTACACAGCACAGCGCCAAGCCTTTTCAGTCCTTTTCTCGGTAGTATCTAAGGAGGGCATGTCTTCAGTCTGAATCTGTTTGGTGAGTAAATAGCAGGAGTTCCACAACCCATGTTTCATTGGTTTTCTGATTTTCAGCAATATCCAACTCTTCTGGGAGTAATTTAGCATATCTCTACCTAATAAATTTTATAACTACAAGCTTTGTAAGACATCTGTGACATTTAGGTTGCATTATTAAAAATAAAATAGTGTATATGTTCAAACATCAAGGGGCTTTACTCATGCAATGCAATAAAAAAGACAGGAAAGGATACAAAGTTTATACACTTTGCATATCTGAGTTTTTCCCCATATTTCAGACTCTTGTATGTATTATCTGTCTGAGTCTGGAATGCAGCAGTGATAGAGAGATGCAAAACTTCACTAACAGCTTTCTAATGAACTCCTTAAGAGAAGGCATTAGGGAAATTAGTTTTAGTGCTGCAACATATATAGGAGGCCGTAGAAAAGAAATGCAGTTTCAGAATATAGAAGATAAAAAAATGATATACCGTAGTTTCTTTCTGGCAATAATTTCTTCAGAGTCCTGCAAATTCTTATGCCACCTCCTGTTTCAAAAGAGAGGAGTCAAGCTGACCTCAATTTTCTGTCTTATAATGAAAGCCGTAATTATTATCAAAACACTAACCTACTGCCATTTACAAGAATGGCAGCAGTTGATAATCACCATAAATAACAGATTCTAACCTAACTAGGTTAACTGCAGAGACTGAGATGCCTAGCCAGTCATGTCTACTGAATTCCACAATAATTACTAATAATACCTTAGCAAGAGCTGTCTGGCACCTTGGTCAAGTGTTTCATACTGAGGAAATTATCACCTGAATTGCTCCATAGGATTGGAATTGCAGTGTTTCATCATCTTTCAGCATTGCCCGCACAGCAGGAAGGTAAATCTTCCCATATTTAGAATATGTGTAGAAGTTCAATGGAGATTGTGTAGGAAATGAAAACAAGAATTGTAGGGGGGAAAAGTTGCCTTTTAAGGCCTGATTGTCTGTCACAATGTTTCCTGTCTATTCTTTTACACCATTGCAAAGCAAATTCAAAGTGGGTATAAAATTTTACCAAATTAAAATGGTAGCATTTTATACCAACTCCCCAATTACTTTGCATGGATGTAAATGACTATCCAGGGAGATGAACTATGAGAAATCAGAATATCAACCTCTACTGCAATTACATCTCCCTCCCTCAGTCAAGGAAAGAAAATGTAAAGTATTCAAGAGAATGACTGTTAATAACACATGCAGACTTTTGTCTATCTGGTGCACACATAACTGGTTTGATAGTAACTGGCTACCCAGCAGTACTAAAGAGTTTCTGGGAGGCAGTAGTTGGATTTGCTGATTATTTGATAAAAGGTATTTGGGTTTAATGTTGTAGGTGAAGAAAGGGATAATGTAAGAGATGATGAAGGCATGGCTGAGAGCTCGTTGGTCAATTATTGTGATTAATTAGCATTTTTGCTTAGCAATGTACGTGTGCATTTACTGTATAGTCAGATTAAAAACATGTTGAGTGCCCACAACATACATCAGCCTCTTAAAAAAACAGGCCAATAAGTCTTGCATTCTGAATCTTACACTCTTAAGTGAGATAGAACATAGCATAATGTTACAAAAGGCTATTGAGAGGTAAATATTATCTAGCCTTGTGCCATATGGAAGTATGGTTTCCATTTTGCCCCTGAAATGGTTCTTATTTTAGAGCTAGAAGGAACAGAGCTATCAAACAAGAAGCTCAGCAATCACTGATTTGACTACGGCCCATGTATCTGTAAATACAATTCCTTGCTTCACATCAGCTCGACTCAGGGTTTGTCTACATGGATACACTCAGGAAAATTAATTCAAATTTACTAACGATGTGAATTTAAAGTGGATTATTTAAATTGCATTGACATGCATGGACGCTCTAACTCATAATTAAAGTGTCCTTAATTTCGCTGAGTTTAGTTCACTTCCAAAGTTAATTAAGATAAACCGAATTAAGGCCACTTTAATTTTGAATCAAAGTGACCACACGGGGTTTAATGCAGTTAACTAATCCATTTTAAAATCACTCCTTTAGTTAATTTGCATTAATGTTCCTGAGACTCTCTGTGTAGACAAGCCCCTAGCTATATTAAGCAGGATCAGCGTCTGATTCTCCCCTCCACCTCAATTACATATTTGTCACTGTGTTGCACTGTATGGATTGTTAGACTAGGTGTAGACATATGAGCTGTAATGCTAATTAGCCCTTCAAAATGTTCTCTAAATGTTCAGCAAGTTTCTTGGTTTAAAAAATAGTGTGAGTGAATTTGGAGTTCACGAAGGAAAGGGATTGGTAGTATTGGCATGCACTGTGATATTTGCACCACTCAATTCATTGTTGCATTGTAGTCATGATCCCTAACACTCCCTAAGCAGATTGTGTTACCTGTGCTGAACTAAAGCAAATTAGCTAATTTTGGTTGCTGGCCATCATCTTGGCTAACACCAAGGATTGGACTGGGGACTTCCTGAGTAAAACATGAATCTCTACCACTTGAGTTAAAGAGCTGGGATGTGAAAGTGGGGCCTGTAACAGACTCATACTCTGTGGATCAGGCACAAGAGGGGGGACACATCACGCTGCCTAGCCCACGCTGTTCACTTGCTTTGTGGTATAAACAGATTATAGAAGTTAGAGATGGAAAGACCTTTTAGCTCATGAAATCCATCCCCAGGTCTGATTGTGTACCCTAATTTTTTGTTTTTAAATCAGAAAGGCCTAGTACGCTGTCCCCACTGAACCACTAAGGTATCTTTTTTTTCCTGTAAAGAATTCTCGTGCAGTAGTTCATATTCCAGCTGTTAAAATGTCAAATGGTGTGTGTCATGCATGTGGCAAAAGTGAAATTATTTACGGTATGAAATTTGAATTTTGGCTGGGATCCCCAATAATCATGTGACAGAAAGTTCCAAGAGTTATCAATTGGAACAAAATATAATAAATACATGGGTCTAATTTTGCATAACTGAGGTGTTTGGCTATGCCTTGGCTAAGCACTTAAACCAAACTCTAAACCTATTCAAAGCTTATCCGAACTATCTGTGCTTCTTGCTTCAGTGAAACTGGACTGAAAATTTTGTAAGGGGTTTCATCATGATATTTTCAGTGATTCCATTTCTGGTCGCAGCCATAAATGCTGTGAAAACAACCTTTTTATGGGACAATTCTGATAGTGCTGACTTCCCTCTTGGCCAGAACCCCAAAAATGAAGAAGAGGAAAAGTTACCAACCACATTAGAACCTCTAAACAGGTTCTGTTTTAATTTGATTATAAACCTGGATGACAACTGTGGAACAGAGAAAGAAGGTAGAGTTCCTGTTTTATCTGAACCAGTATCCCCATCTCTCTTATTATAATCTCTTTCATTAGTTTGCTTAGGGCTTAAGTCCAAGACACAAGCCTCGCTTTCCCTCCCCCGACTCAGAGTCACTATCAGATTCCCACAAATGGGTACTAAATTGTTTGAATTAGAATTAGATGGGCACAGGTTATGCCACTTTCAGCTAATTTGTGTTAGTTCTACAGTAGCCCTGTGGTCTTTGAACAGCTCAATCATTAGAGTAATGGGAGAGGGAAAAGGAAGGTAATGGGACAATGGGCCCTTGATGTTCAACAGTATCACTGTTTTTCTTTAATTGGCAAGCATCAGCAGATTGGCATAGATACCATGTTTGACAATGGTGCCTGAACGTACATGTGCCAGCTTATGTTCCAGGACTGCCAATTTCTTCTTCTTTTTCTTCTTACTTTCTTAAGGAGAAAATAGAACAAATATTCTTTATAGCTTTGGTCGTATTCACCATCAAAAGTAGGAAAATTTTATACACGCAAGATGTCAGCTTCTTAAAATTTTTGACTTTTTTTCTGGGAAAGTTTCCACCAAATATCATTCATATGCTGTTGCCTACAAATTGACAGCTGTGGCACAAGTCATAGACAAATGGCAATAAAAAGTGAATGGGGAGATAAAGGAAAGTGTTTCTTCCTTGGTTATTTTATAGTGCCCAAAATGGCTCTAGGCACTTAAGAGTGAAATAAAATAGACACAAACAGTGTAGAGCCAAGTCACCTGAGCCCAAATCAGGAGGCAGTAGGAAAGAGGGCAGAAACAGATGCAATCATGAGTTCACTTGCATGCATGGTGTTAGTGGATTTTTTTATGTTTACTTATTTTAAACATTTTTTTAAAAAACATGGTCAGACGGGGGTTGGGTGAGGAGAAATGGTGGAAGGGGATAAATTATTAGGATCATATGAAAAGTTAGAAGGAAAAGGGAGACAAACACTTACCACAAGACTAACTACACTGGCTGGCAGCAGAAGAAGGTTGTTATCCTATGTGAACCAACAAGTAGAGGAAGACCTGGGCCTGAGTTGCTCCATTGTATCCAGCATAGCCAAAGGCAAAGATATGCAGGTCCTTACTGAAAGATAGTGCAGCTAAGGGATAGGTCTGCAGCATTAGAGGCTTGAGTTCTGTCCCCAACTTGTGTAGCTTCTCAGTGGGGTAAGAGACTTCTTAATAATAAAACTTGTGCAGCATACATAATTAGTAGCATCAATCAGAAGTAATAAGTCTAGAATTCATTCTGTCCTTGGGTGAAATGCTGGCCCTGTTGAAGTCAATGGGAGTTTTGCTATTGGCATCAGTGGGGCCAAGATTTCACCCCTGGTTCTCAATGTGCAGCATATCTTCCCCTAGGCAAAATAATACTGAACAGCGCAGGAATCATTTAATTTTTATCCCATCTTGACTCAGTGTAAAGTGCTGAGGTGAGACACCAGGACGGTACCTGCACAGTGCCATAGAATGTTAAGGGATTTTGGCAGCAATCCAAAACCAAGCTGTAACAGGCAAACCACAGCCTGGAAATGACTACTTTGGATAGCTAATAAATCTGCCATTCTGAATGGATTTTCATGAGGCCAACAAAAGGCACCACCCTAACCACCCCCTGCCAAACTTCAAAGTCTTATTGCAAATCTTGGCAATAGTGGAACCCTCCCAAAAAATGATTGCAGGAGTTTTAAAAATGGAAAACACTATCCAATGTTAAGGGTCGCTTGCACTTCCCTATACATGTCTGCAGTGTAATTGTAATCATATCAGTCCCAGGACATTAGAAAGACAAGGTGAGGGAGGTAGCATCAGAAGGGTTTTCATCAGAAGGGATATTTGGAAACCATGGCTTAATACAAAAAGATGACTAGAATAATTTCAACAGAATACTGTTCTTGCTCTTCATCCTCCCCAGAAGAGTACGCCCTGGAAAGAGCTGTCATGTCCAGTCTTCACTCAGTTAAGCTGAGGAGGCTGCACTAGCATCATGTTTCTTAGAGCCATAGTGTGAAAGGATAAGTGGATTTTTTGTTACTGAAAGCTGGTGATTCTGTAAATGTCAATGAGTTATAGGAACAAATGTTTGCTCCTCACTTACAGTAATGGCTTCACAGCATGCCATAAATCAGTTCCAGTTCAGTAGACTAATGCACTTCTTGTGGGAGAGTATTTTGGGGACTGAAATGCATAGGCTGACAAGAATCCATTAAAAAATTGTCAGGCTGGAAGCCCTATAATTATTTAAAAATTTAAGGTGATCCAGTTCTGAGTGTTATTTGGGCTGGTATTGCAATCATTGTAATTAGTGCTTTCTCATCATCTACAAACAGCAGATCTACATGAACCCTAAGTATTTTCTTTAATATTACTATTTAAGGTGTGTGTGTTGAAGGGGAGAGGGGCATATTTCCAGAATATGAATGGTAAAAGTGCATTGAAGACTGATGCTGCTGCTCTTCCAATGTGTAATCAGATGTCGTGCTTATGAAAATAATCAGTTTGTCAATAAATATTAAAAAATGAAGAAAGGACTGAATAGCAATTCTTACATCTCAGAGACATTCTTTGTTCTTTAATTGGTAATAAGTGGCCTAGCTGCTTGGGCATTGCTGATATCTGTCTGACTTATTTGCATCCTAAAATAAAGAAAGAAACATTGATCTGTGAACACAGCAGCCCTCACTCCTTTGCTGTGCTAAAGCAGACCTCAGTGGAGAAAGGCAAAGGTAGGTTAGGCTTGCTGTAGTTTGTATCACAATGCAGTGATCTTTTAGGGCCATTAGGCTAGTCAAGATCTCATACAGAGCCTGCCCTTTCCTGTCCCCATCACACCCTCTCTCACCTCTGGCCTGCCCCCAATAGACCTTCCCTTTGCTGGGAAGTGTGGGCAATGGTGATGTTCAATCAAAAAAGTTAGCTTTCTATCACCATTAAGTAACTATACAAGGAAGCAAAACTGCAGTTCATATAGCTAGTAATGCATCATTCCAGTTGCATGAAATTTTGTAATTCAATACTTTAGCTGTCCATATCTCCCCAAGGTAAACCAGTGTTCTTTTTATTTCTCCAGTGCCCACTGAAGAAGAAAAAATATTTTTTGAAGATTAAGTAAAAATAAAAATGGTGAATCTGTATAGCACAACCCTCAAAAATGAGGCCATTCCTCTTCTGCAACAAAGATCTATGTAAAACAAAGAGGAGAAGGCAGGCAAGCATTTGAGAGACCTGCCAGCAGCAGTCCGAAGAGTCTGGGCTTCCTGCCAAGAGTCTCTGAACCTAAAATCGCGGGTTAACTAAACAGCTAAAATTTCACACTACTCAAGAGCTTTTTTTTCTTTGACAGCTATAAATTACTGGTACAACTCCCCATGTATGTTTGCTGGTCAGAAGATGCTGTTTTACTTCCAGAAACTATATTTTCTGATTTCCAAAACTCCTTATGGACTTTTTACTTCAAATGGCGAGGGTCAAGATAATGTCGAATTTGTGAACTTAAAAGTCTTCAATAGAACATAACAAACTTGGCATGGGAAGAAAAGGGTGATACAAATTTCTCTTTTAAGATGACATTAAATACCGATTATCAAATGTATATCTTGAACTGATATAATGCCCTATCATTAAGAATCTTGATTTCAAACTTAATTATACCTCAGAACATCCCAGTTCACAGACAAGAGTCAGAGCTGAGAACAGGACCACATTCCTTTCCATAAGCACTAAGGTGTTTCTCACTTTTTTGAATCTTTGTTCACATTGTTCTCTTTGGTGTTTAATTTACATAAGAACATAAGAATGGCCATACTGGGTCAGACCAAAGGTCCATCTAGCCGAGTATCCTGTCTTCCAATAGTGGCCAATGCCAGGTGCTCCAGAGAGAATTAACAGAACAGGTAACACTGGTCTACAATTTTTGAGAAGTCGTCTGCTTCAGAGATAAAATGTGCTATTTATTATGTATTTTGATGTGCTGAATTCAAATATGACAATTAAAACAACTGATTGGCTACTGTTTCTAAGATATTTAAGTTTTTACATTTTATGTCTATGTATATTGTGTAGATAGTAGAGTTTTAATCATAAATTGTAAACCTAGGTCTTTTCATGTGTTTATGGTTGCTTTACATGATAATATTTCACCTGTCCTGTTTATGTAACACTTTAAAAATCAGCAAAAGGGTTATATAAATAAAATTTATTATGAAACAAAAGGCAAAAAACTATTATGTACATAGTTTAGTCCTATTCAGTGTCTATTCAGTGTCTACTCGGCGCTTCTTGGCTTGTCTCTTGTATTCAAGAAATGGAGCCTCTCTTGTCACTGTCCAGCAATAGTCTGCAAGCATTGATGGGCTCCATTTGCCCTGATAGCATTTCTCCATTGTTGCAATGTCCTGGTGAAATCGCTCGCCGTGCTCGTCGCTCACTGTTCCGTAGTTCGGTGGAAAAAAATCTAGATGAGAGTGCAAAAAATGTATCTTTAGTAACATGTTGCAACCAAGGCTTTTGTATGTCTTGAGGAGGTTTTCCACCAACAACCTGTAGTTGTCTGCCTTGTTGTTTCCGAGAAAATTTATTGCCACTAACTGGAAGGCTTTCCATGCCATCTTTTCCTTGCCACGCAGTGCATGGTCAAGTGCATCATCTCGAAGAAGTTCACGAATCTGAGGACCAACAAAGACATGTTCCTTTATCTTAGCTTCACTTAACCTTGGAAATTTTCCACGGAGGTACTTGAAAGCTGCTTGTGTTTTGTCAATGGCCTTGACAAAGTTCTTCATCAGTCCCAGCTTGATGTGTAAGGGTGGTAACAAAATCTTCCTTGATTCAACAAGTGGTGGATGCTGAACACTTTTCCTCCCAGGCTCCAATGACTGTCGGAGTGACCAATCTTTCTTGATGTAGTGGGAATCTCTTGCACGACTATCCCATTCGCAGAGAAAACAGCAGTACTTTGTGTATCCAGTCTGCAGACCAAGCAAGAGAGCAACAACCTTCAAATCGACACAAAGCTGCCACTGATGTTGGTCATGGTTTATGCACCTCAAAAGTTGTTTCATGTTGTCATAGGTTTCCTTCATATGGACTGCATGACCAACTGGAATTGATGACAAAACATTGCCGTTATGCAGTAAAACAGCTTTAAGACTCGTCTTCGATGAATCAATGAACAGTCTCCACTCATCTGGATCGTGAACGATGTTGAGGGCTGCCATCACACCATCGATGTTGTTGCAGGCTACAAGATCACCTTCCATGAAGAAGAATGGGACAAGATCCTTTTGACAGTCACGGAACATGGAAACCCTAACATCACCTGCCAGGAGATTCCACTGCTGTAGTCTGGAGCCCAACAACTCTGCCTTACTCTTGGGTAGTTCCAAATCCCTGACGAGGTCATTCAGTTCACCCTGTGTTATGAGGTGTGGTTCAGAGGAGGAGGATGGGAGAAAATGTGGGTCCTGTGACATTGATGGTTCAGGACCAGAAGTTTCATCCTCTTCCTCTTCCTCGTCTGACTCAAGTGAGAATGATTCTGGTGCATCAGGAACCGGCAGTCCTTCTCCGTGGGGTACTGGGCGTATAGCTGATGGAATGTTTGGATAATGCACAAACATTTTCTTCTTTGACACACTTTTCCCAACTGGAGGCACCATGCAGAAGTAACAATTGCTGATATGATCTGTTGGCTCTCTCCAAATCATTGGCACTGCAAAAGGCATAGATTTCCTTTTCCTGTTCAACCACTGGCGAAGATTTGTTGCACAAGTGTTGCAGCATATGTGTGGGGCCCACCTCTTGTCCTGATCTCCAATTTTGCAGCCAAAAGAAAGGTGATAGGCTTTCTTAACCATAGTGGTTATACTGCGCTTTTGTGATGCAAAAGTCACTTCACCACAAACATAGCAGAAATTATCTGCACTGTTCCCACAAGTACGAGGCATCTCTGCTCACTTTGGCTAAACAGAAATGTGTCCCTTTGCAAAATCAAACACTGACAAATAAGAGAGCATGACACTGTATGATTTCTAGAGCTGATATAGGGCAATTTGTTCAGCAGCGTGATGTAAGCTTCGTTATGATTGCATCATCCATGACTTCTAGGAATAACATGATGTAATTCATATCATGTATGATGCAATACCAGCTTCAGATTGCATCATTCATTGTTTTGCCTAAAAAGCAAGTACTGTCCAAACCCAGTCATAGATTTATTCATAGATCCAGTCAAAGATGTATTTTAGTCATTTCTGGTTTAAATTGAGATCCCTTCCCTTTATAACTCACTTATCCTCCGCCATTCCCAAGTCAAGGGTCATATGTACTGACCCAATAGGATATCTTGAAAACTAGAGCCAATCAACAATTTTAAGCATCATTTTCGTTCTCAGTGACCCAGAATTAGTAAAGTTTGACCACATTTATTTCAGAAGCATTTTGGCTGTAGAGCAGTGTAATCATCAAGTGATCCATTCCCTGTCACTCATTCCCAGCTTCTGACAAACAGACACTAGGAAGAGGGCGGGTGCAAGGATGTTTCGCGCCCTAGGCGAAACTTCCACCTTGCTCCCCCCGCCCTGAGCCCTGTGGCAGCTCTCCGCCCCCCCTCCGCCCTAAGATGCCCCCCCCAAAACAGCTCCCCCCCTCCGCCCTGAGGTGCCCCCCCGCGGCAACTCCCCCTGGCCCGGGGAGCCGTGCAGCAGCTCCCCACCCCAGCTCACCTCTGCTCAACTTCCTCCCCGAGCACACCGTCGCTGCTCCACTTCTCCCACCTCCCAGGCTTGCGGTGCCAATCAGCTGTTTGGCGCCGCAAGCCTGGGAGGGAGAGAAGCAGAGCGGGATGGCGTGCTCAGGGGAGGAGGTGGAGCAGAGGTGAGCTGGGGGGGAGTTCCCCTGCATGCCGCTCCTCCCACTTGCTGCAGGCGGCCCTCCCCGCACCCCCTTGCCCCAGCTCCCTCCGCTTAAAGGCCGACGATGACCGGGGCGGCCGAAGATCCGGCCACCGCAGTCGCTGCCGAAGGACCCGAAATGCCGCCCCCCAAATGCTAGTGCCCTAGGTGACCACCTAGGTCGCCTAATGGGTTGCACCAGCCCTGGCTAGGGACACCATCCCTTCCCATCTTGGCTAATTGTCATTGATGGACCTATCCTCCATGAATTTATCTAGTTCTTTTTTGAACCCTGTTATAGTCTTGGCCTTCACAACATCCTCTGGCAAGGCGTTCCATAGGTTGACTCTGTGTTGTGTGAAAAAATACTTCCTTTTGTTTCTTTTAAACCCGATGCCTATTAATTTCATTTGGTGACCCCTAGTTCTTGTGTTATGAGAAGTAATAAATAACACTTCCTTTTTTTACTTTCTCCACACCAGTCATGATTTTATAGACCTTTATCATATCTCCTCTTAGTCATCTCTTTTCCAAGCAAAAAGTCCCAGTTTTATTAATCTCTCCTCATACGGAAGCAGTTCTAAACCCCTAATCATTTTTGTTACCCTTTTTTGAACCTTTTCCAATTCAATATATCTTTTTTGAGAGGGAGCAACCACATCTGCATGCAGCATTCAAGATGTGGGCGTACCATGGATTTATATAAAGGCAATATGGTATTTTCTTTCTTATTATCTATCCCTTTCTTAATGATTCCCAACATTCTATTCACTTTTTTGACTGCCACTGAATATTGAGTGGATGTTTTCAGAGAACTATCCACAATGACTCCATGATCTCTTTCTTGAGTGGTAACAGCTAATTTAGACCCCATCATTTTACATGTATAGTTAAGATTATGTTTTCCAATGTGCATTACTTTGCATTTATCAACAATGAATTTCAACTGCCATTTTGTTGCCCAGGCACCCAGTGTTGAGAGATCCTTTTGCAGCTCTTCGCAATCTGCCTGGGACATAACAATCTTTTTGCCACCTCACTGTTTACCTCTTTTCCCACATCATTTATGAATATGTTGAATAGGACTGGTCCCAGTACAGACCCCTGGGGCACACCACTATTTACTTTTCTGCATTTTGAAAACTGACCATTTATTCCTACCCTTTGTTTTCTATCTTTTAACCAATTACCAGTCCACGAGAGTATCTTCCCTCTTATCCCATGACAGCTTACTTTGCTTTAGAGCCTTTGGTGAGGGACCTTGTCAAAGGCTTTCTGAAAATCTAAGTACACTATATCCACTGGATTCCCCCTTGTCCACATGTTTGTTGACCCCCTCAAAGAATTCTCACAGATTGGTGATGCATGATTTCCCTTTACAAAAACCATGTTGACTCTTCCCCAACAAATTATGTTCATCTATGTGTCTGACATTTTTGTTCTTGACTATAGTTTCAACCAGTTTGCTGGGTACTGAAGTGAGGCTTATCGGCCTGTAATTGCTGAGGTTACCTCTGGAGCCCTTTTTAAATATTGGCGTCACATTAGCTATCCTCCAGTCATTTGGTACAGAAGCTGATTTAAATGATGGGTTACAGACTACATTAGTAGTTCTTGCAATTTCACATTTGAGTTCCTTCAGAACTTGTGGGTGAATACCATCTGGTCTTGGTGACTTATTACTGTTTACTTTATCAATTTGTTCCAAAACCTCCTTTAAGGACACCTCAATCTGGGACATTTCCTCAGATTTGTCACCTAAAAAGAATGCCTCAGGTTTGGGAATCTCCCTCACATCCTCAGCCGTGAAGACTGATGCAAAGAATTCATTTAGTTTCTCTGAATGGCCTTATTGTCCTTGAGTGCTCTTTTAGCATCTTGATTGTCCAGTGCCCCCACTGGTTGTGTAGCAGGCTTCCTGCTTCTGATGTACTTGAAAAAAAATGTTTGCTATTGCTTTTTGAGTTTTTGGCTAGCTGTTCTTCAAATTCTTTTTCAGCCTTCCTAATTATATTTTTACACTTCATTTGCCAGAGTTTATGCTCCTTTCTGTTTTCCTCACTAGGATTTTACTTCCACTTTTTAAAGGATGCCTTTTTGCCTTTTACTGCTTCTTTTACTTTGTTGTTTATCACAGTGGCACTTTTTTGGTTCTCTTACTATGTTTTTTAATTTGGGGTATGCATTTAAGTTAGGCCTCTATTATGGTGTCTTTAAAAAGTTTCCATGCAGCTTGCAGGGATTTCACTTTTGCCACTGTACCTTTTAATTTCTGTTTAACTAACCTCCTAATTTTTGTGTAGTTCCCCTTTCTGAAATTAAATGCTACAGTTTTGGGCTGCTGTGGTGTTTTCCTTGCCACAGGGATGTTAAATTTAATTATATTATGGTCACTATTACCAAGCAGTCCATCTATATTCACCTCTTGGACTAGATCTTGTGCTCCACTTAAGACTAAATCAAGAATTGCCTGTTGCCCGGACTAGCTGCTCCAAGAAGCAGTAATTTAAGGTGTCAAGAAACTGTATCTCTGTATCCTGTCCTGAGGTGACATATACCCAGTCAATATGGGGATAGTTGAAATCCCCCATTATTATTTTTTTTTTTATTTTAATAGCTTCTCTAATCTGCCTGAGCATTTCACAGTCATGATCAACATCCTGGTCAGGTGGTCGGTAATATATCCCTACTGCTATATTCTTACTATTAGAGCATGGAATTTCTATCCATAGAGACTCTATTGTACAGTTTGGTTCATTTAAGATTTGTACTTCATTTGATTCTATGCTTTCTTTCACATATAGTGCCACTCCCAACCAGCACGACATGTTCTGTCCTTGTGATATATTTTGTGCCCTGGTAATTCTGTGTCCCATTGATTATCCTCATTCCACCAAGTTTCTGTGATGCCTATTATATCAATATCCTCATTTAATACGAGACACTCTAGTTCACCTATTTTATTATTTAGATTTCGAGCATTGGTATATAAGCATTTAAAAATGTAGAGAGATCCACAACCTTTGCACCAGGCAGGCAAGTCACTCTGCGGTTCTCCTGGTCATCGCAAACCCAGCTATCTATGTTTCTAATGATCATAGCTATTACCTGTCTCTTCCTAATAACTGGAATTCCCTCCCCTGGAGAGGTATCCTCAGTGCGAGAGGATACCACAACATCATCTGTAAGAAGGGTCCCAACTATGGGATCATTTCACTCTGCTCCAGTTGGATGTTCTCCTTCCCTGAGACTTTCATCCTCCTCTGTCAGGCTATCAGACTGGGGGTGGGACCGTTCTACTGTGTCCTGGAAAGTCTCATCTATGTACCTCTCTGTCTCCCTTAGTTCCTCCAGTTCAGTCACTCTGGTCTCCAAAGCCCATGCATGGTCTTTTAGGGCCAGGAGCTCCTTGTACCGAATGCATACATATGCCACCTGCCCATAGGGCAGGTAATCATACATGCTGCATTGGGTGCAATAAACTGGATAGCCCGCACTCTGATGCATTATCTTTTTACTCATACAGCTCACTGCTTTGTTGTTTTGTTTTTATCAGGGGTGTTTTTGGCTTTAAGTTTAACTTACTAGAGGCGAACCCAGGACAGAATATACAGATCTGGGCCCAGAGTGTAAACACACTCAAAATTCAGTGGGTGTCCACATCCAGAGCTGTAGTTCATCCCATTGTAGAAAAAGCCCCTGGACATAGAGTTAGGATTCATTTCAATACATCTATAAGTGACCCAGTCATAGATTTAGCAATGTGTTTAGCAGCTACTTCAAAGGAATGATGGTCCAGTGGGCACAAGTCTGTGAGACCACATTCACTTCCTTGCTACCAGTAGGTGTTATGTGTGACTTTGGGCAAGTCACTTAGCCCCAGGTCCCTAAAAGTATTTGAAATCAATGGGAGTTAAATACCTAAATATCTTTGAGGATCTGGGTCCTAGTTGCTCTGAGCCTCAGTTCCTCATCTGTTAAATGAGGATAACATACATCCCTCTTCACAGAGCTGTTGTGAGGATAACTACATTAAAGTTTTTGTGGCACTCAGATACTATAGCAATGGGGCCATATAAGTACCTTAGATATTTAGTATAACAATGAGCTTATTTAAAGTAGACATGGGTTCAACTAAAACCTCAGATGCATATGCCAGGTACTTGATGAAACTAGGATCCAAGTGTGGAGTTTGCCAGAAAGCAGATGATCAGTGGGAGGATTCTGGGGGAGAAGTTGTTTGTACTTTCATGCTGACACCTCAAAAACTGAAGAGAGGATTATCCAGAGATCTTCTCTGATGAGAGATATGGGGGAGCGTTCCAAGTCCAGATAAGGCAGTGGGCTCATTGTACTCCCCTGACCATGCAATAGCCAATGTGCAAATGTTCTGTGCTGCTGGCAGGAGCACTCAGTGCAAGAGGATTATGTGTGGGCTGCTATTTTCCAGAATATGGTCAGATTATACATATACTCTGCCAAAGTAGCCTTCCTTTGTAGGGAGATGCCAATTTTTGTGTTGAGAGATTAATAGCTATTAGGTTATGTTACACATTTGTACTTACATGGCTGTATGTCAGACAATTGAGTTATACCACAATGGAATTACCTCAACAAATTAGAATGCAAGGATGCTATATCATTAGTGATGTATAACTATACTGTTTATTTTCTATTATGCAAGTCTCTGTACTCTGGCTGGGGGTGTTTTCAGATGTGGATGCCTAAATCTAAATCCATATCGAGGCACCTCAATACATGACATGATTATCAGAGGTGTTCTGTTCAGGCTGCTTTCTAAAGGCATCTACATATAGATTAAGGTACCTAATTTTAGGCACCCAGGTTTGGAAAAGGGCTCTGTACATTTATTTCTCAGTACCTACAGCATGCAAATTCCTATACTCTGGTTCCGAAGAAGGGCTCTGTGTGGCTTGAAAGCTTGTTTCTCTCACCAATACAAGTTGATCCAATAAAATATATTATTTCACCACCTTGTCTCTTTAATATCCTGGGACTGACACGGCTACACCTGCACTGCATATACTCTGGTTGACAGCCATGATCAGCCAGTCAGTCAGGAGTTTATTTCCTTCCCTACAATAAGGCTTATCTTCCCAACTGTGTATTTGTGACTGCGCATTGTTTGCTCATATTGGGGAAATCCCAGCCCTTCTTTCCCACTTTGGTTCTGAAACACAATATAAAAATAGTAGTCAATTGTTCTGGAAAAAAAGAGTCAGATCACTTATAGGGAGGGGAAAGTGGTGTGAGGAAGTTGTGGGGAGGAAAAGGCCAAAGAGTTGATGTATTTTAAATATATATTTTAAAAATGTACTTTCCAGGTGTTTGACAGCATATTTTGATTTTAGAGAGGCAAGGTGGGTGAGGTAATATCTTTTATTGGACCAACTTCTGTTGGTGAGAGAGACAAGGTTTCTAGCTTACACAGAGCTCTTCTTCAGGTCTGTGTGGACAAAAGCTTGTCTCTCTCACCAACAGAAGTTGGTCCAATAAAAAATAGTACCTCACCGACCCTGTCTCTCTAATATCTTGGGACTGACACAGCTACAGCTATACTGCATACATTTTAGTTTTTGTTTGTTTTCCCTCATATTTAATTAAATGTGACTATTTACTTTAAAAAGTCAGTATAAATATGATAACTGATGGTGCTTCCTGTTAATTCAATAATAACCATATCCTAGGCTAATAAACTTTGAGACCTTTGGCCTAGGAGTTTATTTGCTATAAATACCTTGGCTTTTGAACCTCATAAAAGGGAAGCACCTTCAAGTTATTGTTTTAATGACCAATATAGTTTTATCAGCCATTGCCACTCAAAAGTTTTTCATTTTTTGTCTCTGCACATAACTTGTATAACACATGCCTCTCTTTCTCCCTTCATGCCCCCTCCCACTAGCCCTCTCCAAAAACCCCTCAAGAAAATTCCCACCACAGAATAATCTTATTAGTTGTGTTCATTCTTTTACATCTCACTTAGGGGTCGTAAACTTGGACTTATCAAGTGTGGACCAATTAAAGCACCAAGAATCAGATGGCCTACGTGCTACTCCATAGCTGTGATATTACAATATTAGAAGTTCAGTAAGCTATCTGCTAACCCTTAGCCATTAAACTGGATTTAATTCTTGAAGCATTAATAATTTAAAAAATCAGGACAAGCAAAAGTCAATGTAAAACTAAACACAAACATTTCTACTTAAATGTATGTGCATCCTCCTCTTTCTTTTTCTGTGGTCTCCTGGCTGCCTCTTTATTTGACTTTGCTAATGAAAGAAAGCAGTGTTGCCAACTCTTGCATTTTCATTGTGAAGGGTTAAAATCCATGTGCATTTTATATAACAAACTGGTATATGGGTTGTGCCAGCTCTTTTCCAGACCCAAAGTCCAGAGTATGTTCAAGGGACCAGAGGCCTAGCAAATAGTGATCAGCTAAGAGAAAGCTGGGGTAAACAGGTAATCTTGTTTTGCTAAAATAAGCCTAGCCAGCAAATTGCCAGATGTTGGAGTAATAACTGAATATTGTGACTTATGCAAAGTTGCAAATAGAACAAAGCAGCCCTGTTTCTGTTGTGTTAGTTTCTTTTGTAGGGAGATGTTCTTCCCACACTCCAACCTTGAGTTCATGAAGGGTTGGAACATGTCAGTATAAGATATGGCATCCTCCCACCTCCCTTTCCCAGGGACCAATGCCTGACTTAAAACACAAAGGAGACAATTTTTATTGCCATATACTTTCACTGTTTCTTTGTTTTAACCCCTAGGAATGTATCTGCTGGACAATCAGAGGAGCTACTCCATTCCTATGGACCCCAAATCAGAATTCAACATCTATATTTTATACTAATAATATTTTATCAAAGTATTAACTTGCTAACTTGAAACCATGGGCGGAGACATTATGTAACCTGTTAACCACTGGCTAATGTGCTATCTTGTCTTGCTGCAAAACCTATCCCAGGGTGTGGAACTACCTACTGCGTCACTTTCCCCCGCCCATGGAAAATCCATATATTCTATTGTAATCAATTGATTGACAGTGTCTCTGAGCCTAATAAGCAAGGTGACACTCCGCCAGCGCTGTGTGTAATAAACTCCTATGCTTGACCTCTACACAGTGTGGATTTATGCCTTCACATTGCAAGTCTTGCAATACTCTGCACTTTTCTTAACTCAGTTGCTCCTGGAGTCATGTGATTATATAAGAATCTCAGCATTTATTTATTTTTTAAAGTGAGTTTCTAGTTCTCATGGTTGTGGAGAAAAGCGAGAATATGAACCCCTAAAGGTTAAAAAAATCAGAGGTCAAATAAGAAATGGTTGCAAAAATGCAGTTACAGCTTTAGGAGAGGGGAAAAAACCATCAAACCCAAATGAAATGTTGAATTTTAAATAGTGCATATACTTTTCTCAAAAAATATGGAGGCAAGTGTGGTTATTTAATGAAGAGATTTCTCTTTACTGGCTCAGTTAGCACACTGCTAAAGAAAAGAGTGAAAGAGGGAGGGAGAGTTATGAGAATACTTTTTAGAGGTTTGCTAGAGGTTTCTGGTTGATTTTGAAAGATTCCTGGAGGTTGTGGTAGCTAAATAGTGTGTGTCTATAAAATATAATGGCACATCAAAATAATGACTTTATGCACTGGGCAGTGATTTCCCGCCGCTCTTTCTAAACTAATTTTATCTACCTCTATTTATCTTTGTCTATTTATTTTTTTTACTGACACGTATCACCCTGATATCTAGGTATCTGGTGCACCCATACAGATCACAATATAGGTCTAGGACCAGAGAGCCATACAGAATTAAGAAGTATAAGTACACAACAAAAATGGTATTATATGTCTCTTCCTTTGGGAGCAGGGGTATCTGAATTTTAGAGTTTCTTTGTTTGATTGGGGGTGCTTCTTTTGTAATTGGTGTTGGGTTTTTTACACGTGATGTTCCTGGGGAAAAGCTTACTCAAAATCTGTATTTACAATTGAATTTTTAAAAAGCTCTGATTTTTATTTTCATTTTTAAGCTTGAGCACTTTAAGTATGTGTGTGTGCGTGGGGTAGGGGGAAGGGAATCCAGCTGACTTGTAAAGACAAATTATTTAGGTCTGAGTATGATGTGAATGTCACATCTAATCCTCTTGTTGCCTGTCTGTGCTCAGACATATGACAGCAATTGGAATTGTAGTTCTTAGTCTCAAAAGGGTTGCAAATCCCCGGTGTAAACTAAAACAAAGCAAAGCTGAAACTCAAATATAATGGAAAAAGCAAAACCACAAAAGGGTAAGTTGCTGGCCACTGCTATATATTATTACTTTTTCAAAGACTACACATTTTAGACTATCAACAAAACTGACCTATTCATTTTTTTCCTCCTGCCTGACAAATAACAGTGTGTTCATTGCAAAATCTCTGTTACTGAACAGTTTTAGTGGCAAGTGCAATCCTTTATGTGGTAGATATATACACAGCTGTATACTGTAGAACTGGTGATGCTAGGCCATATCCCCAGCGGGTGTAAATCAGCATCACTCTACTGAAGTCGTTAGAGCTGCCTACACCCTCTGTAAATTGATTTTTGCTATATTTTCTGATTTGAAAAGTCATAAAAAATTACCTTGTAGAAATTACTTGAAGAAATAGAGTTGCAGAGGCTGGCCAAAGGTATGAAAATGACGTGACATGAATGGTCAGAGGCTTCTATGCTAAAATAAACAGTTCTACAGAATTTGATAATGGGCATCCCCATGCAGAATGCAGACAAGGGAGGTGACTTGCATAGGATGGCAGCGGGGTGAGAAAAATCATTTAAAAAAAAATTCTATAGCAAAATTAACCAACTTTTTGCTTTTCTTCTTTTATCTTCTTTCTTTTTGTAGTTGTGATTTTTAGATGTGCTATTTCTTCTTGCGTGTATTTATTTTATTCTTACCACCTTTATTTTTTGCCCTGCAACCCCACGCCCCCCAATTTTAATTTCTCCATTGGCTTTAATTAAAGTGGCCTGAAGCTCATGAGCTTTTAAAAACACCATAACCTTGTTTGCGGAGGCTAGATTTCCCAAGCTCTTAAAATCCTACACAATATAGCTTAAATGGCAAAGTCCCAAGCCTTGGTGCCCCATGACAAAAAGTCTAGTAAAAGAGGAAATTCACACTGACATCTGTATATTGTGGTTTTGTCACTTTACAGTTTAAAAACACAGTATGGTAGAAGTAGTGCTTGCATACAATGAATGAACGGTGCTTGACAAGTAGTGGAGAAAAGAAATGTACGTTTAATTCCTTTTGTATTGGTCATTCTTTCTACACATGACTCAAGTGTAACTTTCAATGCTCTAATAGCTTAGTATCTACATGGATGTTTTTTAATTCCACAGTAACCCAAGGTGTTAAGAGTAAGTAATTACACTTTTTTGTTTAGCTTATGAACAATAATTTAACTTTTCATAAGTGTACATTTCACACTCTATTAGGTCACATGCTTCTAAGGTGCATTAAGGAACTTGCCTGATTTTTTTTTTTCAATGCTGTCTCTTTTACTATTTGTTTCTATTCCATTGTCGCTAATGGAAAACAGAAGGATCACAGATTAAATATCAGAGTTTAAAAAAGTGGTAAAAGTGTAAAAAGCAATTGTTTGAATATAAAATTGTAAATGAAACACATTTACAAAGTGCCAGCCAAGAGAGTGTGACATATTGAATAAAGCTTCTGAGCTAGAACCTTATCTTAATGTATACTAATAAGAGATAAATTGTGTCTGCTGTAGGCCCTGGAGGCGTCAGTTCTATGGGAGGCCTCTAGGAGCAGGGCTCTGTTAAAATAAAAAGATAAAATCCTATACTTTTTTTTCGGATTTAGTCTTTTTCCCCTTTGCTACTGGTGATAAGGGGCAACAATGCAAAACTCCCCACCAGCTGGTGTTTCACAATGAAAAAGCTCTTGGGAAAACGACTCTCCTGCTGACAAAAGGAGTCTGAATGCCTTACTTCAGAAGACTGTGCTATTTACATAACCACATAAAGGCAAGTTACAATGCAATTAGCCATATCAGGATCACACCAGAGAGTGTGAGAGTTCTTTAAAAAGGTTCCCCCATATACTGTCATGATGGTGCTTTATGCTTTTAATTAAAAGACTCTGTTATTGACTATGAGGCCTTAATTCTCTGGAGTCTAGTGGCGATGAAGTTATAACAGGCGATTTTCTATTTTCCAACCACTTGTAAATTATACCTTGCCATATATAGCAAGGCTCTAAAAATTAGTTGGAAAGCCATTCATTTATTTTCCAAAAGAGAAAACAAGAGTGACATTTCAAAATTAACAAGTATAGTAGCTCAGTCAATAGTCCAACCCTACCCCCATTTTAAAATGGATTGATTATATTTTATATTCAGTGATGAGAGTTTGGCCGATTTTAACTCAACGGGAATCAAAAAGAAGTGACACAGAGATTTAGAAAAAAGATAGAGATCAGGCAGTTTGAAGATCATACTACATTTTTTGTAATTTATTGCTTGAGATATTTTTTCACTACACAATATAGACTAGTAGAGAATGTTGCTTTTGATACAGAGGTTTTTGAATATTTAATGAAAAATTTCAGCTAAGTCAGATTTTCAAATACTTCTGTCATATTCTTTATTGATAAGCATTTGTTGAGTAGTCCAGACAAAATATGCATACTATTCTTTGTTTGCCAACTATTCTTTTTTGCTATTTCCTATTAGCTATTCATTATTCATGATATGTGGGTTGGTCAGCTAAGTCACATGCTATTGTTTCTGTTCTCTGTATGATTGCAATACTTGCAGTAGGAGAATAATGGGTAACAGCTAGGAATAATGAATGCCAAACAACACATTTCTTCTGCAAGTTTTTGGGCACATAATGACTGGTTTTTAAATTCACACAACTTTTGGGATTCATGAATACCATGGATTTCATGGATACCAATAGTTGTCCAAATATTTGTGAATACCAACTAACATAACCTCATAAATTATAGGGCATGAAACAAATATCGTTTGACAAAAGGCTTTTTGTCAAATGATCAGCTCTAATGATCAATAAATAGCAATTTGAGGGCTAAATTGTGCTATGCTGCAAGTCAAGGTGTGATTGTAGTACATGTAGGCATACTCATGCTAGCTTTAGGCTATACCTACACTTGAAGTTGCTCATGTGATTCCCAGCTTGAGTAGACATAGTTATGCTTGCTCCATCAAGCTAGCATGCTAAAAATAGTAATGTAGCCATGGTTGAATGGGCAGTGGTGAGAAGCAGCATAGGCCAGCCCTTCCAGATATCCCCAGGGGTATGTGCGTGAGCTGGTTTGCTGATGCAACCGTTCCCCACTGCCTGTGCTATTGTGGCTACACTACTATTTTAGGTGCACTAGTTCAGTGACAGCTGGTGTGAGTATGTCTGCGCCAACTGGGAATCACACCCCCAACTCCAAGTGTTCACGTAACTTTCATCTAGCTAGCAAGGGTAACAACAGTAGTGTAGATGTGATGGCAAGAGCTTCAGCCCACATTAGCCATCCTAGTATAAGTGCACCAGAGAGCCTGGGTATATACTGAAGTTGCCAGCCTGTGCTGAAGTCCATGCTGCCACATCTTCATTACTATGGTTACCTGTGCCAGCTGGATTAAATCTAGCCTGGGTATGCCTACACATACTACAATCAGACCTTCACTTTCTGCGTAGACCTGAATTCCCTCTTTCTCCGAGAGGAAAGTGCCCTATGCCAGGTCTATACTTGATGCAATATATGTCCCTTGGCTTGCTGGCATAACTGTGCTAGCTGGCACATTGGGAGATTGGGGTGGGGTTAAGGAGGGGATGCAGAGATGCATCTCTGTCCATTTTCTGGCAATTCCTGTCCATTTGCATTGGGAGAGAACATAGCAGTTATGTAGCTGCAATATGGGGCTGGGAGCACAAATAGCCACCTACTCCCTTGTGTAGACACAGAAGTTAGGCCACAGTCTAGCTCCCAGAGGGAGTGGAGGAGTTTGAGGCTTAGAAGAAATTTAACATGATCCATAAACCTCAGTATATGGAGCCCCATTGAAATCCAGAGCTCATTGCAGGACTAGGGGCTTAACTTCAGCTCATCTCTTAGTCAACACTATAAGGTATGTATAATATACGTACAATAACTCACTGGTGAACTGCAGTTGCATTGTGCCACTCAGGTGACACAAAGCAGGCATAAACCTAACTAAACTGGACAGTGAAGATGTGTTTGTAAAGCATTTGGATGCTAGAGTAGCACAAAGACAATCCCAAATGTGCTAAGGAATCACCCCATATGCACAGTGACTAAAGGAAGAGGAGAAGTCGGAGCTGTACGTTGATCTTCTATCCAATGCTAAAACAGAATGATCTTTATTAAAAGGTCAAGATTTACCAGATAGTTACCACACACTAGTAGTAGTGCCTCAGTCATTATCTAGTCTGAGAGTAAGAAGCTAAATGTGCTTTATCTGATATTACTGTTAGCGTAACCCTATTGCTCTGGCATTCCCCTCCTCCCCCCAATCCTCCGCAATCTTCCATGTAATTTTGGGATAAGAGCATTAGACTTTAGTCCCTACTGAGTAAGAACTGCAGGATTTGGGCTAATAGTTTATAATCTAGTAAAACATATTTAGTCTAAAGAAGCCTGAGTGTAAATGTAAGTGAAGCCATCAAAATCTTTCAAGATAGTATCCTCTAGTGCTTTAAAGTACTATAAATTACAACTAGTCTTATCCTTCCATCAATCAGGATTTAAAACTTATCTAAAGATAGTTGATCATAACTGAATTTACCAGCATATGCTGAGGCTTTATTGTTGTACTGCTGTGATTTTTAAGCTGTGATTGTTTATTATTAGACCTTTTAAAATGTAAATCAGTGCCCGCTTCTATAGTTTGCGTCCCAAACTTACACCAGGCCACTTCTGAAGCTATTCTCTGGTTCACTAATCTGGATTTAGTTACTTGAGTGTTGCTAGCCATCTCTCTTGCTATACAAAAGAGTAGATCTTTTTGATGATGATGATGATGATTAGACAACGTTGGACCTTTCTATTTCTGGGATAATTTCTTACAAGAACCATTAAGCTTTAAAAGTAAGGCCAACTCCACCTCTCACATAGAACACACTGGTATATAAGGACTCAGTGGCAGAGCTGTGTGACATAAATATTTTTGTCTTTTTACAGGTTACATAAACAAGTCACCAAAAACATATGCAGTTCAGGGCATCTTTAGGTACAGTGCTTCCACACTTAAATGTCTAGGAGTTAGATTATAGGGCTAGGAGTCAGGAGACCTGGGTCTTATATCTAACTCTGTCACTGACATCATTGTGTCACCTTGGATAAGTCACATGGCTCCCGCGTGTTCTCATTAAGTATTGATGTAACACTAGAATAATAATACTTATCCACCTTTGTGAAGGGCTTAGAGATCTTCAAATGGCAAGCACTATGTAAGTGCAAAGAATTATGATTGTTATTTATTATTAGACAAGAAAACACCCCGGGTAACAGAGCAGGGAACGAGAGCTAAAAGGAACAGAGTAACTTTTGTTTTTGCTGCATATTTCCATTATTCAAACTCACAATGGGATAAAAGTCTACCGTGAAAGAGGGGGAGCAGATTCAGATTATTTCAGGACAAATATACAGAGCAAGGGTTGTTTTTAAAAATATGGGTGAGCAACTAGACTGACTAATTTTTCATTAAATTTGTGGGTTTTGTATGTGAAAATCATTTCCAAAATTGATATGGGTTGGTATTTTTGGCTCAGGGAGGCAGAGGGTGTGATAATATACAATGGAGATCAATGTCTCTTACAGTGAAGATGAACACTGAGATTTTTGATCAGTTTTATTTTCTTGTTTTGACCCTCCAGTCTGTCTGAATTTCCTCTCTTGCTGTTCTGATCAATTATCCCTCTATCAATCCTCGTATCAGCTTCCTCTTCCTTATGGCATCAAATTTAGGTTTCTCAATCTCACCTATAAGGCCTCTCTCTTCTGCCTCTATATTTTCTCCCCTTGCCTCCCAGTGCCTGTCCAACTCTTATCTCACTTCTCAATCATTTTGTTTTATTGTTCCCTTAGTTGTCTTTATCTACTATTGGCTTCGTACCTCTACCACCCATTTTTGTCCTCATCCACCTGGTGCCCTCTCTTCTCTCCTTCAAATCCCTATTTGAGTCATGATCTTCTAACAGTCCTTCCTACCATATGATCTTCAATAATTTCCCCTGAAGCTTTGCCTTGTGTTATTTGTGTTGGGTCAAATCCTGCTTCCACTGAAGTTATTAGGAACTTACCATGGTAGGAGAAAGAATAGGAGTAGGTTCCTTGAAGAAAAAAAACATGTCTTATATAGCGGAGCAGATAAAAGACTTGTAATAGGTGAGTGGAGGATGGAGAAAGGGTAGAAGACAGGGACAAGATATCATTAAAAAAACCCAATGCAGCAATGGTGCAGTGTAACAATGTAATACCTCAACCAATTTAATAATAGCCAAATGGTCTCTGAGATTCCTCACTGTGTATGAAACCAACATAAACATTTCCTACTATTACTGCAATAAAAATGATGGAATACGAGCAGATATCTTAATATCTAAATTGATCTGTAACTTAAAATTCATTTACAAGTTTGAATGTTTGATAAGGTAAAATATATTATTTGCTCTCATGGAAAGAGCAATATTTTTCACAGTAGGTTGCACTGTTGCTATAGATCAATCAATATAAACACTTAGCTTACAGTCTGAGGTAACAATTTACTGTATAAGATAATTAAATACAGACAACATCTCTGCTGTTCTATTTTTAACCGAAACATTTACCTTAGCAAAACACAGACAGCAGAAAGAAAACTCCAGGAAGACAATTAACCACTTCTTTATCAATAGTAAAGGTGGCAGTGAACTTTTTCCTTGGAAACATGGAAACATACAGAGCTGGTTGCTTGGGGACTGTAGGTTTGATTTTTGAATCATAATTGAAGCAGATATAGAAAAAAAAAAAGCAACAGATCTACACCTCCAATCTTGGTTTCCAATTATTAAATACTATCACCAATTTACTAAAAATAAACCAGTGATGCTGACAATTAAACTTCTACTTTCCTGTGTTTTGGCCATCATCAACAATGTAGAAACATAAAAAAAGGAACTGAGAAGCATTCAGGACTTAGCTTTTTAACACAATGTGATGAACACATACTGCTACAGTTGTTTTGTCTCTAATGGCGTTATACAAGCCTACGTGAGAGTTGTATTTTCCCACCATATATTTAAAATTACTTTGAAGATTTCTTATATCAGTAAAGTTACATATAATTCAATACCATCATTATAATCTTTCATCTTAAATCACCACTATATGATAGAATAGATGGCTCAAAGAATTTTTTAATGCGATCAAGCACTTTTCACTTCTAGGTCATGGTTTGCACCCCATCCAGGTTAACCGTAACAAAAGGTCATAGTTCTATGATGCCAGTACAGAGGCCTATGTGAAATGAGCAGGTGTCAGTCCAGTTCCTAGTAGTCACAAGTAAACATTAAAACAACCCAACAAACAAAAGCATTCTTACTGGCATTCTCAACAAAAAGACATACTGAGACTCCTATGCCTAGTGGCACATGAAGCAACCCATTTTTCCCACTGTTGTCTATCCAGAGCAAGATGTTTGACTCCACTGTCAATGTTTCCTGGGATGTCATGTCTGCCCATAATGGATTCAATCCAGAATTATCATCATTAGCCTGTGCATTTAGACCTCCCATAAGGATAATAATGTCATATTTATTGATCTTGCCAATGATGCTCTGTAATCTTTCATAGAAACAGTCTTTGACCTGTTCCTATTTATTGTTTGTTGGTGCATAATGCTGAATGACCATGACTTCTGCATGGTTCATCACAAAGTGAGTTTGCAGGTTCCCATTCCTTCAGTGCTTTAGCAGCTTCTTTGTGCAATAATAAGCCTACTCCTTCATAGTAGGATTTAAGAAGTACATTGTTCATCTTTGGCTCATGCCCATATTCGTTATCTTTGCTTTTAGTCTCAAGCCACGGCTCCCATAACCTATTTGTCATTTTGCTTGGACTGATCTTAAGGAAGGTAACAATTTGCACATCTTCAGGAGCACAAAGTCTTATTCAGCTATCAGAGATGACATTACTGCACAGCTATAAATATATGCATTCTCAGTGTAACAGTAGTGGGTGCACTGATCACAAGAGAGGAAGTTAGTGAAAGCCAGATCTTTTTCTTTCTCATCACAAAGTTCAAGAGTGGAGTTAATGAATGGTTTTCTGAAGTGGAAATCTACGTTGTCAGCCAAAGATAAGGCTGCTTACATAAAAGAAGTACATCAGTAGTTTCCAATTTTACTTGTTTTTATTTAGTCCAAAAGCTGTCAGACTCCCCTTCAGGGCTTCAGATGTATTTTTAGAAAATTCTAAACTAGCATATCTGTCAAGTGACTCCTATACAAAATTGTAGATGCATGAGCAAATGGAGAGATGAGCAACACAGAAGCTACTAGAAGTCCCCCCAAATGTGCATAATCCTTATCTTTTCTCCTGTACACACTGAAGCTTTCTTCTCTAATACAGTATCTGCAGATAGTATTTCTTTGTATAAAAGCTCTCTGTGTTTTCAGGAGGCAGCTGTTGAAACTTACAGGGAGGATCTTAGGCACTAATATTTAATCTTTATTATTTTGCTGGACTTTTGAAGTTGTCTAGTGAACTATCTCTAAGAAATCCGCTAGATTTGTCACCATTTTGGCTGACAATTACTTATTGTCTTCCAAAGGTTTTCTTCACTAAACTGATGTTGATGATTATCTAGATGCAAGCACATTAACACCCTGTGAGAACTAATGGCAATTGTCACTCCCCATACATTTATTTTTATAAATTTAATATTTTATTAACAGTTTTCTCTTCTTGAATTTTCTGAGAATGATGTGTTCTTGGCATGCCAGTGTCTCTGTTCAATCCATGATTTTTAGTGTCTAGAAGAGTAATGAATGAAAGCTCCCAGGCTCGTCTTCTGAAAGACATTTTCCATGGATTTATGGCTTATTACAACAATCTGTAACCCACAAACTCCCTCTTTTTGTCCTATGACTGCAGAGGTATTAATGGCATGGGCAGTGGGTATCGTAGGCTGGGAGAGGCTGTGCTTCCCCAAACAGCCTGGTGTGGCCCCACCCACACTACACCCCCAGACCTCCTCCTGAAATTCCTGGCACTGTGCCCTGGCCCAGGCTCAGTAGGGTTGGGGTTGGAGCTGGGGCTGGGGCTGGCTGGCCTGCCTCCCATAGGGACTCGGGGCGGCTGGTGCCGGGCCACGCTGCCCGCCTGGCACTTGGACAATGCTGCCAGGCACTGTGGGGCTGGAGGCGTTGCTGCCATGCTGCCTGGCTGCCCAACACACCAGGACTGCGGTGCTGCTGCTGCCTGGTGCTCCGGGGCTGGCCGCCCATTGTTCCGGGGCTGGCCGCCTGGCATACAGGGCTGCCTGCCTGGCATACTGGGGCTGGCCGCCTGGCACACCAGGGCTGGGGGCGCTGCCCGGCACTGGGGCACAAAGTTATCTAAGATTATGTCTACACTGCACAGTCACTTATGGTGGTGTGTGGAGTACATATGCCCCTCAACTTGGGTATAGAAGTGTAGAAGGTGAGACACTACTTAGGTGAGTAAAGTAACGACACACCGGAACCTCACGGTATATACTCTACATAGTTCTCTACACTCTGTCTCCCGTCTACACTGCTGTTTTTAGCGTTACTATCTTTCACTGCCACACATAGCTATACACCGCAGTATAGATGCAGTCTGCTTTTCATGGAGACATATAGCTACATATACCGTACACACCGCTGCTAGCATAGACAAGGCCTAAAATGTGATGCCTTCTCATGTCAGCTCTAGCGGCTAACAGGCTAACATCATAGATCCATCAGTGCTTGAGTTGGGGTTGGTGGTGGTTGTGCTCCCCCTAGCGCTGCCAACAAGCCAAGTTCCACCCATTCCAAAATCAGAAGCCACTTACAATAGAGTGTTCAGATGTTCAAATACAGTCAGGCATTACTCTCTTGCATTGATCCCAGCTTCTGGATTGATCCCAACAACATTACTAACAAGACATTCAGCCTCATGCTAGCTTTTAAGCAGAACTAGTATATTTAGGCCCAACATTTCAAATGTGACCTCTAACCTTCCAGGTACAAAAATGAGCATGCAAAGCTTTGTGTGATTCAAAATCCAGATCTGGGCCTGACTTGCAAATCTAGGGCTTATCTGAAAAGAGACTCAATTGACTAACGTTGTACTAATCTATGTAATATGTGAAGTAAAAGCACATAATGAAACATACCACAAAAGAAAATAAATGATCTACTTAGTAATGAAGAAAGGATTTCAGCTTTAGTTTTTTTTATAAGCAATTTCTTTTAAAAGACAGGGTTGTAACTTAAAAATGTTAACCATTTGCATTTAAATGCACGTTTGTTTTTAATATAATTCCTACAGATTTGCCAGCATTTGGATTTCTTTCCCTTTGAAAAAGACAATCGTTATTCTGTGATTGATAGTACAAAGATTGCGTATATAATAATGGAGGGAAACCTCGCACATATGATTTTATTAAACTCTGTTGGAATACTGTGTTTGCTGCCACTGCTGCATTGTTATACAGTGCAAACATTCAAATGCAGTCACAAATGTATTTTACAATGAAATGCAAATGTGTACTGCTCCAGCTGCCAATTTCTCAAAACTAGTTCTTGTCAATTCAACTCCTTGGGCCGAAGTCATACTCTCTTATGAATAGGGACTAGTTATTTTGACTCTACATACACAATGTCATTGGAATCATTAGAGAGGGGTAGGATTTGATTTGCATGGTCCTCACTGGGAATCAAGCCCCCCTACACTTGGGTAGATGGTCCAAGACTGGATCAGATTTCAGGACACTTGTATAGATCTGCTGCTCTCTGGGCTCTTAATGCCACATGGCAACATGTACACTCTGCCAGTGCCTGCCAAATAAAGATATAGGTGAAGATATTTCTGATGTGAACACTAGTCCACTAAGATCTGAAATGCAACCACCACCTACTTTCACAAAAGCTACTGAACAGCTACTGGACCTGGAGTAGGTTAGAATCAAATGCCCTGTATTCTACGAATGATATTCTTCACTTTCATGCAATCTTTCAAGATAATAAAGCACTTACAAATGTTAATTAATTATCTCTGACTTCAGATCATTAAGATCATGCTGTATTATTCTCATTTACAGTGATGGGGAAACTAAGGCATACAGAGGCTTCATAGAGTTTAAGGCCAAAAAGAGGCCATTGTGATCATCTAGGCTTTGTCTTCACTGCATGCTAACCACATGCTAAACCCTTAACACAGGACACATTTACACATCTATGAGCCTCTATCAGTGCCACATGGCAAGGCAGCCACCATGCTCTAAGACAGGGGTCGGCAACCTTTCAGAAGTGGTGTACCGAGTCTTCATTTATTCACTCTAATTTAAGGTTTCATGTGCCAGTCATACATTTTAACCTTTTTAGAAGGTCTCTTTCTATAAATCTATAATATATAAATAAACTATTGTTGTATGTAAAGTAAATAAGGTTTTTAAAATGTTTAAGAAGCTTCATTTAAAATTAAATTAAAATGCAGAGCCCTCCGGACCGGTGGCCAGGACCCACGCAGTGTGAGTGCCACTGAAAATCAGCTCACACACCGCCTTCGGCACGCGTGCCATAGGTTGTCTACCCCTGCTCGAAGCTATAAGGAAAACCACTAGCTAGGTAGCTTTTAATGTGTATTGTTACCACAAGATTAATGCATGGAAAATGTGCAGCCATGGAGTTTTCACATCAAAGAGATATCATGGTCCTCCAGTCGCTTCCCATAAGCCCATTCTTTGTATTACCTTGTCATCAGCCTGAGCTATCTGTGTTCTGACCAGAAATGGACTACCTTCATATTCCTCTGCTGAGTTCCTTGGCCCCACCCTGTTTGTATTGCTCCAGCTTCACTCATCTCAAGTGTTACACATGCACACAAACAGGGCCGTCCTTAGGCATATGCGGCTGCGTAGGGCACCCGAAAATTTGGGCACCCCTGGGGCTTAGTGTCCACCCTCCCACCTCTTCCTATCCCTGTTCTAATCTGACCCTTCCTGCAGGCTCCCACCACAGCTGGCTGCTGCAGCCTGGTGAGTCTTCCTCTGGAGGGGATTTAGTACTTAAAAGTGAAAAAGCCTTCCAGCCTGCCAGACCTATTAGCACAACACTGAAACTGTTAAAGAGCCATTCAAGTGGTAATGAAGCCATTTAACAGTCATTTGCCAACCCCCAGGTATATATTGTCAGTTTCTGAATTTACTGACAAAACCAGTTGCGCATCACTGTAATATTTACTCAGAACACGTTAGTCTACAGGAGCTTAGTTTAAAATTTGCTTTAAAAATATTTCATTAGTGTGTTGCTGAAGATGATAAAATCACATCTCTAAAAAATTCTTGCATAGATTTTTGGATGCACAATCTGAGTATTCATCTTTAGCCTTAATTGCTTGGATCTTCAGACATATAGTTTTTAAAATAAAATCCTTCAAAATACCACCCTTATCTAAAATACTCATGCGAGCCGGGGCTGCCGTTGGTGCATACGGGCACCAGTTTAATAATACTGCATAGGACCCCATAAATCCTAAGGACGGTCCCGCACACAAACACTCCTGATCATGCTGTTAAAGATGGCGGACTAGCAGAGAAAAAAATGTCTCTTGTCTCATTGGTGCACACTAGGATAAGGCTTTACCAGTCAGAGTAGCAGAGGGCACACTGGATTGCCAATAATCACAGTTGGCACAGACACCCCATCGATGAGTGTGGTGTTAGTGGGGAAGATTGAACCAGCTTGTCCATGTTGAAACAGGCCAGAGTTCTGGAACACCCTGTCATCCTGTTTCCTGCGGATGCATCCAATGTAGGTGCCCAGGAAAATGCCATGATGGTCCATGAGGAATTTCATAATAAAAGAGCAGTATCCTCTCATGTTGATATTTGCTTGCTTGAAATGGCAGGCATAGGATAAGAATATGCATCCCATTCAACACACCTGCACAGTTCAGGAAGCCCATCCATTCAAACCCTGTCATTATTTCAGGAATATTTCCAATGTTGACAAGCCTGGGGAACAGCAGTGTTGATTACCTTGCAAACCTCCATAACCGCTGAGCAAGCTGTAGATTTTCCAGCTCCAAACTGATTGCCAACAGATCTATAGCTGTCTGGGGTTGCCAGTTTCCACAGGGCAGAAGCAATACACTTCTGAACTGTTGTTGGGTCTCTTGTCTGGGTGCTCTTCTGCTCAAGTACCTGGGCAAGCTTTTCATGCCAAGCAGTCACACCATGTAAACTTTGCAAGAGTTTTGGATAAACTCTGGATACTTTCTGTGTTATCTAATCATAATATTTCTGATTTCTTAAAATATGTTTACACGCTCACCCACAATCTGCCTTATCTTAATTAACATGATGAGATTCTGGTATTTGCCAATAGATCTATTTGCTGTTGTACAGCACCTTCACTTTAATAGTGCTGGACTGCAAGCATTTATTGAAACTATAAACTACCGTGTAATCTATCTGATTGTGCTGGTTAAACCACTGCAACAAATTCTGCTTGGTTTTTAATAAACATTGAGTAGTTTAATTGGTTTATCTTAATTGGCAAGAAATATAGATGGCAAAGTCCAATTGCTCTTACTCAAAATATATTATTTTTAAGGTGAACACCACATTTATGGATAGGCCAATGTGTATTTTAAAAGAATATGTTATTAACTTTAATAAATATTGGTTAACGCTATGGAAGTTCCAACTTTTTATGCTTGTGATTATTTCGGATAGCCTTACAACTGTCATCTATCAGGACAGAGAGCAAATTGGGCTAGGTTGTATTTCTCTTTTACTTCTCCCCTATTCTTCCTGTCTCAATACGCTGCCAAATTCCAACTTACCCAGGCACATTACTTTCTACTCACATCACACCTTTGTGCCCTCCTGACTCTGGGCTGCTGAAGGGGTCAAAACAGTCCCTGATGTAATTTAGCCACTGCCCATGCCATTAATACCTCTGCAGTCATAGGACAAAAAGAGGGAGTTTGTGGGTTACAGATTGTTGTAATAAGCCATAAATCCATGGAAAATGACCTGTCCCTGGCATGACTCCTATACTGGGGCTTGTAGTGTGGCATCATATAGCACTGCTTCTTCCCACCACAGTGCCTCCTTGCAGGCTGTTGAAGGCTCCTATATGACAAGCTGAAAACATCAGCAACAAGATTCAACAGTAAACAACCTTGAAGTAGGACACAGGTCAGATTTCATTCATAACTAAATTGTCTTTCTACAGGAAACCAAACACTTCTACTTTTCAGGCAATTCCATTGCACCTACTTCCTGACTCTCCATGTTTCTGCCACCTAAGATAATTTTTAGGAGAACCATTTTTTTCTAGTATTGATGGAATCAAGTGGGCAGAGCAGTTAACATAAACAGAAACATTTATGTTGTACATGTTAGACCAAAACCAATCTGGATTGCACATATAAGTATCCTTCTGTCAGGCCTCAACGTGAACCACTCTATTTGCTTTTTATTCAGGTATTAGTGAAGTACACTTCTTAACCATTGTTGCACTGAAGGCTTGGCAAAAGGGCAAAATACTTTATTTTATTTTGCATAATACATTGTATGTATAGAATTTTAATTGTCCTGTACAATTCTGCCTAAAGACATCCTTTTCTTCAGTTTGGAAAAACGGCGCATTCTTGTGGATACCTTTCAGCATCCAGGAGAAATATTCTTCTTGTACAGAATGTTTTTCCACTGAAGATGCTTTTGAAGGGCTTCAGAGGCAGTAATCAGTCATTGGCACCTTTGTACAGAGGACACTTACCAGTTTACTGTCCTCTAAGTAGATGGAAACAATGACTAGGCAGCACCATAAATTTTGCAGGTTTGCTGTACTTGGAAATAATAATATTAACTTCATTATTTAACTCCAGTGTTACTTTCAATTATACAATGCTTTAAAAGCTATTTTGTGAATAGCTGCTAAAAGAGTTGGACCTGACCTCCATAATTTTTCAGTTATGACCAAAATGCCAATACTGATATAAGGTATTTTAAAAGATATGTAAAGGGGATAAAACATGTATTTCTGCTTTTCTTTGTCACTATGTGATATAAAAAATGGTTTGACAAGATGATGGGGTTTTTCCTCTATTTTTTCTGTGTATTTTTTATTTGAGAAATATCAGGGATTTCAAGTCTTATCTTTCCTGATTTTTTGCTGGTAGACTCTTTGGCGGACTTGGAAAGGGTATTTTCAGATTTTTTAACACTTAACTGATGGAGGTGGGAGTGTTGAATCCTGAGAAAAGAGAGTTCCTATGTATTTAATTACCCTATTTAACAAAACACAAACACAATTCAATCACTTCAGCTCTCAGTTAATCAAGTTTCTCTTCCTTGGTGCATACGATGTCAGAAACTTGATACTTCTATATTCTTCCTTAGAGTCTTCCAGGGCAGAAAAAGCCTGAAATTCTAATGTAAAACAAAACAAACATCTCTCTTTTAAAAAGCACTACCACCTTTCAGGCCTTTTTAATATATCATAAGAAAGCAAGAAAGGCACAAAGTGAAATATTTCCCTGTTGCTGATGGCCTTTAAATGTCATTATTTTATACAGGCCAAGATTGTCCCTGACCTTGAATAAATGCATGGGGCTGAGGGAAGAGAATGAAGGGCTGAGGACAACCTCAGTCTCTGTGTTTTACAGATGCAGGGACTGCTCCTGCCTGGTGCTGCCCTGGAGCACAAAGCAAAAAATTGTGTTAACTCAATTTAAATGATTATATTGTGTTCTGAGATAGGCTATTTGAGTGTTATGTTTCTGTGCTGTGTCTTCTGCATGTGTTATGCAATTTAGTTTTATTTTTTAATGACTTTTTTGTGGAAATTTTATCTTGAATTTTGCCATTTGTCGCTATGATCAGGTCAAAGGCCCACAGTATTCAGTGGGAGTCTTGCCTGCTTGTAAAGTGTGGGGTCATTGTCCATTGAGTAAAATGCAGTCTCTGCTCAGATTTGCTCACAGTCAAAGGATCATATCTTGATCTTAACGCCTAGGCCTAGCAAATGGGCTTGTGACAGCGGGGGATTCCTTATGACAAGGATGGAGAATTTGGAAAAGTCACACCTGAGATTTACTCTAGTTCCATTACTTATCAAAAGGCATGTTCCTTCATACAGAGGGTCAGGGGTCTGTACTTAGCCCGAAGAAAGAGGAGACAATTAATAGGAACAGTTCAGCCAGAGGTGGGTGCAGGATCTGGGACGTGGGCAGTTTGACCTAGCAGTTGGAGCAGGAGTCGTGTGCCAGGCTGGGTCAGACACCAGCAGATAAGAGTCTGAGAAAGGCCAGAGGGCAAACCAGGAGTCAGGTGTCAGGAGGCAGGAAGTGTCAGGTTACCAGGAGATCAGAGTCAGCCAGTAAGAACAGGTAGCACAAGGGAAGCAGTCCTAAGCAAAGGGAACCCAGTTGCCTGGACAACTTGCTGTTCCTGTGCTTGATTTAAACAGAAGCTGGGAGCCCATCAGGACCCCCAGCATTCCTCATCAGATTCTAGAATGGAAGTTCTCTTTCAGAATTCAACTTTTATTCTAGCAATGGTTAGGAGGTTCCTGGATAGCAGGTTGGAACTTACTATCTCCAAAGAGCCTTGTGGACTAGCCTTCATAACCCATGGTCCCTGACAGCCAGTCAATAATTGAATTATGTGATTTTATGTTCTCTGAATTCTACCTATGGGCCATTTTAAAAGAGTATGCAGCATTCATGTCATTTTGGTTTAGATTGTTCAGTGACACACACAAAGTTTTATTACATTTCAGCTTTCCAGCTCCAAATGCCATAGTTAGGGCCCAACCCTGTAGTTCTTAGTCAGGCTCCCATTGACCTCATTAGAGCCTACACGGGTTATAGCTTGAATAAGGATTGTAGGATCAGGTTTTTATTAGTTGACCATCAAATGTCACATTTCTCCAGTTAGATGAATCTCAAATGTTTATGCAATGATGAAATCACATGATTCTTAGTGATCTGATAAATTGATTTTACATAGCAATATGTGCAATAAGTGCATTTGTTTTTAAACAACCATGGTTCATTCCAGTGTTAGAAAAATATATTTCTTCCTCCCTTTTTCCTTCCTCTTTCATTGGTGACAAGAAAAGAGCACAGGTCAGCCACTCTTGTTTATTATGACATCCCACCTATACATGAAGGAACAGATTAAATATTTAGCATATTCATTGTCCTCTCTCTTCCTAAGGACTGTCAGAGGAAAATATTTTTTTTTATTTGCATAAAGTATATCTGTTAGGATTAAAATGTCAAATGCATGATTCTTCACTTGAAATGTATAGGTTCTGAAACTTGTTTTTGAATAATTGGATTGCTATCACTGTGTTACTATGGAAATGAAAATTCTGGAATTGTATTTATAATATACGCCTTTAGTGAAGCCTTCACACAGATTTCAGCTATATCCTGTTATTTAAATGAAAAATACATGCAACTTACTGATTTTAAATGATTTTACAAAATGACACTGCATTTATTTATTCATGTTCTGGTTTTTTATATCTGTTTTCAAATGTTTTTCAATATTTCCATATTTCATCACTTAATTACTTAACGAAAACACACTATTTTAAATTACTTAATGAAAACACACTATTCTTGGATAGCTTTGGACAAAAGCTTAGATTCACGCTGGAAAATTTGGACTTTAAAATGGGGCTGGAAATCTTTTAAGAACAGGTTTTATGTTACCAAATGTCATTAGACAGTTCAGAGAGTCTGAGGAATAAAAGGGTGAAAACAAAGGAATTAACTGAAATGATATAAACTTCAAAAATTAGGCATGGTTTTAGATAAGTGAATAATTGCCAGGGATAATCTATTCACCCAATTTCACCTGTGTTTTTCTGTTATCACAATAACTAAAAGCAGATTGCAATTTCTTCTACATCGCTTTATTTTAAAAATTGAGTGTTCAGATTATTTTGCAATTTTTATTAACCCTGGATTTATCACAAGCAGTTCTCTCTGAGAATTTGCTAATCAAATTGAGTTGGTTAGCTATGACTGGTTAGTTATATCACACGGTTTTATTTCTTTTGACTAGATAAGTGCGCACATGCAAATTTAAATTTTGTTTCTCTGAAATTTTGTTTACCATGAACATTCAGTAAAATTTGATTGTATGAATGTTCATGAAAAACAAACCCACTAGAGTTTCTGGAGCATGGTGGAAGTGATTATTTTAAATTGGTTTTGCATCATTTGCCAGTTTTGGCCAAAGATCTTTACCAGCTGATGGCTGCTGGGCAACGTAGGTGAGGTTGGTTGCTGTTCTCAGTTTAGTTTTTGGGTGGACAGATAGCATATCAGACATTCTATCATCACCTCCCTTTTTTTTTTCAATCTTAAAAGAAAATCTATCTAGGTATTTATGTGGGCTCTGATCTGCTATTTAAACCATGACACTGAGCTATGCAGAACCTGCAAATAAAGAAATATTCTGATTTCATGAACTGAAAAGGGTTTAACAATGCTTTGGGCATATTGTATGGCATAGCCAACTGTGAACCTTACAAATAGGAGGTAGAGCCTTATTTTTCAAAGTAAAGCTGAGGGAGTAGGGAGGCAGGACATTTGAGATGGTGGAAAATTTGTCAGCGAATAATAAACTTGCGGAAAAAAGCATTTTTGGGGTCACCAAACCTATTAGCAAATTCAGGGTGAATTTGGTGAATAGCTTTGACTGAAAAAAAATGATTTTTTTCCTAGATTGCTATCTATCTATCTAAGCACATAAATAATATTACCATTTCATTTCCAACCTATGAATTGTGGTTAACTCCATCATTGTTGGTATACACTTAGTGTATAAACAATTCACAGCCAACAAAGTGGTATGGTTTAAGATCTCTGACTAAGTTCACACTTTGCCCAATGTCATAGATGCACAGCACCATATAAACCTTAATGGAACAAGTCATGAAAGGGGCTGATTGTAGGCACATTTACCAGATTAATTGTGGACCAATGGGGCATACTACATGACGATTACAGCTCTCTCTTGATATCATTCCAAGAAGCATCTGTCAACTGTTGGCAGACACTTTCAAAAACAAGATGCCCTTTGGATTTCATAACCAATGTACCACAGCCAATATGCTGCAAGAATAAAAACTTTACCTCCCAGGGTCTGTCTTCTGGTTTTATTACAACCAAACATTATACCAGTGTTGTAAGGGCAGTACTTGGGGGCCAATTCGCGCATGTGCCATGTTTTGTCCACTGTCTGAACCTGCTGCTGCATGATTTTCTTAAGAATGACTATTGTCTTTAATGTCTTCTGGCACCAAGACACAAAATCTCACCCATTTGAGTCACTCTTTAAGAAGAACCGTAAAATTCCTGGGAACTGCAGAAGAAAGACAAATTACTTTTGGAGAAATTAAAATAAGAGGGTCCAGCTCACTGGAACATGATGTTTTACATGCTGGAAAGGTTGGCAGAATAGCAAAAAACTAATCATGAGAACAGAGAGGTATGTACAATAGGCACAGGAGAAGGTGCTATTGAAACTCTTATTCAGTGGAGGTTCGTGGAATACTTCTGTGTGTTTTTGCAGCTTTCTGAAGAAACTATACACGATGCCATTGAAAACCCATCTAGTATTAATGAACAATCCCCATTATATGTGTTCCAAGAAATGCACTGAAAACCTTAAAGACAAAAGTTTGGGAACAGTGTAACATTTCTTACGTGAGTGGGTGTTTTAGTTATGGAGTCTGATCATGACAAAATAATTCCATCATAAACCATAACAGTTTAAGCAATAATTTAGCCTCAAGTCTCCCTTTCTAACAGTTCCAATGTGGAAAAAAGGAGTCCAGTATGTGGTTGACTGGAAAAAAAAAACCTAGAGTGTCTTTTCCCCACATCACAGTATTTGGGGTGTAAGACTTGCTATTTGTTTTATGTCCTAAGGTTTTGCATATATTTCTAATAATACAATGAATCACTGATACTGAACTAAATTATAATGAAACCACTTGCCTTTTTGTATGTTTGTAAAGTGGAATATCAATTTAGAGGGCCTTGTCCTGCTAACAGCCTCTCATCCATATCACACTCCACTTTTATTATACAGCCTGAATCAAATGGAGTTGAAGGTGCTCATCATTTAGTAGGATGCACCATATAATGAGTTTTCACTAACCATAAGTGGCTTCTATTATACTACTCCTCAGCAAGACACAGTGGTGTTTGAAGTCATAGTGGTAGGGCGTCCACTGTTGCATATCACAGAATCATAAAATTGTAGGACTGGAAGGGACCTCGGAAGGTCTTCTAGTTCAGTCCCCTGTACTTAAGGCAGGACTAAATATTATTTAGGCCATCCCTGACAGGTGTTTGTCTAACCTGCTCTTAGCAATCTCTAATGATGGAGATTCCACAACATCCCTAAACAATTTATTCCAGTGTTTAATCACCCTGACAGTTAGGAAGTTTTTCCTAATGTCCAACCTAAATCGCTCTTAAGCCCATTGCTTCTTGTCCTATCCTCAGAGGTTAAGGAGAGCAACTTTTCTCCCTCCTCCTTGTAACAACCTTTTATGTACTTGAACACTGTTATAATGTACCCTCTCAGTCTTCTCTTCTCTAGACTAAACAAACCCAATTTTTTCAATCTTCTCTAATAGGTCATGATTTCTAGACTATTAATCATTTTTGTTGCTCTTCTCTGGACTTTCACCAATTTGTCCACATCTTACCTGGACACAATACTCCAGCTGAGGCCTAATCATCGCAGAGCAGAGAAATTACTTCTTTTATCTTGCTTGCAACACTCCTGCTTATACATCCCAAAATGATGTTTCCTTTTTTTGCAACAGTATTACACTGCTGACTAATATTTAGCTTGTGATCCACTATGACTCCTAGATCCCTTTCTGCAGTACTCCTTCATAAGCAATCATTTCCCATTTTGTCTGTGTGCAACTGATTGTTCCTTCCTAAATGGAGTACTTTGCATTTGTCCTTATTGAATTTCATCTAATTTACTTCAGACCATTTCTCCAGTTTGTCAAGTTCATTTTGAATTGTAATCCTATCCTCCAAAACACTTGCAAGCGCTCCCAGCTTGGTATCATCCTCAAACTTTATAAGTGTACTCTCTATGCCCTTATCTAAATCATGGATGAAGATATTGAACAGAACCAGATCCAGAACTGATCCCTGTGGGACCCCACCTAATATGCACTTCCACCTTGACTGTGAACCACTGATGATTACTCTCTGGTTATGGTTTTCCAACCAGTTATGCACCCACCTTATAGTAGCTCCGTCTTGAAGATTTACGGTGCATGCGGTCCTTCATGGATAGCTTGCTCTGTTGGCTGGTGGCCCTGCCTCCTCTTACTATTTTTAAGAGTGCTTAAGGCCATTAGTGTGCTAAGGGCTTCCCTACATGATGGGGTAATTTGCTTTATAGAGGTGTGATTTCTAAAGTGTACTAATGTATTGCTCATTAATTGGTCTGTGTAGACCCAGGTTGTGTGCACTAAAGGTTCCCTACTGTGTATTAATGTAGTTTCAAACAGCACTATATGAAAGTGCACCAGCAAGGTCTGAATAGGCCAATGAATGTGTGACACGTTAGGTTGCTTTAGAAATCAGACCCCTAAAGAGCACATTACTCTACCATGTAGACAAGCCCGAAGTGTAACTGTTTTGGGTTTTGTATAGGAAGGGATGTTCTTACTGAAATGCATTTTATTTTTACCAAGTGACTATGATATCCATGGTCAGTACTCGCAAAGTTAAAAAGGGATGGAACTGAGAGGGACAAAAAAGAAGAAAAGCATCTACATATGAGATGGAGTTAGAAGCCTGAGAAAAAATATTACCAGCATCCTCTTCCTTTTCCATTAGATGATTGTGCTTGAAGTTGTGCAGAGATCGAGTTCAAGAAACTGGAATCTAGCCTTGGTGCTGTAATGTTTTGTGTTGACCACACCTCCACCAGTAGATGGCGCTTTATTCTTTTCTTCATGTTAAGTTGTTGTCTTGTATGTGATTGATTTGGCCTGAGGGAGTTAAGCAGGAATTTCAGTCCTGCTTGTGTGTACTGGACTTGCTACTTGCAGTGTCCCCAAGAAGTCTCTGTGATTCTATATGAGAGTATTACATGTCCTTCTGAAAAATAATGTGGAAAGAGGGAGAAATGGCAGGAGCTAAATCAAAAGTCTGTGTTTTTGTAGTTGTTGTTGTTTTTGAAGGCCAGCACCAGTTTTGATATTAGGGGCTAGGATTTCAGAGGGGTGTAAGACTTTCTGCAGGATGGAACTGTGCCTGTTTATTTGCTTGACTTATTTTTTAATAAAAAATTATGTATGTGGATGCTATAATGGGTTTACAAATCACTGCCATGTAAACTTCAGAAATAAAACAATAATCATTACAATGGTGAGCTTATTTTTTTGTTTAGAGAAACATTATGAAGTTATGATCTTTGAAAAGGGCCCCAGTGACAGCTCTGGAGATTGATGTTCCAGGCATCTGCTCACATCCATGTCCCTTGACCCTGACTTGAATGGACCCTCTTAAGAGAGAGGGAGGGTAGTTCCATATAAGTTAAAACTATTGATCCAGTGATAAAAACAAAACCAGGTGTATAGATATCTGATTATATACCCTGTTTAATGTACTTCTAGTACAGCTGTCAATAGAGCAGTTTAAATAAAAGGATAAGTTGCAGTAATCAGTGTAATTACTTCATATTGCACATAATATGGATGGTCCTAGAGATCATTTGCAAATAGCTTGTGACATGTCTCAGTATTAAAAAATGAGTTGGGAGCTATCTGTTTGTTATAATATAAGACCTCTGGGGCAGGGGTTATCTCTTGTCGATGGTTTTTACACCATCCAGCATAATGGTGCCCCAAATCTTAATTAGGGTCTTTGAATGCTGCAATTGTCTAAATTTTTACTACTATTCTAATAATAAATAATAATAATATATGTGTCTGAAAACTGGATAGGGTGACCAGACAGCAAGTGTGAAAAATCAGGGCAGGGGGTGGGGGGTAATAGGAGCCTATATAAGAAAAAGACCCAAATATTGGGACTGTCCCTATAAAATCGGGACATCTGGTCACCCTAAAACTGGAGAATGCCTACTAACATATTAAGTAGATGGATCCTGTGCCACTACTGGATTTGGCCAGTATTGCTATATTGTTGTTTGATTCTCCAGAACAACACTTCTGGGACCAAGGCCAGATCCTTAGCTCGTATAATTCAGTATAGCTCCATTGATGTCAGCTCCTCCCACTCTCTCAGAGTTCGAAGACTAATTAGCTGAGATTATGATATTTCTAATCAATTCTAGATGAACTATACTAAATCATGACCATCTAAATTAGCTTGGAGTGCCTGGAGGAATGTGGGGATTCTTATGGCCAAAAGTAAGTAAAGTGGTAAAAGTAAACCTGTGCCAGTTTCTTTTTACTGAAAAAAATCACTGAATTTTGAAAGGAGCAGTTCAGTCAGAAACCAGTAAATGATGATATTTTTAATTTATAATCATGATGTGCAAGTTCCCTAGATATGCTAATTTGATTTTGTTAATTAGCTTTAACTGCAGTTACTCAAGGTGCTTAAATGATTACTAATATAAGCAGCGGGTTTTTCATTAAGGTTGATCCCATATGTAGTTTCCTTGTATTCTCTCCTTCTCTACTGAAGATTGTGCCTGGTCCTCAAGGGGTGTAAATCAGTGTCACTTTTGGGCTAAGAGGTTACATATAAATTTCAGGAAGAGTTTAGTTTCTGATGCATCTGTGCAACTGTATTTTGCCAGCAGCACAGAAAATGGTCAGCGTGCTGTAGTTCCCCAGTAGTCTCACACTGGGGTAGCTGGCCCAGTAGAGCCACCCCTTGGTTCTGGTCCTCAACTTGCATCCAAATACAGTCACTAGAAAGATGTCTTTGGGGGAAAAAAACCCAACAGCCAGCTTGCCCCTGTCCAATCGAGCTACAACCATGGGCATAATTTTCTGGGGCTTTCATAGGATCAGACTTGGCCCACAGAATCCCTTCTGATGAGCAGGAAGCCATAAGTAAGGAATGCCGCTATGTCCGAAATGGGGAAACCGCCATAAAAGGGCATAAATATGTTCCCCATTAGCCACTGAGGACTATAACCAAGTATGTCATGAATCCCTCTGGCAGGACATTTTGACAGCTATAAAACTCAGTGCCTAGTCTATCATGTCTCCTGGTGGCCTTGCATGTGGGACACAGTGCAGGCCTATGTGATCTTTTGCAACATATGCACCCGCTCCAAGGTGACACACAAACTCGGTTACTTGATTGTGTGCGTGTTCCCTATACCTGCATCACATGTCCACCTATGCTGTGCTGGACGCAGGTATAATGGTACATATACATGTATACCCATGTCCACACTGCCACTACATGACATTAGTGCTGCATTTCAGGGGAGGTATCCTAAGGTTCTGTGCGTCACAGGGAAATGCTCGAGGAACTGCTTTGCTGTGTGTTGTTGATACTGTCCACTGAATTCACACATTTGCCAATGGCAGTTCCTGATCAAGTCCCCTCCCGCCCCCGTCAAATTGAATGGAAGACATGGAACAATGGAATGATGATGTGGTTCTGCTCCTGCTCTTTATTGCAGAACAAATGTTTGTGGAGTAGGCTGTCAGCAAGATGCTGAACGGAATTTGGGGAGACCTTTCTGACACATCAAAGACAGCTGACCTTGAGGGTCAATGACAATTTATTCTGCTCCTATGATAAATACTGGTATTGCCACCATGTGCCCATGGGTGAACCATTGCTTCTGCTGCAGGAGAACAAGCAGAGGGTGGGTGTGGTGTAGGATCACATTGTTTTGAAAACCTGAGATGACCAGCAGTGGCTTCAGAACTTGCAAATGAAGAAACATACCTTCATATAGCTGTGTGAGGAACTTGCCCCAAACCTCCAGCACCAGAACACACTATTCAGAGAAGCCCTACTTGTGCAGAAGTGGGTGGCTATTGCCCTATGGGAGCTGGCATCATCAGATAGCTATCAGTCCATTGCAAACTATTGTGGGGTTGGAAAGTCCACTGTCAGGATAGTAGCTGTGCAGATTTACGAGGCAGTTAACACTGAGATCTACCCACAAGTGGTTGTCATAAGAAAAGTTCCTGAAGTAATAGCTAGAGAGGATGGGGTTTCCAAACAATGCAGGGAGTCATCGATGACATCTGTATCCCAATACTTTGGCTACCAAAATGGGCAAGTGAGTATGTGAACCAAAAAGGCTGCAAGGCAGATTCATAAATACAAACATGGAAAGGTTCATGGCATCACAGTGCTGAGAAGATTGGGATTGTACTTGAAGGGGGAAGAAGGGAATTTATTTCCCAGAAATGATATGGTTCTTTACCGTATGTCTGTGTCAACTGTTGTTTGGGGGCATATCCTCTCCTACCTTAGCTCATGAAACCATACCTTGACATTAATGACACTGGAAAAAAGGAATTCAGTTACAAACTCCCTAGCTTCAAAACAGTTGTGGAGAGTGCATTTGAAAAGCTGAAATCTTGTTGGTGCTGCCTACACACCCATCTGGATGCCAGTGTGGCAAACACTGTTCATATAATCATCACCTGCTGCACATTCCATAACGCCTGTGAGCATGGAGGGGAATGCTTCAATTTCAACGGGGCTCAGGACAAACTCTGGACCAGCAGCTGGATCCAAACCAAGAGGCCCTAGTTTCCCATAGGTGAGGGAACTCAGGGATATCATTTGTTCACACATCTTGGCACAGCTGGGACACAGAGGATTATATCTGCCTGTGCCAAGGGGTGCCTTCACAACTTTGTGCAGCTGCTGGAAAAGCACAGGCACGAACATTGGCATATACTTGTGGGGCTACTTATTTTGTGAGAGTTTTGTTTCCCTGTAGCTGAAGACCTTTAGCTGTTCATTCCTGTGACAATTCACACATTACAGACAATTAGAACAGGGCAGCTCCACAGGGTTAACACCTTAGAGTTGGATTTGTGTTACAGAGGTGGAGGCTGAGTTGTAATGCAGTCATTGCGCAATGCTTCTATCTTCACTGTTTGCACTTGTTTACAAACCTTTGCTATTGGGAGCACTCAGTCTTTCTTAATGGGCTTATCAACATTTGTTTTGGAGTGGTGGTGCACCGATTATTTTTTTTTAACTGTTTTTGTCCGTGGTGTTAACTGACAATAGTAGCTGTTATGAAGCACTAATCCCTACTAAGGTTGAAACTGGGGAAAAGAGGCCATTTACTCACTAGATAGTTGCAGATGCCTGTATTGTTATTTAAACTGTGTTTCATTTTTCTCTATGTGAACCAAGCCATAAAATGTTTATCTACCATGTTCTGTGTTCTGCTGCATATTTGCAACTAGCAATGCTTTCTGTAACCACATAACACTAATTGTACTTTCCCCATCCCTCCCATGTATCCTTGGCACTTTAGAAACTTTTGACGTGAGATTGGGGGAGGGGAGGTACAGACAGAAAAGCATTTGGAGTATGATGGCACCAGAAAGTTATATCATTCCAATTTATGTGCTGTAAATCATGGGACCCAATCCTGAACCTAAAACATCTTCAGTTCATAATACTTAAGAAGGAGGGCCCACACACAAGTCCGGAAACTGTAACATTTCTTAAAAGTACTATATGGAAAGTGTAAGTAAAACATTTTAAAAAAGAGATGGAACCCCTCTTTGTCCTCCCACTGACTGCGGGGAACAATGATCACTTGATTATTGCCTGTTTGGTTCATTCCTTCAGAAATACCTGACATTGGACACTGTCAGAAGACAGGATACTTGGCTAGGTTGACCATTGGTCTGACACACTATGCCTGTTCTTATGTAATGAGGGAAAATTGTTCTTGGGGACAACTGGGGTCACCTCTTGCATGTGTTGTGGGGGCCAGGCACTTAGTGGGATTCAGGGACTCCTGCAGGCATATTGTTCCCCTCCTGGATGTTCGGGCAGGAGGGGGTTCCAGGTGTCAGTGGAGGGTGTGCTCCTGGGAGTCCTGCAGGCTCCTCCTGGTCACTCAGAGGGGGTTGGGTCCTCCGTCTCAGCAGCACTCTGGGTGGCAGCTGGAGCAGGAAAAGCTGGTAATTGTGGTTCACTGAGAAGTGCGGTGGCCATGGCAAAAGACAGACTCCAAACATGTTTGACCACCAGTTCTATCAGCTTCTCCATTAGGGAATGATCCTGTTCCATGTGCCACACCTCCTGCTCCATAAACTAGTTCATCAATGTCTCTTCCTGCTAAAGAGCCCGATACTCCTCTGCCCTGATGAACTCAAACTGTTTCTGATGAGCAACTCTTCCAGGATCCTTCTGGTTTCTCTCTTGGAAGTCAAATGTCCTGCCAGTTCAAAGACAAGTATATATATATATATATATACTATGGAAGACACTGAGAAACCCCCATCCATGCCTTCCCTTTTCATCATTCCAGGAATACAGCTGTTAGACTATCCTCGGTTCTCAGATAACTTTTGCAGCCCATGGGGAAGGAGCAGAGGCTACTAGTGGTAAGATACATGTACTGATATTTTAAAAATTAAAATTTTCAGTGTCTCAAGGCGGGAGATGGGGGGTGGCAGATCCTTCCAGGTGCTATGTTACCAGTTTGCAGTTTCTTCTTTAAAGGCTGCTCTACATTTGGAAAACATAGTTGTTTTCAAGGTTCCAGAATAGAAAAGAGGTGGCTTTCCAGTCCAGTGGAAGAGATCCAGCAATGCCAGCAAGATGTTTCTGCTAACTTATTGATGCATGGAGGGGTTTGGTCAGCTATGAAGGTGGACTAAGCAGATTTGCACTGCTGTTCAACCTCAAGACCCAGCTGGACTTTCTCCTACACCAGAAATTTGCTGAAATATGGTTACAGGACTCAGAAGCAATTTGACTGGATATTGACTATATTCTCAGCTAGCTTATGGAACTTCTGTGCAAAGGGAAATGCAAACCATGAAAACCACCCGCCCCACTCCACCCCTGGCATCACCAAAAATCCTGCCCATGGGCCTGCCTAACAAAGATGATATGAACAGGGAAAGAAAGAGACACACCACAGTGTCAGATCAGCACCGCAAGTTCCTCTCTTCTTCACACAAAAGGACACTACACTGTGTTTATCCAACTGTAAGACCAGATCCTTCTCTCACTTCTATTTTTGCCACTTTGCATCAGTGATTAGTCCACAGACAGGCCAGAAACCAAGGAGAGGGACAGTAAACATTTTGTAATCACCCAAGGAATAGACTATTGTGAATAACTTTCCTCTAATAACCAAAGTGGTCCCTTCCCCTTCAGAACCTAGCCCTGGGCCAAAGTCCATTTAATGCCCACCTGCTACAGCCTCCGTGAAATTTCCCAGTACATATGAACATTCCTGATGCTCTGGGTGAAGTCATGGAGGATGGTGTAGTTCGACCTCACATTGATCACCACCAGGTATGGTTGGTGGGCCAGGTGGCTGCTCTAGGAGCAGGATCCATGTTAACTTGTACTGATCAAAAAAGTGCAGTGTAAATCAGTTAAGATGTGATTAGTGCAGCATGGTACTATGGGGGACAGGGACCTTTATAGATTGAGTAAGGGTCAGGAAGAAGAGGATTCAGTGCATTGTGGGACTGTGGGGTGGAGGACTATTGAAAATCGAGACATGGTACAAACTCCTTACCTCCATCTACACTGCACACTGGGATGGGTGTGGGGCTATGCCACAGCTGAAGGCATGAACTTGCCTCCATCCCTCAGATATGCTCGCTTACTCAGTCTCTACTTACCTTCAGACATGTGCTAATGGTGTTTACATGTGGACTATGGGTGGGGGAGAGTTATGACAAAACCACATGTGTGGGCATGTGTACAGTGGCTAGTACAGATGTAGCCTAAAAGGCAGAGTAAAAAACTCACAGCCCAAGAGAAGGGAGGTTAAGGCAGTTTTAAGCCACCTTTGCAGCTCCCAGTTTTGAGTTGGTCAGGGGCCAAAGCAGTCCCCGATATAAATTAGACAATCCTGAGGGCTTGTCTAAGTTATGGCAGCCTCCTCTAGGTACCCTGGGTACACTGCTCAGAATCACCACAGGGCTGTGTGCTGCATCCCTACCCCTGACATGCCCCTCCAGCTCCCCAGTCTCCCCACCCCACCCCTTGCCCAGCATGCCTCCTAGGCCAAGACTTGCAAGGGATTACTCAGAAGGGAACATGCCATAGTATTCTATAATTCTTACACTGGGGAAGCCTACCCTGGCCGGAACCAGGGTTTTCAATGTCCCACTGTGCCATTCTAGCATACAGGGGACGGGGCACAGGGGTGAGGATCTTACCTGTACAATTTAAGAGAAAAATGATACCCTTTTGCATAAATCTTTATACACCATACATATATACATTTTTATAGCCAACTAGTGCTAATCCATGCCTCACTGTGGTAGACAATGGGAAAATGTGTACAGTAAACCTCATAATAAGGTTCAATCTAATCCAAAATTGAATTTTTTTCAGTGTGGATGAATGTAAAATAGTGATAATGATTGGAAATTGGCTTCTATGTCACAAGAAAAAATGTTAACATCTGGTGACTCCCATCCAAGTCTGACTGAGCACTACTTTTTCAGTTTATTTGGAGTCCTTTCTATTATCTAATAATCTTACTTCAATAATTCAAATTAAATCTAGCTCATAATGACAGATTTTTAATCTAAGATTAGGCTAGCTTCCTTGGTTTGATATAATGTCTCCATCCGTATAGCCAACTTCCATGTAAGTGCAAATTTTTTTAGGAACATAACTTGCCATAGATTGCTGTGGGAACAGTGTATTCAAACCATATAAAGTATAAAATCCTTTTAGATGGAGGACAATTCAAAGTTCAAAAGGACATTTAAAAGAGAGAAAATTATTGTAGGAACAAGTTTTTAAGTATTTTCCAGGCCTCTAATAGCCTGAATAAATTATAACTCATCATAAAAATAAGATTCCATTTCACAGTTTCTCATTTCTTTTCTTTTTTTGGACTTTGGCCAGCTAAAAAGACACTACAGCATCTAGCCCGGCAGGTCTAATTTTAGGCTCATTAGCTTTGTTTCTCTTTATAGGCAGGCACATTCATATCACACCATTTTCCCTCCTCTGCCTGCCTGCTTCATTCTTGAGAGCTGGCAGAGGTTTGGTGGAAAATATATATGTATGTATAAATGACAGTTACCCACTGCTCCTCCAAAACTAGGCTTCCATAGTTCTTTTGTAGCCTTTCAGAGTCTCTCTCCTGAAGACTACAACGGCTGTCAGCCGTTAGATAGTGTAGGCTCAGCATGAAAGGAGAAGAAAGTGGCAACAAAATTTCAGGGCTAGATGAGGGTCTGACATTGCAGGGTACCAGAAATATACAGGGAGCTTGGTCCAAATAGTTATAAAGTTTAGGGAATAGAAAAATAAAAGGATATTTTATAGAGTTCTGGTTTTATGGGGCTCAGCTGCTTGTTTGCCAAACATAATGGATACACACTCGTCCATTTTTGGAGGAAAAACACCCCCCAAACACACTGTGAGCTTCAAATGAGATTATTTTTTTTTATTGTTTGTAAAAGGCATCATCATACAGAACTGCAGCTTTTAAAACATCTAGCCTCCTTACAGAATGTCACAGTGCTCTTGGTTAGTTCTTAAGAAAGAGATCAAAGTCAGATTTTCAGGTCTTGATGTTCCTGTTCACACTGTGTTCTTTCTGTTCTGTCTGCACAACACTGAACAGAACTCAATTTGCCAAGCAAGTGACAAGAGAACACATTTGTCACTACTTTGTTCTTTTATAAACCCATGAGTGCACTCCAAAGGAATACTGTGAAAAAAATGTTCACTGGTTATAGATTTAGGAAGGATGATTTTCTTTAATGGACCAGATTCTACCTTCATGTATACCTGTATAACCCAAACTAATCCACTGGGCCAGATGCTGATGTGAATTTGCATATTTCCATTGGCTTCAATGGAGCCACACTCATTTAGACCAATCAAGGATCCGTGTCATTCTATTTTAATATATTATCTGCCAGATTACTTTAGTCTCCTTTTTTTTACAATAATATTCGGTGCAACGCAAAATAATATACTTGCTATGTTACAACCTGACTGATCCATTATTAAGAATGCATGTCAAAATGCTTTCTTTGCTATTGGGTTAACTAAATGACTTTTAAAGCTAATATGGTTGTCATTATTCGATTAATAGAAGACTAAATGCCAGTTTTTTCTAGGGATTTAATGTATGCAATTTGTTCTCTTTTTAAAATGTTATATTCCAAATAGGGACACAGGAAATACAGCATCATATGAGCAAGATACACTCCTGCAATCTGAATAGAACCCTAAGCAAGAGGCACAGAGCAAGAGAATAAAAGAATCTTTTTGTGTGACAATTGATATAATAGCAGAAAGGTAATTGCCTCCAAGTTTACAAGTTTACAATGGCTCCCAGTGGCTGATGAACATCAAAGCCAACGGCATTACAGGCAGAAAAGCTGAGTGTACTTACTAGACCCTTAAACCCTAGTGCAGAGTCTATCAGAAAGCAAAAATGGTTTAAAGTTTGATTGCTTTTTTAACTTATATTTTATTAAAATTTATAGTATCCTTACATGGAGCCAATCATACATAGAACAGAATGCTGTAATCAGCACTCACAACACAGATAAAATGCAACCTAAGGAGATCCTACAGTTAAACCAAATCTGATGAGCAAACCCAGCTAAGATTTATACTGTCCATATCTGACAGCAAGTCTACACTTAAAACGCTGCATCAGCACAGCTGCACCGATGCAGCTGCATCACTGTAGCACTTTAATGAAGACACTCTATGCCAATGGGAGAACACTTTCCCATCGGCGTAGTTAATCCACCTATCCAAGTGGATTTTTCACATCCCTGAGCGACATGGTTATACTGATGAAGGTCTGTAGTGTAGACCGGATCTGAAATAGTCCAAGTGAAGGAGCAACTCCTTAGAAAAGTCAAAAGTGACAAGAGAAACATAACAAAGTGGAGGTTTGGGAGGGGGGAAGGGGAGAGAAGGGGAAGAAAAGAAGCATAAATGTCTAGAACCTGAGATGTGTGAAGAATTGAGTCCATACTGAACTCTGCTATGAATAACTCCCATGCATATAGTTATCTAGCACACAGACATTATGTTGATGCATGTTCCAGAAATACCATAGTTAAAGAGGTAGGAAGCAACATGAAAGGGTACTTCATTTGCAATGTACAATGACCTCTATCTCCATAGTAGCTTTTATTTGATAATGCCATCATATTTTATATTCACTTAAGCCCAGATCCTCAAATGTATGTAGGTGCCGAACACCCATCAAAATCAATACATTTGTTTCTCTTTCACCATTAAAGATCCCATAGAATTTCAGAAACCATATGCATACAACACAAATGAAATACAGCTATCTCCAGGGTGGAGATGGGCAGCTAGGTAGATGACTTATTCAAAATTTTCTTCTCAAAAGTAGGAACTGAAGAAATGTTCTTCAAGGGTTCTGTGGTAAACCCCTAGTCTTATTAAATATGCCATGGCCAAACACAACCTCACTTTCTAAGGTCTGATATGTACAAGCCACATTTAGCAAAGCAGGTGGTACTCACTTTATCTAACAAAATTATGAAGGGTTGAGTCAATCTCACTGACAGCTGAACCTGTGAGATCAGGCAGTTAAGGTATTGTTAAGCTATAGTTAAGAGCACTAAACGTATCCGTTGGCACCAGAATATGTCACCTTTATTCGCCTTACCATTTATGTCAATGGAAACACTCACAAATAAGGTAGGCACAAGTAAGGCAGGCAGAATCTGACCCTTGATTACTTATATTGATTACTTACCTTTCAGTCTGGTTATTTAAGTCACTAGCTGTAATCACCTTGTCAGTAGAAAATATTCATATTGAATGTGTTCATTGCGAAAAAATATTTGAATGAACTCTTATGTCATTTAAATAAATGGCAAAACTCCCATTGACTTCAATGGGTCAAGGATTTAATCCATTCTTACTAAACATATTATTATATTTATTACATAAATTAAAATCAGTTAATCCATTTCAAATCACAATACATGGGTAGTATGAGAACAGGTTGAATAATTGTAACGTTATGAATAATAGCCAACATAAATTAAATACAGAAATCAGATTAATCAAATAGTAAGTAATTATACATTGCAAGTTGCAGAGAATGACAGAGAAGGTGAGCAGCACATGAGATAAAGACCCACCATTAGCCTGAAACTCTTATTGGTGTGCCCAGAAAAATGAGATAATTATAGAGAGCTCTCAAAAATGCTATTAAGAAACCTAAATTACAATAATTTACCTTCCCCTACAATATTATAAAACAAGGGATATATTTAAAAACAAAACAGATATTCCCAAACATTTCCTCCACCAGGAGCACATATTTCTATGTGTGGTGTGTATCAAGAGGCCCATAAAAAATAAAAGTTTTAAATTAAAACCATAAACTCACTCCAAAAATGTCACCTGAAAAGTCCAAAAGATTATTTCAACAGTGAACTCAGTATCCAATTCACATGTTAAAAATACCCAATAGAAACATCTTGACTGTGAGAGCCATTAGATTTTCCACTGTTGTAAAATATGGTTCAGTCCAACCATCAACAGAGTCCCTCAATAAAATTAAGAACAGGAGGACTTTTGGCACCTTAGAGACTAACAAATTTATTAGAGCATAAGCTTTCGTGGACTACAGCCCACTTCTTCGGATGCATATAGAATGGAACATATATTGAGGAGATATATATACACACATACAGAGAGCATAAACAGGTGGGAGTTGTCTTACCACCTCTGAGAGGCCAATTAATTAAGAGAAAAAAAACTTTTGAAGTGATAATCAAGCTAGCCCAGATAATCATAGCTTGATTATCACTTCAAAAGTTTTTTTTCTCTTAATTAATTGGCCTCTCAGAGGTGGTAAGACAACTCCCACCTGTTTATGCTCTCTGTATGTGTGTATATATATCTCCTCAATATATGTTCCATTCTATATGCATCCGAAGAAGTGGGCTGTAGTCCACGAAAGCTTATGCTCTAATAAATTTGTTAGTCTCTAAGGTGCCAAAAGTCCTCCTGTTCTTCTTTTTACGGATACAGACTAACACGGCTGCTACTCTGAAACCTTTCAATAAAATTAATCCCTTCTCCTTCAGCACATCTGCCTCCCCCCCCCCTTGCATGCCAAATCTTGTCCTCTTTCTGAGTTCTAATATATATACGACCATTCCAGTTCACCCAAACTCTGACTCATGGGGGAAAATGTGCTAAACTTGTGGATTCTACACAACAATGAGTAGAGATTGATACTGAGGTAATATGGGCCCACTGAAATGCAGCTTTTGGGATAAAAAGGCTTTCACTTCTAAATTGTCAGTTAAAATTCAGACCAGGTAAGTAATGACTGAAAATTGTTTACCATCAGATTAGGGTGACCAGATGTCCCGATTTTATAGGGACAGTCCCGATTTTTGGGTCTTTTTCTTATATAGGCTCCTATTACCCCCCACCCCCATCCCGATTTTTCACATTTGCTGTCTGGTCACCCTACATCAGATGACTATTCTGTTGTACATGGGAAGTGAGTTGGTAGTGGTCTTTGTGGTGGTGGTAGGCAAGTGTTATCATAATACCATCACCACACTTAATCTGAAACTTTGTTGACAGTCTCAGGAGAAAGGCAAGGACTGAATGAGCTGGTTGACTGAACTGCCTTTCCTTATCTCTACAGTTGGCCACTCCAGGTCAGTTCTGCACAGTTGCTACCCTGTGCTCTTTGAATAGTAAACAGAGGCCTACAGTCTAGAAAGGATGTCAATCTAGTAGTAGCTCTCATGGGTGCTGTATTTAGCAGAAAATTAATAACTAAGATAACAGAGACATTCCTGAGTTCTAAGAAAGGCCCACAAACTTTCCTTACAAGTCCCCTCTACTTTTCTTGAATAATTTTTATGTTGCTAGGTTGTTCACCATCTTTTATGCTTCTTATTTAAGCTTCTTATCCTCATCACATATTACTGTAGGTAAACCAAATACATCCTAGCAAATGATAAGTACTGAATAAAAAGAAACTTCATGAACAGTTGCAAAAATCTCTGTTGTGGGGGCCAGTGTTTTCAGGGACAACCCAATTCTTTTAATAACAGCTATGTGGTAGAGCAGCAGTACACCGCTACCCCGATATAACGCTATCCTCGGGAGCCAAAAAATCTTACCGTGTTATAGGCAAAACCGCATTATATTGAACTTGCTTTGATCCGCCAGAGCGCACAGCTCCCCCTCCTCCCCGGAGCACTGCTTTACCGCGTTATATCAGAATTCGTGTTATATTGGGTTGTGTTATATCAGGGTAGAGGTGTATATTATTGAGAGTATCCATTATTGAAAATGAATACCTCCATGCTGAGAAGTCACTCAGTTGCAAAGAAAAATTCAGAAGTTCACTGAGAGAGAAAGTTTTTATGTGTTCCCTTTCAGGTTTATACCTAGTCACTACTGGTTAATGGACTCTATCTGACAAAATATTTCTACTTATTCCACAAAAAATTTTGATGTCTCATTCAGCTGAAAGTGGATCTGGGAAATCTCTTGGATTTCCAGGTCCTTAAAACTGCTCTCCTTTCTGATGTGTTCCCTTTGAGATTGAAATGTGGTGCTATTTTGATAATAAAATATTATTAATAATATTGTAATGTCTTTCCAGAAATTATTATTCATAATTGTTGTTTAGATATTTTATTTAGATTATTTTAGATAGTGGACTTAATATCACCCATTGAAATTCCTTCCTTCCAACTTCACAATGTAATCCTGAGGAGCAATTGTTTTGCTGTGTATCAGACTCAATAACTGTCCATTCCATTATTTGCTCTGCCTTTACTTTTTTAAACAAAAGATAGTAAAGTACCTTTCTAATACAATCACTTATTTTCTAAAAACTCCTGGGTTGTCAAGAAGACTCTATAATTTTCACAAACTTTTTATGGCATGTCATGAAAGCTGAACACCAGTAATTCTCTAGATCACAGGCTTTATGCAGGAATTACGAGGTAAAATTCTATGGCCTGTGTTATGCAAGAGGTCAGACTAGACAATCTTAAAGGATCTTCTGGCATTAAAATCAGCGAGTCTATTGAAAAGTACTCCAATGCCTAAGAAAGAAATCCAGACATCAGTGTATCCAGGGACATAGCTCCAGAACTGCTATCCATTCACCCTCAAGACAAAGTCATTCAACCCAACCCACTACTACAATCCTTTGCATACTTTGTGTAAATGTTGCACCATTTATGCTATGAAGAGACATGGGAGGCTATTACAAAAACCTTCATTGTAAAGAGCCCCAAAAAGCTCTCATATTTCACCACCAAGTAAACTTTTTTTCTCTGTGTTCATCAGGAGTTGCAACAGTGAATAAGTTAGGTCAGCTATGGCGATGCAATGTGTCCACCACCTCTGCATTCCTCATGAGAGGCTTGAAAACCCAGATGATTCTTTTACTAAATTGACTAGATATCCCAGGCTAGACATGTTCTAGTTATTTTTAAAGCTCTGGAACTCATGGCTTGCAAGCATACATGATTAGTGACCATGAAGAAAAACTTAATATAGCATGAGTAGATGGCAAATGCCTAGAAGACCTAGATTTTGCTGATGATATTGCTGTACTGAGTGACAGTCCTGAAAATTTACAAAGACAGACAACCTGGCAAAAACAGCAGGACAAGCAGGGCTCAAAATTAATTATGCTAAAAAAACCATCCTTGAAATCAAGACATCAAACAGTAACACATTGGCAGGCAAAAATATAAAAAAAGTGGAACAGTTTGTCTACCTGGGCAGCACCATATTGGCCAATGAAGACCACAAGAAGAAAGTGACACTGAAGATAGGAAAGGCATCCATAGCATTTACTAAACCTACTAACATATGGTAATCAAAGCTATATAGCATCTGAACAAAACTGAGATCTTTCAATTCAGGCATAATATCAGTGCTAACATATGACTGTGAGAGCTGGAGATCTACCAAAAGCAGTAGACAGGAGACTAGGCACTTTCAAAACTAAGTACCTATAAAGATTCTGGGCATTGGTGGGTAAGTCTTCATTACCAGTACAGAGATCCATGAAATCACCAACCAGCAGTTTCCACCACAAATAGAAAAAAGTGTAGGACATATTTGGGGCATGTACTCCACATGCCAACATACAGACTCCCCCATGAAGCTGTAAAGTGGAAACCAACTGATGTGAGGAAATGAGGGTACCCAAAAGAAACCTGAAAAAGAACTCTTAGAAGGGAGGGCAGAACAGTCCATCTCAACATCATAGAACAGATGGAAGCAGCAGCACGTGACAGAGAGGACTGGAAGAGACAGGTTTCTGCCCTGTGCGCCAACATTGTCATGAGGAGGATGTAGGAGAAAAAAGAATAAAATGCCAAGCAAAAATTAGACACAAGGCTTTTATCTACCGTTTGACTCTCTCCTCAAACCCTCTGCCCTCTTTTCCCTTCCCTCTCTATTCAAAATCTGTCTACTTAAAAGAATAAATCAAAGGCATTCTGCATAATCTTCCACTAACTTCCCCATGCTGACTTTCCTCAGTCTGTTCAGACTTCTATTTCCAGCTGCCTATCTGATATCTTCTCCATCATCTTCAATCAAAAAATCATCAGTTCCCAGAGCGATGCCAGGACAAAAAAGGCTAACATGATCTCTGGATTTATAAACAAGGGAGTAATGAGGCATAGGAATAGGGACATAATATTATTTCTATATATAGAGTAGTGAGGCCACTACTAGAATACTTTGTTCAGCCCCGTTGTCCACCTATTAAAAAAAGATGTTAAAAAGATGGGGAGGGTACACAGAAGAATGATTTGAAGGATGGAAAACACCCTTACTATGAAAGACTAATAGATTTCAGGCTATTTAGCTCCTCAAAGAGCTGTTTAAGAGGTGGATTATGGTCTGAAGGGAGAAGGTATCTAATACTAGAGGGCACTGTACTCTATCTACTAATAGCATAATGAGCTCTGATGTCTGGATATTGAAACTAAAAATATTCAAACTGGAAATAACCCTCATTTTTAATGAGGGTAATTCACCTTTGTAACAGATTACCAAGGGATGTGTGTGGTAGATTCTCCATCATTTGAAGTCTAAAAATCTAGATGAGACATTTTTCTTAAAGACATAGTGTAATTTAAGTTATTGAGCTTGATGCAGGAATTACTAGGTGAAATTCTATAGCTTATGTTATGCTCTAGTTTAACTCTGAAGGTATGTCTCCACTTACAGCAGAATGTAGAGTACAGGCTTTGCCTACTCAACCACCATGGGTGTAAATAGCAGTGTAGATGGTGACGCACGGCTTAGGTAACCAGAGGAGCGTGCCCTATACTCCCGAATCCTAGGGTATATAATCTGCAGAGCTCTCTACATGCCCAAGCAGTGCCTCCCATGTTTACACTGCCTTTCCCTGCCATGAGTAACTACGCACCACAGTGAAAATTGTGGATGCTGCCTCCCTTTCACTGCACTGTGTAGCCACACATGTAGTGCCTGTACTCTGCCTGCTGCCATTAGTGTAGACATAGCTTGAGTCTGGATCACAATTTCTTTTCTGCTGCTCCCCTCCCACAGCTCAAGTGAGAAGTAAGTTACTGCAGCTCTTTACTGGATGCAGGTTACCGCCCCTCTTGCTGGTTATCTTACACTAGCTGGTATGCTGCAATGGTGGAGCTATAGCTCCCAGCTTCCCTGCCCATATGCTCAGAGGGGGGTAAGAATCTGGCCCACTATGTAGTTTGCAGCCACAGAATAGCACTCAAAGCACATGATACTTGATGCACCGTAAATTATTTTGCAATATACTAAATCCCTCAGCATGTTTGAAACACCAAAGTTAAATGCAGCATTTGTCACTCATCGCTATTTCCACCCACACATGTATTATTTCATAATCCATCGCAGCATCCTTCAGAGCAGCTGAACTGCATAAATTCTCCATGTATTAATATTTTGATTAACAGTTTAATAAAAAATAATGACTCTCTTAAGCACCGCTAGTGAAGCGTGAGCATATTATTGTGAGCAATCCACTTGCTGAAAAAATAATTTTGCTCTTTAAAAAATATATATATGTGTGCCAGAGAGCGGGTTGTTAAACTGTAAAAAAAGAGACTATGTAGGTGCCATTCGCCTCTGAGTCAGCAGCTAACATTTCACAAAAATTAGCATTTTAAGCATAAGTGCTCCCCCTACATGCTATGAGCCATCCATCCTGTATAATCATGTACATATAGCCTGCTGCACTCTGAGGGTGCTTCACAGCTTATGCAGTCTAAAGGGTAACAAACTGATTCACTGTAGATTAGTCATGTGTAGCTGGTCACGCTGAAGTCACACTTACCACGAGAGAGCAATCTGTGTTCTGGTCAGGGAAGGAGGAGTTGACAGCACACTTAGGATTGCAGAGAGACTAGCAGCTTTCTCAGAGGTTGAAGGTGAACCACCTGCAAGTGGGTGAACCGTGTTTACTACTGGAGGTAATTAATGATCAGTAATTAACACACAGGTAGGAGATGAAAAGGTTTGTTGGGACAATTAAATCTTAGCTCTTTCTGATTTTAGGCTATTTAAACAACACTAGCACAGTAAACTAGTAGTCCTAATTACTTAAGAAGGATAGTACATGCTATTACACTGAATTCATAATAAAGGATCTCTATCTAATATTTCTGTGACATGTTGCCAGCCTAGAATAGGGTCACAATGCCCTGCAAACTATGTACTACTGTATTACACCTATTTTCTTTGAAAGTTCTAAGACACGGTGACACAGAGCTGTTCTTCATTGAGTGCCTCTGATAAATCCAAACTGTCAGATTGCCGGTCAAAGGTAAATGGGACATAAAAAAAAAAAGTATTGACCTTTTATGCAAGGCTTGCAGCAGTAAGTGGTTCATACGAAGGGACTTGTATAACTGTGTGCCACCAGATGGGAAAAGCTGTTTTGTATGTGGACAGCATGACCTCCTTTATTTATTCTTTTGTCCTGGAATGGTTTCACAGTTGCCATGGCTTTTCAAGATGTGTGAGGTCTGGAGTAGAGATACAATTGTATATAGGAGAAGACATTTGTAAAAGATCTGTGAGGCACCGCTTTACAATTATTACAGTGGATAAGGCATACCCAGTCTCATTATTTCCTCTGAATAAAGGCAGAAACCCTATAGGCTCAGAAGAGATCTAAGATGACATATTGGGCCGTATCATGCCCTGTAAGGGAGAAACCCAGAGTAAGGAGGCACAGTGACAGAAAACTCTGCAAAGTTCCCACATAAGGAGGGATTTGGAGAAGGATTTGCATGAGAAGAACAAGGTGTTGCTTCTGTACCCTCACAAAATCTTGCATTCTGGAAAAAACAAAGGAAGGGGTTGCCACTGCAGGCTGCTCCCTGACCGTTTGGTGTCCTTTGAAACCCTGATGCCATTTGCTTGTCTGCCTGTGAAATACCCAATCCCCAAGGTAGTGGTGCAGGTGCAGATCTGGATTAAAAGCTGCAGAAAGCAGCGTTAATTCTTGCACAGACATCCATGGGGTTTCTCAGTGAGTGTGTTTCACAGGTGGATTCTCTCTGGCCCCAAATACTCACCTCTTTGCAGGGGGGTTCAGTGTTGCTTTCCCATCTTCTATTCTCCCCACCCCATCTCCGCCCACTTTTGCTCCTCTCCAGACACTTGCATGCATGGGAGTATCAGACTCATTATTTTTAAAGATATGCTGTAAGCCTTTAAGAACTGATTAGTCGGAATGGCCTCTGCAGCCCAGATTAAAAAAACAAGATTATTCCCCAGAGGATCTTAGTGGAAAGGCCCCAGGCCAGCCAGCATCTACAATTAGTTAGCTGGAAATAAGTATTAATTCAAAAACACCTAGAGCTGGTCAAATGATCTATTCTGTATAATAGAGCTGATGGATTTAGGCACGTTTTGTTGAATATACGACTTATTATACGTTTTTTTATCAATTGACCTGCTCCAAAAGCAACCAAAGAAGGGCTAGCTATGGCAATTAGGCCCTGATTCAGCAAGATATGTAAGCAAGTGTGGTTCTTAAAGCATGTGAGTAGTCCCACTGAAATTATCTGACTATTCTTGTACTTAAAGTTACGCACATGTTTAAGTATCTTGCTGGACTGGGCCTCAGGGAGGACACATATTACAAAGTGAAAATGTAACAAATTAGAGTATGAGTTAACCTGGACTCTTATCTAGGTTTTAGACCAAACCCCCTACTGTCCACACTGAAAAACCTAGAACCTGGGTTTATATGTGATTTGAACCTGGGCTTACTTATCTCATTGGGATATAGATTAAAGCCTGAGTTTCACTTTAACCTGGGCTCTCACCCACCTACTTTTCAGTGTGGAAACTGGCTACTACTCAGGTTCCAGGACTCAGGTGCCGATAGTCTGCCAGTGCCTTCCCACAATCCTTCAATATCCATATTTTTTTTGACTTTCTACCTCCTCCCTTCTGCACCAGCAGTCACCTACCAATTTGTTCAGAGTCATAGAGTTTATGGCCAAAAGGGGCCACTAGATTATCTCCTCTGACATCCTGTATATCACCACCCTGCACTCACACAGCAACTGAAAGTAGATCAAAATAGTATAGCCCACAGGAGACTATCCTGTTATATGCCACAAGCCGAGACTAGGAGGAGCTGAGGTATGGACCAGTGCCCTGCAATAGCAAGGAAATGATTAAGAGCCAAATCCAAGCCCTACTCATCCTGTCCAATGTCCCATCTCTGGTTATGGCAAAGGAGATTAAAACAAAAACAAAACAGAATACATTTGGGTAGGGGAATCCCTTCCTGCCCCCTGCAGGTAGCCAGCTAAAACATGGGTCAGTGTTTAAACCCTACATTCCATGTGGCCTGCTCCATTTCCACACAGCACTCAAACAGAACTTGAACTGAGGTAATGTCTGGAAGAGCCTCATCCCACAGTGCTGCTAGCAGGCCAGAGACTTCCACCAAGGTTCTGGTGTGAGGTCAGTAAGGTTCACAATTTGGGGAGTTGAACCTCAAAATCACCTCTACAAGAACATCTCCCAGTGGCTGGCAAAGGAGAGGATTAAACAGACAGCAATTTAGTGCAGGAAGAAAATAAAAAAACCCTGAAGGTTACCTACCACAAGGGAAAATGACTCAAGCGACAAGTATGGAAACTCATCACCAACTAGCTCCTACTACAAAGAGTTTGACTTGGTACTCGGTGCTGCCCCATGCAAGGAGTCCAGTGTTGTGCTTTGGAGACAGAATGGGATTATTTTGGGGGGAGGAGCCAAAGGGACCAGTGGAGCCAGAGTCGACCCTGAGAGAAAAAGGACCAGAGAAGCTGGAACAGACCTAGAGCTAGCACAGACCCATCAGGCAGAGGGGATTGGAGGATGTCCTCATCCTGGAGTCCATGGACCTGTTCAGGGAAGGTCCCAGACAGTTATTTTGGAGTGTTCTCTGGCCTGTGTTATATAAAAGATCAGATTAGATCACAATGGTCCCTCCTGACCTTAGAATCTATGAATTGGCTAGAGAGGAAGCAGCATCACTACCACAGCTGGGTAAGAGGCTCCTGTCACTTTTGTTATTGTTTGAGGGGAAATTACAACGTAAGTAGGAAGGTTTTGCCAGTTTATGACTAATGTAATTATTGTTTTGAAGGCTATTTCTTGCTGTGGGGCAGCCTTTGCATTTCCCCAGCCCCACCCCCCCTCCTGCTTGCTTACAACCGATGTGTCTTGTCAACACCACCCTCTCCTCCTTCACAGTGGACCAGCAGTACCACAATATCAATCAGTGCACTCCTGGAAGAGACATGTGCATGGGCAAATGCACCCTGTTAACTTTCCCCCTGTGCTAAGAGTGGGGAAAGAGAAAAGGTACCCTGTCATGCAAGTCCATTAATGGCAATCAATGCAATATCACTGGTATTGTTTGCACTTTGTATGTTTCACTTATTTTGACATTTGCACTATATAGCTGGCAGCTGCACTGCCCGTGTTTGTTTCCAATAAAGTATTTGGCTGCCCAACCCATCGGTGTGTGAGTGCTTGGGAAACACAAAGAGGCAAGATGTTTAAAACACAGTTTTTAATAAAGTTTCATAACAACAAAAGATAAATTGATGAATATGATACAGACACATCACATTCCTGCACATCATCACTTTTCCCCATGCAAAGCAAGGATGTGGGTACATGATACCCCTGACTTCCCTGGCTCTCTGGGCCCAGTTCCAGTGAGCGGAAATATACTTTCTGGTTATCTGACCAGGTCTGTAAACCAGCACTATGTTCAAAAGCTCTCCCCCTTATTCTCTGCCCTTTATCCTTGCCTATGTTGTGCAGTGTGCAGCACACTCAAGTTACTTAAATAGAGTGGGCACACTGACATCTAAATGAGTTTGTAGGCTGTACCGTCTTGTCTTCAATTAGTCAAATGTACATCCCACTACAATCTTGTGACTGCTCAGGGTGTAATTAAACTTTCTTCCACCAGGTGCTCTCACATCATGACTCTGAGCATTAAAGGTTAGTCTGGGTACCCTAAAACAGCAGAGGGCACAGACATACTTTCAGTATCCATATTATTGGGAAGAAATGAAATCTCTTTGTGTCCAAATCTTTAAATACTTGCATTATGCACCCTGCTGATGCATCCCACATTGGTGTTCATGAACCTCCTTATATGGTCATCCAGAACCTACACAATGAGCAAGATCCTTTCCAGTTGATATACTCGTATGCCCCCTGCAGGGGGCAGACAATGGGCATATAAACCTTTGATGGTCCCAGTGTATTTCGGCAACCCCATTCCCTCAAAGCCAGCAAAGCAAGCAAGTGGGGGAAGCTGGCCACTTAACCTCAATGGGGGATGGAGACTGACTGCACCCCCAGGAAGCCTTCTTGACTCTTGAATCAGGGTCAATGAACTATGAAAGCTATAAGCAGAGACAAAAAGCCATTTTGTTATTCATTATTGAACAGATACAAAGGGCCAGACCATTTGAACTGTGAGAAAAGTGCATCCTTTCAACAAAGGGGTTCTGGAAACTGACTGTAGGTGTGAAACCTGCTTAGACCAAGATTGTAACTTGCTGAAATTAAGTGTGCATCGCTAGAAAGTATGTTTTGCTTTGTTTTACCAATAAACATAACTGAGTCTTCTATTCTTACTTGTTATCACTTAAATATCTTCTCTTTGTTAATAAACTTACTCTTGTTTTTACTACAAAAATACTCCAGTGCTATGAATCAAACTGAAGGATAAAATCATCAGCCAAACTAATAGGCTGGTGTGTGTTCTTTCTCCCTGGAAGAAGCAGACTAGATAACTTATGTGCAGATCCACTAAGAGGGACTGGACACTGCAAGGGAGATACCTTGGAGAGACTTTGGACTGGAAGAGAAGTTGAGTAATGAGTACCTTGGCTGGTGGAAGTCAGGGTGAGGTAATTGTTCTGTGGGTAGGCTACTGGTACCAGGTTTCTGAGATAAAGCTGCAGCACACAGAAGCACCCGGTGTTACAAGGCAGGAAGTGAAACAACCCCTTATTGGTCTGTGACCCCATAGCATCACAGTGATATAAGAGCACTTCCACACAGGGGCTCAGGAAAGTCAGACAAGTTCTCCCACAATACACTGCAAAACAGTTCATAGAGTGGCACGTCTTAGTACCACACTAAGAACCATGGGATATGCCTCAGAAATCCTAGTGCCTAATCTGGCTTACTGTAGCACAAGTGTGGACTCAGCTACACAACTATGACTCAAGCATCATTTATCAGCCTGGATAGTCACACCCAAAATACTAATCCAGGTGCCCAGCCCTGCGTAAACTCGGCAGTGAAGACATGCCCTTAGAGTCTTGCACCCAGTGAGAGAGTTACTTGGCCGTTATGATCTCATGCCATGTAGTATTTTGCATGGATTGAAAGGTTAATTTGTTGGCAAAAGAGGCAAGCAATTAGCTTACTCTTTACAAACAACTTCTTGCCATAGTTTTCATAAGGTATGTTTGGAGGCAATTGCTAGAAACAGATGTACATTTCTCAAGGGATGAAGAAAAATACAGAAAATAACCAAGATCATGCTGGAGCAAATGATGAGAAGGTAGAACATCTGTCGAGCAACAAAACATTGGTGCTACGCTGGCTGCATTTCACAATTCATGAATGGTAAAACGGAGCGGGCAAACTCTAGCAGATATATTGGACACATCTAGGGAGACTGAAGAGATACCACTGGCCTGGTGGAAGCCATATAACATTTCTGTTTCAGGATGTCGAAGTTCTGGATCCACTGCTGATCATCCCAGGTCTGAATGGCTGTGTACTCCCACTACTCTGCCTCAACAGAACCTCAACATACTTAGAGAAGTGGGATACTTGGTTGTTCTATTTTATTTTATTTTTTAAGTGAAGGTAATGTTTGTGGAAGACAGACAACCTTGGAGCCTGAAATCTTCCATTTATCCTCAGACCAAGCAGTGCTAACTACCCATATTTCCCCACTATTGTGCTTCAATCCTGACCTATAGGAAACCACTTTTAGCAGTGAAAGGGTAAAATCAGCCTTCAAGCTGTCCTTGACCTCCTTGCTGAAATTGTGAGAAAGGGTGTCAATTAGTGTCAAATTTGGTAGTGTTTTGTGATGCTTGTCTGCTAGGAATTGGATTTAAACCATGAATTCATTTCACAAAGGCCATTAATAAGCCTTCAGATGATAATGAAAAGTGGAACTCTTATTGTACTTCAGCTTTGGGGGAAATTATTACTGTATATTAAAAACACTCATCAATGACATAGCAGGGGAACACCTAAGAAGTTAGGATTTCATTAAGAATTATCAGCAGGCTTCACAAATGTGAAATAATTCTTAATACATGTGTGCATTTCATGAGACGCTATGAAAAAATATTGAGAGAGAGAAGGTGTCAATAATTTACTTTGGCTTTAGGAAATCATATGATAAAATATTGCAGAAAAGAGTAATCTACAAAGACAGTGACTATGGTATGTAGAGAGAAAGTGTTATATGGAAGCCATATAAATGGATATGGCTGAAACAGTTCAATGTGTAACTTTTCTTTAAGCAACAAAAAAGAGTAACAGACAACAATAACATCAAATAATTGTGCATACACTATATCTGCAGTAAAATACATACTTCAAATCCAGGAATTTTGTTTGTATTGAATAATATTTGAGAATGCCAAATACAGTATGATAGAGATAATTGGGTTATGATATTGGGTAGTCCACTATGAACTAGACTGAAATCACCAACTCATTACATATTAGGCACTTTATAGCCATTAGTAAATTTTATCCTTGACCTGATTTGAACCTCTGATCAAATGTGAATCTGTAGCAAAAGTCTCCACCGCTATTTCCCTGTGTCATCCATTCACTCAGTGGTGTATCTAATAAATCAGTTGAAAAATATGAGCTATGGGTATTTTTTCTCTAAAGGAACAGATTTACAAGCCTGCTTCAAAAACACTGCTGAAATGTAAGTTGTTTTCTTTTTACTAAGTACATCAGGAATGTTCTAACCTTCTGAAGCTTAGGATAAAGTAAGAGCACTACCATTTTCTAGTAAACTACTTATGAACAAATAGCGTATTATTTTCTGCAAATATGAATATCCTTTAATTTTCTGTTCAGTTAATTGGCTTAATAGTTTTCATAATATTTCTGTCCTGCTCATTTTCTGAAATATCACTGAATTATTGCATCTTACATTATGGGCTACATTTTTATTCAGTACATAAACATTATTAACATATTCCTTTAGTCATTAAATGCAGACAATGATCATATATGGTATAGTGAGAATGTGAAATATATATGCTCTACTACAGCATTTTTCAAAGTTCGGGTCGCGACCCAGTACTGGGTGGCGGCCAGGGCTGGCTCCAGGTTTTCTGCCACCCCAAGCGGCAAAAAAAAAAAAAAAAAAAAGCCGTGGTAGCGCAATTGCGCCGCTCCACTCTTGGGCAGCAGGTCCTTCGCCTTGGACTGAGGGACCCACCGCCGAATTGCCACCGAAGACCCAGATGTGCCACCCCAATAGTGGCGGGAGTGCCGCCCCTTGCGCCTGCTTCTTTAGCTGGTGCCTGGAGCCGGCCCTGGTGGCGGCATGTCAGGCACTGGGTCGCTCTGGTCAGCACCGCTGATGTTAAAAATCCCATCGGCGGTGCTGACCAGCTAAGGCAGGCTAGTTCCTACGTGTTCCAACACCACGCTGTGCCCCGGAAGCAGCCAGCAGTGCGTCCGGCTTGTAGGCAGGGGGGCCACAGGGCTCCACGCGCTGCCCCCATCCCAAGCACCGTCTCTGCACTCACATTGGCCAGTTACCGGGCAATGGGAGCTGGGGGGGGCGGGGATTGGTGCCTGCAGGTGAGAGTCGCGCGGAGCTGCTTGTGCACCTCCACCTAGGAGCCGGACCTGCTGCTGGCTGCTTCAGGCACAGCACAGTCAGCGGTGCCAGGACAGGTGGGAAGCCTGCGTCTGCACCCCGGCTGCGCTGCTGACCGGGAGCCGCTGGAGGTAAGTCCGTGCTCCAATCCCCTGACCCAGCCCTGAGCCCCCCAAACCCAGAACCCTTTCCTGCACCCCAAACCCCTCATCCCTAGCCCCCACCCCAGAGCCTGTACCTCCAGCCCAGAGTCCTGACACCCTCCTGCACCCCAACCCTCTGCCCCAGCCCAAATCCCCCTCCCACACCCTGAATCCCTCATTCCTTGCTCCACCCCGCAGCCTTCACCCCCGCATCACAACCCTCTGACCCAGCCTTGAGCCCCTCCCACACTCCAAACCCCTCATCCCCAGCTCCACTGGGTCCTGGACATCAACAAGTTTCTTCAACTGCATCCCCAGAAAAAAAGTTTGAAAACCACTGCTCTACTAGCACAAAATAGAATTGGAGTTCCATATATTATCTTTCTTCTTTAAAGTAGGGTTAGTCTAATCCTGTGAAACTGACCTGTAAAATGAAAAATTTACTAATCTCCCCCCCCCGCCAAAACACCCACACCCACCCCCCCCACACACTTTTTAAAAAAATAACAAATTTAACTTTTGTTTCCAGTGGATTGTAGCCATGTTTGTCCAGGACATTAGAGAGACAAGTTGGGTGAGGAAATATCTTTTATTGGACTAACTTTTCTGTTGGCCAAAGAAACAAGCTTTTGAGTTACACAGAGTTATTCCCCCAGACCCGAAGAAGAGCTCTGTATAGCTCAAAAGATTGTCTCTTTCACCGCTGAAGTTGATCCAGTAAAACATATTACCTCACCCATCTTGTCTCTCTCAACATATTTTGGGGCTCCAATTTTGTCCTTTTCATGGGCTGAAGTTCAACCCAGTGTCCATGTGGTTCTTTTCCCACTGGCATTGTCATGTTGTGGGTTGTCATTCTTGTCACCATTTTAAATATAGAACAAAACCCACTCACAGATAAATAGAACAACATACCAACCAAAAGTCAGCAACTAAGCAGGGACAGACTTAAGATGGCTGCTGTCCACTCTTAAGTTTAAGATAAACTGGTATGGTGAAGTATTCATTCTGGGTGAAATTCATTCCTGTGCAGAGGTCCAGCACAAGGGTTATTCACAAACTAACATCTCAAATTAGGGTTGAAGTGGGATTTAAGTGGTACATAGGCCTTACGCTGAATTTTACCCTTTGTGCAAAGCCACACAGAATACCAATACATAACAGACCCCTTCACTCTCACCTGTGGAGGTATGTGATTTTGGTGGTGATGGTGAATAGTAAAATGGCTAATACAAATTGGAATGTGTTGCGTTACTAGGGGAAAGGGATTAGATTAGGCAGGAAATAGATACTGGGCATCTATTGGCGATGGGGGTGTGACCAAGCTAATTGCTGATACCTCTTGTGGCTGGTGTCAACTGCAGCTCAAGACTGAAATGACCAGCTCCCACAGGTAAATGAAGCCCAGGATTTGGCGTGAGAATCATTTGCCTGTAAAAAAGAAGGAAAGATTTGAAGTCTTTGGCGATCAAGGTCTTCCTGGGTATCCCCGACCCTTTTTGTGGGGGGCAGGGTGAGAGGATTCAGAAGCGAGCTGAATTCTAGGAGTAGATTGAAGAGAGTCTACTCCCAAGTTATTGGTTATATGGTGGGAACCCTATAACCCCACACTGGACCCATCTAAATGCCTGGCATGTGAGAGGTGGTGGGCATCTTGTTAAATTAAGAAAGTTGTTGCCTATAGTTTAAATCCATCTCTGTGTACGTTTTTCATTGACCTGCATGTCTTGATCAATCAGGAATTGATACAGTGAAGGTTACACACCCAGCTATAACTCTGTCTCTTCCTTATTTATTATGATATAATGGGGCAAGCCCTCAGTTGGTGTAAATCAGTGGTTCTCAAACTTTTTTTTCGTGGACAACTTGAAAATTGCTAAGGGTATATACAAAAATAAATAAATGATTTTTTGTTCTATAAATAAAAGCACACAACTCATATTTTAATGTCAGTAGTCTTGCCTTTCTAATGCAATGGATGTGCCCTCTCTCCCCTACCACGGCAGCCCCCAAACTGGGGCTAGGAAGGGGGTGTGTGTCTCTTCCTCTTTCCCTCGCTGTGGCAGCCCCTGAGCTGGGACTGGGAAGGAGGGGGGGTCTTTCCCTCTCTCCCTCACCATGGCAGCCCCTGAACTGGGGCTGGGAAGGAGGGCTGTCTCTCCCCGGCAGCCACAGCCCTGGAGCTGGGGAAAATCACCTCTTTCTCTGGCCACTGCAGCTCTGCACATCCCAAATTCCCCGCACCCCCTCTTCTCACCCCACTAGCCCCTCCCACCTACCCCCAAGGCTACCACCTCACCTTACATGTGCATCTTTTCCAGGGTCCAGGCACCTAATTAGTGCAGCCATGCCTGCGTGGCTCCACTAATTAGGTAGATGGCTCTTCATTCTCTCACGTGCAGCCACCCAGGTGTGTACCTTAGAGGGAACTATCCGCGGACCACCTGAATGGAGCTCGCAGACCACTGGTGGTCTGTGGACCACAGTTTGAGAACCTCTGCACTAAGCCATCCTTACACCAGCATACAACAGATTAAGTGTAACATTATAGCAAAATTTGTTGCCATTTATATTATGTGCAACTGTTAGCTCCTTAAGTAAATACATGATCCCAGATTGCACATAGGGCAGGTTATTTGTGCATCTAAATTAGCTTTCTAGTTAACTTTATATGAAATGATAAAATACTTATCAATGACATGATGACTGAAGAAATAATATAAAACCTACCTTTAAAAAAGGAAATGTGAAAAAATTTGCATAACCTTAGGGAAAAGAAAAGAGACAGCAGAGACAACATCATGCTAGTTAGCAACCTGCCATGTATCAGGAGTGAAGAACAATGACAACTGAACACAAAGGATAAAATCCCAAAGACAAAAAAGTTTGATTTGTTGGGGTTTGAACCCCAAACAAATTGTGAAACCCTATCCTAATGGTGGATATAATGTATGTGTCTCTGTCAGAGACTTGTAGATGTTTTGCACTGAATTGAATTGAAGAAGGAAGATGACAGAGGGAAGAGGGGGAGCAGAGGAACTTGGAGAGATGACGAAGGGCAGAGAAAGGAATTGAAAAGAAAAGGAAGAAAAAATGAAGAGTTAATGAGGAAAAGAAAGAAGGGATGAGGGAGAGCAAGAGAGGAAGAGGAGGGAGAAAGGAAAAATGGAATTAAGGAGGAAAAGACTTAGAAATAGGTGAAAACTAGTGATAGGAAGGTAAAGGGGAAAGAAAAGGAAGAGAAAAAAGGGAAGAGGAAGGTGGCGATAAAAAGAAGATAGAAGGGGGGAGGAACAGAGAGGAAGAAGAAAAAGGTAAAAAGAAGAAAGGAAAGGGGGTTGACACTGCTGAGTTCACAATCCTACCAGTTTGTAACTGGGTAATGAGTATCAGCTAGCTGCTGGTAGAGGAAATAACATTTTGCTTGGCCAAATGAAAAACTGTTGGCATCCAAGTATTTTACATGTGCTGAATGTGATACTTGATCTTATGCTAGGAACACACTATGGTGTGAAACCTTCACCAACCAATCACTATATTTGATTAATACTTTTTTTATCATTTGAATTGCATTTCCTGTACCAGGGAACTCTTAATCCAGTTGCACATTGATTTAGGCGGGAATGAAATTCAGATACAGTTTAAAGCAATTGCTCACAATCACTCCATAAAACAAATTCTACTTTAAGCAGAAACATTTCCCTCAAACCAAAGAGCTGTACTTATTCCATATTTTTTATCCTTCAACAAAAATAATTCAGATAATCAGGAACCCATATTTAGCTAATTACATATTTATCTGATAGCCTTCAGGCAGACATGGCTATCAGGGCTGGTGCTGTAGCACAGCCTCTTGCCTTTAGCTTTTATAGTGTTGCAGCATTAATTTATTCTATTATTCCAATCAAAGATAGGCAGCCTCTAATCAATAATAAAGGGATGGTTTTATCTTATTCATCAATCCCTTTTTCATAAATATACAGATTTTTTGCCTCCCTAGTGACAATCTTTACAATTTGTAAATGTATGTTAAAAATTGAATGAAGTAAAACTATTCATTATAATAAAATGGGTGGACGTGCCAGGCCACATTCAGGAATGATGCTTATAGTGAAATGAAGTGTTTGTCTTTTAGATTTATTTACAACTAATCTATTGACCTGTAAGAGAGTTTGAATTAGTAAGAGTTATATGCCAGGGGGCTAGCAGATGTAAGTGAAAGTGGGACACGGGCTACTTTAACTTCTGCCTTCCTACACCTTCTGCTGACTGCTGGAGACTTAGGCCTGGTCTACACTAGGCGTTTATGTTGAAGTTAGCGCCGTTACATCGAATTAACCCTGCACCCGTCCACACTGCGATGCTATTTAGTTTGACATAGAGGTCTCTTTAATTCGACTTCTGTACTCCTCCCCGACGAGGGGAGTAGCGCTAAATTCGACATGGCCATGTCGAATTAGGCTAGGTGTGGATGGAAATCGACGCTAATAGCTCCGGGAGCTATCCCACAGTGCACCACTGTGTTGACGCTCTGGACAGCAGTGCGAGCTCGGATGCTCTGACCAGCCACACAGGAAAAGCCCCGGGAAAATTTGAATTTGAATTCCTTTTCCTGTCTGGCCAGTTTGAATCTCATTTCCTGTCTGGACATCGTGGCGAGCACAGCAGCACTGGCAACGATGCAGAGCTCTCCAGCAGTGATGGCCGTGCAGTCTGTGAACAGAAAGAGAGCCCCAGCATGGACTGATCGTGAAGTCTTGGATCTCATCGCTGTGTGGGGCGATGAGTCTGTGCTTTCCGAGCTGCGATCCAAAAGAAGGAATGCAAAGATCTACGAGAAGATCTCTAAAGACATGGCAGAGAGAGGATACAGCCGGGATGCAACGCAGTGCCGCGTGAAAATCAAGGAGCTGAGACAAGGCTACCAGAAGACCAAAGAGGCAAACGGACGCTCCGGATCCCATCCCCAGACATCCCGTTTCTACGAGGCACTGCATTCCATCCTCGGTGCGGCCGCCACCACTACCCCACCAGTGACCGTGGACTCTGAGGATGGGATACTGTCCACGGCCGGTTCCTCGGACATGTTAGGGGACGGGGAAGATGAGGAAGGAGATGAGGAGGGCGAGGCAGTCGGCAGCTCTCACAACGCTGATTTCCCCGACAGCCAGGATCTCCTCATCACCCTTACAGAGATCCCCTACGAAGCGTCCCCAGCCGTTACCCCGGACACAGAATCTGGTGAAGGATCAGCCAGTAAGTGTTGTAAACATCTAAACATTTATTTTTAACAAAACAGGAATATTAACAATTAAAAGAATGGGTTGTTCATGATTAGTGTGCCCTAGGCGCTTAACGGTTTAGTAAGGGGCAGTGCAAGTTTTGAAAAGAAATCTAGCAATGTCCGGTTTTCAGTGATTGTCCTGCACAAGCCGCTCTACTGTTTATTCCCTGCTACTGCAGCTACAGTAAAATGCGGTCTATATGTCCGGGGATAGAGCAGTAATCCTCCTGGGACATCTCGATGAAGCTCTCCTGGAGGTAACTTGAAAGCCGTTGCATGAGGTTCTTGGGGAGAGCGGCCTTATTGGGTCCTCCGAAGTACGACACATTGCCGCGCCACGAGATTATCAAGTACTCGGGGATCATTGCTCTGCACAGCGGGGCGGCATACGGCCCTGGTCTTTGGAGGCTTTCCCGGAGCATTCTCTCTTTGTCGCTCTCGGAGATCCTCATCAGGGTGATGTCGGCCATGGTGACCTGCTTTTAATTAGGTAGGGGAATGTTAGTGTTGGTACTGCTTTCCCGTTCCTTTACAGAACTGTAACCACTGGTTTGCAGCCACGCGGTGGAGGCGGGAGAGGGGCAGCCGAAAGGGATCGTTCCCGGGGACAGCCGCGAGGGGGTGGGACAGGGGCAGAGTTCCCGCTTGCCGGATTGCTGGCAGCAGGGACTGACATTGCTTTAAATGTGAAATGAGGCCAGTGGTAATATAAAAGTTTTAAACTGCCACAAGTGTACGGCTTACCATGTCTGCCTGCAACAGAAATTCCGTTGTGCTGCCTCGCTTCTCAAATCTGCTGTTCAAGACCCCAGGCACTGAATGCGAAGGCCGAGAATTCGACCTTGTGCTGAGTGCGCATGTGAAAGGTGCTGTGCATGGTCTTGTTCACAGAGAAAGACTATGTTCTTTGTTCACAACTACATTTATCTTTCTTAGGAATTCACTCCCTTTTTCCCATTTCCACAGACCCATCTGCGACTGTCTCACAACCTAGCCTGGAATCACACTCCCAGAGGCTAGCGCGGATTAGGCGTAGGAAGAAGAGGACACGGGAGGACATGTTCTCTGAGCTTATGGCCTGTTCCCAAGCCCAGGCATCACAGCAGACCCAGTGGCGGGAGAACTTGACCCGAATGCACCAAGCCAACATGGATCGGGAGGAGAGGTGGCGGCAGGAAGACCAGCAGGCGACTCAAACGCTGCTTGGACTACTGAGGGAGCAAACGGACACGCTCCGGCGCCTTGTGGATGTTCTGCAGGAACGGAGGCAGGAGGACAGAGCCCCGCTGCAGTCCATCTCTAACCGCCCTCCCCCGCCACCAAGTCCCATACCCACCTCACCCAAAGTGCAAAGAAGGAGAGGCGGCAGAGTCCCTGCTAAGTCTCACTCCACCCCTGCAGAGAGCTCTAGTAGCAGAAGGCTCTCATTTCCCAAAATTTGAAAAGTTCTTTCCTTCCCGCCTGACACAAGCCCACGTCCAAGTTTCACCTCCCAATGCCATGTGTAGTTGATAATAAAAAATTCGTTTCTGTTAACTACTGTTTCAATCATGTTCTTTTGGAGGAGGAGGGGAAAGGGGGTTGGTAATTGGACAGGACAGTCTCCTTTGGCAGGGTACATAGTCGGGGGCAGGCACAGCAGCAGGGCACATACACAGTGCAGTGATGCAGTGACTAGTTACCCCGGTTAGTCTGGGAGGTTGTTTTGATGTAATGTTGGGGGGGGTGGGTTGCTCTGTGACTTTGTGGCGGGGGAGGGCAGTTACAGATCTTAAGCGCCGGTCCTTAGGCAGGATCACAGAGCCACACAGCATGGGATCTGTAACCGTCCTCCCCCTGCCACAAAGTCAAATAGACCCCCCCATACACACAGTCCCGATCAGGAGGGTTGACAGGCTCCGTTGAAACAAGCATCCCACCGCAGCGGAGCCTGTCAATCCTTGAGTTTAGAAGCTGCATTCGCGTCACAACACTACACCCGCTCCGCACCACAGTCTGCGTCCCAGTTTTAAAAAATTCCCACGAAAACAGTATTAAAAAAAACGGTGTGCTTTAACAAAGTAGAACTATTTTTATTTCGACACGTGTGTTGGAGGGGGGGTGAAGGGGGTATGTAACTGGATAGGATAGTCAACATTACCTGGGTAAAGAAACGGGGGCAGGTTTAGCTTCTCAGTACACAAACTATAAAGTCACAGGTTACCCTGCTCACTCAGGAACTTTGCTTTCAAAGCCTCCCGGATGCACAGCGCTTCCCGCTGGTCTCTTCTAATCGCCCGGCTGTCTGGCTGTGAGTAATCACCAGCCAGGCTATTTTCCTCAACCTCCCACCCCGCCATAAAGGTCTCCCCCTTGCTCTCACAGAGATTGTGGAGCACACAGCAAGCTGCTATAACAATGGGGATATTGGTTTCGCTGAGATCACAGCGAGTCAGTAAGCTTCTCCATCTCCCCTTGAGACGGCCAAAAGCACACTCCACCACCATTCTGCACTTGCTCAGCCGGTAGTTGAAGAGTTCTTTTTCAGTGTCCAGGGCGCCAGTATAGGGCTTCATGAGCCAGGGCATTAGCGGGTAGGTTGGGTCCCCGAGGATGACTATAGGCATCTCCACATCCCCAACAGTTATTTTGTGGTCCGGGAAGTAAATACCTTGTTGCAGCCGTCTAAACAGACCAGAGTTCCTGAAAACACGAGCGTCATGAACCTTGCCCAGCCATCCCACGTAGATGTTGGTAAAACGTCCCCTGTGGTCCACCAGTGCTTGCAGCACCATGGAAAAGTAGCCCTTTCGGTTAATGTACTGGGTGGCCTGGTGGTCCGGTGCCAGGATAGGGATGTGAGTTCCATCTATGGCCCCACCACAGTTTGGGAATCCCATTGCTGCGAAGCCATCTATGATCGCCTCCACGTTTCCCAGGGTCACTACCTTTGGCAGCAGTACATCAACGATTGCCTTCGCTACTTGCATCACAACAACCCCCACGGTAGATTTGCCCACCCCAAACTGGTTCACGACTGACCGGTAGCTGTCTGGCGTTGCAAGCTTCCAGAGGGCTATGGCCACTCGCCTCTGTACACTCAGTGCAGCTCGCAACCGGGTGTCACTGCGCTTCAGGGCAGGGGACAGCAACTCACAAAGTTCCAGGAAAGTTCCCTTCCGCATGCGAAAGTTTCGCAGCCACTGGGATTCATCCCAGACCTGCAGCACTATGCGGTCCCACCACTCAGTGCTTGTTTCCCGTGCCCAGAATCGCCGTTCCACGGCATCAACATGACCCATTGCCACTGTGATGTCCTCGGCGCTGGGTCGCCTGCTTTCTGACAGGTCTGTGCTACTCTCAGACTTCAGGACATCACCGCGGTGCCGTAGCCTCCTCGCCTGACTTTTCTGCATCTGCCTCAGGGAAACCTTTATGATAAGCTGCGAGGCGTTGAGAGCGGCCACAACTGCAGCGATGGTCGCAGCGGGCTCCATGCTCGGAGTACAGTGGCGTCCGCGCTGTCAATGACTGGAAAAGCGCGCAAACTGATTTCCCGCCGGCGCTTTCAGGGAGGGAGGGCGGGAGTGATGAACGGATGATGACAGTTTCCCAAAAGCACCCTCGACTCATTTTGTTACCCAGAAGGCATTGCCGGCTACACCCAGAATTCCAATGGGCAGAGGGGACTGCGGGAACTGTGGGATAGCTGACCACAGTGCACCGCTTCGAATGTCGACGCTTTCACCGTTAGTGTGGACGCACAAAGTCGAATTACTGTCCTTAGTGTGGACACACACGTTCGACTTTGCAATATCGATTACAAAAATTCGATGCAAGTAAAATCGAACTACTCTCGTAGTGTAGACAAGGCCTTAGATTCCACTTGTTTTGAATCCCTTGCATGTTAGTAGAGCTAAGGGACTGTAAGGGAGTGTAAAGGTATGAGAGGACAAATAGATTCGGGGATTTTAAGGCCAGAAGGGAACACCATTATGATCATCTAGTCTGACCTCTAGTAGAACAGGACTCAATCTAAGTTAGTTATACATTAATGAGCCCATTTTATTATTATCACGAGGACACATAATTGCTTATTCCTTCTTTAAAATTGTAGAAATATTATCATAGGCCCAGCCCCTCAGACTCTTAGCCATGTGTCTTTTCCATACTGGTATTGAAACTGAAGACTACTCACATGAGTGAAGTTCTACAGGATCAATTGCTGTATTGGCAGGGGGATGGGGGGTTGAGAGCTCCTTTTTCTCATACTGCTGTTTTGCCACTAACATTCTGATATCCGTCTGTGGTTAAAAACACCATAGTGAATCTGAGCAACTACTTGGGTTAATAAGAGCTACTCACGTGAGAAAGGGTTTGCCGGTCCCAGCCAGAGTATTTTCACAACTTTTAAGCAGGAAGAAGATTAATAGGTCAAATCCTCTGGTGGGGTAACTCAGTGAAGGAGTTCAGCAGTCTATGTTCATGTAATATTAGGATTCAGATTTTGGTTCCCCACAATTCAAAGATGTCTGAACATGGGATTTTGGTTAGATTTTTCTCTACCCAGATGTATGATGAATTGATATAAATCACCTATGGAAACCATGTTTTCTAACCAACAAGAGTAATTTGCCTTTACAGTTACTGGCATTTCAAAATAAACAATATGATCACTGGGAGTGTATGCCAAGATTCTGAACTTTCACCGACCTCTCCTCGGATGTCGTTACATTGCCCATTTTCTCTGTGCACACTGTATAAAATTCCATAAGACTACAAAATAATCCATCTACATTTCAAGATGAATATTATTTCCTTGGGGTAAAAAAAATTGAGAATTCACATAATTCAAGTTACACTCACTTCAGCTACTGTTTCATATGTCTTTGTATTAAATCGCAGATAAAATGACAGTTGTAAACAAACAGGTAAGAAACACTCTGCCGTGTTTGATTTTTATAGTGTTTTGTGGTCAATCATAATTAGCACATTTTAACTGGACTTTTCGTACATATCTATAGACAGATTTAGGGAGGTGCTGACCACATTCAAACCAGTCTTGGTAACAGTTTGTGCAAGTTCATTAGAGTGTAGAAAATAAAATGACTGTGTTGATATCACAAGCTCTGCATTAAAAGCACAGTGCTTTTATTCCCCCAATGGCTTTGCTAAAGGTACTGCACCATGGTGATTGCAAGCATATGATCACAACAAAAGTCTCATATGACTCCCATGGGCAACTCAGCATGAGTAAGCAATTCCAAGCACCATCCAAAGCTACATTCCAGTAAGAGATTATCATTTCTGTGCAACCTCGTGAGTCATGCCCCTGTCCCCCAACAAAGACATCATTGTTATCAATCCCTTTATATGGATAGATTTAATGAATGTCACAATGAACTTTTAAAAAAAAATCTTGTATTTCTTATGGACAATATTTACAATTATATTTCATGCCAGTTTCTATTTTGGTTCTGAATGATGATGAACATGTGCTAATTTGTATAACGGACAGCAGATAAACTAAACCCAGGACAGCATTCCATCTGCATTGGCTTAATACATTTTAAAACAAAGCAAACTGTTTCAGAGAAATTCAGCCCTTCATCTCTTTCAAAAAGCCCAGGTATTTTAGTTTTCTGTAGGAGGAATGAAATTCACTCTCCTGGCAATCGGCATGTAGGCAACACAGCCTTTCTAGATCCACAGTTCCATCATGTATGCTGGAATAGGAGTGGTTGCAGGCCAAGTCCATATGTTAGAGCCCCTTTATTTACACTGGAGCTGGTCAGGAAATGGGGACATTTTTCACAAAAAACTTCCACAAAATATTTGTCCTCATTTGTTGTTGAAAATTCCAAAATTTGATATTTTTCATCCAGCTCTAATACTCACATAGGTCTCGAGTCAGCTCTCATTGAAACCAATGGGAGTCTTCCCCTTGACTTGTCAGGGAGCTGGATCAGGCACTTAGACTGCTTTAGACCTACTCTAATGGTGTTTAAGGAAGCATAAATAAGTGTAACAGGGTTCAAATGACACTATTTTAAACATCAGGTTTCAGAGTAGCAGCCGTGTTAGTCTGTATCCGCAAAAAGAACAGGAGTACTTGTGGCACCTTAGAGACTAACAAATTTATTAGAGCATAAGCTTTCGTGGACTACAGCCCACTTCTTCGGATGCATATAGAATGGAACATATATTGAGGAGATATATATACACACATACAGAGAGCATGAACAGGTGGGAGTTGTCTTACCAACTCTGAGAGGCCAATTAAGTAAGAGGAAAAAAAACTTTTGAAGTGATAATCAAGCTAGCCCAGTATAGACAGGTTGATAAGAAGTGTGAGAATACTTACAAGGGGAGATAGATTCAATGTTTGTAATGGCTCAGCCATTCCAAGTCCTTATTCTATCCTTTGTTGATTGTGTCTAGTTTGCATATCAATTCCAGCTCAGCAGTCTCTCGTTGGAGTCTGTTTTTGAAGTTTTTCTGTTGTAATATAGCCACCCGCAGGTCTGACACTGAATGACCAGACAGGTTAAAGTGTTCTCCCACTGGTTTTTGAGTATTATGATTCCTGATGTCAGATTTGTGTCCATTAATTCTTTTGCGTAGAGACTGTCCGGTTTGGCCAATGTACATGGCAGAGGGGCATTGCTGGCACATGATGGCATATTTTAAACATCACTTCTGAATCTGACTTTACCTCCCCATGCCTCTGATGTGGGGTTTTGGGGCCACAACGTCTTTGTAAATATGGATTCAGTGGCAGTTCCCCCACTATCTCTCTTCTTCCATACTAACTTATTTGTACCATAGCAGTTACTCCTGTGAAGATAATTTGCTCACATCGCGCTCAAGGAAGGAAAATTCTCAGCTTATGGTATGTACGTGGACCTCCCTGGCCTGTGTGAATTTCATACTTTGGTCATAACTTATCCACTTTTACTCATCTTGCATACAGTCCTTACCTCCATCCAGCTCACTCGTGGTGCAGCTCAATTGTGGGGGAGGCAAAGGTAGCTCTAAGCATTCTTTAAGTCTTTCCTCATCTCAAGCCATCTGGAAGGGTTAACTGAGGCCTGGTTCAGATTAGGGCAAACACAGGATTTCTCAAACTCATGGCAGCTGCAGTGACTGCTCCCCTAGGGACTGTCTTGCTGGCGGGGATTCACAGAGAACATCACATTCTGGACTCACTTCCTATCATCACACTCTCTCTCTGCCCTGGAATGCCCCCACCCCTAACTGTTCCCATGACACCTCCTGTGCCACAGGGGCTAAAGTAGCTTTCCATCAGCTGAATCACCATCAGCCCCTTTAGGACTGGTCTGAGATTCTTTTGCACGGCTTTGGCTCTCTGTAACTCCACTCTTGTTTGTTTTCTTATAGAAATTATAGATAAGTACATGGGGCAACTGGTCTCTTTAAGGACTTTGGCACAGATCCTCAAAGGTACTTTGGCCCTAACTCCCACTGAAGTCATTGGGGTTGGACCAATAAAAATACAGCAGAAGAGAATGAGATTGTGAGGTGGTTGGGGCAGGGACCATCTTGCAGTTCTGTTTGAACAGAGTCTGACACAATGGGGTCCTAATCCATGACTGGGGCTCCTAGGTGCTACTGCAATACAAGTAAATAATAAATAATAATAACAATAGTGGAAAGTTGTGAGAGAGCGATGGACTGGATACTAGAGGGACACAGGATATAGAGCGGGGATCGGCAACCTTTGGCACGCGGCCCGTCAGGGAAATCCGGGCCGGGACGGTTTGTTTACCTGCAGCATCCACAGATTCGGCTGATCGCAGCTCCCACTGGCCATGGTTTGCCATTCCAGGCCAATGGGGGCTGTGGGAAGCGGCGGCCAGCACATCCCTCGGCCCACGCCATGTGCTGTGTGCCAAAGGTTGCTGATCCCTGATCTAGACCATTACAGAGTCATGAGAGACATAATGGGTAATCTACTGAGGGATAATAAAGGTGGGGCCCAACAGATCAATTTAACATATTAGAAGATGTTAGAGATGCTGGTGGTGCCTACTGGCGAATTGTGAGTAAGGGAGTAGTGGTTGTATATGATTCCTATATGTCCCTCACTCAGGTCAGTGCCTTTTCTAACTAGATTTAACATCTGAATATCTTGTTTTATGCAATTAAGTACAACTCTGCATAATATAATACAGAAAAATCTCTGCTGTAAAAATAAAGATATGTTTTGAAAACTTTTTTTTGTGTGTAATCCTGAAACCTTGTTACAGTAGCAAGTCCTTTGGAAACCTTGCTTATAAAACGTTACCTAGATAGGTAGCAGGACACTGATTGTACAGGTTGCTACTACCTACCACAGCTGAATAGGATATCTGCAGTATGCTGTTAAATTCTATCCAGAGTTCAAATCCTGGTGCTGATACCGAAGAGCCCCGTGTAAGTCACTTCACATTTCTGCCTGGGGATAATACACACAATACTTACTCATCTCAGGGTATTGCAGGGCCAACGGATTAGACAATGTTTGGAAAGCACTTCAGACATGAAAAGAACTATATTCATGCTAGGTTTCAGAGTCACGCTATATTCATGCTAAGAATTGTTATCACATTCAATATGAGGTGAATGTTATCTCCATTTTACACAAGGAGAAACTGAGACAAAAATAGGCTAAGTGACTTGTTCAAGGTCATGGAGACTATTATTTTACAAATCTGGCATTAGTAAATTTCAGTTGTAATCCTGAAAACTGCTGAATACCCTCATCCTCCATGATTACAGTGGCAATTGAAGTCACCCAGCAACTCACAAGAGATGCTCTGCATGTCGCAGGGCTGGGCCCATGTTAATTTCCAGAATTATTGTGTTAACAAGTTGCACAAAGGGCCTATTACCCAAAGTATGTATATGAGTTGTATTTGCAACTGTCTACTCAATTTGCTTTATACCTCTGTGAAATTTGCATCTTTCTCCCACAGTTTTGAGGCTCTCCATTTATCTTTTTCTGTTAAAAAAAAAATTGAAAGTACAAAAACACCTTGTAGAAACAACTTCAGTGTTGACTTAACAAATAGGTTCCTTCGGAATGGTAAGAACTCTCAAATATGTAGCCTTTACAGGATTATTTAGTGGCTGTTTCAAGGTCTGTGTCCCATTTTGCATTGCTAATTGTCTTTTCTTTTTTGTTGCCCTGCTTTGCCCTTTCAGATGTATTAGAAATGCAGGCCAGTGAATCCATATCCTGCTACTCTGGTTTCTTTGTACAAAATACAGGCTATTTTAATTATTACCTTTAAAAATGAGTCAGTATCTAATTCTGCTGTACTTTGTGGAGTTCACAGGCTTTCTGAGTTATTTATTTATTTGCATCTACTAGCAGATAGTATTTTGAATTTCCAATTACTGTGACAATATACCTTTCAGTATTACACTGTCAGTCTTGTGAAAAATACAGTAGCATGAACGTCATCAATCAAGATTTTCACTGTATTATTTTCTTTTCATGACACACATTTGTTGGGTTTCTTTGCATTCAATATTTAAATTGTGGTTTATGTCAAATACTCCTCAACTTTGATGCATAGGTGTCTGATTTATGTGCCTACAAACACAGATCCGCACATGCAAGCCCTGATTTGTGCACATACCTATGCATGCACAAATCCTAGTCTGTGTGCATATATGGGTGTCCGCAGGTTGGGTACACACAGAAGTCACACATTCCTCTATATATGCATGTTTGCATTTCTGGCTGCTGTGTCTTTTGCTCTTTAAACAACAAACTTAACATGAAGGAACCCTATGGGCACAATGGGGTGCAAATAATAGTGTTTAATCACTATATATGACATGCAAGACCTCACTGCATAGATAAACTGCAGCTCTAGCAGTGTTCAGGTATTCTGAAACATAGAGACAGTGAGGACCACTAGAGGGCTCACAAATTATTTAAAGGTATACTACCCAATTCCTAGATACTACACTGACCCTTAATTTTAAGAGCTATAAGGTGCCCTTCATCTGTGTGCAGCATTCTGATCGACAGTGGAAGATTTGAGCAGGGATTGAAAAGCCCCATTGGATAAAAAAGCTGTTCTTTTTTATTTATCCATAGAAAACTAGTTCTGCTAAATATCATTGGATGTCTTCTGTATCAAATTCAAGCTTCATGCTCTCACTTGCATAACTCTGCACCTACTTATATCTCTGCTCTCATTTCTCTCTCTCGCCCTCATTTTTTCTCCTCTGACGTCTCACTTCATACAGCCCCCTTTGTATCTGTCTCCATTTCTCATTGTTCAGTCTCCTTCCACCATTATAGCCCTCCAATTTCTAGTGTGTCACATGACCTTTCTCACCATCATATACCTTCTCAAAACACATTTCTTTCCTGAAGCCTTTCAGAAATGCCTGCTCCGGAATTCTAATTCACCTTAACTCATGCTGGTGCTTGTTGGCTCGCTGAAGTCTTAGGTAAATAAGATGATCAAGCTTCAATACTTGGTCCTTTCACCTTTTGTCAACATACATGTCCTTCCTAAAGGGTTTTCTGTTGGTGGTGGTGGTGTTTTTATTTTTTATTTTTTAGCAGTATGGTAATGAACACAGTGCATGAAATCCTGGCCACATTGAGTCAAAGGGAGTTTTGCCATTGACTTCAAAGATAAATTCATGGAGGATAGTTCCATTAATGGCTATTAGCCAAGAATCTGGGTTGCAAACCAATACTCTCAGTGTCAGACTGCCAGATGCTGGAACTGTATGACAGGAAATGGATCACTCAATAAATTGCCCTTATTCTGTTCTGTTCATTCCCTCTGAAGCATCTTGCATTGGTCACTGTTGGAAGACAGGATCCTGGACTACATTGGCCATTGGTCTGATGCAGTATGGCCATTCTTATGTTCTAAAGGGGCCAGGATTGCTGCCCCTATACTTGATTCCTACCATTACTTGGACGAAACACTATGCTTATGTGCTGGCAATGTTTATAAATTAGTCTGTTACTGAAAAAATGACCCCATTAAACATCTGAGACCAGATTCTTCTCTCATTTACACCTGTAGAAAGAAATGGAGTTACTTCTGATTCACACCAGTGTAAGTGAGATCAGTATCAGGCCCATTTTATTATGCAAGTTTGATCTCTTATGTTAAGACAATGCTTTATATAAAACGTAACGGGTACAAGATGCAGAAGGACTTTTCCTTGGGCGCAAAGTAATTTTTAAAAATTAATATAACATAAACATAATTATGCATATTAAATATAATTATAACACTTGGGCTATCAGCTGTGTTTTAATCTACGCCCGCCAGTGTCAAAGCAGAACCTCTCTCCCTTGAGCTTTAGGTGTAACTTTTTTAGCTGGCAGCTGTAGTAGATTCTTAACTTCTTGAATTAAGTAGTCACTAGAAGGGCCAAAGGTCCACATTTCTCTAATATAGGTCATATACTTACCTTGCCTGTGGAGTCTCATCCCAAGTGCTAAGGTCTAATGGATTCAAGCCCCACACTGGTGAACTATCATATATATATAACATATGTATAACAATTCCCACCTGGGCTACCAGTAGTGCTTGACTTTGGGATCGTCACATAGGAAATGTAATGCTGGTTACATTTGCATAGGAAAGGGCATGAAGATCTTGTTAGCTTTGGTTTCTCCAAATGTTTATAATATTTAGTTCTATTATTACCAAAGCATAGTCTCTCAAAGATACAAATAAAGAAGCTCCGCTTCTAGTTTTTCAAAACTCTGCATGAAGCTGTTTAAGAATTTCTAAAAGTATTGTATTTTATTTTATTGTATTGCCCTCTCCAGCACTACCTGCAATGCTTTTCTCTGCATACAGTATTCCTCTGTTCCTTTGAGTCTGGAAATCAGGTGCCACATTCATCCCAGAGGTGAATTTAGTTTATAATACAAAGTAAAAGAGAATTCTGTGTGCACATTACCCAAACAATGCACCTGCTCCTAGGAGATGCAGAGCTATTCCAGGAGGTTCTTCTAAACGGAAGACTTCCAAAATCAAAATAAGCTGCATCCAGCCTTGTGTTCTCTACCTCTTAACAGGTGAATCTGCTTTAGTGCATATACTCGGATATATTTTGCAAAGCCACCTTATTAAAACAATTATTTAGTCCTGAAACATTTGGGGCCACATTTTGTTGGCATGACATCATTCATTTGAATGGATTTACCCTAATAGAGAATACGTTCTTAGTGTGAGAAAACGAAACTACCAAATTACAGAATACCTGAGAAAAACAAAACTAAAAGACCTCATCATTAGGGCGTCTCATAGTCTCAAATCCATTGTAATGCGTCTAATGGGAGATTTAGACACTGGATGGAGATAGTGAAATGAGGAAAAAAATCACCCAGAAATACGCTTTTGTGTCTAGTTTTTCTGACCACTACCATAAAATTCTGATAACATTTTAGGTTTCAAAATAGTAAAGCCTTACATCTGAAAAGCATAAAAACTATGTTTAGGTTGCTATCAAATGGGTGCCTTGAGCTACCAGTGTCATTTCCTTTACTATTTGTTACCCTTTACCATGTCCAACAAAATAACCCTCCAGGTTAGATTTACTTTATCTACAATTCTACACCCTGTAGCTATTCATTATGAAAGAAAATGAGGCTTCCTAACAGCTTGAGAGATGCTCCTATTTGGGCTACCATAGCAACCAGTATATTAAAGTATAGGTCACATGGCTTAGTTTCATATAGCTAATTAATTTGACTAATTATGGCCTCATACCAGCTGCAGAAGGTGTTGGTGACCTAGTGAAATCAGCTGTGGAGAATGTGGTTCCTTGCTATGACTGTACAACCTCACTGTGCAGCTATATTAATGTCATTATTAGACATGCATCTACTATACACAAAAAACAAATACTGCTGCATGATTAGAAGCTGGACATGGAGCCTTGAAAATGTTTAATGTAGACATTTAAATCTTCTTTACTGCTTTTTCTATCATCTGTCATTATTAAATAGGTTATAAAGAGCTGAGTAGTTAAGCTTAAAAGATTGTCATTGAAAGGTGGTTTAATTCATCAGCTTTACAAAGGATTTATGAAGCACCTAGCACTTACAGCAATGCAGATATATACATAAGTACATATTTAGTACAATAATATTTATCAAGCGGGGAATATCTACTACCTAGATAGCTTTTAATGGTCTTATTTTTTGATACACTGTATAAATAATATTTAATTGATACTCAGATGTGCTTTTATAGTGCAAATAGCATCGAATGTGTTACAAATTAGAAGACCGAAAGCTTTTGCATTGCCTTTATAATTGAGTTAATTTTAGTCAGCTCCACATATGCAGTTTGATCTGGATTTTAATAGAAAAAGCAGGTGTCTACCTAGGCTTTGGGGAGCAATTAACAATTCATTTTGTATAAAACTGCAGTGTCTCACTGGCAAAACTAATTGAAGTAAATAAGACATTTTCAATCAGCTAAGAGAAGGGCATTAAAACAGCCTGGCAAAATTGTCATGACAAATTACCAGCCCAGACACAAAACCTTCTCAGAAGGCCTTTACCATGGTGATTGATGAGAATGAAAAATTAATGATATTTTACTGGCCTGTCAAAAGAAAAACTTACTCGCCCAGGTGAGAAAAATTTTATAAGGCTGAATTAAAATATAGAAAATTAATTAAATGTGGTGTCTTTTTTTAACCTAATTATTAGTAGTGCTCTTCCCCTAATAATGTGATAAACAGACAGATCCTGTCCCTACCTCCTCAGCTATGGCTAATCACCTGGCAATGGAACCACTGTAATTCCACAGTGCATGGAAGAGGTGTGATTTATGGAACTGTGCCAGAGGAAGGTGGGGTCAGGGTAGGCTGGGAGAAGACAAGGTTGGGGCTGGTGCAGTTACCACTGTGCCACCCTTCTGTCATCTGCTGGTGGCAGGAAGGGAAATAAAGGCCCCAGAATGATATTTCCATTCTGTGGCATTGGAGGGGATTCCTCTCACCTTCCTGTGCCCAATACTCATCCATCCCAGTTACTTAGGAAGGGCACTGGCATGAGACTTTGTTTCTAAAAGACTGAAGCAAAACTGTAAAGAGTGGGGTGGGGCGGGCAGGAGAACTGGTGATGGGAAGGATATATTTACATAATAGCCAGAGGAGAGGGGTGTATAAAACATTTTGTTCATCTTCCTACATTTATGTTGTCCTTCTCTTGTTCGGTTTCTCCTACTAGATGGGCTACCATTACATAGCTCATCCCTGTGCCACAACTTAGCCACCCAAAAGAGAAAGAAATCTTTCAGTTCTCGCTGGCATATAAAACTATATGAAAAGATATCAAAAAGATTGGACTGTTTAATAGGGTGATAAGGTCGTGTCATTCACCATAAAATGGGTCACTGATTTTGTAATTTCAAATTTCATTTTGCAGAGTAAATTTAATAATCAAGTGTCATTGCGTATAAAAGCTATAACCCGTTTGTTATAACATATAATTTTCCAATAAACAAAAGTAACTAGAAATTATTGAGGTCTCACATTTTTTATGATTATCTATAAATTATGCTTCTATCTGTTAAAAAAATTCCTACCGTCTCACTGTAAGAGTGAGTTGTATCTCACGCTATGGCACAAAAGGTTGTATATTTGACCACTGCATAATGTGACCTGTCAATATGATTATCTTTTTCTAGTTTATAGAAAAAAAGGCCTTGAGTTTATTGAAGCTAAGAGGCTAGTAAGTTGGAATGCTTCCTAACTGCAGCAAACCTTGTGAAAAGAAGGGCAATTAGGAAGGCTGGTGATTAAGAAAGGCCTTCTCTGAGCTTCTGAAAGGTCAGCTACTATGTAGACTATAGCTAATGATACTAATTTTACAGCATCTTGTAAAGAATTGTTGTCAAGATATTGGTTTCAAAGAGATAATAAAAACGGATCTTCAAAAAAATGAAAATTTTCAGCTATAAAATGAAGAACAGACATTGTCTTGATCCCATATTTCACCATGTGCAGAAAATAGATTACCTGACAAAAAACAAGAACAAAGAATAGCCCGCAAGAAAACAATCAGATATCTACTTTTGGTTCCTTTTTTAGGATATATATTGTGAAATTATGTCTCTCGTAGGTTATAAGGAGAAACCACTGTTTCAACACAGGCATTTCTTTCAAGCCATCAAGGCCTGAAGATGAAATGCAGTGTGTGACACGGACCTAAAATGAGGGGCACAGAAAACTTATTCACACACAGGAAACTTAAATGATTGTGTTATTCATTCCATTTGGTACAAATAAATGTTTATATACTTTAAGTGTCATGGTTCTCTACTGCTGATGTACATAATTTTAAACAGTAAAAGTGAGGGGTCAGCAAATGTGTGGAACACAGGTAATCTTAGTACTAAAATGAGCAATGTTCCTCAAATCAAGAGGTATGAACATGGGAGTCATATCTTTTCATCAAGGCTGAGCAAAGTTTCTATGAATAGTTCACAGTCACAGTTTCAGACTTCAGTGCATTGAGGATAGAAATAAATTAAAGTTACCAAGCAGCTAAGCTAGCAAATTTTCCATGTTGACAGTTAGGGATGGTGAAATCAAAGAAATAATGTGAATATTTTTCCTTTTTCAATTTGATATTGTGTTGGCTTCTGGGTAACCAGTGAGGTATTATAGAAGCTGTTTCATCCTGGCTTGGTAAATCTAAGTATTGGAATATCCACCAGCTTTGGGGATTATCTGTCCTCAGTTGGCTCCCCTAGGACCCTGGTCACAGATACATATTGAATATTTTTAGGAATAAGTGTAGTGACAGACAGAACAAGGAGCAATGGTCTCAAGTTGCAGTGGGGGAGGTCTAGGTTGGATATTAGGAAACACTATTTCACTAGGAGAGTAGTGAAGCACTGGAATGAGTTACCTAGGGAGGTGGTGGAATCTCCATCCTTAGAGGTTTTTAAGCCCGTCTTGACAACACCCTGGCTGGGATGATTTAGTTGGGGTTGGTCCTGCCTTGAGCAGGGGGTTGGACTAGATGACCTCCTGAGGTCTCTTCCAACCCTAATCTTCTATGATTCTAGTGGTTTCTGTTCTTCACATATTCCACCTGGATAGTATTTTGGAGGGAGATCATCACAGAAATTTTGAAAAATAGGAATACTATAGCATTTCAAAAATTCAAATCCCCCAAAATATCTATGGCAAATGCATCCCTGAGTCTCACTACTGAAAATGCAAACCTAGATTTTTATTAATCAACAAAGAATAAGTACAAGGTGGATGACATAATATTATTTTATTGGGCAAACATCTGTTGGTGAAGAAGAGAAACTTTTGAGCACACACAGAGCTCTTCTTCAGATCTGGCCAAGGTACTCGGAATGTCACAGCGAAATAAAAGGTGGAACACATTGTTTAGCATAAGGAGTTAAAGTGTTCTAAAAAACAATTCAAGGTGAAGTGGGCAATTAACACCTCTGTAGTTGTAGGACAAAGGGGGTGGGGGCTTAGTGGGTTATAGATAGTTGTAGTGAGCCAAGTGGGTTGTAGCCCACGAAAGCTTATGCTCTAATAAATTTGTTAGTCTCTAAGGTGCCACAAGTACTCCTGTTCTTTCTTTATTGAGTCCATGAGTTCTAGTGTCTAACAAAAGGGAAAAAATATTTCTAGTGTCAAACAAAGGAAAAAGATTAACTGTGAAATCCTTAACAAACAACACATCTACCACAGTCTCTCCATCACTGATAGGACAGCTACTTTTGCTGAAATCCAAATACCAGATAGTGATTAAACCAGCAGACAAAAGGAGCACCATCACGGTCTTCAACCGTGATGACTATGTCATCAAGGCCAGCTGACAACTCTCCGACACCACCTACTATAATGAACTAAAAAAAGAACGCCACACCACAGTTCATCCAGGAATTTAAAGATAACTTTGCTGTGATGGGGTGTGTATACCCCGCACTAGGTGAGAAAGGGTTACTCCCACACTATGTGCAGGAGTATGCATACACTGCCACACTTCCCCAGACAACTCCAAGAGAAACTCTGCAACCTGATCACCCACAAACCTACCCCAGTGACTTTCTACTTGCTTCCCAAGATCCACAAACAAAGGAACCCAGGTCAATCCATCATATCTGGCCATGGCAGTCTTACTGAAGGAATATCAGGACTCACAGAAACCATCATCAAACCACTCGCCATACAAAGGGCCATTTTCCTCCAGGACAAAACTGATTTCCTCCAACACTAACTCTAACAATCTCCTTCAGAACACCATCCTTGCCACCATGGATGTCACCTCCCTATACACCAAATCCCTCACTGCCTGCCTCAGATATCTACAAGAAAATGCATAACACTCAGATATCCAGCCCAAATTCATCCATTTCATCCTCACTCATAAGAACTATACATTCAGCAGCAAACACCCACAGCCATGGGTACTAGGATGGCTCCCCAATATGCCAGCCTCTTCATTGGCCACCTCAAGGAAGAACTTCTGGACAAATACACCACAAAACTAATGATATATCTGAGATAAATTAATGATATGTTCATCCTCTGGACAGACGACCTAAACTCCCCCATAGATTTTCACTACAACTTCTACAACCATCACCCATCCATCAAACTTTCTGTACAACACTCACACACAGCATCAACTTCCATAACACCACAATCAGCTTCAGCAGTGGAACCCTACAGACAATTATATATAAGAAACCCATGTGTAGCCAATTAGTTCATTCTATCATCCGTTTATCATTGCGTTATGTGGTGTTGTGGTCAATTCAGATGGCATTTCATATATAACCAATGTATGTTAAATAGATTTAAGTTGTAGGATTATTAAATATTTTGGGGTGGTAAGTGTGTAGTAGGTATAAAAGTAAAGCATGGCTGAAACAAGACCTAGAGGCTGAGACCTGAAAGATTTTAGCTTAGACAGACGAGGTCAGATTCTGCCATAATAACAGATGCAAAACCTGCAACCATATTTCCACTGCTATAATGATTAATGCCTCCCACAACACACCTTTCAAGATCAAGAGGTCCTCCACATGCCTATGATAACAAGTGGTATACCTCATCCAGTGCATGAAATGCCCCCAATAACAACTGTGTAGGTGAAATGAGACGATCACTATGTTCTCAAATGAACTCACACAGAAATGATAAAGTACAAAAACACCATATTACTCAGGGGTAAACAGTTTTCACAAAATTATCGATCCGTATCTGACCTCTCAGTTCTCATCCTTAAAGGAAACCCGAAGAACACCTTCAAAAGACAAGCCTGGGAGCTTAAATTCATAACTATGTTAGACATGGAAAAACATGAACTCAGTAAAGACACCTGATTTATGGTGCATAATAGCAATCTATAACCCAATAACCCTCCTTTGTCCTATGCCTACTGACATGTAAACTGCCATTTCACCTCCAATGATCTCTTACAATGTTATCTCTTTATGCTAAACAATCTGTTCCACCTTATATTGAGCTGTGACACTCTGAGTACCTTTCACAGACATGAAGAAGAGCTTTGAGTAAGCTTGCAAGCTTGCTTCTTTCACCAATAGAAGTTGGACTAATAAAAGATATGACCTCACCAACATTGTCTCTCTGATATCCTGGGTCCAACAGGGCTACAACAACGCTGCAAACAAAGAGTAAATACCTATTTCTGGGCTTGGTTCTACTCTCACACTATCATTTAAAATGGTGTAATTCTAGTAACTTCAATAAAGTTAATCCAGACTTACAATTAAGTAAATGAGGACAGATTCCAGCCTCTGAGTCATATTGATCTTCAGCTCTACTATTTTCTATATCTCTGGATATAATTTATATGTATAACATGTATATATACATCAAAACAGAGTAGAGATGGGTGGAGGAGATAGTGCTAGCATCCAGCCCAATTTTAAATTTACACTATACTTCAAGTTTTAACTAGATTTAGGGTTTAAATTAGATGGAGCTGAAAATTTATAAGATGTTCTTGAGAGGTTGTGGCCAGATATGACACAGATATCATAAGAAGAACAATTTTTGTGAAATTTTTAGATGCATCTGGACCAGAATTGGAAAAATAGACCTTTTATAAAATTGCATCTACTATACTGTAACATCTATGTAAGTTTGTTTAAGAAAACCCATGTTATATTATAATATAATATACAATAATTAGGGCTCTCAAGCGATTAAAAAATTAATCACGATTAATTGTGTGATTAATTTTCAAATATATTGATTTCAATTACCACACGGAATAAAAAGTGTACAGTGCTCACTTTATATTATTATTATTGATTATAAATATTTACATGGTACAAAACAAGAAAGTTTTTTCAATTCACCTAATACAAATGATGTAGTGCAATCTCTTTTTCATGAAAGTTGAACTTACAAATGTAGAATTATGTACAAAAAAATAACTGCACTCAAAAATTAAAATAATGTAAAATTTTAGAACCTGCATGTCCACTCCGTCCTACTTCTTGTTCAGCCAATTGCTCAGACAAACAAGTTTGTTTACATTTGCAGGAGATCATGCTGCCCACTTTTTGGTTACAATGTTACCTGAAAGTGACAATAGGTGTTTCCATGGCACAGTTGTAGCCGGCATCAGAAGATATTTATATGCCAGGTGCTCTAAAGATTCATATGTCCCTTCATGCTTCAACCACCCTTCCAGAGGACATGCGTCCATGCCGATGACGGGTTCTGCTTGATAATGATCCAAAGCAGTGTGGAGTGACACATATTCATTTTCATCATCTGAGTCAGATGCCACCAGCAAAAGGTTGATTTTCTTTTTTAGTGGTTCGGATTCTGTAGTTTCCACATCGGAGTGTTGCTCTTTTAAGACTTCTGAAAGCATGCTCCACACCTCATCCCTCTCAGATTTTGGAAGGCACTTCAGATTCTTAAAATTTGGGATGATGTAGCTATCTTTTGAAATCTCACATTGGTACCTTCTTTGCATTTTGTCAACTCTGAAGTGAAAGTATTCTTAAAACAAACAACATGTGCTGGGTCATCATCTGAGACTGCTATAACATGAAATATATGGCAGAATGCGGGTAAAACAGAGCAAGAGACATACAATTCTCTCCCAAGAAGTGCAGTCACAAATTTAATTAACACATTTTTTTATACAAGCATCATCAGTATAGAAGCATGTCCTCTGGAATGGTGGCTGAAGCATGAAGGGGCATACGAATGTTTAGCTTATCTGGTACGTATATTCCTTGCAATGCTGGCTACAAAAGTGGCATGTAAATGTCTGTTCTCACTTTCAGATGACATTGTACATAAGAAGCAGGCAGCATTATGTCCCATCAATGTAAACAAACTTGTTTGTCTTAGCGATTGGCTGAACAAGAAGTAGGATTGAGTGGACTTGTAGGCTCTAAAGTTTTACATTGTTTCGTTTTTTTTTACTGCAGTTATGTAACAAAAAAAAAATCTACATTTGTAAATTGCACTTTCATGATAGAGGTATTGTATTATAGTACTTGTATGAGGTGAATTGAAAAACACTATTTCTTTGTTTATCATTTTTACAGTGCAAATATTTGTAATAAAAATAATATAAAGTGAGCACTGTACACTTTGTATTCTGTGTTGTAATTGAAATCAATATATTTTAAAATGTAGAAAAGCATCCAAAATATTTAATAAATTTCATTTGGTATTCTTTTGTTTAACAGTGCTATTAATTGTGATTAATTTTTTTGAGTTAATCGCTTGAGATAACTGCAATTAATTGACAGGTCAACCCATAGGTTTCAACGGGTATACCTGATGGTCGGTTGGCTTTCCGGCCACCAGGTCAACCCATAGGTTTCAATGGGTTGACCTGGTGGCCGGGTTTCTTTCCGGCCACCAGGCCAACCCCTGGGAAGCAGCTGAAAAATTTTCCTAATAATAATATATTCACTGGCAAATGTTCATAATGATTTAGGTCCCGATTCAAAGCTCATTGAAGAATCTTTCCATTCACTTTGAGTAACATTGACAAAGACTGTATTTTAACTCAGAAGCACAAAGAGGAAGAATTAAGGTTGAATTTTCAATCTGAATTCAGCATCTTCTGACCTTTGAAAGTTTGATTTCTCAACCATAACACTACATTAGTAGTAGATTTATTGTTTGTTTTTTGTTTGGTTGTTTTTTTTAAACATGGAATATATACATATGGAGTCTTCACATTGCCTTTGTCCTAATCAGTTGGTTTTCACACTAAAACTGATTTGATAGTGGTGGTCAGTGATTTCCTGCAGTGGATGAAACATGTGATCTGCCTTTGACACTTTTGACAATGAGATGTTGAGCTGGCTGTGATCACTAGCTGGGGTGGAGGGAGTCTCTCTTGACTGGTTCTGCTCCTTACATTGAGAGATGTCAAAGGGCAATTTTGGGCAATGGCATTTCGGCCCAAAGGGCTTTCACATGGGGTACCGCAGGATTCAATATTGTCACATCTTTTGTTCATTGTCTGTCTGAAGCAATTGAGAGTTCAGTGAGTAAACATGAGATTAGTGGTGCCAAAATGATGAAACCTAACTGTGATACTTTCTTAGGGACCCCAGGACCATGAGTCACCTTATTATCCCTCTTCCTCAGCAAGAGAGAGATACTTGCTTGTGTTTAACTGAGTGTCAGCTCTCTGACACCAACAGTCTGTCAGGTACCCAAACAATCCCCTCAGTGCTCTGCCAGCCCATACTTTCCCTTGCAGTACAACAATAGGTGAACCCCAAACCCCCTTGAATCATTCCCCTGCAGTGTCCAGTCCTTAACCATTGGACATTCACAGAAATTACCAGGTCTGCTGTGCCCAAAGAAACAGCGCAAATACCTGCTCCTCTAAAACATCACAATACTGAGATATATTTATAGGAAAACAATCATAAGTTTATTATCAAAGATTAAGATTTAAGAGCTACTGAGTAAGGATAATAATAGAAATGGTTACATATAAAATAGAAAGAACAACATGCTTCCTAGAGTCTAAGCTTAATTTCAACAGGCTAGACCAGGGATCGGCAACCTTTGACACGCAGCTCGCCAGGGTAAGCACCCTGGTGCCGGGCCGGTTTGTTTACCTGCTGCACTTGCAGGTTTGGCCGATCGCAGCTCCCACTGGCTGCGGTTTGCCATCCCAGGCCAATGGGGGCTGCGGGAAGTGGCGCAGGGTGAGGGATGTGCTGACCACCGCTTCCTGCCACCCCCATTGGCCTGGAGCGGCGAACTGCGGCCAGTGGGAGCTGCGATCGGCCGAACCTGGTGGCCGCCTGCTAAAGGTTGCCTGTGGATTGCCAATTCAGCCTTAGGCAAACATTGTGGAGTCCAGTAGTACCTGTTTAACATCTTGTTCTGGAAGAATCACAAGGATAACATTCCTGAAGTACCTTTCACTTGAAGCCAGATGTCCTCCCAGGTTTCTGTTGTGATTGTAAAGCTAAGATATTTTTCCCATTTTTCTTTAAGACTAATGCAAAGCATTACGCCACTTATAAGTAATTCCTACAAAGTGACTTTTGTTTCCATATTTCTTAACATGTTCTTCCAGAACTCTCAATTCTCATTCATTTTTGTCTGCCTAAATTTTTCCTCCCAGTAAATTCCATTTATAATTTGCCGCATCTTAGGGAAATATGTATAAAATTACTGGCTGGGACTTTCCTCATTTGCCCATATAGAATGTAGTCAGGTCATGATCAATGGTACCATCTAGTCCAGTGGTTAATTCATCTTTATGCCTCATAATGAGGTCCAAAATAGAGTTTCCTCAGGTTGAATGCAATACCTTTTGTGTTAGAAAATTATCACCTCCCATTTTAAAATACCCTAAGGATCTTTTGCTACTGGCTGTATGAGCCCTCCAGCATACATCTCCCAAATTGAATTCCCCCGTAACAACACATTTTTTCTTTCTACACATTGCAAACAGGTGTTTAAGGAGTAACTCATCCTGTTCTCTCATTTAATTTGATGGGCTGTAACAGACTCTAATCAGTACCCTCCTCCTGGAGCTTGTTAGTAAGCACATTGATTCATATGTGCTGAAGATCTTACAGTTCTCAGTTACCAATAACTTGAAAAGAGGTAATGGCGTCTTTAATGTATAGTCGCCCCTTCCCCCCCCCCCCCACTTTACCAACTCTATGCTTCCTGAACAGGTTATAACCAGTAATTTTTCACATTCCAGTCATGTGAATTGTCCCACCAGGCATCAGTAATGCCAATTATATGAAATTTCTTCTAATCAATGAGAATTTCTAATTCCTATTTCCTGCCCAGGGGTTGGATTCACAAATGAACTTAGGCACCTAACTCCCATTGATTTCAATGTTAGGCACCTAACTATCATTGTAAATCACTCCAAATTCCTATATAAGTAACCAAAAAAGTCTCCTCTTCACATTCTTTGCCACTTTTGTTCAATTTGTTTACAACACACTGTGTACCACATTTGCCTTATTAGCACCCTCTCCTTGTACTGCTAATTTAATGCCCTCCTGGAAATCGTGGCTAGTGTCCAGATGAGAAGATTAGCCCTCCTACCAGTTAGATTCAAGCTATTCCATCCATATGTCCCCTCTCCCACTGGAATGTTGCCCAGTGTTCCATAAAACCACATCAGTCACACAACCAACAGTTAACCACTGGTATTTTCTGCCTTCTCCTGCTCATGGGAAGGATCTCTGAGAAGATCAATTGGACATTCGTTTTCTTCACCTCTCTTCCTGAATTCCTGCAATCTGCTATAATCTATGTAATTCCGTGTCATTGGTTCCGATGTTTTTCAACGTATATTATTTCTTTCCTAATTTGCATAATTCCTATATTGAAAATACAGTGAATCTTCTTTAGTAATTCAGCAGTTTGTGACAATTGTTTTAAAAAGTGGCTGACCCAAAAGAGATTTAATTTCTTGGCAAAATATTACACATATTTGATCCCATTACTGTAAATAAATCTCTGCTTTTGTTGTGAATATGTGTTTGCATAGATGTAAAAATTTAAAGAAATGTTTAATGAGAAGTAGAACAGATATTTTAGCCATTAGAATGATTACTGAAAAGGGGTTAGAAAGACACTCTCTTTAAATATTAAAATAGCATTTGTTTTTAAGAAACATAAACCCCTAAATATTCACCTCCAGATTTGCCTTTAACAGTATAGTTTGTAGTTAAATATGAATAATGCAATAAACCTGCAATAAGATAAGTGAGTTTTCTTGGGGTTTTTTTTGTTTATTTTTGTTTTTGCAGGACATTTTTCATACCACCTGGTATGATGGGCAGTGGAATTGGTTAATAATAGTACAATATCCAGACTCTAAGTGCACAAGATACAGGGCTTATGTCAGTTTTTTTACTTATAGAACATGATTAGAGAATGCAAGTGAAAGTGAATAACAAATAGGACAATTAGATTATAATATATCATCTAAAGTATAGACACATGAAATATGTACAGAATGGAAAAATTGTTTGCTCAGGCTAAAGAGAATGGGCTGAGTATCTCCTGCTCCTCCATATTCCAGAGCTAATGCTGACTAATCACCCTCTGGGACAGATAGATACATGGGTACTATAGCCCCATCCTGTAGTTAGCAAAGTTTAGGACAGGCTTCTTCTACAGAGGTCTCTCCCATTCTGGATTTTCTTCTTGAATCAACCACATGCCCTGTGGTAGAGAAGCAGCCAAATTTTAAACAAAAGAAAAGGAGCCAGGTAAAGAAAGAACAGATTTGGAAGAAAAGGAAAAGTGTGTGTTCCTTCTGAGCAGTCTACTGTCTGCATAATTAGCAAAGAAAGCCTGGGAGAAAAGTGAAGAAATGTCTTTGGAAGAGGACATTACAGGTCCCCTCCTCTGTTGTGTAGGCCTCATGGTCAGAACAACACAGAAAGTGAAAGGCACAAATGGAAGTTAGGCAGCTAACTCCCATTGACTTTCAACTACCTGTCGTTTGTTCTTTTGAAAATCTCCTCCATGCTGTCTGCCACCAAATTTTACTTACCAGGTCCAAGAAAAACAGTAAGTTGTAGTTCTGAAGGACAAGGGACCTCCTCTCTAGGTTTTGCCATGCTTTCAGCTTGTTCCCGTGCCTTCCAATGAAATGTTCGTATTATCTGTTCTAATGAACAGCAGTTGAAAGAGGTCATGTCCAGGTTCTCTTTGTCAACAAGTGCTCTGTAGCCAGCAAAGTGCCTGATACTTTGTCTGCATCAGAAGACTCTCTGTCATAACATTAAAGAAGGATGAATACAGTCTAATGATCATTAAAGTAAAAGTTCACATTTGCCGCTATTATAATAAATAGAAAGATGACTATGTGTTATATGTTTTGTTAGGCTTGGGTGCTAGTGTTCTTTTTCTTAATATGAAAACAAAAATAGGAACCTTTCCCTGAGGACATTTTTCAGAGAATGCTGAATTTTATGAGCCATCATCTCTGGTGCAAGAGGAGTAAAATAAATCTTCTTTTCCCAGCAAGGTCCTTTGATCCCAGGAAGTACTCACCCAAAGGAGTGAACACAAGCTTTCCATCACTGCATTCCTCAGGGCTTTCCCTCAGGATATGGGAGCAGCTTTATATTCCTCTGAGGGGTCCATAGGAGGTGCTGAATCAGCACACCTCCAGCACACATACCTTTATCTTGACATGTGCCCACCACCTCTCCATGACACCCCTAAGTGACAGCTGCTTTGTGTCAATACAAGTTCTGCCCTGTCAGGCTTTCAGGTTCTAGGAACTTATGTCAGGTTTTACGCTGACAGTAGCAACTAAAGGTCAGGGTGAGTCTGGTACCATATGTGGAATTGTAACTTATAGTCAATTGATTTGATATATGAAATGTGCTCTTATGACCTAAAGAAAGCCAAAATTTTCTACATTTAATAAAAGTACTTTTACATTTGTTTCACCATTCCATATAGAAATGCAGCAAATATTAATGCTATCTGTTTCCTGTCTTCATTCTGTTCTTCTGCCACATTCACCAAGTGATTTATGGTGAAAGATGGACTCTCATTGATCTTAGTCTAAACAGTCAAATCACTGCATTAAGCTGACATTGTTCAAAGCTTTCAGACTCTAAGGCAATGGTTTGCATGAAACACAACGGCCTACCAAAGACACACAGAATTAACAGCTCTCATCACCACAGTGCTTGCCGTAACTGAGATCATTTTAATTGTGTGCTGTATCCCTTTCCTCCACCTTTATTTGCTATTTGCCTTCTTTAGATTGCAAGCTTTCTGGGGCAGCCACTATACCTTCCTGAATGTATGTAAACTTAAAGAGAAAATTTGGCTTTTGTGCAATTCAGTGAGTAAGAGAATTACTCCATTGAAATCAATGGGACTACTTAGGAAGTAAGGTGCTAGTAAAGTGGAGTAAGGGTGTCACATGACCCTTAACAAGTTTGTTCTAATTTATTAAGAGAGGCGAAACACATTAAGTACAATGTCATTTACCTGAATCCAGGTTCTTGTTTCAAAAAGGTGCAGCCACCGATTCCAAAGTAAAGATGACCAAAAAGAAAACACAAGATAATAAACCTGATTGTTCACCGCAGTAGTGTAAGTGTTTCCATTTCAATAGCTTTCTCTTGTAAGATAGGTTTTGCCATGCTTTCAGCTTGTTCCCATGCTTTCCAATGAAAGGCCTGTGTTGTTTGTATCATCTGCTCTAATGAACAGGAGTTGAAAGAGGTCATGTCCAGATTCACTTCCTTGCTGTGTTCTGGGATTATGAAATAGAGGTAGAATGACCTTAGGAAGGACCTTTCCATAAGAGTGAATTATTGCTTGAAAGCTCTTTAGGACAAAGGATTTATCTTCCACAACCTGCAATTTTTGTTCACAGTTGCCTGAATATGCTCACATTTCTCATGCAGTGGTAGATAATATGCTAGAGAACAGATAAAGGACAGCATGGATTTCAGACACTGGTTTTAATGGTTCATTTCATTAAGAAAGTTCTTAGAAAAATGGCCGTCATTTTCAAGCCCACGGGTTATCTGTTCATTTCTGAAATAATACCAGGCTAGTCTCTCACCAGGTGTTAAGCACCTAGCAGAGTAGGGACCTTGATCCTGGTTGGAGCCACCACAGTACAAATGATCAAATATTAATAATAATGATACTGTAGCAGGTGTCACTATGTGGTACTATTACATATCATCTTCTAGGTTTTTCTTTTCTTTTCTTAGCATCTAAGCACGTTTTTAGTCTTGGAAGAAATGCTTGTGTTGTTTTTATTGTTTTCTGGGAATAGGGAGCTGTGTGAGCAGCAGGAGAATGTGCTGAGTGCCTTGATCTCAATTCTTAAGGAAGAATTGCTTCCTATGAACGGAGCCGTAGTGTTGGGGTGAGATTCCTGAAAGAAGGGATTGCCCTGAATGCTGTTTGACCATCTTGTCTTATGACTGGGTTTTATGTGTAAATACATTTTCAAACAAGCACCTTCGTGCTTTCTCCCATACTTCCCCTCCTGTGTAGGAAAAGTTTAACCATCCACAAAGCTACCTCATTATCCACCTTCAAAATTCTCATTTACTCTGAGGCCTACAAAAATCTTGATAACACTTAGGCTGGTGATGTGTTGAGACCACAGCCTGCCAGTGTTGATCAGTATTGTCTGATTGCTTGTACTCCCCAGGCAGTCTGTATTCATCTGTTGTGTCTTGTTTTAGATTGCAAGCTCTTTGGGACAGGGTCTGTCTTTCTGTTCTGTGTTTGTACAGCACCTACCACAATGGGGTTCTAGTCCATGACTGAGACTTTTATGTGTTATAATAATCATAGAATCATAGGACTGGAAGAGACCTCGAGAGGTCATCTAGACCTGTCCCCTGCACTCAAGGCAGGACTAAGTATTATCTAGACCATCCCTGACAGGTGTTTGTCTAACCTGCTCTTAAAAATCTCCAGCGATGGAGATTCCACAACCTTCCTAGCCTATTTATTCCAGTGCTTAATCACACTCACAGTTAGGAAGTTTTTTCCTAATATCCAATCTAAACTGCCCTTGCTGCAATTTAAGCCCATTCCTTCTTGTCCTATTCTCAGAGGTTAAGGATATTTTTTTTTCTTTCCTGCTTGTAACAATCTTTTTTGTATTTGAAAACTGTTATCATGTCTCCTCTCAGTCTTCTCTTCTCCAGATTAAACACACTTATTTTTTTCAATCGTCTCTCATAGGTCATGTTTTCTAGACCTTTAATCATTTTTGTTTCTCTTCTCTGGACTTTCTCCAATGTGTCCACATCTTTCCTGGTATGTAGGGTGACCAGATGTCCCGATTTTATAGGGACAGTCCCAATTTTTGGGTCTTTTTCTTATATAGGCTCCTATTACTCCCCACCCCCACCCTGAATTTTCACACTTGGTGTCTGGTCACCTACCTATACAGTGCCCAGAACTGGACACAATACTCCAGGTGAGGCCTAATCAGTGCGGAGTAGAGCAGAAGAATGCTTTCTCCTGTCTTGCTTACAACACTCCTGCTAATACATCCCAGAATGATGTTTGCTTTTTTTGCAACAGTGTTACATGGTTGGCTCATATTTAACTGGTGATCCACTATGACTCCCAGATCCATTTCTGCAGTACTCCTTCATAAGCAATCATTTCCATTTTGTATGTGTACAACTGATTGTTCCTTCCTAAGTGGAGTACTTTGTATTTGTCCTTATTGAATTTCATTCTATTTACTTCAGACCATTTCTCCAGTTTGCCCAGATCATTTTGAATTTTAATCCTCTCTTCCAAAGCACTTGCAACCCCTCCCAGCTTGGTATCATCCACAAACTTTATAAGTGTACTCTCTATGCCATTATCTAAATCATTAATGAAAGTATTAAACAGAACAAAACCGAGAACAGATACCAGAGGGACCCCACATTATTTATAATATAAATAATAAGTAATAATAGAAAGTCACACTTAGAGTATCTGCATCACTGTTTTCTCCTCCACTTAGAAGCTGACCTGCAAAGAACCGGACATCTATTACTAATCAGCAGAAGGGTGACAGTGGTGTCAGAACAGGACAGTGCAGTTATAAGAAGGGGCAACAATATACAGAGATAGCATTTGATGTTTAAGTTATTCCTATATGCATTACAGGTAGCTAAGCATTATTATTATGGAGGCACCATAACAACTCTATATTTAAGGTTGAATTATGATGTTAAGGCAGGGATTTTCCCCCTTTTGCATGAAAAATTCAGAGTATATTCCCTAAAATTACAGCACTCACTCTTTAAGTGCAGAATGAATTTTTGGAAAATTTACATACAACCAAAGTAATTGCCTATGTAAATGGCTCCTGCAGCTGGACTTGATTACACTGCTTTTCAAATCCTCTGTACTGCTCACATGAGCATTTAAGCATATATATAGAAATAGAGGTATGTATTTATATGTAAAGTGGCCAGATTGTAGAGCTCCAACTCATGCGCTTACTCACTCAAGCACCCATTGATATCAACAGGACCACTCACATGTCTTTACCAAAGCACACAAGTGGTTGGCACTGTGGCCCATGCTTTGTGGAAGGCTGTGGAATGAAAGGCACCATCTCAATGTATACCATTACCCAATGGGATTTTTTCCAACTGTTTTTTGTGCCAGTATTTGAAGTCCTTTCTTCAGCTGCTTGTAAACAAACAAACAAAAAACACAGCCCCCTTTTGCCCCTATTTTTTTCCAAGGACACACTACACATTCTGCTGTTACTGATAGTCATTGGTGGCTGACAGAGAGCAAGACATTACTTAAGCCCACACCTGCAAAAGTATGTGCTTATAAATCTCAGAATGAATTGATTGCCTGTGTAGCAACACAGACAGGGGCTTTATCTTGGCCCACCCACACAGAATATGACCACACATTAGAAAGAAATTAACACCAGTTTGTGTTGATATTATGCATCACACTAGCATTTTCTCTTGATGCATTCAAAGGGGACTGGGCTTATGCATCTATAAAAGCTGAAATGAATATAATCCTTATTTAAAATAACATTGTTTTCTCTCCAATACATTTCTGAGCTACAATGGGTCTTTCTTATTGTAAAAATGTTGATGGTGTCAATTGAGGGTCAGCTGAATTAAAAAGAAATGAAGGAATAATCAATGCTCTTTAGTAGTGTTTAGTATTTCTAAAAATACTAAAGAGAAAGAGCGCTGAGAGTGATTGAAGTTTGGATCACTAGAAACTGAGGTTTCTATCCAGGTAATAGGTACAGCATATGCAGCTGTTGTTATGTAAGGATGTAATGCTGTTGTTATGTAAGGATGTAATGAATGGTTGCAGAGACCAAAAGTCAACCTCCATTTTGGAAGGTAGAGATCTGGACAACAGGGAGGTAGATGTAGGCTCTGGTTGCTATTGTGTTGGAATTATGTACTGATTAAATAGAGAACTAACTCAATTGTTTGTTAAATACAAGCTCTCCAGCCCTTTAAAAGAAAACCATACAGCAGAGTTAACAGCAGTATAAGCTTCTCCACAGTGCTTCAAAATTATATGGAGGAGCCACTTTGAGGAGTGAATGGATAGTTTAACCTGGAGGTAAATAGGCTTCTCTTCTCACTGATTTACATCACTGTAACTCAAGACTAACTCAGTTGAAGTCATTGGAGTTACACTAATGTAAAACTGGAGGAGACTGAGGGTATGTCTACACTATGAAATTAGGTCGATTTAATACAAGTTGATTTTTTAGAAATCGATTTGATATAGTCGATTTTGTGTGTCCCCACTAAGCACATTAAGTCGGCGGTGTGCATCCACAGTACCGAGGCTAGCGTCGACTCTCAGAGCGTTGCACTGTGGTAGCTATCCCACAGTTCCCACAGTCTCCACCGCCCATTGGAATTCTGGGTCGAGCTCCCAATTCCTGATGGGGCAAAAACATTGTCATGGGTGGTTCTGGCTACATGTCGTCAGGCCCCCCTGCCTCCCTCCCTCCATTCCTCCCTCCATGAAAGCAACAGCAAAAAATTGTTTCTCACCTTTTTTCCTGGGTTACCCATGCAGATGACACCACAGCAAGCATGGAGCCCGCTCAGTTCACTGTCACCGTATGTCTCCTGGATGTTGCTGGCAGATGCGGTATTGCAGTGCTACACAGCAGCATCCCTTTGCCTTGCCTTGCCTTGCGGATGGCAGACGGTACACTACGACTGCTAGCCGTCGTCGTCGTCCCCTGGGTGCTTCTGGCTGACCTCGGTTAGGTTGGTCGGGGGCACCTGGGCACCTCCAGGTCATTCTCTTCTTTAAGTTTTGTCTAATGGAGATTCAGTCCATGGAATATCATGCCAGCTGGAGGCTTCTGCCTCAGGCTGCTCTCCCAGTCGGCAGCACCACGCGGTCGCAGTACCCCAGCCTACCCCTTGCTCCCATGGCTCATAAAGCCTGGACAGTAGTAAGGAGCAGTTCACCTATAGGCTGAGCAAGTGCATAATGGTGGTAGAATGCGCCTTTGGACGTTTAAAAGCTTGTTGGCACAGTTTACTGACTTGGTTAGACCTCAGTGAAACCAATATTCCCATCATTATTACTGCTTGCTGTGTGGTCTACAATATCTGTGAGAGTGATAAGGGGGAGACGTTTATGGCGGGGTGGGGGGGTTGAGGCAAATTGCCTGGCCATGGATTATGCACAGCTAGACACCAGGGAGATTAGACGAGCACAGCAGGGCGCGCTGTGCATCAGGGAAGCTTTGAAAACCAGCTTCATGACTGGCCAGGCTACAGTGTGAAAGTTCTGTTTGTTTCTCCTTGATGAAAACCCGCCCCCTTGGCTCACTCTACTTCCCTGTAAGCCAACTGCCCTCCCCTCCCCCCTTTGATCTCCGCTTGCAGAGGCAATAAAGTCATTGTTGTTTCAAATTTATGTATTCTTTATTAATTCGTCACACAAATGGGGGGATAACTGCCAAGGTAGCCCAGGAGGAGGGAAGCACAGGGGTGGGATAGTTGTAGGGGAACCCCCTAGAATGGCATGCAGCTCATCATAGAAGCGGCATGTCTGGGGCTCTGACCCGGAGCGGCCGTTTGCCTCTCTGGTTCTTTGGTAGGCTTCACGCGGCACTGCTGCGGGTCTCTGTTATAACCTCTGTCCTTCATGCCCTTGGAGATTTTTTCAAACATTCCAGCATTTAATCTTTTGGAACAGAGTTCAGATAGCACAGATTTGTCTCCCTATACAACGATCAGATGCAGTACCTCCCGTTCAGTCTATACTGGAGCTCTTTTGCGATTCTGAGACTCCATGGTCACCTGTGCTAATGAGCTCTGCATGGTCACTTGTGCTGATCAGCTTGCTACACTGGCCAAACAGGAAATGAAATTTCAAAAGTTCATGGGGCTTTTCCTGTCTACCTGGCCAGTGCATCTGAGTTGAGAGTGCTGTCCGGAGGGGTCACAGTGGAGCACTCTGGGATAGCTCCCAGAGGCCCAAACTGTCGAATTGTGTCCACACTACCCCAAATTTGACCCAGCAGGGTCGATTTCAGAGCTAATCACCTCATCAGGGAGGAGTACAGAAATCGATTTTAAGAGCCCTTTAAGTCAACAAAAATGGCTTTGTAGTGTGGATGGGTGCAGGGTTACATTGATCTAACGTTGCTAAATTTGACCTAAACTCGTAGTGTAGACCAGGGCTGAGACCCAAAGCCTCATTCCCAATTTTCTGAGCTTTTCTGTTCCCTATTATTTGACTATTTTACAGAAGGTGGCAGAAGCAATTATTTGAAAGCAACCAAAACATTCATTAAAAAAATGAAGCGAGTTTGGGTACTGGAATGTAATGCATACTGTAGCTAGCATAGGGCTAGCATTAGGAGATGGCAGTCTGAGTAACTTCATGTGGCTGAAGACATGAAATCTACTTCCGATGCACCCTCATAGCAATGAAGTAGTTTGGCACCACGACACCACAAGCTGCAAAGGCCTGATCCAAGGCCCTTTGGAGTCAGTAAAAAGACTCTCATTGACTTCATTGGATTTTGGACCAGGTCCCAAGACAGCAGGAAGTACCGGAATTAGACTCAGCACTTTCCCTTCTACTGGTGGCACCATGTCCGGTGCACACAGTTTTGGTAAGAGTGTCAAAGGCACACTATCTTGGCCTAAGTCTACTCCCACTGAAGTCAATGAGCGCATTCAAAAATCCTACTCTTTTTGCCTCAACACAAACACGGCTCCAGCATGGAGGACTGAAGGGAAAAGGAAGGGAACAAGTCTAAGGGTATGTCTATACTTACGCGCTGATTTGGCGGCAGGCAATCGAACTTCTGGGTTCAATTTATCGTGTCTTGTCTGGACACGATAAATCGAACCCGGAAGTGCTCGCCGTCAACTCCGGTAATCCTTCTCGGCGAGAGGAGTACGCGGAGTCGACGGGGGAGCCTGCCTTCCGCGTCTGGACCGCGGTAAGTTCGAACTAAGGTACGTCGACTTCAGCTACGTTATTCACGTAGCTGAAGTTGCGTACCTTAGTTCGAATTGGTGGGTTAGTGTAGACCAGGCCTAAGAAAGTAGGAAGGAAGTGAGCAAAGACATTAGAGCAAGGCAACAAAATGGAGTAGAAGAAAAACAGAGGAGAATGGGAGACATAATAGTAAAGAGAAGAAATTAAGACAAAACCATTCTACCAGAAATAGCACTTTTGATCGGTTACAGATAGAAAGTTATGCTTCCCAGAAAGCCATTTCACGTAATGGGAAGTTGTGGGAGAACTAGGAAAGTCTAAAAAGTTTAAACAAACAAAAAAGTATGGGGTTCCCCTGTCATGTTTCTTTTAGTTTTAAATGTGTCATGTATTTTCCAGTTTTATTCCAGAGAAGGCCTCAGTCTCAGACTGTCCCTCTCATCCTCAGTCTTCCCCCTATATGGGCAAGTCCTACTAGTTAAAATTAATGTCTTTCTTTTTCCTTCCCCTATTCTTTCCCTTTATTTTATGTAATAAAGTTGGGGTGTTAGTACCACGGCCTTGCTACATCTTCTTGCCACTACAACTTTGCTCTTGGGCTATAATGTAGGCATGAGCACATTGCAATTCTCCAATTAAGTAATTCCTCCAGCTTGCTTTCATCATCAATGTTAGCCTCTTCTGGACTCAGTCCGCACATTCAGCTGGCTCTCTCCCTAAGGCAGCATCAACTGACTGTCTAGGCAGACTCTGTCCAAAGGCCAGCAGTGAATATTACATTCACACAACAATGGAATTGTCTCCTTCACTGAATAATTATTGCCTTTTTACAACATGACTGTTTGGGAATTCCACAAAGAAGTTTTGCTTGTACATGATCTCAGAATTGTCATTAACAGTCAGATATGCTCAGGTAATATCAGTCTCTTTCCTTTGGTATTTATATTCCTGATTTGTGGTACATTGAACTTAACTAGACTATTGGAGTACACTGTTCAGAGGAGGGATGCAGTATCAGCCCCATAGTGAGCATGCTTGGCAGGACCTAGGCAAATATATAGACTTCTTTATATTTTAAACTCAGGTTTAGAGGAACCATACCTATTTTACATGCACAAAAACTACTGATGTCCTCAGATCAAGTTCCCTCTGTTTTATTTATCATGCACATTAAAGGCATGATGTGATTGCAAACATTTTCAAGCTTATGGTTGACACTTGAATCTATATTGGGTTTGTCTACACTGCAATGAAAAACCCATGGATAATCCATGCCAGCTGACTTGGGTTTGTGAGGCTTGGGCTAAGGGGCTGTTTAATTGCACCCCATAAGGTCCTTGAGCCCAGGCTCCAGCCCAAGCTCCAACGTCTGCACTGCAATTAAACAGCCCCTTAGCCCAAGCCCCTGTGAGCCCGAGGCAGTTGGTACAGACCAGCCACAGGTGTCTAATTGTAGTGTAGACATATCCATTTAGGTACCTAAATAATTGGCCTGTAATTCAAAGGTGCTGACATGCTAGCTTCCACTGACTTCAGATCACTTCATAGACACTTCATTGATTTCTGAAAATCAGGCCACTTATTTAGGTGTCTAAATATGGACTTAGGTACTAAACTTCAGGAACCCAGGTTTGAAAATTATGACTGGAGTTTATGATGTCATACTTATGTTCCAGAAAGCAAAAACTGATGGATTGATTCTACACTGTGTTGCTCCATTAATTTCAGGTCAGTTACACCAGTTGAAATGCCTAACCTGCCCTTGTAAATCTAGCCCTTCATATATATGTACAAGAACAAATCAGTATTTCAGATGTGCCAGTACCAAATTCCCTCCAACAGTCGGAAAAAAACTAACATATGACCTAGTACTTCCATAACAAACTTTACATTTAGCAGTGTAAAATGATGTTCTCAATTAAAATGTGCACAAATAATTTTGAAACAGTTTTCAAATGTTCCATTGTTGCAGCTCCCAAGCAAATATGAAAATCTGTACTTCAAGAGTGAGTTATTTCCCTGTTGGGAGAGGAATGAACTGACAGGGACACAAGATACTGTATCCTGCTTTAATTAATGGAAAAGTATGTACACTCAATCAAGTATATGAGATGGGAAAAGCAAAGTGCCTCTTATAACTCATCGCTGAGGTACACTACTTTCACGAGTCAGGCAAACAGTCCAATCTTCAGCCAGATTGTCTTCTCCTCAAACTATATGCCTTTTAACCACTTTACAAACACATTACATCTTCTAAGAACATGTGTCAGTGCTCTCAGCACTTCAAATGATTAGATCACTAGTATTTTAAAATGACAGGGCACAGCATGGTAGCATGTGGAATCCAAAGCATTCTGTGGTAAATCATATTTGTGGCTGCCTGAAAATCGTCTCTAGTCAGGAATCCCATTATTTTCCACAGTCTTTACACATGACCACAGCACTGAATTCATAAGACACTGACAAAGGTATCTTAATTTTTCATTTTCTCCACCTACCTTACTAATTCTTACTGTACATGGCAAACACTGGCCAGTAATTGAAACTTCCAGACAGGTACACTGATTATTTCAGGTATCTTGACAGCTCATTTATTTTTGTCTCTTTCAAGTACTTTATTGGCAAGTACTAGGAAGTAAATGGAGAGGGAAAGGGCTCAGGAGAAAAGAGGGAGAGGAATTATTAGCAACCCCAAACATCCAAAAATCATGTGTCAGGCCCTGACATTTCATAAGATTATCTTTAAAATCATGAGTTATAGTTGTTAAATGTATGTGTGTGTGTGTGTGTGGGGGGGGGGGTGTTATTTGCCCTCTGGTTTTTGAGTCATCAGGGTTCACTCAGGTCATGTTTTCAAGCTTTTCTCTGCAACCACAAAAGCCAGTAACTTTACTTCTATTTTTTTTTAATGAAAGCTGAGATTCACATGGCTCCAGTAGCTGGGGCTTTAAGTAAAACTTAAAATATTGCAAGACTTTCAATAAAATTGTGAGAGTTAGCAATACCATAGTGGGCACATATTTAAGCTGAGTTTGACATTTGTGAAGAGAGTCTCATGTGTAGTTGCTATGTGAGCCAGTCATAAGACAATCGATTTAAAATAGGCACTCAGGTGCCACCTGCTGTTCAGGTAAGCAAATCCAACCTCCTCTTTGCTTAGATGGGAGCTCATCACACAGTTTCTCTTTTCTAGGCTGTTATGCACCATTCTCTCCTCCGTGGAGTTTTCTAGTTACATATACACTTTGGATAGTTGTGGAGCTAGGTCTTCCCACAAACTACTAGATTTTAAGGTCAGGAGTGAACAGCTAGAATGACCTGCTGCAAAACACCAGCTGGAGAATTTCACCTAATAATTTCTTTTACATCCCTCATGATTGCAACTGTAATGGGAAGGCCCAGAGTTCATGAAATGTTCTGCTCTGGGACAGAAACAGGATCATTATGCCATCAGGAAGCGGAGCTTCCTAACAGCATCCAGAACCCACTATAAATCCTAGAAGGACTTGAGATAGACTTTAAAACTGACATTTTTATACACAGAATAGCTATTGTAATAATTTTTAAGGTTTGTATGTCTCCCGCTGGACCACAGACATTTAGATACATGGTTACCAAGGAACCTGGCTTGTCAAAGCAATATGTTAAAAATAATCCCAAAAATTCCTTTTAAAAACTCTCAAACATTCCTAACATACCTTAAAAAAAACCCATCTGCAGCATAAACATATAGAAAATGGTATGGTGTGGTATACAGCTTTCATCAGCGCAAGTTACGTGTGGCTTCACCACTCCTGACTGATGGAACCTTCCCAAAATGATGCCAATAAAACATTTATACCACCTCACTTACCATTGATTCCATATACATACATATATCCATTCATGTAGATAGATATGTTGATCTTAAGACCTTTTGTAATCATTCCACTTCTAGGGTAATCCAGAACTTTTCAATGAACCAAGAATTCTGCCCCAGAATTAATAAGTTTTGTTGCCAAACTATATAGATTTGTAAAAAATTCTTACATTTTCTTCATTTTCGCTCAGATTTTGAATTCTTATTTACAAAACAATCGCATTTTCTGTTTAATTTATCAGTGAAAGATGTAGAGGCCATGCAAGCTTTGTTCTGTTATTATAAAGATTTTAATTTTCTTGACTGCAGATAGTAACCAAACACTTTACAGGAATCAGTGTAGTAGTCCTGTATCCTAATTTCTGGAAATATCTCTTTACAGTTTATTGAAACAATCAAAGACAACCCTGTATACCTTGCAGGAAATCCTTTAAACTGACCCTAGGAATTTATGATACCCCCGGCATTTTCCATAAATATTTTGCAGAATATAAGAATCATGTCTTTATGATCCCTCAATATGTATGCCTGTCACAGTTTCAGGAGTGAGTCCCGGGCTCAGTGGCTCCTCCACAGGACCGGCTCCAGGCACCAGCTTAAAAAGCAGGTGCTTGGGGCGGCCAAGGGAGAGGGACGGCACCAGCGGCAATTCGGGGGCAGCAGGTCCCTTCCTCCCTCTAGGAGCGAAGGACCTGCTCCTGAACTGCCTCCGCCGATCACGGCTTTTTTTTTTTTTTTTTCCCCCCAATTGCCGCCGGTGATCGCGGCTTCTTTTGTTTTGTTTTGTTTTTGTTTTTGTTTTTGTTTTGCTTGGGGCGGCAGAAATGCTGGAGCCGGCCCTGCTCCTCCCCACCAGCTGGGGGGAGGGGCCTTCAGCTGTGGGCGGACTTGTGCCCGTCCACTTCCCCAGAACCCAATAGGACAGTTTCAGCAGGCATAGAAGTTGACCACAAGGAACTGATATCATTCACTAGACCATGCATTTTTAAAATATTACCTTTGTCTCCAAGAAGCCCAGTATTTGAAGAGAGACAAAATGGACAGTAGAGATATTCTCTGTTATTCAGGTGTCAGGATCACGATTATTAGGAGGATCACAGAAGAACATCTATGGTGAGTGCTTGAATCATTCAGGACAATCTCCACTGTGATACATATTTACAATGGAACTATTCATTTCCCACAGTGCAGTGCTGAATATGTAAATTTTCTTGGGGTGCGGGAGGGGGCTCCAGGCTGGGGCAGGGGGTTGGGGTGAAGGAGGAGTGCGGGGTCCCAGCAGCACTTACCACAGCTCCGAGGAAGCAGCTGCCAGGTCCCTGCGGCTCTAGGCGGAGGCACGGCCAGGCGGTCGTGCACACTGCCTTTGTGCCCATATGTGCAGTTCCTGGCCAATGAGAGCTACGTAGCGGGTGCTGGGGGTGAGGGCAGCGCGCGGACCCTCCCAGTCCATGGCCTAGGGGCCACAGGGACCTGGTGACCACTTCCGGGGGCAATGTGGAGCCAGGGCAGATAGGGAACCTGCTTTAGACCCACGCCCCCCTGTGCCACCGACCGGACTTTTAACGGCCCGGTTGGGGGTGCCAACCGGAGCCACCAGGGTCCCTTTTCGACCAAGTTTTCCAGTCAAAAACCGGACACCTGACAACCCTAGCTTATTCACATGGCATAGTTTTCTATTGACTGGACAACTTAATCTACTGTTACAATAACTGCTATCAGTCATTTTCCTTTAGGCAATCCAACCTAAAGTGAAAACTAGGGGTATTCCATGGACTACGCATAAGCATAAAGTTAAGCATACATGTTTGTAGGATCAAGGGCTAAATCGATACTAAATCCAAACATCCCAGTAAACTTTTTAAAGGCCCACTGCTGGTGGAGGTGCTGTCTTTCAGATGAGTCATTGTCACAGAGTGCCTCTGCCGCTACTTGGTGTACTTAACTGCCTCAGTCACAAATACACACTCCTTCACCGAGGTGCGTATTTATTTTTTTCTTACATAGCAGCAGTATAATGCAGGCTTACATCCTGGGAAGGCTTCACCATAGCCTTCACTCTTCAGCCCAAGCTCACCCTCCAAACTTTCTTTTGAACTCTCTCCTGCTTCCTTTTCCTTCCACTTATATTCTCCCAGTTACATCATTAGCCCAGTGATTAGAACCCAGGTGCTCAAAATCCCCCAACAGAAAGGTTAACTGCTTCCATCTGGGCCTGTAGACTTCTTCAGGCTGCAGCAATGTCAGGGATCAGGATGCTGCTAGTACCCTGTCACAATCATGTATCCAAAATCCTGACTACTTATAGTGATTAAATACCATATTTCACAAGAGCTGGGAATTATCACTAGTATTTTAATTAAATACCACTTGGGTAACTATAGCTTGACTGACCTATTATCTCAACTGGATAAAGTTTCTTCGGTATAGTATTGTTGTGCCCTCTTTCAAAGCTGCTGCTGTCTGTGCAAGTGAAATCAATAGGACATGAGCATGTCAAAAAATCAAAAAAGAGTCTTACAAAAGTGGAAACTAGGCCAAATTACAAAGGATGAATATAAACAAATAACACAAGTATGTAAGGACACGATTAGAAAGACCAAGATACAAAACAGGATTAAACTAGCTAGAGGCATAAAGAGTAACAAGAAAACATTTTATAAATGCATTAGAAGCAAGAGGAAGCCCAAGAACCAATACTCGGGGGGCAGGGGGGGAGAGACAATAACAGAAAATATGGAAATGGCAGAAGTGTTAAATGACTTTTTTGTTTCAGTTTTCACCAAAAATGTTAGCAATGACTGGATGTCTAACATAGTGAATGCCAGTGAAAATGAGCTAGGATCAGAGGCTAAAATAGCAAAAGAAGAAGTTAAAAATTACTTAAACAAATTAGAGGTCTTCAAGTCACCAGGGCCTGATGAAATGCATCCTAGAATATTCAAGGAGTTGACTGATGAGATATCTGAGCCATTAGCAATTATCTTCAAAAAGTCATTGAAGATGGGAGAGGTTCCAGAGGACTGGAAAAGGGCAAATATAGTGCCCATCTGTAAACAAGAAAATAAGGACAGACAGGGGAATTACAGACCAGTCATCTTAACTTCAGTATCCAGAAAGATCATGGAGCAAATAATTAAACAATCAATTTGCAAACACCTAGAAGATAATAAGGTGGTAAGTAATAATCATCATGGATTTGTCAAGAACAAATTGTGTCAAACCAACCTAATAGCTTTCTTCGACAGCATAACAAGCCTAATGGATGGGGGGAAGTGGTAGATGTGGTATATATTGACTTTAGTAAGGCTTTTGATACTGTCTCACATGACCTTCTCATAAACAAACTAGGGAAATATAACCTAGATGGAGATATTATAAGGTGGGTGCATAACCCAGAGAGTAATCAGTGGTTCACAGGTAAGCTGGAAGGGCATGTTGAGTGGGGTCCTGCAGGGATCAGTTCTGAGTCTGGTTCTGTTCAATATCTTCATCAATGATTTAGATAATGGCACAGAGAGTATACTTATAAAGTTTGTGGATGATACCAAGCTAGGAGGGGTTGTAAGTGCTTTGGAGGAGAGGATTAAAATTCAAAATGATCTGGACAAACTGGGGAAATGGTTTGAAGTAAATAGGATGAAATTCAATAAGGCCAAATGCAAAGTAGTCTACTTAGGAAGAAACAATGAGTTGCACACATGCAAAAGGAGTATTGCAGAAAGAGATATGGGGGTCATAGTGGATCACAAGCTAAATATGAGTTGACAGTGTAACACTGTTGTAAAAAGAGCAAACATTATTCTGTGCTGTATTAGCAGGAGTGCTGTAAGCAAGACACAAGAAATAATTATTCTGCTCCACTCCATGCTGATTAGGCCTCAACTGGAGTACTGTGTCCAGTTCTGGGCACAACACTTCAGAAAAGATGTGGACAAATTAGAGAAAGTCCAGAGATTAGCAACAAAAATGATTAAATAAATGGAGATATCCCATCTCCTAGAACTGGAAGGGACCTTGAAAGGTCATCGAGTCCAGCCCCCTGCCTTCACTAGCAGGACCAAGTACTGATTTTTGCCCCAGATCCCTAAGTGGCCCCCTCAAGGATTGAACTCACAACCCTGGGTTTAGCAGGCCAATGCTCAAACCACTGAGCTATCCCTCCCCCCGTCTAGAAAAGGGGAGGTCTAGAAAATATGACCTATGTGGGAAGATTAAAAAAAATAGGTTTGTTTAGTCTGGAGAAGAAAAGACTGAGAGGGGACCTGATAACAGTTTTCAAATACATAAGGGGGAAGGAGAAAAATTGTTCTTGTTAACCTCTGAGGATAGGAGAAGCAGCAATGGATTTAAATTGCAGCAAGTGTGGTTTAGGTTGGACATTAGGAAAAACTTCCTATATGTCAGAGTGATTAAGCACTGGAATAAATTGCTTAGGCTTGGTCTACACTAAACCCCCAAATCGAACTAAGGTACGCAACTTCAGCTACGTGAATAACGTAGCTGAAGTTCGAAGTACCTTAGTTCGAACTTACCTCGGTCCACACGCGGCAGGCAGGCTCCCCCGTCGACTCCGCGGTACTCCTCTCGCCGAGCTGGAGTACCGCAGTCGACGGCGAGCACTTCCGGGTTCGACTTATCGCGTCCAGACAAGACGCGATAAGTCGAACCCAGAAGTTCGATTGCCAGCCGCCGAACTAGCGGCTGGGTATAGACGTACCCCTAGAGAGGTTGTGGAATCTCCATCATTGGAGACTTTTAAAAGTAGGTTAAATAAACACCTGTGAGGCATGGCCTAGATAGTACTTAGTCCTGCCTTGAGTGCAAGGGACTGGACTAGATGACCTCTCAAGGTCCCTTCCAGTCCTATGATTCTATGTTTCTACGTGCTTTAAGTTAAGCAGATATTTAAGTAGAGTTTTTCTGAATAGGGATGGACTTCTAAATAAGGTAAAAGGCTAAGGTAAAATATTTCTCACACACATACACTGGTCATTGTAAAAAATGGAGGAACTAAAACTTGGACTAGTACTAGTAGTTACTTAAGCTCTTTGGAACATGGACTGGACTGTGTTTTCCTATATATTTATACATCACTTAACACAATGGGGCTCTAATCCTTACTGAGGAAAAATAATTTAATTAATAACCACATGCAGTGATGACACACAAGGTTGCTGTAAAGAAAACTGATATTTGCATGCTGTATGCAAGGGCTGCTGGAATTGACTCTGTCCACTAAGCCACGCTGTCCTGAACGTAAGGGCCGCTGTGACTGACTCTGGCCACTAGACCGTGCTTCCCCAAATGCAAGGGCTGCTGGAAGTGACTCTGGCTGTTTTCGGCCTAAAGGCTGTTGGGGAGACTGTAACAGTGGTGGTATCACAAGCCCGCCCCTCCCCGAAAGGAGAACGGGGTGTGCATACCCCGGACACCCTCACAGATAAAACAGTTGCAAGACACAGCTGTAGCAAAATGGAATGCTGAGATTGTGAAAGGACCCATAGAAAAGTAGACAGCAAAAGTCCAAGCCAACAAAGGAGAGAAGTCCAGCAATGAAAAATGGGTAATGGACTAGTGTGAATGAGAGTCAAAGGAGGAAAGCCAACACCAGGAGAAAGGGAGAACAGATTATTAGGAGAACTGTGGATATATAACCAGACTAAGTAGTTTCCTTCATGGATCACTGTATCATGACACTTTGTCAGTTGTCCTGAGCACATGTTGTAAATTGTTAAAGGTGACCTTAAAATGGAAGATGGTGCCCTTTTTGGTTCTCTATCATGTATAGAGAAGGCCTGAAATATTTTTGTGTAAAAATGTGTGTTTGGGGTGGAGGGGGGAGTGTTGCTTTTTTTCTTTGTTGTTACCTTTAGAACTTTGTCTAATTTGTGCTTGAAGAAGCTATAGAAAGTGGGTTACTGAAGAAAGGTATTACAAAATACAAGAGCTTGAAAAACCAAGCAGTTGATAAGAGAACAGGGCCACCCAGAGGGGGGGCGGGGAAGTGTGGGCAATTTGCCTCAGGCCCCCATGAGAGTTTTCAGGGGCCCCCACAAGAGTTTTCACGGGCCCCCACAAGAGTTTTCGGTGGGTCTTCGGCGGCAGTCCTTCAGTGCCACCGAACACACCCGGAGCGAGTGAAGGACCCGCTGCCAAAGACCCGGAGCTTCTTCTGCTCCGGGTCTTCGGCAGCAGTTCAGCTGCAGGTCCTTCACTCACTCCGGGACCCGCCACCAAAGTGCCCCAAGGACCTGGATCGGAAGGACCCACTCCGCCGAAGACCCTCGGCCCCCTGAATCCTCTGGGTGGCCCTGTAAGGGAAGAGATGTTTAGTCATATGATTTAGAAAGAACTTTTGATTTGTGTTTGTTTCTATTAACTCCAATGCTATTAGGCGAAATATGTCCATTAAAGTTTTCAAAACACCACCCTTCCAATTAAGATGCAAAAGCTCACAGTAAATACATTTCGGTCACCCAACATCTCAGCAAAACCTGACATCAGACTTTACATTCCTGACATATTTTAGGGTTAAAACTGAAAAAAAAAAAAAAGAAATCTTTTAAACCTATTTCCATCATAAAGAACCAAAAAAAGGTAAAAATCCAAATTCTGAAAAATCCTTTGCAGGCCTCCTCTAACAACAGATAGACATCAGCTACTGGTATTATCCACTTGTGAGGGTTTGCTATGTCCTGGATTCCATTTTAGAAAGACTCAAAGACACAGGTAAAGGCTTGTACCATGGAGCAGACCATCTTTTGTGAAAAATTTCCATATCAAGAGAGGAAAGAGATTGTTTCCCAATTAATTAGCTATTTTAGGGAATTGGATATACCCTTTCCAATATGGTTACAACGGTAAAGACAATCATCTATCTGTCAAGCTGTGTCTGTTTGCCTGGTAGTCTAGAATGCTGGAGATAAGACAGAGAGATATTTATTGTTTATCGTTTCCCCCTGAAGTCACCCCAGGAACTGAATCACTGAATATAGTTGTGGTCTTTTTTATCCATAGTTGTATTGTCCTCTTGTTAATGGCCCCAGTGGAGACATATCAAGGACAAAGGGTGTTATGGGAGTAGATTTCAGATGTTATTTATAGAAAGACTTTCTTATATGAAACTATTAATAGCAACTAGCTGCCCCAGAGGTGAATGAACAATACAGATGTCTCAGTCTCAGTTAAAGGAGCTATTCTTTTCCTGCAGAAAAGCCCTATTTGTACAAGGCACCATTTATAAGTCTATTGTCGGGTTTTTTTAAATAGCTACAAAATACTGTTGTTTTTATCTCTTTCAGCTGAGGGCTGAGTTCCTGGCTTCCGTCTGGCAGCCTCACAAGCAATCTGCATGTAGCAAGCCATGCTTAGTAGGTTCCTTAGAGTGAGCAACTAGGAGGACTGTACACAAAGCCAAAGGGATGACTTGCTTTCCTTGTAAAATCACCCTTTGAAAAGCTGAAGTCCAGGATCCTATTGAAGTCCTGCTATGCAGGAACTTTCTTTTATAGGGATGGGGATAGTGTGGAGAAGAAATAGGGGGCAGAGGGAGAACTGAGAAAGGTACCAGTTGTATTCAGGGAGGGCAGGAAAGTATAAAAAAAATATAAAATTCTGAATATTCTCCATCTTAATCTATTAAGAACAGGCTGTGAAAGACAATACAAAGTTCTCATATGGTAATATATGAGTCAGATTTATCTGAGCATGGGGTTTAATAGCTTTGTCTTAAATTTCGCATACAAATATGAATTCAAATTAATTTAAAAACAAGGTAATGAATTCTCATATTTTCATAGAGAAATCTGTGATGCTCAAAGAAGCAGTCTTTTATAATCTGTGTGCTAGCTCCTTTAAAAGAAAACGCAAAACTATAGCAAGAGCTGCAGCAACTTCTATAGTGAAGGTTGTGAAATGATTTCCATGTTTTTGCTATGTATACACCTAAGGAATGACAAGTTGTACAATCTGTGTGAAACTAGTTTAGTTGTGTCATGAACCCCAGGATGGCTCCAAACCAGCCCAGAAAACTTGGTAATATTTTGAGAAATCCTTCCTGCTCCTGCTTTTTTCCCTCCAAAATGTCCCGTAGCCAAAGAGAGCCAGGATGGCCTGGAGTTCTAGTCTCATCTCGTTTCCTACTTCTTTATGTACATCCATTATTCAGTGAGACCAAATCATAGCTATAACCAAAATGGTTTGAAAGTTGCAGTTTGGGATATGGAGAGACCAGAGGGCCAGAACCACACAAAGGGCCCCTTAAAAACCTAGTAGACAGCCAAAAGAGGATTCTACTCATGCAGATACTGCAGAAGTCAGTCACAAGGCTACCCTCCAAGAACCCCCTCACAAGCCTGGCATAAGAAGCGTGCAAGGGCAGGGACACAGAAGGCAATATCTGCACAGATTCCTGGCAGTATTGTGGCCTCTTCTCCAGTCCCTCAAGCAGCTCAGATTCAGCATGGCACAAAGGTGGGTTTATAGCTACTTTCCCTCCTCCCACATCCCTTGGGCGCTGAGTTTTGTGCCGCACCTCTTAGAGACCCAGCACAGAATCTCCCCCGAAGCTCCTTCTTTTATATTTTTCCATTCTCCTCCCCCTGCCCAAGAAATTAAAAACAAAAATCTATGTTGAAAGAGAACATAAAGGTTGTATTATTAAGGAATCAAGTGAGGAATGAGAAAATTAAATTTGAACATGCCACCTCAACTTTGCTCTATAGTGATTATTCATTACATCTACTCATTGAATGCTATTTCTCAAATTGTTCTCTTGTGCAGCATTCTGAGGTACTGTATACTGTTAAGAAGTCCATGAAAAGCATTTATATGTAAAGGACACAGTAAACCATACTTTGTCAAAACAAAGCATTATTCATATGGATCTAAGGTTATGGGAAAAACTTATATAATATCATATTTAGTGCACAGTGAAATTTTCAGTTGAAACTCTTTTTCAGCCAAAAATGCAGATTCAGGTTGGCCAAAACATTTCATGAATTTGTCTCTATTTCAGCAAATTGTTTCAGTTGAAATAGAAAAAAAAGAAAAGAAAATTTTCAGAAAACGTTCCCTTTTGATTTTTTTCGGGCTATGTTAGCAAGGGGATTTTAACACTGGAGAAGGAGATGGTGATGGTAATCCTTATAACCTATAGCCCACTGGTTGGGGCACTCATCTGGAATGTGGGAGATCCAAGTTTGAATTTCTGCCCAGGACCAGGGACTTGAATGAGTTCTCCTTGCTCTCAGGTGCCCTAAATACTGGATTATGGGGTATTCTGTGGGACATCTTTCTTAATCTCTCTCATTGAAGCTGTTCCACTTTGTATAAAATACTTGAGTATTCACTGAGCAAGTGAGTGAAAATGACTCTATAGTCTGGTGATTAGGGCTTGCATGGGGTGGCACCTGGGTTCCAGTCCCTGCTTCATAAATATTTATATGAAACATTTGTTCAACCTGAAACAATTTTTGTAACGTTTTTGATTCACTGAAAATTAAAAAAAAACATCAGTTTCAGTTTGACCCAAACCAAATTTTTATTTCAATTTTTCTGAACTGCCAGCAAACCAAATCAGTTATTTGCCCACTGCTAGTCATTTTCACATTGTATTGTTTGAGAAACAATATGGACCAGTTTCAAGTACCCTTACTCAGACTGAGTAATAGCGTAATTTACAAGTAGTCTCATTAATTTCAATTATGTGAGCAAAAGTATTGTAAGCGTAAGAATAATCTGGCCCTGCGTGTGTAAATATTAATTTGAATAAAATGAATTAATTCGCACTGATTGTGTTTGCACCTTTTTTGCATTTGCTTTCAGTGAATGTTCTAGTGAATGAATTAATTGGCAGGGACATTTGCAGAAACAATTTATTTAAGGCTAATAGCAAATATGCTACATAAATAATTTTTGAATTCATAAATTTGAGTATCTGCACTTGAAACCAAATTCTAACAGTTACATTCAACAAGTGATGGAACAGAAAACACCACATTCTGAAGTAATTGTCCAAAAAAACTGACCAATACAACTTGAATTTTGAATACCAAATAGTCACGACAAACTGTTTATGAACAATCTACAAACCAATTATTGTTCGTAGGAAATTATTGGGCCAATTTTTTTAAATTAGTCAATAAATTTGAGAAGGTTGTGAATTGTTCATGGCCATTTTGTGAACAGAAAACAAAAGATCTAAATTTGAGAAACAAATCATTTACTACTAATTAATCACTTAACTTTAGTAAAACTATTGCAGAAATACTAACTAGTTGTTTTTTGTTTCAAGAATGAAGCATGCTATTTAGTATCCAGATGGATTCATTAATTTAAATATTTAACTGGTGGGAGTTAGTTCTACTTTTTGGCTCTGAAAGAGAATGAAAAATGTTCATCTTTAATCCATTTTCCCTATTTTTATCCTAGGCAATGAAATACAAAATGACAACAAAAGGCTTCCAGGATAGAAATTTTCCTGAGAAACGAATAGAAAAACACGCACAAAATAAAATCCCATCCCACTATTTATTTGTTGCTTAAGTGTTCTGCAAGCTTGTTTCTGGGAGCACAGATCTCCTCACCAGTCTGTTCTGGGTTGATGTCCACTATTAACCCAGCTCATTTTGATTTGCTTTAAACTGTACTTGGAGAAATATTAACATTATTGTGGAAATTATCTATTCTTCTATTGATCTAATGTCTAAAATTGTGTCAATTTTCAAATACAGTCAGTCACATCACAGCAGTGCTGTGGGATTGTTACTAAGCTACCCTTTAAATAAATATAGAATAGTTAAAAGCAAGTTTTTTTTTCTGCTAGGTGACCAATTTGCATGAGTAGATATTTTAAAGGATATCATGATTCGTAGAAATGAATGGATTTTTACAATGTACTTTATCATAAATGGCTGCATTCAGTTTTTTTCTGATGGGATTTTGGGATCAAGAATAGTATCATAAAATTAAATACAGCCTTTAAATCTTTTATAAATAATTCTCTTTTAGTGAACAGTTAGCTTCTGAAAGCTGGAGTGGAAACTGTAGTTCTTTATTCAGCCATATACTGTAGACCAAGTGTGGTGCAGACAGCTGCAAAGGGAGGTTCCCCACAACTGCCTCTCTAACAACATGAAGGCTGAGCCGGACTGACTAGCCTCTCCAGGAGTATTTTAGGCTCTTTAACTTCATCCTGGCCCTCTGCTATGTAGAAATTGACATCTGTGCCAGATTTTGCTGAATGATATGATGGTTTTGAGCTGCAATATACACACCCAAGGTACTTCACAAACTCTTTTCATTTAGGGCCGCAGCTCAGGTTTGAGGTCCCTAAGCAAGCTTGCCATACACACACTACCAGATCATAAGGACAAGTACTGTTGGTGTTTTTAATGTTATGACGTACCTAGTAAATATTCCCACTATGATTTAAAGTGGGACACTGAATCTTTCATATTTTTTCTAGTCAGCAATATCTAAAGATTTTTACATATTTATAAGGTTGATTTTATATACAGAGATGCCTTTGTCTATCAGGGTTCTGAAGGCTGTAAAATAGATTTCCTGCTTTTTTCACTGTGCTAGGTCCCTTCAGCCATGGCATGTCAGGAATTATTGTGCCAGTAAGTATATGACATCTCATCAGTAAAGCATGTAATGATGTCTTTGGTGCATGAAGTGAAATTATTTCAAGTTGCAAAGGACCTCAAGGAAAGGGTCAGAAGGTTAGATGCTAAGAAATAAATCATACATGTCTGTAGGGAATTTTTCTTTTGGGTTAAAGGAAAGATTACTTACAGACCTACTACTTTTCCAGGAAGTTGAACTATGGGTGACAGTGTGTCAAGTGGTTAAAGCAGAGAATTGAGAGGTAGGACTTCTGATTCTTTCTCTTTCTAGCTGTGTGTCTTTAGGCAATTTAACTTCTTAAGCCTCTGTTTATCCATCTGCAAAATAGTATAGCAATTCTTGTGCTACGTAACTCGCAGGGGCGTGGTGAGGCTTAATTTATTTAATATTTGCAAAGATCAACATAAAATATACATGCAATTGTGCCAATATCACTATTCTCCATTTCAGGATGGCAATAATGACAGTACATCAAAAGAGATGCCTTTTTTGTATTTTTTAACCCTCCAAAATGGTCAGAATGAGACTGCATTTCATCAGTCAAAAGAATGTGTCTTTCTTGCAAACAGTTTAAGCTAAAGAGTTTGGAATATTATTCTCCCAAAAGCTGTAAACATTAACATACTGAAGCAAATTTATATTAATTATATCTAAATCCTAGTGAAAAAATGCAGTAAAGGGCCCAGTTCAATCCCAATTGAATTAAATGGCAGTACTCCCATTTACTTCAAAGGGCATTGGATGGAGCCCTAAATAGGTCAAATGTAAATATAACTGGTGTTGAGAAACTCCAAGGAATACAGTAGACTTACAGGAATCAGTAGCAGTATTTTATATAACATAAATATCTTTCACTGACATGAGCTAAGCAATGGGTTTCCATATGGCCTATTGAAAGCCTTTGTGTTTGTATTTTACACATGTAGGCATCGAGGGAATTTAAGGAAATAAAACCTTCTTTATAGACAAGTAAATGGCTGAAGGGATGACACAGTTCAGTCTTGTAGATGTGGAAAGAAAACAGAGTGAATAGGTTTTCATAAACTTTTACAGGCGATGGCTTGAAGGAATCCCATTGGCTTTGTTCATGTGAAGTGTATTGCCAACAAAGTTTAAATCTATAGCCTGGGAGACCAAGTGAAAATTAGAAATAACTAAAACAGATTTTCACTGTTGTTGTGCTGGAAGTCATTTGACCTTAATGAACTACAGGAAACAGGAACAGGCAGCTTTGTAGCCTCCACAGTTCAGTCACGTTTACTTACTACATTAAAACAACTTACTTTTGGTTTGATAAATTGTCACTATATATGAAGTAGAGTGTGATTTATTATACATTGGTTGATGGCAGGAGGTTATGCAAGCATCACACTCATATGTTCTAAAACTATTCATTGCTGTGTTTGATTTATTAAGCACCTAGTCTGGGAACTTTAAAATATAGAACATAAAAGATAACAATTCATAGTGTATCTAATCAACTGCACAGGACAAAATAATATTGGCCACCAAAAGAGACTCATAATAACCAAACATTTAGAAACAGCATCATGTGCTGTTTGTATGATGTACCAAATAAGAAGTAGGCAGCCACATCCTGCACTAGCTTGAGTTTCCAAATGGTCTCAAGATGTAGACCCATATAGAGTGCTGTTCAATAATCTAGTCTCAAGGTGATAAGGTGCAGGTAACCATAGCAAGGTCCATATCTGAAAAATCAGGTTACAGTCTCCTTGCCAGTGGCAGATAGAAAACAGGCTCATAGCCAAAGCTGTTATTTGAGTATCCATGGTTAGCTCAAAGATAGAATGCCTCTGAATTGTGAACTCATTTCATAAACAGCAGCCATAACCCATGTGTCAGATGAGGCAACACAGTCCTCACTAATTCTTCTGGCTGCTTTCCTCAAACTGCCAACAAACAGATCACACTTACCCTAGCTCAATCACTTTCAAGTATTAGGTTATTTCTTCTATTGCCCTACCTGGTTATACTGATATATTGATGTAGAGTTGAAGACATTACAGCCTGTGTCTTCTCATTCTCATATTAGCTTCATAAACACATTGACTGGAGTGAAGGTGTGACAAGATGGAACCCTACGTTACCCTGCATGAAAGATCCCTAGGTACAGATGAACAATTGCCTCAAACTATCTTCTCTGATCTTTCCCAAAGAAAGAATGCAGCCACTCCAGAATTCATCCACCTACTCTTGTCAGGGTCTAGACATCAACAACACTTTATGGTCAGTGATACAAATGGAAGTTGATAGATCTAAACAAATTAGCATGGGCCTGTGGGCCCGATTCTCACATACACATTGCATTGATCCCTTTGCACTGCTCTGGCAGTGTAGAATGGCCATAAGATGTAAACAAAAATGTAATTCTGATGCACTTTAAGGTCCTTTTATGCTACAAGAGCAGTAGGAAGAGTCTTTAGTGAAAATGAAAATCAGGCCCTATGATTTCATTCAGTGCTACCAGCTCTTTGACCAAAGCCACCAGTGTATTTTCAGTCTCATTCTCACATCTGAAACCTGACTGAATGGGGTCAGAGAAGTCTGAGGATTCTAGATCCTTCCAGAACTTTCTTAACCTAACTTACCAAAAAGTAAGGTTGAACACAAGTGAATAGTTAATGGGATTTTCTGCATCGAGAGACTAGTTCTTCAGTAGAGGCTTCACATTGTCTCTTTTAAGGGCAGTTGACCCTCTGTAGAAGAATGTTGACAGTTATACCCAACAGTGGCCTTCAACTGCCAAGACAGGCAGAAAAACAATTCACAGGTTTTGCCCTAGAGCAGACCCAGCTATATTTATTCTGTGAATACACACATGATCTCAGACTCCAGGGCTGTCACTCTGAAACCTCTCACCCCCTTCATCTCACTCCCATCCCTGTCCTTTTTGAGGTGTCCCTAATAATCAACAGAGGGTCCTGTGGCACCTTAGAGACTAACAGAAGTACTGGGAGCATAAGCTTTCGTGGGTAAGAACCTCACTTCTTCAGATGCAAGATGACTTGCATCTGAAGAAGTGAGGTTCTTACCCACGAAAGCTTATGCTCCCAGTACTTCTGTTAGTCTCTAAGGTGCCACAGGACCCTCTGTTGCTTTTTACAGATTCAGACTAACACGGCTACCCCTCTGATACCTAATAATCAGTTGACCACCATTTTGGCCCCTTCCCTTTTCTGGGGATGGGTCACTGTCAGCTGTGCAGGAGAGCCCTTTTGAGGACCCCTCCTACCTCACTGGTGGTCAAATAGACTGGTGCCTTTCACAACCACTAAATGTGCATGAAAATAATTGAATAGTAAACAGCGGTGGGAGACAGCGGGAGGATTTAAAAAAACCAGCATAAGCCCTTAAAATATATTAAATGGCACATTTTGAATGTGGTAGACAACACTCAAAATATTCAGGGTATCACAGTTCATTTAAAAAAAAGAAAAGATTTCCATATTTGTCTTACATAAGTATTTCATTTTTCCAGGCTCCTATACTAAAATGGTATTTCTGAAGCTGTTCAAATAAAATGAAATGCACTGTAGCTGATTTGAGATACGAGAGAGAGAGAGAGAGAGAGCAAAGATTTATTATTTTTGTATCCTCCTTTCTAAATAAAACTTTCTCTAATTTGAACTTTGCTCCAGAAAGGGCAACTCCTGACGGTAACTGGTGTGGAGATGCAGCAGGTTATGCCAGCAGTTTCAGAGATCTATTTTAAACTTGAGGAGACAGGAACAATTAAGTTTTTTTTTCCTCTCCAGACCATTTTAATGAGAGAAAACAAAGCTGTCTGCTTCCGGGATGGCATGTTTCTCACTGAGGAAAACATCAGGCTCCAGGATTTCATCCTTCACAAACTCTGAAAAACAGGAAAAAGGATTTGAGTTCCTGATGTGCTAACAATTTGTGTTAATTCACACTCATGCATCAGTGACCAGCTCATTTGGGAAACATTGTTTCTAAGGTCAAGGGCTGCTTGTTGGATAAAGGCATTAAGCTGGTGAAAGACAAACATCGCTTACCACAATTGATCAAGCCTTTCATTGCTTTTTTTCCTTATGCCTCTTCCCTCCACTGTTGAAAGCCCAAATTATAGTAGGGGCATATGTAGATTGCAACATTAGCAGGTGATTCTGAGAGGAAATTAATACATTTTGCTACAGATTGCTGTGAATGCTGCCAGTATTTCCAAGGGCTGTAGACCAAATTAGGAGTTTGAAAGTATTGAACCATCTTCAGACATACTCTGCTAGGTGCACTTCAGTTGCAAATGAGGCAATCCTGCTTGCTAAGTTTCACAAAGAGATTCGAGCACTAATGTCTCCTCCTAACGTGACTGTTTGACATTTTTAGTTCTAGTCATCATGGGTTTAGCAGAGTTTCTAAACGATTTTTCCTACAGATTCCTTTTCCTCAATATTTTCTTACAGTTTTTTCTTAATGTGTGAGTTTCCTGAATGAATGCTTGGGCTTTTGCACCAATAGAAAAGTCTCTTTTTTTTTATTCATACCACAGGTACTATCAGGCAGGTAGCCCCAAAACATACTTTCCCACCCTGACTTGGCAGGATCACTTTCTCTAGGAGTTAAGAACAGGTCAGTGTAATAACACTTCCCCTGAATCGCCATGCCAATTGTGGCAAATTATGTTTCGTGATTTTTTTGGTCTTAGACTTTGTCTACTGCAGTCTCTGCTAAGAAAACCAAATTCCCTCCTCTTAAGAATTCAAGTTCATTTGAAGGCTTCATGCTGTCTTTTGGTCTACATCCATACATGCTTACTCTGAGCAGTGGCTGTGGAGAGACCTGAACACTATTTATCTCATTAATTTGCTGTATCAAGTAAATATCTTCATTCAATACTACAGCATCAGTATGCAGTGTTTTGCCTTTGCCTGCAGAATGTTCTCATCTTTAAATAGTGTTGCTTGGCATGCAGGCATTACAGTACGTTATTTCAGGCAATACTTGTGACTCTGTCAGATAGCAAAAATGTGCAATGTCCTGCAAAGGCTGCTGGTAAGCCATTCTGTGGCTAGTTCCACTATCCACAGTTTCCTCTATCCAGCTGTCAAAACCTCCAGTTTTTCCTTGAGCACTTCTACACTTTTATTGTTATGTATTTTCAGGCCAGAAATCTTTGTGGCACATGGAAAACTGAAACTGTTCAGAGCCACATAAGAATATTTCATACAAAATAAATAGCATAAGGTTTTCTCTGATAACATAGTTTAGTGCCTCATAACTCACTAAAAGACTCAAATTTTGAATTTATCAGAATTTCCAGCATTGCATGGCATTTACATTGCCATGGAAACCTTTGGGATTGCTGCAAATTTTAAGGTTAGCTTGCCATGGAGTCCATTAGGTCTTCCTTCTAAAGTGCTTATTGATGGGTCTCCTTTCATGGGTCCCTTAACAAATCTACATGAGAGAAGGGATTATTGCCGGCATGACTTTTGGGAAGCAGTAGACCAGGGGACATAGAGTCCAAAGATAGCTTTTCTCTTGCACACCTTCCAAGTGCAACATGGCAGGGGGGAAGTATTGAATGCACATGAATGGCAGTGGAATAGAGGTAAGAAATAGTGGAATGAGTGGGAACCAGGACAAAGGGACAAGTGAACAGAAGGTGCTGGTTTTATGACAACCAAGTGTCCACCCACTCTACTTCCTAATATGTGCAGGAGTAAGATTCTCTCTTTGGTCCTTCCATGCACCCCTGCTCTTTATGTTCTTCAAATAGCAGTGGACTGTGGGAGAGAGCTGGGGTGCTTTTATGCCACATATATCAGTATCTCTGCAGCCTACATCAGGGATGCTTGCCACATAGTTGAGGTCAAGTGTGCCACATTGGTCATAATCTAGGCCCTGTGCCCTAAGAATTGTACAGTAGGATTAATTGTGCCTTTAAACATATAATCGTCAAAGCATGAACTTACTCCTCAAGAGTTTAAGCAATACCAGAATGGATTTTTTTTCTGCAATTCTGGGAGCCAAAATATTTATGACTGTCTTTGGTTTCACATAAAATATGACTGTTATAGTTTGGCAAGAATGTGTAAGACCTTCAATGAGACCAACTGAAAATTGATTTTTTTTTATTAACCTCAGGTTTTTAGACTACTGTTCTTTTTATGACAATGCTCTTTGTGTCAGTGTCCCCTCATTCTCTTATAGTTATAAAAAGTAGTCCTTTATGTCCCAGATTTTTTTGGGTAATGGTTTAGAATTGAGTTGTAAGCAAATCTAAGCAATTCTCATTGATCTTTAATTTAAAATTTAGTCATTTGCATCCTTACTATTTTGATACTGGAATATTCAAGTGATGTGAAAAGAAGCATAAGTAAATCTAATCTCTCTCTCTCTCTCTCTCTCGGCCTCTCCCTCCCACCTCAAATAATTTAATTAAAATTATATAATGTTCTAGAATTTGAACAGGCCAATTAGAAAATACATAGTACAGATGATGGGTTCTAACCCATCCTTATTAAATCAAGGGATGAAACTGTTTTTGCTATTTCCATTCACAGCACTCTTCCAGCTCATAGCCAGCTAGCAATTAATGGAATCAGATTTAAAGCAGGGAATCAGGAGAAATCAGCTTCAGTGTAGTCATGGGTATATGCACTTGCCAGCATTATGGGCATAGTTGTATTGTATATGTGTTGGCACACAAAGGGAGAGAGAGAGAACACATTCCAATTTATGAGGAACATTCTATCTTTCCCCCAATCTAGTCACTACAATTATTTTAACCCACTGGCACTGCTGGATAACCTATTTTTCTTAGGCTTACGGTAATGCATATATTTTTATCACTGACACTATTAGAAGCAAAGTCAGTCAATGCTGAATGCTTTTTATAAATCTCATCCTGTGTTCATAAAGGAAAAGCAAACGAAACAAATATTAACAAGGAATGTTACACCTAATACATGAAATGTAATAACCAAGACAAATGTCAGAGAATCACAAAAATGAGAGAAAGAAAAAGACAATTGAACATGCAGTCCATCCTGACAATGCAGAATTGTTCCTGATTATATTTTCTATTCTTTTGGTCTCTTTGTTTAAAAAAAAAAGTCCTAAGTGGGCATCCACAACTTGTCTGCAGAGACTGTTCCACAATTTATTCCAGGAAGTTTTTCTAGTATTCATTATACATTTTTCCTTTCTTAATTTCATCTCAATCCTGGTTATATCGTGTATTACACTAAAATACATTTCCATCATTGCTGTTTAGATTCTTCAAAAATGTATAGACTTATGTTCCCTTTTATCCAAACAATACATATTTAGCATTATTAATCTTCCCATAAATCAATCTGTCTAGCTCCTTCAATGTTTTTTCTAACTCTTCACTAACATTTTAAACTTGGCAGCATCTTACTAGTAAGGTGAAGAACTGAGCAAATTATTCCAGATATTATTGCATCAGAGCTGTATAAAGAGGGACCATTTGCTTCCCTATTCTGGGCCACTGCTTTATTTTCTCAAAATTCAATCATTTGCATTTTTCATAGTTGAATCTCAAAGTGTTATTGCCTGTCCATATCTCTAATCTCGCTAGGTCAATTTCTCAGTCTTCAATGGTGTTTGCAACTTTTCCCAATGTAGTATCATCTGCAAATGTTATTATCATATACTTCACTCTCTTTTCCAAATCAGTGATGAAAATATTCAATGTAATTGGACCATTACTAGTTGTATTTACATTACAGTATTTCCTAGAACGGGGTCCTCATGTGCTAGGCCCTATGTAAAAACAAAATAAGAAACTGTTCCTGCCCTGAAGAAATTACAGTCTCATTAGACAAGACAGACAAGAGAAGGTGAAAACAGAGGCAGAGAAACATAGGCGCCGACTTCTTCTGGCGCTGGTGGGTGCTCGACCCGGCCTCGCCCCGACTCCACCCCTGCCCTGCCCCTTCCCCCCCCCCCCATTCCAACCCCTTCCCCAAAGTCCCTGCCCCAACTCCATTCCCTCCCTGCCCCTATTCAACTCCTTCCCCAAATCCCTGCCCCTGTTATACCAATAGAATAAAAACCAGCAGGATCTTATTAAGAGGGATAAGGCAAAGATGCCACATTTATTGTAAATATACTGATAAAGCAAAAGATAAAAGTAAACAACGTTGTTTGACTACTTATTTTTTATACATACACACATACATGTATATACATATATATATATAAAGAGAGAGAGAGAGAGAGAGATTCAGTCACACAATCATTCATTCAAGTTCTGTATAGGTGTTATAGTTACCAGCCTAGTAGTTGCTCATGCCAAGTTACTGGCCAGGTATCTTGGTCATGAGGATGGAGCCGAGTCCGTGTCAGGTGCACCTGATGCTCCTGGAGGCTGGCAGCAGAACCAGAGACTCAAAGTCATCAGTCTTGAGAGTCCATTCTTATAGGAATTAGTTCCTATGTTAGTCTATGGGAGCTGTTTCATCCTGCTGTTGCTGACTCAATCAGCAGATGGCACATTCCTGTCCAAAGTGGCACATTCCTGGTGGCTCCACACTGTCCAAAGTTCGTGTTTCTCATCCTTCCAGGTGATGGGGTGGATCCCAGTTTACCCTCCGGGGGTTTCTGGTCATCCACTTGACACATTCTTCGGCCGATGGATACTTCCTTTCTAGGCTGGCACCTCCCTAACCATCCATGTATATCAAGCATTCATCAGCATACATTCCATCCCTTAACCATATTTTAATTTACTGTCTCCACCACTTTCAGAGTGTGTGCTAATTCATTTGAGACTCCCGGCCCTGGATGGATATGGGGGAAGTAGAAGAAAAGACATTTGTCTTGTCTAGTGTAGTATCCCCTTTTTCTCTGGACCCAATGTTATCACAGGACACCACTAGAGACAGACACAGAACATGCAACACTGAACACAGAATTTGTCGCGACACTATAACCATGGTTTTTTATAACTTTTTAGCTGGTACCAGCTCTCCTGATGTTTTGGTTCAGAGCCTGAAAGATAGAAGCTTGGAAACAAATTAGCACAGTGCTTTCACCATGGCAGAACCTGCTTGGGCTTGTGCTATCCTCTGTTCTAGTGTGACTGCTGGACATACATTTTATTTCTCTGCTTTTGCAGCAGAGGCTTGTAAATTTTGGTGCAGTTTTTTATTTTTGCATGTAGCCAATTGAAGGAATACCTTGTTACAGGTCTTCCATAGAAACCAAACTGCAACTGCTTTCTTTTGTTTTTACAGAGTTTTTATGTACCCTTGTTAAAGTGACAGTCTGATTACACAGAGCCATTTTAAGGCTCAGTGTTTCTAGCAGTGCTTCTTTTTGTTTTGTGCCCCTCACCCCTGCTGTTGCTTTAGAGGGGCACTGTTAATTTTTTATTCTTTTACTACAGCTCTCATTTGCTATTTTGTTACACACACAAAAACAACTAAACAAACAAACAAGAAGAATCCAGAATCTTTTTCTATTCTTCTGATTTTGACTGCCCTGCTGCAGTCACAACTTTGGTTTTTATTAAAAACATTTTAAATTTTGTAAAGCACCGAGTTACCCCTTAAGGGTTAAATGCCAAATTCCAAAAGCCAGCCAACACTGATTAGCTGTGTCTGGCAAAAAGGTTTGTTAGTTTTGCAACTTTGAATTAAATAGTTAAATGGATTTTTAGTGGCATTATTTAAAACAAAACAAAAGTAATTTATTTTAAACTTACAAAACAGATGTGTTGGTTTAGGTTTTTAGAACTTTACATATTTTTACAGACAAATAGATACATACACATTTTTTTTTTTTTAACATTTTTTTTACATTGCTGTTTTTACATAGCTGTACATAGATTATATTTTCTTTATACATTTGGGTCAGTTAAGTTTTAATAGAATCCCCTCATGTTTTTAACAAATTTGACTAAATTGTTTATAGTCAAATTATTTTAAAATACCTGGATTATTTACAGACATTCCTTTGGAAAAGGGCCCATTTTTCCTTCAGAATGGCTGCAAAGAAACCAAGAATTTCTTTTTTCTTTAACATGGTACTTTTTAGCATTTTTACAAAGTTTAACTGCTTAATTCTGTTCAGCCTCTGTAGAGTTAACTTTTCAGGGTTTTTCCTTAAATTACTGTTTATTTTTTAAAATGACACCTTTATTAATTAGATTTTACCATTTTAAGTATTGTTCCAGGGATTTATGCCTGCACTTATTGCTTTTTTACTTTTGCCACTATGCCCTTAAGGCTTTTAACCAATTTTTTTATTTGTTGCTTGCCTGCTTGTCTGGGCCTGATTCTGCTTTTTTTAATGAACCTGTCCTTTCCAAGGGCACAAGCTTTGTTCCACTACCAATTTAGCAAGGAGGATGGGCTTTTTAACCAGCCCCCACCCTTTCTGGTCCCTTTCCTTAAACATTTCTTTCAATATTGTGAAATGACCACAATATCACTCACAAGAAAAACAAAACAAAGCAAAACAAACAAACAAACATAAACCACACTACACTGCCCAAACTCCTATATTCTTCAGAGTTTGGTTTAACAGAACAAGATTTGTATCTTATGATTTTAACCCACTTTGGGCCAGAGGGAGAGACACTAAGCTTCTCTCTGTATTGCTCGGGCTTTTACCACCGAGGGTTCATCCACCAAATATAAAAATCCTTCCCAGGATCAGAGCGAGAAACAGTAAGTTTTCCTCTGTACAGGCTGTTAGGCGGAGGTAGCTGTCCCACAGCAGCCAGATCCCTGCAGCGTCTCTTTTTGCTGCATTTGGGGGTTTACATATGAGGATATAGTGGGCCAATCTATCCTCCAGGTCTGAAATAGAGCAAGCATCTGCAAGGGCTTGTTCAGTCCAAGGACTGTGCCCATATCTCTGAAGGATTTGTTTAAAGGGTGTTATTTCTTTTACAAAAGGTGAGGTTGGAGCTCCTTCAAACTCCATTCCTGTCTCTGAGACTGTTCTCCCTTGTCTTTTCTTAAACATTTTTAACACGTGTATAGTTTCCTTTGTTACCCCTGAACCCTTGCAGCGAGTGACACAGCCTAAATTATCTTATCCTGCTACCCCTGATCTCGTTCAGCGAGCAGCTTTACCTTGCCCTATAGGCTCTTGTTACCCCTGATTTTTTAGTGAACACTTTGGATAAGATTAATTGTAGCTTAAAGTTTCTATGAGCTCTTTTATGAAGCCTCTACCCACCGGAGGTCAGTAGGCTTTGGTTAACCAAAAACAGAACCGCTCTCTAGAGAGCCGGCTGTGTGCACACCAATGTTCACAATAACTGAGGCATTTTACCAATATTCCCCCTTTCGCAATTCTCCACCAAAATGTTATACCAATAGAATAAAAACCAGCAGGATCTTATTAAGAGGAATAAGGCAAAAATGCCACATTTATTGTAAATATACTGATAAAGCAAAAGATAAAAGTAAACAACGTTGTTTGACTACTTATTTTTTATACATACACACATACATGTATATACATATATATATATAAAGAGAGAGAGAAAGAAAGAGATTCAGTCACACAATCATTCATTCAAGTTCTGTATAGGTGTTATAGTTACCAGCCTAGTAGTTGCTCATGCCAAGTTACTGGCCAGGTATCTTGGTCATGAGGATGGAGCCGAGTCCGTGTCAGGTGCACCTGATGCTCCTGGAGGCTGGCAGCAGAACCAGAGACTCAAAGTCATCAGTCTTGAGAGTCCATTCTTATAGGAATTAGTTCCTATGTTAGTCTATGGGAGCTGTTTCATCCTGCTGTTGCTGACTCAATCAGCAGATGGCACATTCCTGTCCAAAGTGGCACATTCCTGGTGGCTCCACACTGTCCAAAGTTCGTGTTTCTCATCCTTCCAGGTGATGGGGTGGATCCCAGTTTACCCTCCGGGGGTTTCTGGTCATCCACTTGACACATTCTTCGGCCAATAAATACTTCCTTTCTAGGCTGGCACCTCCCTAACCATCCATGTATATCAAGCATTCATCAGCATACATTCCATCCCTTAACCATATTTTAATTTACTGTCTCCACCACTTTCAGAGTGTGTGCTAATTCATTTGAGACTCCCGGCCCTTTAATTACAGAGGGTGGGGGTCTGATCTAGGAGCAGTTGAATGAAGTGAAAGACACTTAACAGCTTATAGTGTTTGTTTACATTGTATAACAAAGTCAGTTAACTTGTTTGTAAGTTTTACCTAGTAGTCACAGGATAAATATAATCAATGGTTTCTACAAACAGTAGCTTACAAGTTTTAACAGAAGACCCAAGAGATTTTTGTACTTGGTAAAACTGTTGGATTTTAAAGTGTGAGGGCCAAATTATGAGGGGGTCACTGTCTCTTGGGGGAATCACTGTTAGTACCTTCTTTAATATCCCTACACCCCGGCCCCACCTCTTCCCCTGAGCATGCCACATTCCCACTCCTCCCGCCTCCCTCCCGGAGCTTATTACAGCTGTTTGGCAGCGGCAAGCACTGGGAGGTGGAGAAGCTGAGACGCAGCGTGCTCAGGGGAGGAGGTGGAGGTGAGGCGAGGAGCTTGGCTGCCGGTGGGGTGAAGAGCACCCACCAATTTTTCCCCCGTGGGTGCTCCAGCCCTGGGTGCTCCAGACCCCACGGAGTCAGAGCTTACGCAGAGAAAAGTTGAAGGGAGGTGGCCAAGGTCACCCCAAAGGCTAATGAACGAACTAGAAGGTCTTCAGTCTATTAGTTCAATGACTCCGAGTCCAGTGTCTAGACAGTGGAGCCTCCTGTATATACAATTGCCTCCTATGTATACCCATGTAACATTATTACTGTCTTACCCCTCTTGAGGCCTCCGACCAACTTTATATATTGCTGTTTATCCTTAATTTTGCTTACAGTCTTTCAGACAGCTTTCAGTCTACACAAAAGTATTCCTGTCCAAACCAATTTAAACTACTTTTCCATGAAACATTTTATAAAACAAGGTATCGATCCTTTACTAAAATCCAAATATGTTACATCTACTTCATTCCCTCTGTCCACTCATTTTACAATTTTGTCAAAGCATAGCAATCATGTTAATCTGGAAAGAGGCAGTTTTTGCAAACAAAAGCTACTTATGCCTTCATTACACCTTAGAAGTTCTGTGGGTTTTTAAAATCTCTTCATATTTGTTCCATTATTTTACTAAAGGACAGAATTCAGACTTACAGTGTGGTAATTTCCAGAAACACTCTCCTTTAGTTTGTTTCTTTATTTTCAGAAAACTACTCTGCAGCACCATCTAGAGAGGTTGTCATGTTTTTCCATATTCAAAAAGAAACTATATACTTGCAGTCTGAATAACTTATTTTAGAGTAAGAAAGACAAGAAATCAAGAGAGAGAAAAATAAAGTCCCTCTGAGAAAGCAAAGTGATGCAATGACAGCCATCTCCAATTGAAAATGCTCTCCAGAATGAAGGACCTCACAGCAAACAGACAGTCAGACTCCTCAGACAATATGGAGTACACAGAAAACAGTGTGGAACAGTAACTTAAGTATAAGCAGCCAAATTCATTCTAGAACCAAACTTCCTGAGCTTTCATTGTACAGGTCCAAGAGCATAATTGGCATTTAGCAAATAGTAAATAATTGTAGTGTAACTGAGCAGAATTTGCTCCAGTAACTGATATATTAAGGCAATGTGAACAAACCCTGTATCCTCTGTATGAAATACCATCAATAGATTGATGGAGACCTTCAGAAATATTATGTCTTTGTCTGAAATGTGACTAAACCTTACTAAAAAAGTCATTCATTTGACAATGGGAAGGTTTGTCTAACTTCTGGGAAAGAAGATTCAGCTCAAAAATCGCTGAGAAGTGGCAATAGTGAAATATTCATTTCACCTGCAAATACTTCCAAAATGCACCATAACTCTTGCAGTAGACCTGAGCCTACTTATGGCTTCATTATTGATTTAAGGACTGATTTGGGCAACTCCCAATTTGATTATCATAGCCAAATGACCCCAAGGTTCAGCTGTTTAAATTAGACACATGCAATAGAAGTAAAATCTTATTTTGCAAGGTCAGATCAAATTCTGCTGAGCTTTTTAATGCCAAAAGAAGTCGGTCAGATTTTAATCACCTCCACTGAGTAGCAGTCAAAAGAGAGTTTTGAACTCTTCTGTTTTTGAAAACACTGAAGAAAACATCTGATCCTTTTAAATTAATTTTCTTTATCCTTATAAATGAATGAATAAGGGGCAAACACATCAACACCCATAGGAAATGATTCTTAGGAAGTATTCTTTATTCTTATAGACAAATGATCACTAAAGGAGAATTCCATTAGCCTACAAAAAGATTGAAGATGAAAAAAATGTTATTTTGATGTAACTCTCAGTTCACTCCCCCTCTAACTGCAACTGGACAAATAGAGACTGGCTTGTGTCACTCACAGAAATCTTCTTTTTGATCTTTCTTGACATTTGGTGTTTCCTTTAATATGACTTTGTAAAATGAAGAATGTAAAACTCAATTTCAAAAGACCATGACAGAAAGTATAATTGTGATTTCTTCCATATGTCTTCTCTGAAGGCCACGTCTTATGAATTCTGCAGGCTAATTTATCTAATAAGGAAGTGGAAATGAAATTGGGCAAGGAAAATGGGGTCATCTTTTTCATTATCAAAGCCATGTGAGGACATTCTACTGGCAGAGTTGAATAATGTTATGCAATAGATTTACTATGATGGTAATGTTTCTAGGCCAAGTATTTAACCTGCTAAATTTTTGTATAGCCATTAAATACCAGCACTCTTCAAGATGTGAGCACAAAACTGAACTGAAATGACCTCCGTCCCAAATCTAGTGAAATGAAAATAAGTGTGATAACATGGTCTTTGTGATAAGGCACTGGAGTCAGGAGCTCTGAGTTCAGTTCCTGGTTATGCCACAGAATTCCTGAATGATCCTGGACAAGTCTTGTCATCTCTGTGTGCCTCAACTCTCAGTCTTTCACTTATATGTTGTATTTCTTTCTCTCTCAGCTATTCAGGGCCAATCCTGCAAAGAGACGCACACAGACAGAGCTCGGTGGCCATGAGGAGGCCTGTTACCTTCAGTGGATCAGAACCTTAGACTCTAAGCTCTTCAGGGCAGGGAAGATCTGGGGTTATGTATCTATACAGCACCTAGCACAATAGCGCCCTGCTCTTAGTTGTGCTCTGTAGGCGTCAGACAATAAAAATAATGATAATAAAATACAGCTTTAATTTTAAGTACTGCATACAGCTTACCAATATCATAATACAGAAACTTCATTACCATTACATTATTTCTTCCATACTTTTTATTGCTACCACAAGAGCTACACTAACCCTGATGTTCTTGAATTTAAAAATAAATTTCACGTTAACACAGACAGTATCAAATACAAAGGAAGCCTCCCCCTCTCAGGTACTAGCAGATACTAGTTTAGCACATCTTGTGTGTTACTTTTCTCTCACATTTTATCAAAGTAATTGTGTCTGTGGTTAACTAGAATTGAGGCTGGTCCGTCAGGCAATGACATCAACCCACAGCAATTACATCATCATTAGCAGATGCTTTATGCTCCATCAGAGAGTTGGGGCTCATCATAAATAAAAGTACTGTTCAAAACTAGCCTTTTGAAGTATTTTTTAAAGAATACTCAGATAGCAACACATGGAAAATAAACAGTTCTTGAACAAGCCAGTATTTATGTATATTGCTCAAATGTATAATGTAGACTATTGTACCAATGTTAGACTGCACATCATGCAGGAGGAAGTGTGGCTTTAAGGCCCATTGAACTCTGATCTTACCAAACCATCACAAGAACACAAGAACACCACATGTGCTAAAACCAATCTGCTGGATGAATCACTGTGAACATTCACAATGTTCCATAGCTCAGCATTTTTCATATCTTGCCTATGCCGGGTGGTCTAGTGATTGAACGGTGCAATGAAACCTGGAGACTAAATGGTTAGTTAGTTTAAGGACTTTATTTTTTCTTTTGCTATTATGCATCAAAAGGGCCAGAGATGTGAAGGGAGTCTGGTCTAAAACCAATGAAGTCAATGGGGGTATTGTGGAATCAGGTCCCACAAGAGGAAATAAAATATGAGGGACAACTGTGGGTATGATCTGATTTAATACACCAGGTGTTCCACAGTCCAGTTTTGCATCTGTTTATATTTTAAAATGTATTTGTCATTAGCAGATGTCTAAATAGATGGGTGTCTATGGAGGTCTTTAAAAAAAAGAATAAAAAGGGAGGGAAGTTTCTAAAAAGTTCTAAAATGATATAAGCAAGGGTAGTGAAACTTACTAAGTATAAGAACATAAGAATGGCCATACTGGGTCAAACCACAGATCCATCTAGCTCAGTATCCTACCTTCCGACAGTGGCCAGTGCCAGGTGCCCCAGAGGGAATGAACAAAATAGGTAATCATCAAGTGATCCATCCCCTGTCCCCCATTCCAAGCTTCTGGCAAAGTATGAACAAGTTGTTAATTCCACATTGTACTTCAGTAAAACAGGTGACTCTTAAATTTCCTTCCCCATTCTATTCAATTTGATAGAATACTGTGGTTATTAGAAGTACAAAATAGTCTAATCTATATGACCAAAAATTAGTTGACTTAAGGAAATTGAGGGAGACCACCAGGTAACCCAATATGCTGAGCTTTAATCACTTCTGTACATTTCTGTTTATAGGTCCAGATTCTCAGCTATGTATATCAGCACAGCTCCACTGACTTTCATTGATCCGCCCCTGTACGTACTATACACATATAGCAACAATTGTACAACCACAAGGCTATAGCCTGTAAGTTTCAGGAATCATTTATGGTTCTTAGTATAAATCTCTGGCAACCACCCACTGATTTATGAAAAGGTCTTGCTAAGTTTGAAGTACTGAAATTAATGACATTTAGTTCTTAAGCTCAATTGATAATAATGCTGGCCTCACAGTGTTGAGATAAATTAGATAATTTTCAAGATCTTAAAGAGAAGACTTATAAATGTAGGACATGTATAACTAAGCCTGCCAAATCACTTTTAAAATATAATCCAATAGATCTCTCTAAAATAATATGAGTCCTCGTGTTACTTGATTCCCTACTGAAATGGTGGTTGTGGCATTTCTTAAAATCACCACTATACTTACATGAATCTAGTTTTCACACACTTCAGTGTTTGAGGGAGTTCAGATCAGACTTTTGGTTTAGTGCATTATCAAGATATAAGTCAATTGCAAAATTCAGATTTTTGGATTTTGAACATTGGGAAGTTTTAGGGGATGTTTGGATCTGAGCTTGGTTTATTTCTACCACTTACAATGGTTTTCATGATTTTTTTTCCATTATGAAACAGAAATCATATTGATTTATTTTTATGCTTCTTTAAGCCATCAAAATAATTCTCCATTTTAAATGTTAATGTTTTAATTATGACAAAATCACTGAGGTTTTATACTTAGAGAGACACAAGCACTCCAGCTACCTTTTATAAATAATTAGAAATGAAATAAACTTTGATAACACTTCACAATAAAACATCATGGGATGCGAAGTGTGAGGACTCCACAGACCAAACAATGCAACTAAAGGTGATTCTCATACACTTACGCAGACATTGTATTGGCTCCAATAGTTATAATGCCAAACGTAGTGTCTGTTATCATGCTTGATTCACTGAATCACAAAGATTTCTATAAACATTTCATTGGATCTAAAGGCCCATAAACTTGAAATAACGTCAACAAGAGAGGGGATTTTTCCATGTACTTTACTCTACCATTGCTAGGATGTCAGCAGAAGAGTTTAGCATAGCTCTAGCATTAAAGAAAAATATCAAAGGCAATTAATTACAAGTCACATGCAAATAAACCCCACAAAGATAAATTCTGAGTTAATACTGCTGTATGAACTTTCCATCATACATCATATAGCAAAGCTACTGCAGATACAACTGAGCTAATCATGGAATGACGGTCACAGCATCGGTGCCGTACATAGGCCAACATGTGTCTACATAATTTTCAGTGTAGACTGAAGCAAAATTACAAGAAAGCAGGCCCACTCTGTTTAAAGTTTTGCATCTGCTTTTTCCCTAGCAAAAAGCTTCAGGTAAAATCATTCTACTTTGAAAACAGAATGAAACAGTGTGAGACAGGGCCAGAAAGGGTTACACAGCTACCTGGCTAATTGACCCAGATTCAACCTTTAGAGACTTATTAGCAGATAATGTTTGTGTTTTTGTGTGTTTACATATATATTTTTAGAGGTTGACAATGTAACCGATCAGTTCCTGTTTATTGCTGTATTTTGTTAATTCAGAGATCGAAAGGAAATGTTAACATTTAAGTGAACTATGAATGTAGTGATATCACTGTCTTAATTTCTCTTTGGAGTATAGGATAAACTACCACCTATAAATAGCGGGAGACAGGCAATTGTTAATTACCAGTGATGCTTGGAAATAGGAGGTTACTTCGAAGACACTATTCTTCACCCAAGGAACACCTGCTGTCAAAAGGCTGACAATAGCCTGCCAGGGGTCTATAAAAACTCTTGGGCCCTGAGCCTTTTAATCTCAGATCTGCTCAAGTTTCATCAGGGGAAGATTGAGTTGCAAGACTGAGGTCTCCAGTTCCATTCTAGATCACCCTGATATTGGATATTTGTACATTGGACTATAACTGGATGAACTGATTCTGGAAAGGACTCTTTGCAACACTAAAGCTCACCATCTCTTCTATGAAACTAACCTAAGAACTCTAGTCATATCTGTATGTATAATTATCTTTTAACCAATACTCTGTCTCTTTTCTTTTTTAATAAGTTTTAGTTTAGTTAATAAGAATTGGCTGTGAGCGTGTATTAGGGTAAGCTCTAAAATATTAATTAATGTGGTGGGTAATGTGTCCGATCCTTTGGGATTGGTAGAACTTTGTATATGATTAACAAGATTTTCAACAATCCTCATCATATTTGACTTGGCTGTCTGGGTGGGTGCCCAAGGCTGGGTTTCTTTAAGGGAACTGTGGTTTTGGCTTCTGGGTAACAAGTAAGGTATTGAAGCTGTTTTGTTACTGGCTTGGTGAATTTAAGTATTAGAATCAGGGCCGGCTCTAGGATTTTTGCCGCCCCAAGCAAAAACAATTTTGGCCGCCCCCTCCCCCCCCCCCGTTTTTTTCTTACCCCACCCCCGGCCCCGCCTCAACTCCGCTCCTTCCCCAAATCCCCAGCCCTGCCTCCTCCCCCCAGGCTCTCAAGCCTAGGAGTGAGGGAGGGAGTGGGAGAAGCAGCGCGTGCGCCACGGCCACTCGGGGTCTCCCCCTCCCTCCCAGGCTCTCAAACCTGGGAGGGAGGGGGAGATCCCGAGCGGCCGCGGCGCGCGAAACAGCTGATTCGCGCGCCGCTGCTCCCCCTCCCTCCCAGGCTCTCGAACCCAGGAGGGAGGGGGAGATCCTGAGCGGCCACGGCACGCGAATCAGCTGTTTCGCGCGCCGCAGCTGCTCGGGATCTCCCCCTCTCTCCCGGGTTTGAGAGCCTGGGAGGGAGGGTGAGCAGCGGCGTGCGAGCGGCAGCAGCGGAGGTGAGTTAGGGCGGCCAGGGCACATTTTTAGGGGCGGCATGGCCCGCGCCAGAATGCCGCCCCTAAAAATGTGCCGCCCCAAGCACCAGCTTGTTTTGCTGGTGCCTAGAGCTGGCCCTGATTAGAATAACCACCAGTTTTGAGGATTATCTGCCCCATTCTTTGCAATTTGCTCTAATTGAGCAATCTCAGTGTGGCCCCCCCCCCCGGAACTCCGGTCACAAACATTTAATACATTTTAAAGAAAAATGTAAAATATGACCTTTATAATAGCTTATCCCAGTTTTAGTATGACATCTGACATGATTCTACCTCAGAGTAAAGGGTTACAAATCTTTGAAGGATATCTATGCTAATGAGGAAGAAGAGTTATTTGTGAAAGGAGTAATGGAATGAAAGTGAGACAAGGAAGAACTTTCTGACAGTGATTTCTCTTATGCTGTTGAATAGTCTTCCAAATGAAAAGGTGGAATCCCCTATATATGTGGGACATTTAAAGCTAAACTGGACAAAACTTACAAGAGTAGGGCGACAGCATGAATATCCTATTATGTATTCCCCATCTCTAATATGGATTAGGTGGAATGGAAACATCATATGTTGGATAAAGGGTCAAACAGAGAGAACAACTGACAGAATATTGTCAAGTTTGGAGGAAGTGTTGAGACTGGACTGCATTCAATACTATTCAAAATGTTCATTAGCAATTTGAGAAGATGATCTAGAGAACATGCTGAAGATATTTAAATAGGGATAAAAATTACCATGAAACACAGTGGAATAAAATGAGATTCAACATAGACAGATACAAAATATTTTCAGGAGAAAGAAATAATCAAGTGCTGGCTCTTGAGAGGAAGTGTTATGAACTTCAGTGGGCATTGCAGGTGTAGCTCCCAGAAAAAGGCTACAAATTAACAAATATGTAATGGGGGATAGACTGTTAATTATAGAAAGGCATGAGGAAGGTTGTAGTAGATGACAGACCGAATATGAGTGAAGAGTACAATGCTACCTACAAAAAGGTAAATGAAGTGCTGTGCATGATCAAATAGGAGAAGCATGTATAAAACAGGGAAGGTCATTAATCTGCTCTATTCACCATGGTTTGGCTTTAGGTGGAGTTTTGTCTTCAGTGCTGGCCACCAGATTTTAAAAAGCATAGAAAATTAGAGATCATGGGAGAGCAGCAAAAATGACAGTTTGGGACCAGTCTCTACCACTATGGTGTATATTAAGTAGCCCCTTACTCTGAGTAGTCCCATTGTTATCAGTGGAATTACACTTGGGCAAAGGTGCTCTGCTACACAGGTAGGGTTGTCAGAGTCTGACACTTTGAAAAATAGGATTCTGAGGGAAGTTTATGAGGACTATTCTGAGGAAAAGAGGATTCCCTTTCTGTGGTAATGACTGAGTGGTGAACCAGAAGGAAAAATGCCATGCACTGAACAATCAATGCCTCTTTTTGTAGTACTCTGTGTTTTCCGTAGAAATCCTCTATCCATTTATTAATTAACTAGATTCAATTTCCTCCCCTCAAACAAGCCCTAGAATCCTTGTCAATATCTTCAGTGAGTTTCTCTGATCTCCTAAAGCCCAATGAATGTTTTTCCTCAGTGTCTTCAGAGGAGTCCTATGGCTAACTGGAGGACAGAAAACAAAGGAGGTTCATCTACTTTTCCAGCTGTGTGAACAACTACAGCACATATTTATTTTACTTTCATGAACATGGGATAAACTCTGCAAACTCAGCTTAAAGTGAAACCAAGGCTGATTTTAAGTATTTTTGAGATATGCGCTGAACATTTTTCAGAGCTCTAATGGTAATAGCTTTTACTTATTATCGATCTAGACTATATTGAGAAGAGAGTAAACCAGAGATTAATAGCACTTTATCTCATTACCAAGACCCTAAACCATCCAGTTCTCTATCAAGCCTCTAAAAACACAAGACAGTCATTAAACATTGTTGAAGAAAAACAATTCCTATAGCGCATTTAGGGCAAGATTTTTAATGAATATGTAAAGGGGAACGATTGGTGTGGTATACAGGAAAATGCAATATGTTCATTAAACTGACTTATTCCTTTAACAGGATAGCTTTCTATGGTATTTTTGTTGCTCAGGAAGTTTATTCTTAATAGCATTACTTCTTTAACAGATGCCCATTTAAAAGGATCCATAGCATTTTGTTTGTTATAGAAAATGCATCCTTACAATAGTAGGCCCTACTGTGTTGATGAGCTCTAGAGAGCGTCATGTGCTTATGGTTCAGCAGCATTCATTCCACTCAGGCATTTGTATATTTTAAACTTAATATTTACTGATTTCAACAGTGTATGCAGTAATCAGAGAAAAAAAAACAGAGCTATAAAACTGAATACCACACAGAATACTTTTGCAGACTAGAGTCAAGATCAGAAACACTCTGACACAGGGTGAAGTGACTGTTTAAGAAAAGAAGCAATCATAACAACAGTGGCATCTCTGATGTGGACTAATATGTATCTTTTAATTCCCTCTTTCTCATATATATCAGTATATCAGATATCAGCATCTGGCCATAACTACATTTGTGTAGGTGTATGGTTAACCAAATTGAGTTATGGCCAGATACTGATCTCTCTTATGCTAGTAGAGTCAGTGCAGTTAGTCTGGATTTATACTTGTGTGACCAGAACCTAACCTTTACTGCCTCTGTAGTGCTTTGGAAATGTAAAGTACTATTTAGTGCTCATTCCTATTGGACCCAGACCAATTACCCTGTATCCAAAGGCCAGGTAAAGAGGATTGGAGGAAGGAATACTTATTCTGAACCCAAAACTGAACCTAAAGTTTGTAAATTGATCCTATCTTTAAAACAGAATGAACCAAAACCCTTTGTCCAAATACCTCTGAATTTTTGTAGTTGTTCGAAATCCAAAATTTGTGACTTGGATCTATCTCCAATGGATGTCTATAGTTAGACTATTAAGTCCATATTTAGGCACCTACATAAAGGCCTATAATCCTTTAAGCACCTATTTTTGAAAATCTTGGGCATTCACAAGTTCATTGCTTACTGGAATAAAAGCTAAATGATGAAACAAAATACGCCTCTACCCCGATATAACACTGTCCTTGGAAGCCAAAAAATCTTACCGCGTTATAGGTGAAACCGTGTTATATTGAACTTGCTTTGATCCACCGGAGCGCACAGCCGCCCACCTCTCCCCCCCGGAGTGCTGCTTTACCACGTTATATCTGAATTCGTGTTATATCGGGTCGAGTTATATCAGGGTAGAGGTGTAAAATAAGCAAAACAGAATAAAATAAATAAATCTAAAGATATAAAGTTGATATCTTACAAGAATAAAACAGAATTTTTCATTCTTTCCTTTTTTTTTTGTTCAAATATCTAAACAATAAAAGGAGAATAAATGGTCATTGGTCCATAGTCAGATTTCAGTATGATTTGATCTGGCTTGAATCTCTCAAAAATCGAATCGGAAACAAAGCTGCCAAGCAAAGATTCAAACATCAGGAGGAAGCCAGGAGAGAGTGGGAGGTAGAAAAAGGGAAAGGGAGACAGATGAATGAAACATTTGGTGACAAAATGTACTAATAAGCTGAGTTTACTTTTGAAAAAAAAATCACTTATTTTGTTTCTTCCTGTATGTTTTGAAATACAGTACAAGACAATGTATCTTTATATTGTCCCATCCCAGAGGTTGTGGTTCATCAAGGTTCTTAAGCAACTTCCTAATTTTAAACATGTGAGTAGTCCCATTGAAGTCAGTTAGACTACTCAGGTTCTTAAAGTTACACAGGTGCTGAAGTACTTTGCAGAATAGAGGCCAGAATGTTCCAAAGATTACAATGGACCAAGAGGGTTTCTGGTGCTTTCCTTCTGAAGTGAGGTGGAATCAGTAGGTCACAGATGGAATATTAATAAGAGGAGTAACAAATACATACTTTGTGTTGCCTGAGTCTCTTTCTCTCTCCCAGTCTTTGTCATCATTTATATAGACATGAAACTATGGGTAAGAAACACAGCTGTCTGTTAAATAAAATTGAAGTGGATGGTTTGAATGACCTCTAAGCATAAGCTATCCCTCACCTCAGTTTTGGACCTATATGGTTTTGGGCAGAGGAACATTCAACTTCCACTAGATTTCAGAGTTGCAGCCGTGTTAGTCTGTATCCGCAAAAAGAACAGGAGTACTTGTGGCGCCTTAGAGACGAGTGTGCTAGGGAAGTGGGCAAGCAACACTACCTTGGAGGATTGATAGTGTACAGGGGTTAGTGGCCAGGGGATAGGAAAATGGGACCCTATCCCACCCTAAATTATCTCAGTGGAACGAGAAGCAACCCAACCCTCACCACCCACGCCATTCCCCAGAGGAACAGGCTGGGCAGGGTTCCCCACCTGTGGGAAGGGGTGGGACAAGAGTAACTCTAGTACACTTCCTTTCCCTCATTCTATCTAGCAAGGATACACCAGCAGGGCCTGGCCTATTGGCTACCAAGAACACTCTGGGATTGGGTTTAAGGCTGCAATCCAATTACCCGTTCCAGAGAAACTAAATTAATTCTTTGCATTAGTCTTCACTGCAGAGGATGTGAGGAAGATTGCCACATTGGAGCCATTATTTTTAGGTGACAAATGTGAGGAACTGTCCCAGACTGAGATGTCAATAGAGGAAGTTTTTGAAGAAATTAATAAAATAAAGAGTAATAAGCAGGGATCCTAGAAATCCATTTGCCACAGAAAAATGTGGGAAAATGTGGAATTTGCATTTTTACAGGGAATGTTTGTTTTTACATTTTGTGAAAAAATAAAAACATATATTAGCTATTAAATACATTTTACTGAAAGAACCAGTGTTACCTATTCAATGTGCACAACCTCCCCCACTTGTGGTTGATTTTTGAATGCGCTTAAAATATATACTGGAACCCCATTTATCTGATCTAATTGGGACCGGGGCCAAATCGGTTAATCAAAAATTGGGACAGCCCTGGGCAGCTGGTGGTTTGGTTAATATGGAGAGCCAGATAATGGAGGCTCCGATAAATGGAGTTCTATTGCGTATCAATGAAAAATTGTGTTCAGCTGATACCTATATATATTGTGGCTAGGGAAACTAAAGTTCAACCTTTCATTTTAATCATGGAAAAAACATGGATTTTTATGTTCTTTTATTGGAGAATTTTGTGGAGGTTTTATTACAGAAAAATAGGGTCAGTGGTAATAAGTCACCAGGACTAGATGGCATTCACCCACGAGTTCTGAAAAAACTCAGATATGAAATTGCAGCACTATTAATTGTATTATGTAACCTACTGCTTAAGTTGGCCTCTTTTTCAGATGACTGGAAGATAACAAATGTGAGGTCAATTTTTTAAAAAAGGGCTCCAGAGGCAATCCTGGCAATTACAGACTGGTAAACCTATCTTCAGTGTCAGTCAAATTATTTGAAGCTATTGTAAAGAACAGAATTATCAGATACATAGCTAAACATGAGACATTGGAAGTCAGCATGGCTTTTTTAAAGGGAGATCATGCCTCACCAATCCATTAGAATTCTATGAGGGTGTCAACAAACATATGTGCAAAAGTTATCCAGTGGATATAGTGTACTTGGACTTTCAGAAATCTTTTGACAGGGTCCCTCACCAAAGGCTCCTAAGCCAACTAAGCAGTCATGGGAAAAGAGGAAAGGTCCTCTCATGAAACAGTAACTGGTTAAAAGTTAGGAAACAAAGGGTAGGAATAAATGGTCAGTATTCACAGTGGAGAGAGGTAAATAGAGGGGTCCCTCATGCATCTATACTGGGACCAGTGCTGTTCAACGTATTAATAAATGACCTAAGAAAAGGGGCAAACAGTGAGGTGGAAAAGTTTGCAGCTGATACAAAATTATTCAAGATAGTCCAAAGCTGACTGAAGAGTTACAAAGGGATCTCGCAGAACTGGGTGACTGGGCAACAAAATGTCAGGTGTAATTCAATGTTGATAAATGCAAACTAACATACTTTGGGAAACATAATCCCAACTATACATACAAAATGATAGAGTCTAAATTAGCTGTTACCACTCAAGAAAGATCTTGGATTCATCACGGATAGTTCTCGGAAAATATCTGCTCACTGTGCAGCAACTGGTAAAAGTACATATCATAGATTTATATAGTGTCATCATGTTAGGAACCATTAGATAATAAGACAGAAAATATCCTAATGACACTATATAAATCCATGGTAGGCCCACATCTTGAATACTTTGTGCAGTTCTAGTTACCCAAATTGGAAAAAGTACAGAGAAGGGCAACAAAAATGATTAGGGGTATGGAACAGCTTCCATACAAGGAGAGAATAAAAAGATTGGGACTACTTAGCTTGGAAAAGAGATGATTAAGAGGGGATACAAAAGAGGTCTATAAAAGTCAAGAATGGTGTGGAGAAAGTGAATAAGAAAGTATTATTTACTCCTTCCCATAATACACAAACCAGGGTCACCCAATAAACCTGCTGGCTATTAAGTTCAAAACAGACATAAGGAAGTATTTCACATAACACACAGTAAACCTGTGGAACTCATTGCCAGGGGATGTTGTGAGGCCAAAAGTATAACTAGGTTCAAAAAGGAATTAGATAATATCATTGAGGACAGGTCCAACAATGGCTGTTACCCAAGATAGTCAGGGACACAACCCCATGCTCTGGGCATCCCTAAACCTCTGACAGCCAGAACCTGGGACTGGACGACATGGAATGGATCGCTCAATAAATTGCCGTGTTCTGTTCATTCCCTCTGAAGCATCAAGCCCTGGCCACTACTAGAAGACAGGATACTGGGCTAGATGAACTTCTGGTCTGACCCGGTATGACTGTTCATTTGTTCTTATGTTCCCCTATAACAGTGTCCCTGGTTCAATGCTTGCCACAGTAGGCTTTAGTGAATGAAAAAGATCCAGCTCCCTCGCATGTAAATGCACAGCTAAGTACAGTAGTCAAGTATTGACTGAAAAGGAGAGAAAAAGAAAAAAACTTCCTCCTGTGAGCTCCGGATTCCCCTGCCTGCTATGAGGCAGGGCCACAGTTGCTTGGGGCTGTGCATGGCTCACATTGGTCTTTGCCTCAGGTCTGGACCAGAACAGCCTCCATGGAACTGGCCGCAGTTACCGTCCCCGCAGACTTCTTGCCTTCCCCCTGGACTTGGGCTGTTGGGAACCCCCTAGGCTGGTGTTAGTTAGGGCTCCCTGCACGGCTGGTCTCAGGGCAGTTTGGAGACGAGGGGGTTAGTGGGCTTCCACAGCTTGGCCCCTCCTGGATTCTCCACTGACTCTCCTTCACTGGGATCTCTATTACTGTCCCTCATTCCCTTTGCTATGTATCTGATTCCCCAGGTCATTTCCTATAGGCCCTCCATTTCTGGGGCTGCTGTTCACTCCCCTGCACAGGACCCTGCCAGGCTGGGCCTGTCATCTCATTCATGGTGGGTTCCCATTCCCTGCACTGGTTCCCCCCAGCCCCACACATTGACTCCCTCCTACATGTGTAGCCAGCTCGTTACACATCCCCTCTGGCCCCTTGGGTTGCTCTTCTCCTATTGGCGTCTGGCCCCACCTCCCTCACGCCACCTGGGGCTGCTCTCCCTGACTCTCCTTCCCCAGCACATGAGCTGGGGCTCTCTGATTGGGCCAGCTGCCTGGTCAATCAGACTGATGTGGATCACTGGTAACTTCCTATTGGCCCTGATTTGGAGCTCCCTGATTGCCCAGAGGCCCTGTCACTCCCAGAATCCTGACTCCTCTTCGGCCCTTCCCTTGTCTGCTGATATGGGGAAGGGCCAACCAAAAAACCCACAAAGCTTTAGTAAGGGGACAACAGTCCTCTTATAATATCATCACCTCTGCAACTGTTCTAGCCATGGCGGGGTGAATTTAAGAGGATGCAAATTATTAGCCCTGTGTAATATCAAATTAGTTGTTACAGAGATGAAAACGGTTCTGACATGCTTATAGAATTCTAAAAGTTTGTGTTGGTTTTATCTATCCAACAAACACTTGAGGTTCCTGCCAGCTTTCAGGAGGCAAATTTCCCTGATTTGGCAAACTAGTGTTTCATGTGACAAATATTAATTAATCATGTAATGATAAAAATGCATAGCGTATCAGTATTAAACCTGGAATGTTCAGATTAAAAGTGGAACTCATTAGCTGATGGTTGTCTCTCATCACTCAGCTCCACCCCTACCTCTATTGATCCTTCAGTACCCATGATAGCTTTATTAATCCACATATTAATCCACAGAGCCTCAAAAACAGAGATTTCCTGTGAACTTGTAGCACATTCCATAGAGATCCTGACAGAATAGGTTGGATCATAAAATAACCCAAGGCACCTTTACAATTGTTTGTATACATACAGTGATAATGGGTTCGGGTTGATCTTCAACTCTATGTGCTTGAATTATTCAATATTTAAAATATATTTTACAAAAATAATGCAAAGTTGGTACTGTAGGCTGGATTGGGGGTGGGGGAGGATTTTCACTGAGAGGGAATGAACACAGGTAGTGGAACACTGCTATCAACTGCAGCATTAAAACACAAACACAAAGGGGCCATTTCTAAGCTAGAACCCAAACCATAAAATGTCTGAAGTATACCAAAACCAATATTGAACTCTGTCCATATTTTATAGATATAGATATAGATAGATAGATATACTTTTTTTTAGAAGAAATGACATACAATTTGGGCAAATATAGGAAGAGCTCTGCAAAGTAATGACACCTTTGAGAGTGTCCAACTTTTCAAAGCATATACTTAATTTTAACATTTATAGAGACAAGAAAAATGTCTTGATATATTTTGCTTTGAAGATTTTCTGAGGGACAGGTTATTTTAACAGTCATCAGGCAAATTTTCTTCAATATATCAGCAATCCATTTATTAAAAGTGATCCATGATAGCCTTTCTTCAGATGCACTAACTATTGCCATACCTTGAGTGTTTTATCTGTTATAAGGCTGTCCATTCACAATCTGTGCAATTACCTTCTTCTAATGCCATGTATCCTCCAACCTAATCAGCCTCCTGCATCTCACTGACAAAAGATCACATTTTATATTCTGTTTTCTAAAGAACATTGAACCCCATTACCTCAGAACTCTTGCCATTTTATTCTCAGATTCCTGAAATGTTTGCTACTTCCTTCCAAACTACTACAGGGGCAGGATAGGGTAAATCAGGCTTGATTTAGGGTCAGGCTTGATTTAAGGTCAGGGATGATTTAGTTGGGAATTGGTCCAGCCTTGAGCAGGGGTTGGACTAGATGACCTCCTGAGGTCCCTTCCAACCCTGATATTCTATGATTCTATGCTTCTATAAAGGGAGCCTGGTTTCTGACTAAGGAGTAAGAATATTTTAGAAAGTATTCAAAAGAAGTTGTCAGATTTCACAAACATCAGCACATTCTCAGCTTATTCATGTTCTCCCAAAAGAACCAGAAGCTCTTTGCCCAGATGGTCATACTTCTTACAGAATTTACGCTCTCAGTGCTAAGGTACAAAATGGAAGTGTTTTCTCTCCCGCTCATAAACTTTCCTCCAAACAATTTTATTTGCTTGATGCATCCAAAATAGAATCTCACGGTAGGAAGGGACCTCAGGAGGTCATCTAGTCCAACCCCCTGCTCAAAGCAGGACCAAACCCCAGATTTTTGCCCTAGATGGCCCCCTCAAGGATTGAACTCACAACACCCTGGGTTTAGCAGGCCAATGCTCAAACCACTGAGCTATCCCTCCTCCCAAACTAGATCAGTATGCACCCCAAACTAGCCCTTGATATTATTAATCATCTTTATTATGGTAATGCCTAAAGATGAATCAAGTATGGGCCCCCATTGTGCTAGGAACTGTACAAACACAGAGTAGAAGGAAAACTGTGCCCTACGGAGCTTACAATCTAAATAGTCAAAACAGACATAAGGTAAGGAAAATGAAAGGAATGGGGACTGTGACCGGGTGCAACTCACCACTGCAGTGCCTCCTGCTGGCTGTCCTGGGGATTAGCTGTGCTAGCCATTGCACCCTCTTCTGGTGGTGTCTTGTCCACTGTTACTTCTGCTCCTGGACGCATGTCATTCCAAGGACCACAGCATCCTCTTCAGGACATAGCCCTCCGGTTGTGCCACACTCTGTGCTCCTTCTGAGGGACCTGAAGTCCACTGTCCAGCCACTTCCCTCAATGGCAACTACAGCCAATTGCCTGGCCACTTCCTCAGTGAGGGGGATGAGGGAAGAGACCAGGACCTGCCCACTACTCCAGGTCCCAGCCCACGAACCCTGTAGATGGCTGCCACTTGCTACATCCCCTCCGATTCCTCAGTTCATTTCCCTGGGCCACTTCCCCATCCCCCCCAGCACCTTCTTTGGCCTTACCTCAAGGCACCAGCCTGCCAATTTTAGCAGCTAGCCAGGAGCTCTCTCTAGCTTCCCCAGTCCCTGCTGGTAGCACCGCTCTGTCCAGGGTGCTGGCACTCCTGCCTCCTGTTAGGAGCCTGATCTTCCCTCCTTGACCTCCAAGCAGCTACTGAACCTGCTCTGCCCTGCATTTCTTTGTATATGGGTCTGCCTGGCTCTGATTGGCTGCTTCTCGCAGCCTCTCTCCCATGGGCTGCTTTCTGCTCAGCATCCCTAGGGCTCCATTAACCCCTTACCAGTCAGTGTGGGGCAGATGCCCCATCACTGGGACATTGAAGGAAAGGAGGATAAGGGAGAGGAGAGTAAGAGGGGCAGGCATGGAGGGAAGCTGAAGTGAAGACACCATGAGGGAAGGAGTCGATTGGAGCAAACAGCCAATCAGCACAGGCCAGAAGAAGTCCAGTCAAAATTACACAAAGTTCTCTGAAGGTCCTTGCTTTGGGTCCTCCTGCAGCTGTGCCTAGTGGCTGGTTTCTCCCTCCGGCACATGTGGGGAAGTGGAAGGGGGAGAGAGTGAACATTACTTAGTCCTAGGGCCCCCTACATTGGGTGGGTCTCTACAGCACAATTTTGGGTCCAGGAGAGGAGTGGCTCCATTTTGCCCCTTCCACCACAGTGCAGCAGTCCTTGTTTTGGCTGCTTCTGCAGCTGTTCTTTCTGGCTGTAGTCTGTAGCCAGCTGACTGCAAGGACACAACCCCCAGTGGGCAGATGACACCCATTTGGACACAACACACCAACAGGCATGGTAGCCATGCCTTCTGCTCAAACTCTGAAAGTAGTCATCCTACCTAGCAGACATATTGTGAGAGTGAGAAGGGCATATGCTCCTTTCATCCCTCTTTCCCTATGACTCCAACAGGCTCATACAGTGGCTTGGGAGCTGATTTTAATTTATCTATATTTTTATTTTGAGAGAGAGTGTTGGTTTCCTAATTTGGTGATTGTGGCCTACTTCATTAACATTCCAGAATGCAAATGGTGCTAACCCAACTTGAACAACACTGATTGCAAAGAAAAAAGAAATAAATTCAGAGACCTGACAATAAAATCATCTTTTAATAAAACTTTTATGCTATTTCTTAGTACTACAACTGAAACTAACCAAACTAAAACAGACATTACTATGCATGAAGCGTGTGTATTTAACCTTCTTTCCTAATAATAGCAATAATTAAGTGATGCTGACAAGCCCTCATTTGAGGGTGAGATTGGGGAGGCATGTCTTTCCTGACACAGTGGGATATAACATTAAATCTAAACGTGATGCTGGCAGCCTCCCAAAAGATAGAGTCAAAGCAGGTGGTAATCCAGTTCAGTGGCAATGGAAAATAGGCTACTGTACTTTGGCCTTAAATTACAGTGCACTGTTTGTATTAAGAACAGAGAACACTTTATGAGATATATGTAGTGTATTTCCCTAAGACCTCTCATTTATTTTCTTTATTAATAAAGGGTAACAATTGTTTCTCAGGGATTATATTTTTTTCTTCAGAAAAGAAAGCGTATGTCAAGTAACATGTTAATTAGAATGGTTAGGTACATTCTCAGCACTAAATTACTAATTTTCATTTAACTCTAGCCTAAACACAGGATATTTCAAATGGAATTTTCAATGGAAATTATGTTACTGTAGGTGAGGAAACCACAGCAGGCAAGGATAAATCTTCAACATTTTATTGCTTTTACTTATTGCAAGCTCTGTTTGTGAGAGAGAAAATAATTCCCTAAAAATGCAACATGTCTCACATTGGGAGCATGGTTTTAACCCTCAATAATCTAAGTAGGACTATTTAATAGTAATAATATTTTTCCAGGTTGGATTCTTTAAAATCCATGTTTTGGAAATGAGGGATGAAATTGTGGCTCCCTTGAACTCATTGGCAAAACTCACACAGACTTTAACAGAGCCAGAATTTTCCTCATCTGAAGAAGAGCTCTGTGTAAGCTTGACAGTTTGTCTCTCTCATCAATAAAAATTGGTCCAATAAAAGATATTATCTCAACCACCTTGTCTTTCTAATATCCTGGGACCAAAAGAGCTACAACACTGCATTAAACAATGGGACTATTTAAGTACGAGTATGTAGAATTAGGGTCTTAGGGCTGCTCCTTCTCCCATGGGTCTGATTCTCAGTTACACTGAGGCCTCTTTGTGTCACAGCGTAACAAGGCATTAAAGAGGGTGGGAGCAGCCTTCTCAAAATATTCCCTATGCAGAGGGGCTCCCTGGCTGATACAGAGCCAGTGTAAGGGGCAGTATATCAGCCTTGTTGCTGCCCTGGCATAGAGAATATCATGGAGGCATGTTAGGATGCAGCTGAAATGCACTGTTCAAGTTTACAAGAAATATCCTTATCTTTCCATGCCCAAGATGGACGCAGAGCATAAGTCAGAGCAGCTCTCCAGCTGCCCCAGAATACAAGCAGTGTAAAGCCACTTTAGCCCCACTATCCCTCCTCCAAGCACACAAATGAAGTTACAGTGGATTTGGCCCACTGACTTCATTGATGCAGGATCAGACCCATAATATGGTGCTAGCTGGCTGGTCAGCTTCATTTAAATGTGTAAGTCACTGAAAAAGGCAAAATTGTTCAGGACAGTGATTTAAGCAGTTTTCCTGTAATGAGTCTGTTTAAAACAAATAAGAGCTGTAGGTGTCATCAGACAGGTTTTAAAGAGACAAAGCTATAAAACAGTGCAGAGGGTCACTATTCAGAAATAACAGACCTTGCAACTGATAGAAAATACATTGTTTTTCTTTGGCGGAGACTGGACTGCTAATTTTATTTTCCATCCTGATAGACTGGGTGGGTGAGGAAGAGCTTATAATTGATTAGTGCTCATTGGAAACTGGAATTTCCATTCTGTGAGAAATTCCAGCACTTCAAAATTTGTTGTCATTCCATGTCAGAATGAAAAGTCAAAGTGACAACATAGTCTGTGAAAGAGAAATTCCAGAAAATTTAGATTCAGCAATATCAATTTGATTATGTTGAGTCATTTCGTTGAGATAATGTCAAAACATTTCATTTTGATAAGGTAAAAAACATTTTGTTTGATGGACTTAAGACCAGAAGGGACCATTGTGATCATCTAGCCTAACCTCCTATATAACTTAGGCCATAGAAAACATGTATCTATTACATTAAAATTATTTGTTTTAATATAATGTGTATTTAGGAACATGAAATATAAACTTCCGTATACAAATGATTCCCACAAGTAAATCCTATAATAGAGCTTTTGTACATGTGTGCACCATTGGGTACTATTGGCTTTTTTACAGATTGAATTCTTTAAAATCCATGGTTTGGAGGTGAGGGGTGAAATCATAACCCTATTGAAGTCATTGGCAAAACTCACACTGACTTTAACAGAGCCAGAATTTTACTCATGGAGTCACTATCTAGGAGTATAGGTGGCATTGCAATAATCTTTATAGACCTAAACTGTTACATTATAAAAAAAAGAATTCTGACTTCACTGCAGGGCCAAGCAGAAGACAAAACTGGGCTGCGAGGCAAGAAACCCTTATTAAAACAAAGCTACATCAGTATCTTAAGTAACAAAGGAATTAAAAACTACTTGGGCCTGATACTGCAGTCTCTCCATCTGTAGAACATCATTGACTTCAATGAAAATTCAATGTAGAACATATTTACAAAATAGGGCCCTGCTGTCTCTAAATTTGTTTTCCATTGTGAATATCCTTATTTCAAATGCATTCCTCCCCGTTTAATTACTGCAACTAATCTTGATGAGATCCTGTTACATTCTGCTCAATTTGGGCCTGATTTTGTTCTCAGCTACACTGGTTTAAACATTCATCTTGAAGTAGGTGGAGTTATTCTAGTCAAACCAAGAGTAGAATCTGGGTCTTTATCTCTGCATATCTTAACTCACTGAAGTACCTACCAATATGTAATTTGTTTTCAACTCTACACAACTTACAAAATAAAATGACGTGCTTATGTGACTGCTTGTAACACATGACACCTGTCCCATTAAATTGGTAGAGCGTACCCAGTGAGGAGCTGAACATTCAATTCCATTTGCCCTGTGTGAACAATGAATTAGTGCAATGTCAGCCACTTGAGTCATCTAATTGAACTTATGGCTCATGTGCTACATAAATCGGGAAGCAAGGGTCTGAACATATTTGTGGCTCAAGATTTTAACAATGAATATGATCACATTCAGTGACTCATTCTTGTGGGGTAGGAGGAGTCAGTGGCAAAGTGAAATTAAATAAAAAATTGCTCCCTTCTCCATAGGGAGACACAACAGGCATTGATCTCCTTGCAGTATCATACAAAATTAGCAGAATGTCACTACTTCGTTGCCATGACATGGCACTTTGTAAAGGGTTTCATAAAAAAAAGGGTAAAAACATTATTCACAATATTCTGTATCAGCAGATTCAACTGTGAAACACCAGCTTGTTCTTCAACAATAATGAAACTAACTGGGAAGAAAATCTCATGTTCTTGATGAAGCTGGTGCACATTGTTTAAAAGTAAATATTGATTTGCTCTGCATCTACACATCAGTTGACTCCGTCACTGAGGAATCCACATAATTAAATACCAACTACAAGAACCTGTTAAAAGAACACCGTTTCAGTACAAAAACTGCAAACAAATAGAGAGACCATTGGCCCAAATCTGATCTAACAGATATGATTATGCTAATGATTATGCTGGTGTAAAGCTAATACAACCAATCTGTGTATTTCCTTTAACTCTTCCAACCTGTTAAAAATAAATTTGTTATAATAAATCTGTATTCTTTTGACATATCTTCTTCTATAACAGTTATTCCTTGGCTGTTTTAACAGCCACACTGTTCTGTATTCACTACTAGATAATTTATTATTTTATCCAGTGAGTTTTTTATACCATTTGACCACACAGAGCCCAGTTCAGGATTCCTTGTGCAAAATAATCTCCTGCTGGCATCAACAGGAGATTTTATTATGCAAGGAGCACTGACTTGGGCCCTTAGTGCATGTAAAATATGCAAGAAGTCAATGAGAGTTTTGTCTGAGCAAGAATTTTAGTTCCCCCCATCCCTTTTATTTAATTTTTTTACAGAAATGTTTACAATGGAGACTAATTGTAGGTGTTAATTATATCCATCTTACTTAAATTTAAAAATCAGATGCAGAAGTTTAACAATTTGATCAGACCTGATATAACAGTGATACTTATGAACTGGAGAAAGGTCAGACTTGGCACCCAACAAATCTTTATTTGCTTCCATAACTCCTTATTCATTTCTTTTCAAAAGTAAAAATAGAAGCTCTTTTTCTGTACTTTCCTCTGCTTTTGAACAAAGCATGAAGTTATTATTTTATTATGCTAACAATATTCAATGGCAAACAGTTCCTGTGTATAATTGTGCCATTCAACCCTCTCCTACCAATTGTTGTTGCCTTTTTAACAGAGCAGTTTACAACTCATTGGTGAGTAATTTTAATGTTTGCCCAGTATCCTGAATTCCATTTTCTTCCTCTGATTCACGGCATTGATGACCTATATAAAGAGAAGTTGTTTGCACAGTCCATGTTTTCTCGCTGTTGACATGCACAGGAACTGTTATAAAACCAAATAACAGGAAAGAAAACTCTTCCATTCTCCGCATAACAGCTGCAGCAGACAACAAAAACCAAACACCTGAGATATATCTAGCTTATTTTTCAGGTGACCTCATTATGAAAAACAGGAAAGACCCAGACTCCTGTGTTTGGTTTATAAAATATTTATATAACAATAATTGCCTTCACTGGCTCTGTTGGGATTTAGGGACTAACTGTATGTCAGGAAACTCAGGGAAGCAGTCTACATTGTCTGATGCTATTGTTTTTCTTTTGAGTTCACTAAGTTCATCACAACTATACTGTTTTCCTACTAACATGTTTTTGAGCCAGTTTAACTGACTGGAATTTAGGGTCTTAAAATAATCTGACAGAAGATTTGGAGGAGATTTTATTCCATCATTTTTCTTTTTTTAATATATAAAATCAGGTGATCTGAGGTAAAGCTTTGACTGAGACACACTTAAAGGGAATTTGAGGATTTTAGCTCAAGTTCTGCTGGATAATAGCCAGTTCCAGTAAAATATAAAGCACATGCAGTCTGTCTAGAAATGTGATCAAAGACAACACCCCAGCACAGAGAAGCTGAGTGGATCTTCTCATCTGAGCCATGGGGAATCGGTGCCAGCTTTCTGTTTTTACAATAATCCTCCTTTCCTCCTTCACTGGAGGCTTCAGGTATTAACTAAAGCTGCTGCAAACTATTCACCACAACTCGCAAACAGGTTTTAAAGGTTACTGCCAGATTTGCCCAGCATCTTTGATCTTGGCATGAGCCTCAATGCACTCAAGAGGCTCACGCATAAGGCTAGCCTAAAAACAACATAGGAGAAACAATTAAATCATGCCATGAAGCCTATGGGAAATTCAATTTTTTATACTGGGCGTGGGTGGGGGAAACAAAGTAGTAGTTAAAATATGAGGAAATTAGGTAATGTTCAGATAATAACATATCAAGGTATTAACTGGTATAGGACATGGTGTTATGGTACACACTCTTTGTCCAATCCTGCTACGTATGAAGTTAATGGCAGAACTCCCACTGCCTTCAATGAGTACAGGATTGGGTCCAATCTTATAGTAATAGTTGAGAAGGCATTTTCATTATAAGCCTTTATTTTCATGTAATGTTTTAATTGGAAAATTAGAAGCCTAGAATTATCTATGTGAATAAAACACCATTTTGTTTCCATGAATAAAAAAAAAAAAAGAAAACAAAAGATACTTATTTGTGTTTGGATACCGTATAATGAGTTTTGTTTTAAATTCCAAACTTGGGCTATATGTATTTAGCAGAGAGTGTTTGAAAAAGGGCAGAATTCTAAGTGCTTGAAATTTTGCATTAGAGGTTATATGTATGTCTCCAGTACTCCCTGGCTCCATTGCAGCAAGTAGCAAAACTCTCATTGACTTCAGTGTGGCCAGGATTTCACCCTATGTATTTGCATTCATGTAATTTCCTCCCCATCGGTAGGCAGCGTTTGTCTCCTACAGGACTGGTAAAAAGTTTCATCTGTGAAAACTATGGATCTCTTGAGATCAGAGGCTCCACCAGAGCCTACGATGTGGGGGAGAGCCATCTACCATTGGGTTCCCTTATTGTCCTCTGCTCTTGGACATCCCTGGTCTCCAGGTGGGTTTCAAAGCACAGAGGGAGAACGTATCAAAATCTTCCTTATTATGAACTTAGGGATGGGGGAAAGTTTTCAGAGAATGGCTGTTTCCTTCTTCCCTGCATCTCCACCCCTCCTTTTCTTGGTTCACCTCCTTACTACCCCAGTTAAGCTCTGGCCAGAAGTAGAACCTCTGTGGAGTCAGGGAAAGGTGGCTAATGATAAGACAAGGAAGGCACTTCTATGCTCATCTGCCTGGATACATCAGCATTTTGGCAAATCTGCCTACTTCTCTAAACAATATAGTGAGGTGCAGAACTCTTTGTATATGCACAATGCATGCTATTTTTGAGATTTCTCATAAATGTTGAAAAGTTGGAAAATTAAAAATTATTGTTTCCACAACAACAATGGAAATATATTGTGTTCTATGGACCAACTCAGCTCTTCCTGTTTGTTTATCAATGCATTCTCATTGATTTAAAAAGTTTTTGTGTGAAGCATAACGAGATATATTATGGTTTGTTAATCTCCTTTCATGCCAAAAAAATTCCAAAGCATTTTGCAAATTCAACCAAGCTCTATGTAAATATTACACAGCAATCACTTTATCCACAACTAACAGCAGCTGCCTTTGGGGTGAAATGCAGAAACTGTTTAATATTCATCCCAACCCTTTGCTAGACTTTTAGGACAACAAGTAAAGCGTGCCGTATCCAGCTGAAAGTATGGGCGCAATGGGCATTCAGGTATGAAGAATGAATTTACACAATCTGAAATTTTATCACAAGCTAATGACTGTATTCTTATGAGCTCAGCAATATGATATTTAATGACTAGACGTTTTTATCTGAAACATGGGACATTGAGTAACACGATGGCCCCGTATACCATTGGGTTATTTTATACTGACTTAGAGGAATCGCCAACAGCATTACCTATAGTACATAAATAATCTGTAAAGATCTCCCATCTAATTGCTAACCTGGCTTGGTCTTACTTAGGTTGTCAAATCTTACAGAATCAGAGCACAAAGTAGTGTCATGGAGGGTACATTAGAGTACAAACATGGTCTGGTGACTGAGTGAGAGTTTTTGAGAAAAGTATACCAAACAATGACAGAGTTTGTAAGACAATCCCTCCCACCAAAAACTGAGTTGAATAATTGGCCATATTCAGTTTTTTAGGAGCCCCCAAATAACATTTATAAGTGATCAATTTTTACCTGTTTAGTTAAGCCTTAATACAATTCACGGATAATCTAGTTAGCTACTTACACCACTAGGACCAGATTATGTTTCTGGGTAACCAGGCATTTACTACCCTTACAAGACAGAGGCTAGTGTGTAGCATGTCACAGAATGGAGGACAAGGTAATAAATGAGTGAGAGGCAACAGTACTGGTATAAGCATGAAGTGTGATAGATGGTATGGAAATGGGAAGAGAAAAGCAGAATTCAGAGACAGAGGCGGGTAAGAGAGGAAAGGGAGGGGATGACAGAGTATGGAGAAAGACAGGAAGGAAATATTGAAAAAGAACAAAAATGCAGTGAAGGGTAAAAGGGAAAAATAAGTTAATGAGAGAAAAGGAAGGGCACTGAAGTTTCCATAAGAATCCGGTAAACTGGAGTTTGGTTAGTGGGCAGATTTCCCAACTTCCCTCAACTTCAGTTTAACATGGAGCCAAATCCTGAAGCCCTCATTCAGGCTCATCTCCTGTTTGACTTCATTGTAGTATAAGTGAGAATATGTGCTAGAGAAAGGAAGCAACACACTGATTCCAAATCATCTGGCTTAAGCAATGTCTCTGAACCAAATCCTACAACCCGTATTTGTGCATTCCCTTTGACTAAAATAGCAGTTTTGCCATCAGGATTTGGCTCATAGCAGTCAGTTAAACCAGATTATCTGGAATCATCATGATATGCATGTTGCTTCCCCTCTCACATCCTTCTAGTCTCACTAATACACATTCATTTGTTTGTAGATTGCAAGAGGTATCTCAGATGAGAAAAGGAGTTATCTAAAAAGAGAGGAGCTCATGAGTATAGAGTGCATCAAATGAATCACTTATTTTGGCAGAGTCCCTCTAAGCACCTGAATATGTGTGATTTATCTAACTACAAACAGCAAGCAGTATTTGTTGGAAGAACCCACTGCAAATAACACACATGGTCTTAACTGAACTGAAACATCTTTGCTTCTTGATACAGTATTCAATTACATGATGAGGTAATAGACAGCTGGTATAATAGGCCAGGGCAGGCCTAAGCTTGCCCTGGTGCATCTGCGGCCACCAGATGTGGGGAAATTTTTGCTTATTATTATGTGCCATGTCCTGGATTCCTGATGAACCTAGGAAGCTGAATAACACATACTGCCACCTCAGCCGCCCCAGAACCTGCATGGCACATATAAAAAGCTCAGGTTCTTCAGAAGAGATGTGAGCTTTTCCCATGGGGCGGCTTGGGGTCTCAGGAGGGGAGGTGCGACGCAGCTGGGGGTCCTCTGACCATGGGCGGGGCACTCAGGGCTCCAGCCATGGGGGACTAGCCTTCCCCAAGGGGGGCTCCAAACACCATCCATGGATGAGGTGTATCTTCTCCCACAGAATTTATGGGTGATTGGCCAGTGTCTTCAATGGGATCAGGATAGGGGCCTCAGAGTACTCATTTTGCCTCTTATTATGGACTGGGGGCTTGATCCTGCTCTATTAAAAGCAATGGGAGTTTTGCCATTGATTTCAATGGCAACAGGATGAAACTCTAAGAATTCTGGTTGTGTGTTTGTAATTAATTTAAAATCAGCATTCTATTGCTAACTAGACAGAGCAGTACAGTCTCTTTTCACCAATGGTGTTGGCCTTAATAAACTCTAGTTTTCCATTTTGTTTTTCAGTGCTCAATATAATAAAACTATCTGTGTGATATGCAGACAAAATGGCTAGTAAATGTCATACCAACTAAAATTACATCTGCCATTTTAATTTCGCTTTCATAAGTTATATTAGAAACCAGAAAGAGGACTAGGGAGATATCTCTTCAACAAACATACCAAATTGAAGTCTGGAGACTCAGCATTCCTAGGCATTGAATAATTTGAATCTCCTGCACATATTACAGGGCTTTTATGACTTCTGTTTCATTTATTCCTATTGCTTTAGAGCAAACACCATCCATAGGAAAAATTGTATTCAAGTCTGATATTCTCCTTTGCTCTCTTTACTGAAAGTACCATATTTCGATGAAATGTTCATAGGGGAAACTCAGACAGAGCATAGAGATCAAATTCATTATGAAATGGGTTTGGTAGTTGTTGCGGGCAGGGAGGAGAAAGGGGGAATTTTCCTATGTGCCTGGAAAGTTTGCTTCAGCATATTATTTTCAGACCACTAATAGCTCAAGATTTCTCTGAAACATTAAAAAACTTGTAAACACCATAGCAAGCTTGGTACAAATATACTTTTAAAAACTCCTTTAAATGTAATTAAAAAACTAATAGCCTTCTAAGTGTCTTAAAATCTATATATTGTTTATATTGCAGCTTATCAAACAGTCTTTTGGACATTTTAAATTAAAAGTCAGCAAGAGTGAAATATGTTTCCTTTCTTTTTTGTATTATGACTTTACTCTGAATCAGCAATGGAGTTGCCAACATGAACACGCTGCCCAGCAGGATGACAAGTTTCTAGTGGTCTCCATGGGTAGTTTCAAATACTGCCTTCTCCTCCTCCACCATTATCTCAGCAAAGCAACAAATGACAAGCAGGCAGGACTATGCTGATGAAGAGGCAAGTGGTGTGACAATTATAAATGGTGTTTTCCCTTGGCAGTGCCTCTTGAAAAGAAAGCAGGAATTATGGGTGTCTTGCAAAACTGAGACAACAGTACAATATGTTACGAGAAGCAGGACTGTCCTGCTGCAAGTGTGTCAGCTGGATGCTGTAGTTTATTTTACTCTGGGTGTAATTTTACTCTGCTTTAATTAAACCAAACAATGCAAATGAGGTCTTGTTACAGATTGTGTTCAAAATAAGGATGGTCAGGATCCAGAAGATACTCAATTATACAATCATGACCATTATTACCATTGCAGGAGAATAGATCTTTCCAAACCAGAACTACTTAAAAATTTTTACTTAATATCATTTTCAGAGTGATTAGAGATTAAATTAGTAAATCTCAATATCTTCTCATCATCAATTCACAGACAAAATTGCCATCAACCTGAACAATCCCATCCTGGTGGTAGAATGGGACAAAGAGACCAATCTTTTCTATCTCTGATTTATGTGATAATTGCATAAAATCAGATACAATAGAAAAACAAATAATTTAAAATATACACTACGCTAACAATATCTTTCACTATTCTATAGTGCTTTTTATACTGCTTTCATCACCACAGATCTGAGCATCATCCTGCAGAGTTCAATGATCAGGAGACATGAAAACTAGTTCTTTTACATTTTCCAGTATGTTGTTCTCACCTAGTGTCTGGGACTCACTGCCCCTTTGTAGGTGCACTATTAAAAAGTTAATCAGGATATATGGTCAATGTATATTAAAGGACTTGTGCATTGCCCAAGTAAATATCCACATATTCATGTTCATGTCACAGACCTTAGCAAATATCATGCTGTTAAACTAGAGGAATAACTCCTTATGACAATGTTGGTAGACATGTCTATCAATTATCCTATAGACGCACATGAACTGGGGGCAGTGTAAGTTATCTTGTTTTAGGCATATCTGGTGAATAAATCAGAGATAGAGTACATTTATAAAACAGAGATACAGTATTATATTACACAGTACACAACATTTTCAAAAGGTTTACTGGGAGATACAGAGTTTACACAAAATAATCTCAATCCTTAGCCCAGTTTAGGACAGACTACAAACCATTACTTACTGATGGTGGCTGTGAAGTGTTTTAAGTGAATTGAGCTGGTGGGCTGAGTCTAGTTCCCGCATTTTGATTCCTCTTTTCCTTACAAGGTCTCTTTAAAGTTTTTCAGTTTGGGTATCCAAAAGCACTATTCATTGTTGAAAATCTTGATATTTTTTGCACACATCTTCTGTGTACAACTTGCAAATCTATTTCTTTAAGTGCAATTCAAGTCATACATGCAGGACACTCAAAACGTATAAACAAATGTTTCTCTAAAGCTAGCATCTTAGAAAGATGAAAATATGGACTGATTCATCAGTAAAAAAAACCTGCTGCTAATCAATATATTTTATTTGTATGTAATTTCTGGTCTTTTCTCTAAAAGTTCCCTGGTAATTAAACAGTACCTCCCGACATCAATGTATATCATATGATACAAAGATCCTGAGCGCAGAGTATGCACATAATGCTGGAACATGAAAAATAACTGAGGTAAGAGCAGTTTATCAATATGTTTCTTAGGAAATTTCCTATTTCATTCAAAGCATTCATGCTGCCATCTATGTGTAGATTTCCTCAGTGAGGCAGCCATTTCAGGCAACGAATGTGTTCACTTCTCTACTATAAATAGGTTGTTGTTGAAATACACTCAGGAACTAAAGATTCTGGTGATTAGAAAAACCATCCATGCCATATGCAATGACATTGGCCTGATTATTTACAAAATTCAGAACAAATTTCATATATGTGCTTGTTATAAAATCAGTCGCTGATCTGAAGTATCCTGTTTGTAACATATTTAAAGCAAGTCTAATATACAAAATTCATTTTCAAAAATGATCAGATGGAAACATCATATTAAATTGTATAATTTCACCCAAAGAGTGATTAACTATCATCTGTCAGACCCTGTGTACAGTAGGCTTGTATCTCTTTTATAGGCTCAGTATGTACCCATTAGAAGCCACATTGTACCACAACCTCTTTAATTAGTCTTTGGACCATTAAGAAATTTGTCTCTCCTTCTATTTATCCCATATGTCACAAAATATAATCTTCCTCCTACTACATTCATCTGATTGCCAAAGTGAAAACAATTACTCCAGTCTGCAGGGCTAAAGGGAACACAGTTATAATACAAGACAGTCAAATTCTCCAGAGTGTGTATTTAGCTGTTTTTTTAAATGGTGACTAATATGGGCAGAATTACAGAAACCGTGTACAGTTCAGATTTTATTTCTCCCTAAAATTAATAAAATACCACACAAATCACAAGACCCATACGTTTTAAACATCAGAATTACAAATATTGAGAGACTAAAGCCACATAGAATAGAAAGCTTGGTAAAAATGGATGGAAAGGCTTTATCAGCTGCTTGCCATTCTCTGAATGGCACTGATAATGATTGAAAATATTTCTCAGAGACTGGATGCCAGCCCAGAGCACTGTTAATAGTAAGCAGATGATCATTTTTTTATTTTAAAAAGTTTCTTGTCAAAATGCAGCCCTTTTTCACATCTTCATTTATACTTGTCCTCCGGCTATTGCACAATTCAGATGTACTGTATACAGTCTGTATCACAACTATTACCATTTGTCCACACCAGTGATTTATACCCTGCATACTATGTTTCATAGCTTCATAGATTCTAGGACTGGAAGGGACCTCGAGAGGTCATCGAGTCCAGTCCCCTGCCCACATGGCAGGACCAAATACTGTCTAGACCATCCCTGATAGACATTTATCTAACCTACTCTTAAATATCTCCAGAGATGGAGATTCCACAACCTCCCTAGGCAATTTATTCCAGTGTTTAACCACCCTGAAAGTTAGGAACTTTTTCCTAATGTCCAACCTAGACCTCCCTTGCGGCAGTTTAAGCCCATTGCTTCTTGTTCTATCCTTAGAGGCTAAGGTGAACAAGTTTTCTCACTCCTCCTTATGGCACCCTTTTAGATACCTGAAAACTGCTATCATGTCCCCTCTCAGTCTTCTCTTTTCCAAACTAAACAAACCCAATTCTTTCAGCCTTCCTCCATAGGTCATGTTCTCAAGACCTTTAATCATGCTTGTTGCTCTTCTCTGGACCCTTTCCAATTTCTCCACATCTTCCTTGAAATGCGGTGCCCAGAACTGGACACAATACTCCAGCTGAGGCCTAACCAGAGCAGAGTAGAGAGGAAGAATGACTTCTCATGTCTTGCTCACAGTACACCTGTTAGTACATCCCAGAATCATGTTTGCTTTTTTTGCAACAGCATCACACTGTTGACTCATATTTAGCTTGTGGTCCACTATAACCCCTAGATCCCTTTCTGCTGTACTCCTTCCTAGACAGTCTCTTCCCATTCTGTATGTGTGAAACTGATTTTTTCTTCCTAAGTGGAGCACTTTGCATTTGTCTTTGTTAAACTTCATCCTGTTTAACTCAGACCATTTCTCCAATTTGTCCAGATCATTTTGAATTATGACCCTGTCCTCCAAAGCAGTTGCAATCCCTCCCAGTTTGGTATCATCCGCAAACTTAATAAGCATACTTTCTATGCCAATATCTAAGTCGTTAATGAAGATATTGAACAGAGCTGGTCCCAAAACAGACCCCTGCGGAACCCCACTCCTTTTGCCTTTCCAGCAGGATTGGGAACCATTAATAACAACTCTCTGAGTACGGTTATCCAGCCAGTTATGCACCCACCTTATAGTAGCCCCATCTAAATTGTATTTGCCTAGTTTATCGATAAGAATATCATGTGAGACCTTATCAAATGCCTTACTAAAGTCTAGGTATACCACATCCACAGCTTCTCCCTTATCCACAAGACTCGTTATCCTATCGAAGAAAGCTATCAGATTGGTTTGACATGATTTATTCTTTACAAATCCATGCTGGCTGTTCCCTATCACCTTACCACCTTCCAAGTGTTTGCAGATGATTTCCTTAATTACTTGCTCCATTATCTTCCTGGCACAGAAGTTAAACTAACTGGTCTGTAGTTTCCTGGGTTGTTTTTATTTCCCTTTTTATAGATGGGCACTATATTTGCCCTTTTCCAGTCTTCTGGAATCTCTCCCATCTCCCGTGATTTTCCAAAGATAATAGCTAGAGGCTCAGATACCTCCTCTATTAGCTCCTTGAGTATTCTAGGATGCATTTCATCAGGCCCTGGTTACTTGCAGGCATCTAACTTTTCTAAGTGATTTTTAACTTGTTCTTTTTTTATTTTATCTGCTAAACCTACCCCCTTCCCATTAACATTCACTATGTTAGGCCTTCCTTCAGACTTCTCAGTGAAGACCGAAACAAAGAAGTCATTAAGCATCTCTGCCATTTCCAAGTTTCCCGTTACTGTTTCTCCCTCTTCACTAAGCAGTGGGCCTACCCTGTCTTTGGTCTTCCTCTTGCTTCTAATGTATTGATAAAAAGTTTTCTTGTTTCCCTTTATTCCTGTAGCTAGTTTGAGCTCATTTTGTGCCTTTGCCTTTCTAATCTTGCCCCTGCATTCCTGTGTTGTTTGCCTATATTCATCCTTTGTAATCTGTCCTAGTTTCCATTTTTTATATGACTCCTTTTTATTTTTTAGATCATGCAAGTTCTCGTGGTTAAGCCAAGGTGGTCTTTTGCCACATTTTCTATCTTTCCTAACCAGCGGAATAGCTTGCTTTTGGGCCCTTAATAGGGTCCCTTTGAAAAACTGCCAACTCTCCTCAGTTGTTTTTCCCCTCAGTTTTGATTCCCATGGGACCTTACCTATCAGCTCTCTGAGCTTACCAAAATCTGCCTTCCTGAAATCCATTGTCTCTATTTTGCTGTTCTCCCTTCTACTCTTCCTTAGAATTGCAAACTCTATGATTTCATGATCACTTTCACCCAAGCTGCCTTCTACTTTCAAATTCTCAGCGAGTTCCTCCCTATTTGTTAAAATCAAGTCTAGAACAGCTTCCCCACAGTAGCTTTTTCAACCTTCTGAAATAAAAAGTTGTCTGCAATGCAGTCCAAGAATTTGTTGGATAGTCTGTGCCCCGCTGTGTTATTTTCCCAACATATATCCGGATAGTTGAAGTCCCCCATCACCACCAAATCTTGGGCTTTCGATGATTTTGTTAGTTGTTTAAAAAAAGCCTCATCCGCCTCTTCCACCTGGTTAGGTGGCCTGTAGTAGACTCCTAGCATGACATCACCCTTGTTTTTTACCCCTTTTAGCCTAACCCAGAGACTCTCAACACTTGCATCTCCTATGTCCATCTCTACCTCAGTCCAAGTGTGTACATTTTTAATATATAAGGCAACACCTCCTCCCTTTTTCCCTGTCTATCCTTCCCGAGCAAGCTGTACCCATCCACACCAACATTCCAATCATGTGTATTATCCCACCAAGTTTCAGTGATGCCAACAATGTCATAGTTGTATTTATTTATTAGCACTTCCAGTTCTTCCTGCTTATTACCCATACTTCTCGCATTTGTATATAGGCATCTAAGATACTGGTTTAATCTTTCCTCCCAGTTTTGTCCTGACCCTCCTTTCTCTCTGCCAATATAGCCCACACTCCCTCTCATTTCCGACCCATCTCCCAGGTCTCCATGTTCCCCACTTACCTGTGGGCTATGCTCACCTGTCCCTGTCGAACCTAGTTTAAAGCCCTCCTCACTTAAAGCCCTCTGGTAATTTATACCAGAGTCATTAACTAACAGATACAGGCTTCATTTGGAAACAAATACAAAGGAAAAACAGGCTACTGGTGAATGACCCAAAAAGTTGTGTTTCCTGACTCTGCAGGAAACTAACCTAACATGTACAAATATGGCAAGACAATGACAATAAAAGCCAAAGGTTGCTTGTCTTAAACCAGGAGGTGGAGAATTAAGCTCCAATTTTGTTAAAATATAACACATGCCTTTCTTCTATCTGCAGCTGCATATCAAAGGAATTATTCTGTTTATGGATACAAGAAATGTCTTTAACAAAAGCTGGCACGTGACTACACTTGCCCAAATGTGGGTTTTGTTACAATCCAGATCTTGACCCAAGTTTGCAGACATATTCAATGAGGTTTGCTAACCTTTTGGGTTGATCTTGGCTGAGTTTTGGATGCTAAAGAGGTTTTTATGGTTTCAGACAGAAACCATTAAAAGCTTCAGTGTTTCATAAAGTTTGGACTCCATAACAGGCAAAGTGAGATGGCTTTGGCTGTATGTGTTTTCAACGTTCTTTGTGCCTGGGCCTGTGCCTAGGTTGATTTGACACCAGTCTCAAGCAGAAGTGAGCCAAAGTCTGTTGTCTTTACTATTCTTGCATGATTCCGTAGGAACAAAGATACCTTTGTAGTTTCAGCAGGTATTAAACTTCCTGCCTGAATCACTTACAGTGCTCACCTCTTCCCCAATCAGTAAGCTGAACTTTTAGGCGAGGTGGGGGGATAGTTCAGTGGTTTGAGCATTGGCTTGCTAAACCCAGGATTGTGAATTCAATCCTTGAGGGGGCCACTTAGGGATCTGGGGCAAAAATCAGTATTTGGTCTTGCTAGTGAAGGTAGGGGGCTGGACTTGACTTGATGACCTTTCAGGGTCCCTTCCAGTTATATAGATAGGTATATCTCCATATATTATTATATCACAAAAACTGGCATACAAGCTCCAGAAGTCTTGCTCAACCTCATGATCTTAGACTGTGTAAGCTCTTCAGGACAGGGACTGTCTCATTATATGTTTGTACAGTGCGTAGGCTGATCACACCTTGGGACTTTAGATGCTACCTTTATATAAATAATACATATTATTGGATCACCCAAACAACCCTAGTTTTGCCCTGTAGTGACACCATGAGGGAAAACAATGAAATAAAACTAGAGCATTTTAAAAAGTCAGTTGCATGTAATCCAGGACCACAAACACTAAAATGCATTAACCATAATAATATGGTAATAGCATGATGTCAGTATAGGGCAAAACTAAATGTTATTTGGATGATTTAACTGTGCAATTCAATCCATACGCTAACATGTTTGGCATTCTTTAACGCTTAACCTTAACTCTCAATTTTCTAAGTTGTTTTTGAATAATTACAACATCTTTCAAATGCAGTTTAAATCCATTTTAATATAGATTTTTTTTAATCTGGGAATTTATCAAGGAATTATATGCCTGCTCGAGTTCTAGGATGGTTCAAAAACTTATAGAAAGTATATAATTATTTGAAATATGATAGGTTTATAAAGTAATTTCTAAAGTACCCTATTACATTTCTATATAATCTTATTGGTTTTGTACTTATTACGTTATACAGGAACTCTTCATCAAGACAGGAAGTGCTTGGCCCAATTTGTGGAATATCTGGCATACCTGTGGAAGAAAGAAATTCTCCCAGAGGGAGTAGCACCTTGCAGCCAGAAACTGCAGTAGCCGCAGCTGTGAAGGTAGTTGGGGAAGAGGTAGACCAGGCCAGCCAGGACCACACCAAGGACCAACCAGCAGGGAGGAAAGATCCACATGGCACAAGCTTCCAGCAGCCCCCACTGCACCCTCAGACACCTCCCCAGGCATGAGGGCAAAGGAAGAAATAAGTTATACTTAGCCTTGGGGTAAGGCCAACCCCCTGGGAGGTAGAAGTGATTCCAGCAGTGGCCATAAATTCCAAAGCAACGGTTCCTGGATCCTGTAAATTCACTAGAACCTAATGTTTTCCTGTAATGCTCTTGGACACATGTGGCATCCTCCTTTCTAAAGGGGTTAAATAACAACACCAAATAGGCCCTGGCACCAGATACTGCCTGAGAGCCCTACCTGGCTGTCTGGTCAAGCCAGCAGCTTACTTGGAGAGATGTGATCACAATTTGCATACAACAATCTGCATGTACTTTCTTAGGAAACCACAAACTACCACATTAAATAAAATATTGCCAAACCTAGCCAAAGGACCATTTCCCATTCTTCAGGTCACATACACTTTTGAAAATCAGAAGTTGGTAAGAACTAGAACACAATAACAAATTTAGCAGTAATTCACAATTTACCAATTTGAACTAAATCAACACTCTACTCTCCCCCCAAAATAAAGCTTTTTAATAAGGCATGTATGATTCTGTCTTCTCCTTAGTGACTGTGTGACACAGTAGCCTAGTGACTAAATAATCCTTTTTATTTTATCTCCTCTACTGCCTCCACCTCCTCCTCTCTCCTTTGGTAGAAAGCTACAGAAATCTGGAAGCAAAAGTTCCTTGTTCCTCTTCACAAAGCCATTTTCATGTGGATTCAGTAATAAAAGTCACCTTGTTTAGGGTTGGGTTTTTAAGTAGTATTTGTTACTGATTTTCCATATATGAAACATTGGAAATCCAGCTTCCTATATTTTTTTTCCACAAAAAGGGCTTCAAGCTCACTGCACATACTTTGGACAACTTGATTATAGGTCAACATTTTCAAACTTTGTTTCCTAAAGTTAGGTATCTAAAATCAACCGGCCTGATTTTCAGAAGTGCTGAGCATCCTCCACTCTGACTGAAGTCAGTAGGATTGCTGGGTGCTCAGTATCTTTGAAAACAAGGCCATTTACTTAGATCCCTAATTATGACAGCCTGCATTTGAAAAATGTTTGTGTGTTTTCTGCCATGTCAAATGATTCCACTCATTTGTGGGCTGGAGTGTGTGTGGAGATGTGGAATTTGTTAACCAGTCTTGCTTCTGTCTCTCCTCTTTCTCCTGCGTTATTAGTCTTTCCAGTGGCTGGATACTACACTGAGGTTTCTTCAAATTTCCGGGCTACTTTCCAAGTAGGTTCTTTAAACAGATGTTCCCAGTGAATTTTATCAACAGATAGTTTACTCAAGCTCAAAACCTGTCAGAAACTCACAGAAAGACATCTTGTTTCCCGGTGAATTAGTTTTTATATAGACACCCAGCTCATATCATGGTATAAAGCTTAACGCTTACACAGCTCATGTATTAACACAACACAGTATGTGCAACCTCCCCATTCAACACTGCCCCACAGCCTTATTTTTAAATTGTTGGCCTTTTAACAAATGTCCATAATTTTCAGTGAAGCAGCAATAATCTCCTTCTGCACCTTCTCACAAAAACAGTTTCAATGTCAGTGTCTAGACATTGAATTTATGGTTTCCGCAGATATAGAATGAGGATATTGGTACATAGCTATCTGATGGGGTTGTTAGGACTAGAGGTTTATTTCACTGAAGTTTGAAAAGAGCTAAAATCAATAGGAGATGAAGGTGCTTTGCACCTCTTCCATCTGTGAAATGGGGATAATAATTCCTTCCCCCAACAAGAGTGTTATGGGGATAAATTCATTAATATATGCCAGGTGCTCAGATACTACATTGATGGGTGCTATGTTAAAATTTAGCTAGAACGTGAAACGTTGTGGCCAAAGAACCTCTTAATATCAACTGGCAAGGGGCACAAGGGGGTGCACAAGTGTTACTAGGATCTCCTAGGTCTTCTATGTACATTCTACTTCACCAAAGAGTGTCATGGGAGGTCTCAATAAAAGCTGGCATCACACTGGTCACCAGTATCATGGTGAAATACATGTATAGATATTGTGTAAGGAGTTATGGATATACACGGAAATTTAGGTTCTTAAGGTCCATGTGTAGGGACTGGTGACCAGCAAAGGGAAAACCAGGTATTCTGGCAATCAAAAAATGTTTAACTATCTGTTGTTTACATGTAATTAAGTATTGTATGGCTGATGAAGGATTGTGAAAACTTCAAAGAGAGAAGAGTAATGGGAAGAAGCAAACAGTGGGGTGGCGAGGGAAGGAGGGGAGACATCCTATCCTGAGGTGCAAATCAAAGGCTTGCTCTAATAAGTTCATGGGGGACAAAGAGGACACCCTGGCATCCTTCACCTAGGAAGTAAAGGGACAGCAAGTTTGCTTTATGAAAGAGGGGGGTCTCAACCAGGCTTGGCAGAAAACACTGCAAAAAACTTTGAGTGAGATAAGCTTCTTAAGACAAGAGGATAACTTATTAGTTAAGTTCAGTGCCTAGAAAGCATGTTATGATTTTGTTTTGCTTCCAATATTCTTACCCACTATCACCTGAATCTCCGTTAGTTGATCATAAACCTGTTTATACTATAAATATATCTCAGTGCTGTGGTGTTAAGTGAAGTTGAATCTTGAATTCAATCTTGCAAATATATGTTCCTTTCAGAACATCAGACCTGATAATTCTGTGAGAATGAAGGGCTGGATACTACAGGCAACACTAAGGACTTGGCAGCTGGTGCATGCCTTTTACTAACCTGTATCGGCAGAGCAAAGCCTGTAGAGCCTGGAAGGTAGGGCTTGTGTTTCCAGGGGCTGAAGTTTTCAGGGAGCAGACCCACAGCAGGCACAGACAAAACTTGTTCCTGCTAAGGGAAGATGGTGGTGAGGTGCCTCAAAACCCTGGGTCTCTCTTGGGAGCATTACAATAGTCAAAACCAAGGCTTACTTGATCTAATGACTTTCATGATCTTGAGACAAAACAATATGTAATTCCTGGTTTAACTCAAAATGTTTTTTTTTTTAAACTTTAGTGAGGCTTTTGACAAACCTGGGCTAGGGTTTGAGCTTTTACTGAAGCAAGGAATATACTGAGTTTTGCATAGTTTCGGTTTCACTATACACATTTCTCGCACATCTAGCAAAAAATCTTTTCATATTGTGACAAAGTTCCTCCTCTATCTTGGTGGGTCCTGCGCTTATTGGCGGATTTTCTTGCCTCAGAGATTCACCATGTGGGTTGGGGAACAGCCCAGAGACCTTCCCCTCTGGAAGAACCCACAGTCCAGGTCAATTGGGAGGTTTGGGGGGAACCTGGGCCCACCCTCTACTCCAGGTTCCAGCCCAGGGCCCTGTGGACTGCAGCTGTCTCTAGTGCCTCCTGTAACAGCTGCATGACAGCTACAACTCCCTGGGCTACTTCCCCATGGCCTCCTCCAAACACCTTCCTTATTCTCACCACAGGACCTTCCTCCTGGTGTCTGATAACGCTTGTGCTCCTAAGTCCTCCAGCAGTACACCCTCTCACTCTCAGCTCCTTGCACCTCTTGCTCCTGGCTCCTCACACTTGCACCAAAAACTGAAGTGCGCTTCTTTTAAAACCCAGGTGCCCTGATTAGCCTGCCTTAATTGATTCTAGCAGCTTCTTCTTAATTGGCTCCAGGTGTCCTAATTAGCCTGCCTGCCTTAACTGGTTCTAGCAGGTTCCTGATTACTCTAGTGCAGCCCCTGCTCTGGTCACTCAGGGAACAGAAAACTACTCATCCATTGACCAATATATTTGCCCTCTACCAGACTCCTGTACCCCACTGGTCTGGGTCTGTCACAATATCTATCAAATGCAGCATTTGTTAATATCAAACAGCAATGGACTAGACATGGAATACTTGCTTATTTTATCATACCTAACTTACATGCTAACTTCTACCCACAGGTATCTAGAAATTTACTTCCTGGGTAACTAATTATTCACTTCTGTGACATGGCACTGGAGTTAGAGATAAAGTTACTATTCAAGGTATAATTCAATCAAGGTGATATGTTAACATTGTAAACCTTGGGAGCAAATTGAGCAGTTTATTAATAGCAGCAGAGTCCTGAGAGTATTTACCAACCTTGTGTTTACTCAAGAGTAAATCAGTCTTATTTATGATACCATATGTTCTGGCCATTTTAAAGTGCCCACAAGTGAAACCTGTGCATTTATGTACATGAAAGAAGAGGTTTTGAAAATGCCATTAAAGCAGAAAAAACCTAGTGGTTTGGTTTCACAGGGAGAAACCCCTGTTTCAGTCTATCTCAACAGAACAATTAATTCTGCATCTTGACTCTCTTGCCCAAACTCCTTCTTGTACTCTCAAGCTTGTATTGCATTTCATCATTCTATTCAGTTAGCACCCACTCCAACCAATGTTTGTGCCATGCAGGCACTGGCCTCATAAATGGGTCCAGTTAGTGAAATTTTAGTAGTTTGAGTATTAAAAGAGTTCACATTCAAACCGCCAAGTGTTTGATAGAATGAGAGAGTGATTACCATTGCGATGGGTGTGGCATAAAACCAGTAGAGAATACGGCAGATAATTTGAGATCCTGATCAGACCTCTTTTGCAGTTTTTCTCACCCTTCCTTTGTTATAACTCACTTTGCTCTGCAGCTCACACTGGCACTGCTGCATTCTTGGAGTTCCTCACTATTTAGCACTGTTCCAAACAACTCAGATGCTTCACACGATCATTCATGCTTCAATTTTTAAAATGCTGATCATCCATTCCTAAGTCATTGGTTAACTTAAATCCTGTGCTACTTAATGTCTTGTAAAATTACACAAGACAAACTGTTATTTTTAGTTCTATATGTACAGTAAACCGTTCTACATCTATAACATTTGATTTTGGAGGAGTCAATATTTCACAGACAGGATCCATTATAAAGAAGAACAGGAGTACTTGTGGCACTTTAGAGACTAACAAATTTATTAGAGCATAAGCTTTCGTGGACTACAGCCCACTTCTTCGGATGCATGTAGTCCACGAAAGCTTATGCTCTAATAAATTTGTTAGTCTCTAAAGTGCCACAAGTACTCCTGTTCTTCTTTTTGCGGATACAGACTAACATGGCTGCTACTCAGGATCCATTATATTTGCCTGAGCAATATATTATCTATTCAGACGCAGCTTTTCTTTCTGACTAAAAGCAATCTTTTCCACTAGTTCCGACTTAATCATAAAAATCCCCCTGATGTTCTCCCTGTTTTATCACTACTTATTGTACAAAGAGACAGAGAAGCTCTTCATCCTCATTAAACTACTTTTTGTCTTTTCACATTTGCATATTCCAAATTTAGAGCCTATTAACTGATGCTAACTAGTGTTGCTGCTGCAGTGTGATGTGTGAATTCAGAATCTGTTAAATTTACCAGGAACTGTCTGGATTTTCTGTATATGCTGCATGTCTCTGAGCCAACATAATTAACTTTCATAGTCCAAGAGGCTCTGCTTTTAAATGGTGAATGTGGTATCTAGCCATGAAATAAAATGATGTTTTTTCTTTTATTTAATCTGAAGATATCCCATTTTTACTGGACAGCAGCCACTATATCAAAAGGGTTTCATAGCTCACACACTACTAAATTTACAGCACTAGGGCCTAGAACGATTAATGCAAAAGTAGCCATTTAAGACCTTGTCTTTTTGTGTGTGTTAAATCAGTGCAACCAGCATTAGTTCCTATATCTTAGAACCTTAGAAATGCTTAAACTCCCCAGGTTCATACCCACTATTTATAGGGAACTCTATTCATCTGGATTCTTTATGAAAGCATGGGAAGAAGATTTATAACAGCCCTTCAAAGAATACCAATGGCAGAGCATATTACATAATGTTAAAAATGCCTCTGTGGATCTCGGAATATGCTTGAGACAAAAAAGCTTTTATTCAAATGTGACAGCGTACCCCATAAGGCTTTATGGGGGGGCGTTTATAAATGTATGTATGATATAACTAATATGTTTTGTGCTGCCTGTGCCACGTAACATATCTCCGTAAAGGTTATGGTCTACTATATCTATTCATCCTATTTGTACATATATATCATTTTCCACTTGAGGTTAAGAATTTGGGCTGTATGCTTGCTTGATTTCTAAGTAAGCTCTGTGAGGCATTTGGTCAGCTTCTTTAGGAAGGAATTCGCCAGGTTAAGTACCTGATCAGGAAACACTTGGGGAACAATGCATCTTGGAATGCTCCAATCCACATGAGAAGTCTTCCTGGAGACATGCAAGATACCATGTGGACAATGGCTTCAGCCTGTAAAGACTGCAGGGACATGTGACTTGCAGGGACATGTGACTTGCCCAGGTGACCCCAGAACTCCATCTTGGAGCTGGACTTTGCATAGGAGGGAGGGGTCTCCACCCACAAGAGAGAGTCTATTTAAATCCGTGGGAGACCCCTCCATTTGGTCTTCAACTGGCTAAAGAAGGAGCCTCTCCACCCCACCCCACCCCCAGGATACTTGAAGGAGACTGAAACAAAGGACAGTAACTATAGGGGGTGTGAGTGATTGCTGGACCCAGGCTAAAAGGAGATTAGCCTGTAAAAGGGAACACTCTGGAACTGGTGAGGAAATTATCTGTATTCAGTTTGATTAGGCATAGATTTGCGCATTTTATTTTATTTTGCTTGGTGACTTACTTTGTTCTGTCTGTTACTACTTTGAACCACTTAAATCCTACTGTCTGTATTTAATAAAATCACTTCTTATTTAGTAATTTACTCAGAGTATGTATTAATACCTGGGGGAGCAAACAGCTGTGCATATCTCTCTATCCGTGTTATAGAGGGCGAACAATTTATGAGTTTGCCCTGCATAAGCTTTATGCAGGGTAAAACGGATTTATCTGGGTTTAGACCCCATTGGGAGTTGGGCATCTGAGTGCTAAAGACAAGCACACTACTGTGAGCTGTTTTCAGGTAAACTTGCAGCTTTGGGACAAGTGATTCAGACCCTGGATCTGTGTCTGGAGCCAGACAGGAGTGTCTGGCTCAGCAAGACAGGGTGCTGGAGTCCTGAGCTGGCAGGGAAAACAGAAGCAGGGGTAGTCTTTGCACACCGGGTGGCAGCTCCCAAGGGGGTTTCTGTGATCCAACCCGTCAGTGGTATCTAGCCATGAAATAAAATGATGTTTTTTCTTTTATTTAATCTGAAGATATCCCATTTTTACTGGACAGCAGTCACTATATCAAAGGGGTTTCATAGCTCACACACTACTAAATTTACAGCACTAGGGCCTAGAACGATTAATGCAAAAGTAGCCATTTAAGACCTTGTCTTTTTGTGTGTGTTAAATCAGTGCAACCAGCATTAGTTCCTATATCTTAGAACCTTAGAAATGCTTAAACTCCCCAGGTTCATACCCACTATTTATTGGGAACTCTATTCATCTGGATTCTTTATGAAAGCATGGGAAGAAGATTTATAACAGCCCTTCAAAGAATACCAATGGCAGAGCATATTACTTAATGTTAAAAATGCCTCTGTGGATCTCGGAATATGCTTGATACAACAAAGCTTTTATTCAAAATGTAGTGGAAGCCAGTGAATTTACACAAGCTAAAGGCCTTATCCACTGATGTTTGTTGGTGCTGTAATAAAGAAAAAGGAACCCTGATGCTGTGGGGCTGTCCAATAGTGAGGCAGCTGCAGAAAGAGGTGGACAGCAGAGTTGCTCAATTTCAACAGCCAAACCTCCACCAAAAATTATATCCTTGGATATTTTACCTGCTAATTTGGGTTTAATTCTGCCACAAAGACTTTGGTTCTTGAGGGCTGCAATGATCACCATGAGTGTGATTTTACAAAAATAGAAGAGTAGGCTTATGCCCAGAATAGAGCAGTGGCATTTGGACCTGTTTGAGTTAGCAGCCACAGAAAATATAGTTTATTACCATAGAGATCAACTAAATGAATTTGATTAAACTTGGATACCTTTTCCAGATACATTTAAAAAAATTTTTGAGACAGCTCAAAGAATACCAGACCTCCATTCCACTTAACTCCCCTGTCTTTTCCCTCCCTCCTAGTCCTCTCCTTTCAAGTATTAGTTTATGTCTTCTATTTCATTACTGTTACTTTCATCCTAACATGTTATATCTGTAGTATTGGCTGGTTTCATATTATGTATTCTTGCAGATTTGACTAACTGTAAAACTGCATAATTCTATTGAAGATCCTGTATACGTGTCAAACTTGGAAACATATACCTGCTGTAAGTCATTTACCTTTCTGTACTTCTCTATTTCTTTATGAAAATCAATTAAAAATTCGTGTGGGGATAGGTATAGGCCAAAGTTGCTCTAGAATGGCTTAACTGGGCTACTGAGTAACTGTTTTACAGTTTGTAATAAAGCAAGACACTTAGCGGAATTTTCAAGCAAAAATAAAAACTTGTCAAAATAACCTCTTGGGAAAAATTGGCAAGGACTCTTAAATTTCCTTTTGTTTGTAAAGTGTTTTTAGACCTGCAAAAAGAAAATCACTATTGTAATTCTATCTTTTAGGTACTTATATGGCTCCCCATTACTATAATATCCAAGTGCCTCATAATTTTAATGTATTTAACCAGGGATTCAACCTTTCCTGTTATGAATGAAGAACACAGTGTATCCTCCCCCAAATTACAGCACTTGCTTGCTGAGCACAGAATTAATTTATTGACACCGTCTATGTAAATCTGTTAATTAGAGTTAAAATTATTTTTGAAAATGAATCCTTAAAAATAGCACATAGTGTCAAATTCATTTTTGTCCTAGTTGATCTCAACTCAGGAGTTATCTGTTTACAAAAGGATGGGCAGAGAGGTCACTCTTTAGTAAATCTGGTGCAATGGGTGTTTTTGAAAAGAATTTGAGGAATAACCGTATTATTTTTTCCCATTATTCTTCAAAACTGAAAGTGTCTCCTTCAGCAGAAACTCATAAAAATTTTCCTTGTAAATGGCTGCCATCTCATATTATTCTCAACTGAGGGTAACCTGTGGCCTCAGTCCCATTAATATGGCCATTGTATCCATTCATCTTCTCACAGTGCTTCTGAAAGCACAGAAAGACACCATCTTTCCTGAGGGCAGCTTGGCTTCACTCCCACTGGGAATCAAGAGAGGTAGAAGCCTTTTTAACTCTACCTTGTAGTGACACCCTGAGGAAAAAAATATGAAAAAACCCACTCTGTATCTTTAAAAACCAATTTAATCTAATTTGGAATCACAAACAGTAATATGCATCAATCATAATTGTACGGTTATTGCAAGGTGTCTATGTGTTTGAGTTATGGTTGTCTGGGTGTCCTAACTGTGTATCTACATGCCTTAAAATGTTCAAATTCCTTTTACATTCAACTTTAACTCTGAATATCCTCCATTTATAATGCTTGTTTTGGGTATATTTACTATAACAATAATTCTTTTTACCCTAGATAACTGATAATGCTATCTTTTTGTCTAATAATATTTTCAGAGGGAAAGGATGGGAATTCCACCTGTTTACACAATACGTAGAAAAAAATTAAGAATAATTGAAACAAAAAGTGTGCAACTAACAAGCCCCATGCTTCATTTAGCCATTCACTCATGTTGCTTTTTGAAGCATCCCCCATTTGTAAGGTGTTGTTAGTGCCAACTCAATAAAGCCATGGTCTCCGCTTCAAAAACTTATACTCTAATACCCCAATCCTGCAAAGAGGACCATGGGGGAAGATCAGTGGGGCCACATGGAGTTCCACATGGGATGTCAAACAGGGGCAGCTGTCCACCCAGGCAAAATCCCAGTGAAATCAGTGAGGCTCCTTATGTGGCCAGGGTCTTCCAGGATCTCTTTGCAAAATCAGAACTGTAGAGTGTAACACCCTTAAAGCAGGGACCTTGTCTTCACACCTTTCTGTAAAGTGACCATCACATTGTTGGGACTTTTCAGTTAATTACTAATGACACTGATGAAAAATATCAATGCTTCTCATTTACAAAAGCAATATACAACTGTAACAGGGCATACTTACCTCTCATGAGCACCCCCTTGGCCAAGTGCATGTGCTTACACTTTCTCTCTCAGTTTGTCCCTGCTCCAGGATAGAGCAGTGCCCCAGGGCTCCCTCCCTGGTGACAATGGTTTACCCTCTTGGGCCTTCTGGCTGCAGCTCTCCAGCTGGGCCACTATAGTTCAGTTCCCTCTCTGGGGTCCCCAATGTTCAAGCCACTTCCCCCCCAGTGGCTAATGGGGATTGGGAGTAGGGTGACCAGATGTCCCGATTTTATAGGGACAGTCCCATTTTTTGGGTCTTTTTCTTATATAGGCTCCTATTACCCTCCACCCCCAGTCCCGATTTTTCACATTTGCTGTCTGGTCACCCTAGTTGGGAGGGACCCAGGCCCACCCACTACTCCGGGTCCCAGCACAGGGACCCCGTAGAGAGCACCCATCTGCTGTGTCCCATTAACTATGTCACACAGCATCTCTAATTCCCAGGGTCACTTCCCTGTTGCATCACACCATCTTCACCCTGACCTCAAGGCCTTGTCCTAATGGAGTCCCAGCAACCAGCTCAGAGCTCCTTCTTGCTCTCCCCGGCTTCTAGTAGCGCTGCCCCGTCTGGGGATCTGCAGCTCTGTCAGTCAGCCAGCCACATACCATCCACACTCCTACAGCTCCAGCAAGGAACTGGACTCCCTCTGGCCCTACAACTCTTCTTATACTAGGCTGCTGAGCCCTGATTGGCTGTGTCCCACACAGCCACTTTAGGCAGCTTGGAGGACCTTCTCCACTGCCCTTTTCTGGGGCAGGGTGTGGCAGGGCCACGAGGCCTCCAGCAGGGGGCCTCAGAACGTCTGGTATACCCCATCACAACAACGTTCATGTAACTAAGACAAAAGGACTCTTTCCATCTTAGGTGCCCTTAAGATGAAATAGTTTACATTCTGTCTCAGAGCCTTACAGCCACATTGCTGGCTGCCTTAAGGGGAGGGTTCTGGGGCAAAAGCAGCCACATTGTATACATTGTAGTAAAATCAAAGGGATCCAACTAATTTAAAAAAGCCAATAGAGATATGCCTGCAGGAAACAATCTGTAAACCAGACTCGTTCCAGCTTTAGTCCCTTTATCTCCATTCTTTTCAGAAATACAGCATCTCTAGTACCAATAGCTTGTAGCACTACATTAATAAGAGTTGAATTACTCACAGTAATTCCAAACAAATTCTAATCAGTGTTATTACTTATTCAATGGTGTAAAATGGGAGAATATAGCCTTTATATTTTCTTCATTTATTTTAATAACTTATTTTAGGTCTAATAGTAATGAAACATTCATTGTACTTCTTACAAAGAGAGAGCTGCATGTGCCCTGTAATTTTTCTGATGTGCTTTTCTAACGCATATGTATAGAAATTATGCAGAAAAGACAGAGCACAAACAATGAATTTACTAATTAATGTGAAGATTTTAATATGAGTATGACAGCATCATAAGTGGATAATAGGGATACTAAGTTTCAGCTCTGACAAGCTCTTTAACAATGGCCACTGGTTCAGCTGTGTGCAGACAACACAGGGTAAAGCAATATTATCTCAAGAAGAATCAAGGTTTTTATACTTTAAGCATATTTGGAAATGTCTGTGATTATTTTTCTTTTTGGCTAAACACTTTCTGATATTAGTGTTGTTCTTGAAAGGATGATGAACTAAGCTGTGAATAAGAAATATATCTTCAGCTCTGCAATTTTCAAGTTTTCTTATACTGAGAAATACAATGCAGATTAGTTTTACATCCTGTAGGTGACAGACGTACAATCAAGATAATTTTTTTCTGTTGTGTGTTATATTAACTACATTATCTAATTACTTTGATGAGACACTGAATGGTGAAAAAACAGATTAACTCAAAGCATTTAGAGAATGCATTGTCAATATGGCACTGCAAACTCATGGAGTCTAATGCTTTAAGAACCTCAAACTATTTTTTGAGTTCACAGAATTCACAGAACTAATTTAAGTTTGCCAGTCTTTCCCCCCTCTATAACTTTAACTCCCCTCCTCCCCACAAGGGTGATTCAATTAAACAAACAAAATATGTTTCTTCTTTCCCCTATCCCCACCCTTAACTAAAGCGGAGCCTGTGCTGTGTATTAAGGCTAGAAGACTCCCAATCAACAACATGCACAGAGGGCAAAAATGGGTATATAATATGTCCAGCTTATTGTATTAGAGAAGAAGCTGAATGCAAGCCCCCATCTGAACATTTTAAATTTGGGAAATTCAGATCCAGAACCACACTTCATAGCTGGCATTTATAAGTATAATGGGCCAAACTAAAATGTTGACTCCAGTCCCCCTTAGTTTTGGGTGAATCATGATAATAGTGGCAACAAAATGTAGTCCAGTGTAGTGATGAAAAACGAAGCTGGCAGATCTTTGAAACAATGTGCTGCTGTGTATGAGATGGGAGTGGGTCATGGTTAAGATAGCCCTCCCCAAGATCCTACCTTCTCAGCCAGAACCCTTGTATTAAGGCAGTTCCAAGACTGTCAGTGGCATATGTCAATGGCATTCTGCCCCCTCCTGGTCATGACCCCAAAGCTGGAGTTATCAGCTATCAAAACTCTCTGTGCACTGCATCCCCAGCAAAAGTCCCCTCAAACCTTCCCACTAGTAAAAGCCTTCTAATACACATCCCTAGCAACACAGGTTGTTCACTGATTGATCTGTTTTTTATAATGGAATGATAGAAGCCTGGGCCCTCCATTTCTCCCAATGACAAAGTTTTTCTATGAATATTAACTCCTTGCTAATCTTTCGCAGCACTTTATGAGACACCAGTTTTTATTTGTTGTTTGTAATATTTTTCTTTTGTGGGGGAGGGCTGTTACTAAAAAGCTCAGCCGCCCCCCCCCCTCCATTACCTGCCTCTCTGTTCTTCCCTCCCTCTCCTCTGCTAAATATCTCAGGTGAGTGGGATGCTGCTGGGGTGCACATTGTTATGCCAGGATTTTTTGCTTTTTCATAAGTGAGTGGAGAAACAATAACAGAAAACTCCCACTGACACACATTCTGCAGGAGCTTTAAATAGAGTTACTAATGTGAAAGTGCAAATAATGATTTGGAAATCTATAGACTGAGGGCCTAATTGTGCCCCTCATATCCACCCAGCGAGGGAGCCCTCCACACATGGGTCTCGGCTTCATTGCATGGAAGGAGGTATCGGCTGCCTCCACCGTAATATTCTCCCCATTTCTCGAGCCCCACAGAATGCTCTCCATTCATCCATGGGAGAGAAGGACAGGAGAGGACTGGATTGTATGGAGCTGTGTCAGTTGGGCGATGTATCATCTCTCACCAGCTTTATGGGGACCTGGCAGAAAAGGCCATTTGCCACAAACTCCTTCCACGCTAGGGATGCTCTTTGGGGGTGGCCGCAATAAGGGAAGATCCTCACAGCATGACTCCCAAAAGGCCCTGCTGCCAGGAATGGTGGAAGTGCTGGGGATCCAGCACCTGTGCTGACATACAGCTGTCACAGTTCAGGGCAACTGCATCTGTATTTCTCCTCAGAAGTCCAGCATGAGCATCCACTCTCAGCATTCCTGCTCTCTGGCCAATCACCTCTCTTTGGTGGAGACACACATCTCGCTCTCTCTCTCTCTCTCTCTTGCTCTCCCCCTCCCTCCCCTGAGTGGCTCTCCAGGCTGAGCAGTTCCCTGCCTTCACTGTGTTATTCCCAGCAGAGACAGATGTCAAGCAGTCTGGAGTGGCTCACAAATGTGGGTGCCAACCTCAGGGCAGACTGTAACAAACCAGTGCACAAACCCCAAACTGGTGGTGTGTTCTATATAGGGTGACCAGACAGCAAATGTGAAAAATCAGGACAGGAGGTGGGGGGTAATAGGAGCCTATAAAAGAAAAAGACCCCAAAATCGGGACTTTCCCTATAAAATCGGGACATCTGGTCACTCTAGTTCTATACTTAGATTTCAACAACCAAGTGTCAAGTATGAACTCCTCAAGCACTATAACAGCCTTAACATGGAGTCACAAACAGTCCCCTTGGGCACTCCAGTCTATCTTGCCATCCAGGCAAGACTGCTATTGTGATAGATGGACCCTTCCACCAAAAAAACCAACAATCCCAAAGGACCGTCACTTACCACAGGTCAATTGCACCTCAGATCACACACCAATGACAATATTAGTAGTCAATCCTGTAACAAGCTAATTAACAAGATTTATTAACTGAGAAAAGGAGACAAGAGAATTATTTACAAGGTTAAAGCAGGTAAACATACACACACAAATGACTTACAGTCTTAGGTTTCAAAAAATAATAGAAACTGCTGTAATGTGAAAGCTCTATATGTCCTTTAGGATTAACCCAAGCTAAACAGCTTGGGGATCCCTTGCTTAAGATTAGAAATATTGCCCTTTCCAAATTCCAAGCAGCATGACAATTTCTTCTTGACAGAGATTTTTATTTCCTCTCCCAGAGTTCAAGCTGTGATTGGATGAGCGTTTGTGCACACCCCCTCTTCATGAGTGTGTGGAAAATGATCAACAAAGTCTTTTGTCCTCTGATGTTCCACAATGATTTGTCTGGTGTCTATAGGCCTCCTTTTGTTGGGCAGGACATGACACCTCTTGTGGTAAACTAGTATTTCACACTTGGTAATGCTTCTTTCCTCCCTGTGCGAGTTTCCAGTTTCATAGCAAACACTTTTATAGTTACAGAGCAAACACTTAAATATTATCTTATAATATGGGATACAGATATTGTAGTGAGACTAATGCATGCAGCAACTCACAGGCATTTAATAAAGTCCAAACACTAAACATGTCTCTATAAATCTAATACTTAGCAATATACAGGTGAGAAAGACTGGTTTCCAGCTATGTATTTGTCAGTGTTCAGTGAGGCCTATGGGCCTTGGTATGAGCTGGCACCTGGTCTGCCAACACCACAACAGGCTACTCAAGCAGGCCTGCTTGCTTTCTCTTCAGAGATGGTTAACAGTGTAACTATTACCACACAGCTATTTTTATTCAAGCCTATGTTGTTTTAAGGTAAAAGCACTACAGATAAAACAGATTAAAAACAATAAAAAAACTCACATGCATGCTTATCAGCCAGACATCATCCCAACACTTCTGCTCTGGCAGAAGCAGTCCTTCAAAACCCCACCCAAGGGGTTTCCTTGTAGTTTGAAGTTCATCACAGCTTCAGCTCAGAACAAGCCCACAGTCTTATGGGGCCTCAGTAGGCCCAGTTCTTCATCCCTTCCCTAAGCTTGGGGCCCTCTGTGGATCATAGGTCCTATCCATTTGTTGAATCAGGAAGACAGCCATGAATCTGTTTAAAAAGAGGCTATTTATCCAAAAACCCTTTCTTGCCTGTTGGCCCCTGAAGAATCCAGTTTGAACTAGTCGGTGTGAACCTTTCCAGGGGGCAGCTTCAAAGGGCTGATAACCAGAAGAATAAAATTAGCATCTCCCTCCTCCAAGAGATCTTACATGCACATACCACAATAACACATACACAATCATGTTTTAATACAATGGACCCCAAAATTATTAAACCTAATTCAATAAAGTTAAAATTAATTCACTAACATTTATCTTAATTCCACAAGGTTGCCCAGGATATTGTGGGATATTGTCAGTCTGTCACAACTGCATCTCTATGAGACAGTACTGGCCTCCTAGGGCTCTGTGGTATTCGTAGGGTGGATCCCTCAGCGGCAAACCCTGACTTCCCAGTAAAATAATTCAGGAGGAACTTGGCAAAGAAAAGTCCCTTAGGTATTTCTCAAGGTTTTCCCTAGAAGGGGCTGCAGGCCCATTTGAAAACTAGCTGCTGGTATTATGCTTACTAGCTACTTTTTACAAGTATGTTTATGAAAATTCTATGAAACAAGGGTATATCCTTCCCTTCTTACAGGTGCATAACTCCCATTGACATTAATAAGACCTATGTATGCATCTCATAAATGAGAAGACCCCTAAGCATCCCTGTTATGATGCCATTAGGATGCAAGATAGTGGTGGGAAAATGTCAATGCACATCTTTGGAGACCTCATTTAAATGCCATTATGATGTACTCTAATTACCATAATTGCCCAAATCATGAATCCTGGGAGACCTTATTAGGACTGGTCTACTGGAATAGAACATAACTTGCTTTTCTGTTGCACCTTTCATACTCTAGGTACCACAAAGTATTTTACAAAGAAATGATTTCAATACTGGAATGCTGACCATGCCACTTCCCCTTTTCTTTTTGAAAAGTATCACAGGACTTAAGTTTACACTTTGAAAAACCACCAGGTACAGATAGGAAGATATTTGGTTTAACATCTTATCTGAAGGACAATGCCTTTAATATTGAGTTATCGTAGGATTTGGGCTCAGAGCCCATGCACATAATGGGACTTGAACTAAACCTACTGGCATAGTAAGAGTGCTACCAACACACATTATGGCCCTGATCCAGCAAAGCACTTAAACATATGCTCAATAGTCTCATGCTTAAAGTTAAGCATGTGCTTGATTATTTTTCTGCCTGAAGCATATAATGGCAAACAAATCTCATTTTTTTAATATTTAAAGTGTTGGGAAAATTTACATTGCAATATAAATAATTTGTAATAATATAATAAATGATTCCATTCCAAATACTGTAATATCATCAAAACAATATTAAGGGCTAAAATCAACCCCTTAAAATCAAAAAAGAAAATTATTAATTATTGATTTGTTCTACAGAAGCACCTAGGATGATTGTCCTAGACACTGTACAAACACGGAATAAAAAGACGGTCCCTGACCCAAACAGTTTACAATCTAAGTGTAAAATACAAGACAACAGATACATAAAGACAGATGGGGAGCACAAGGAAGTAATGAGACAATATTAGTCAGTGTGCCAGGCAGTCTTCTCACCAGACCAGTAGGCTAGCCACTGTCAAGTTTTTTGTAGGCATCATAGAAAAGGTGAGTTTTAACGAGGTTTTTTGAAAGAGGATAATGTGGTAGTTTTGCAGTTCCTCCCAGGCGTGTGGGTAGCATGGGAGAAAGCATGAAGGTGCTTTTTAAAAAATGTAACAAGTGGGCGATGGAGGCTGGCACCATGGGCTGATCATCAGTGGGAGCTGACATGTTGATAGTGAATGAAAGATGATAGGTAGGGTTGCAGGAGGCTGTGAAGGGCCTTGAAAGTGAGGACAAGTAGCTTATGTTTGATGCAATAGAGAAGAGGGATCCAGAGGAGCAATGCACAGAGAGAAGTGATGTGGTTAAAGTGACAGACTAGGAAAAGGATCTTTGTAGCAGCATTCTGAAGGGATCTGAGTGGGTCATAAAAACTTTTGTCAAGGCAAGAGAGAATTCAAGTTCTGTTCAACTCTAACTCTGCCCTCTTGTGTTGATGCCTTAATATCTGGTCTTTTTTATCACAATATATTATTTGTCAATTAATACTAAATGCAAAATTGTACAAACTAAATGTATTTGCCTTTTCCTTAGTTTTGTGAATTACCTAAACAATCTTGTCAGTAATTAATTCTCAAAAAATTCTGTGTGAAACCAAGAAACACAACAAGCTACATTCTTACTTAGTCATTTAACTCTTTCCTCTTCACCAGACACAAAAGATTCACTTTAGTGAAGAGAAAAAAAGAAGTATCCCATGACTGTACTCAGGAAATCATTTCGCCCCCTTCCCCCATTTTCTTTTATTAAATCAATGAAAAGGCAAATTTCAATATGTCCACAGAATGTGTGATAGCTCTAATGTGCAATCTCTATATATGCAGGAGTACATATTACTGAAATTGTGAATATAACATCCATGCACATTTAGTTTAATCATTAATGTATTTCTTATTTAATACACTTGAATCCGGTTGTCCTTTTCAGTATTCATTTGTTCCCTTTCTTCCCTGTCATCTAATATTCTACCTGCTTATTATGTTGTCACTCTATCACTTTCCTACTCTTTACCGCCACAATCCTGATGTCATTTTTCTAATTCTCTGCTGCCCTTCTTTAGTGTCAGACTCCTTCATTATGTCATCCTGCTTTTCTTCTGCATAGTAGAATGTAACAACGTAGAACCACTCCGGATGCAATTTTCCATGTAATATTTCATTAGTTTTATAAACAGGATTTGTGACTTCTTTTTGTTTATTACATTGTAAGATTTTAATAGATCTGACTACAAACACCCAGTTTGCCTTCAGCAGTTCTATTTTTATTCTTTCTTACACAGTACAGTTGTTGTGAATGATGAACTCTCAAGGCTGACCCTTTCAGCTGTGTTAATGGGAACTTCTTTGTACATTCATTTATTTAAAAAGTGTCGTTTGCATATATTGCTTTATTATTTATCAACAATTCTGACCTTGAAATACAAGAGATTTATCCCTTAAATATCAAGAGTATTAATTATCTTGATAATTAAATCTGATAATCTAAATAATTAAATCCTCCAATAGAGAGGTCTAATAGATTCTGTTGCTCCTCCTCACAAGTAGTACCTTAGCCTATAAGTAGAGTGGGGCAAAAACTTTTGTCTGAAACTTATTTTTAGTGAAAAATGAAGATTCGGCTACACTGAACCTTTTGTGAATTCATGTTGGTTTTGCAAAATAGTGCATTTTGAAAAAAACAAAAACAAAAACAAAATTCCAAAAATATCACAATGTTGTGTTTTCATGTTTTCAAAACAAAAACGTTTTGATATTTTGGTTTAAAATTACTTTTTCTTTCACAATGTCCTTTAATTTTATTTTTAATAACTAAAAATGTTTTAAAGTGGTCAAACACAAAATAAAACTGATTTTGCCAAAATGGAACATTTTATTTGACTCAAAATGAAATTTTAAAAAACTTTTTAAAATTGCCAGTGAACCAATCCATTACTTGCACATCTCTAATTTTGATCAGTCCCGTGAGAGTCATGGAGTAGTGTACTACCCAGCAAAAGAAAGGATATTAGAATGTGATCCTTAGCTATTAAAATTAAGCCAAATTTAGCTCACTTCAGACTATCCAGGATTTGATCAATAGACCATATGCTATTTTAAGTTTGTAGAGCTGTGTTATTACACAGTTATGCACTCAAATATGATGCTCTCAAAGGAAACTGAAACTCCTTTTTTTTAAAAGGAAACAAGTAATGCCAATTAAGGGAAATTTAAGTATACAAAACCTTAATAATAAAAATGAAACCCAAAATATCATAAAAAGAAGAGGATCACAATTTTTATTATAGTGTTTGGAGATACTGCAGGGCTGGCCTTTTGTAGCAGGAGGTTGTCTATAAGGGAGATAGGTCTCCTAGGGTATGTCTATACTGCAATTGAAAATCCACAACTGGTCTGTGCCAGCTGATTGGAGCTTGGGCTAAGCATCTGTTTAATTGCAGTGTACACGTTCAGGCTCGGACTGGAGCCCGGGCTCTAGGCCATGTAAGGTGAGAGGATCCCAGAGCTTGGGCTGCAGCCCAAGCCTGAATGTCTTCACCTCATTTACACAGCACCACAGCCTGAGCCCGATGAGTCCAAGTCAGCTGCATGGGCCAGCTACAGGTGTCTAATTATAGCGCAGACATGCCTTTATACAGGATTAATTGTACAGACACTGATTTCCACAGATTTCCTGATTCTGGTTTCACAGTGGCCTTACTTCCATGTACATCTGTTGACTTCAATGGAGTTACCCCTGATTTACATAAACGAAAATCAGATACGAAAATCAGACCTACTCATTATTTTCAATCTTTCCTTCAAACTTTTTCATTGCATGCCAATACTGAAAGCCCACCTCATTTCAGATGTAAAAATCAGTGTATTAAAATATGGTCAAAATATGGATTAAAAATTCATATTGGTTATGGAAAAACTAATTCTTTCACCACAAGACACATATCATCAATGTATTGCTACCTTGACTCCCTTTATGATTTTATAAAACAGCATTCTTTAAATCTAGGAAGAGCAAGGAATTATTTGATTGTCTCCTTTGCATAAATGACTCTTTTAATTAATTGTAATTAGACTGACTCTGATCAGGCCATGAGATCAGAGACCATAATTACATAGTATATGTTAAGTACATTCTGATATATAACCATGCTGAAATATTTTTGTTTAATCTTTTCAGTTAGTGTTTCTACTATTTCTACTGTTGTTTGATTATACATAACAGATGAATAGCTTAACAGGCTGGAATATTATATACTATAACCGAGGGATGTAATGTATATGGCTCTTGGCATTTTTTTTAACTGTTGCCCTGACTGTGTTCCACTTTTATCCACACATGCCTTATTTTTTTAATTTTAAAATGTATGACTGAAACAATGCAGTCCCATACCTTTATAGTTTTTGTAAAATTGAAAACAAATTATACTAAAAAAGCTTTAAGGAATGTTATGTTTTTAAAAAGCATGAAAATTTTAACTTTTCTATTACAGTGAAGGTTGCAACCTGACAGAACTTGCAGAGGTTGCATAATGTACTTCTGAATTTTTCATGTTCTGACTTTAGATTGGCCCCACTTTAACAAGGATGTGCAGTATACATCCATAAGGCCAGACAAGTGCCCTTTTTGTAGATATATGATTTATTGAATATTGGGTTAGTATTCAGTTTATGGAGGCAACATTTGTATTCACACCAAATACTGACTTGAATGCAATTCATTCAAGATAATATTCGAAGGCTGACTCTGAATATTTACTGGAACTCACTGGTCCAAATTCATCCCTTGTGTAACTGTACTGGCTTTGGTGGAGTTACATCAGAATTTAATTGGGCCCATTATCTTAAATGTGTGTGTTCTTCCAAAACGTTTTGTCCAATGATCCCAATTATAAACACAAAATCATAATTCTCTTTAGGTTTTTTTTTTAAAACAACAACACAGTTTTTATTGGAGAACTGTTGTACAAAACAACATAGCAGGTATCCAAATACTAGATACACAGTAGCAGTTTGGATATATATAATATTAACATTTTTAACTGTTCTTCTAATAAAAGACTTTCAAACCAAAAAGGGAACCCCCCTGCCAAAGGAAACACAGCCAAAACATTGCCCTTGTACTTTTAATAGAATAAATGTAGCAGATATGCAAACTAATCCACCAAACTCTTAAACTTGTTCCACAGTGAGGTTACAAATACTGGGCCACATTCATCAGTGTGCTTTGGCTGCTTTGCACCAATCCAGTGATATAAAGTAGATGTAAAAACCCAGTTTATTTGGGCAGTGTAGGGTTGCTTTGGGTCACTGAAGCAGAGCAAAGCAACTGCAGTGTACTGGTGAATCTGGCCCATTTAATAGGCATATGACTTTTATCTCTGGCTTTATTGAAGGAACTTCCAAATTAGAGCTGCTGTAGATGATGTGCAACAGTAGCCAGAAAGAAACAGTCACCAATTGCTTGAGTCATGGGGTCAGTCATCCTTCCCACACAACTACAGAATCTAGGTGTTATTCAAAGCTTTGATCCTAGACTCCAGCTTTCCTGTATCTTACAGTTAGTGTTTTCTGGACATATCATGGATCTGGCTCAATATCTTTCAAGGACCCTACGGTTCATTCTATTTTTGATGTTACTCATTTGGGGGAGAGGGGGCTGGCACCACTGACAGCTCCACTTCATAAGAAAAGATCATCCAGTCTCGTCCCAGTGCACCAAGGGCAGGAATGGAATGAGACCTCAAGCTAGCCAAAGAAGTTTAATGCACCTCCGTAAAAGAACATACAACCAGTGAAAGATTCTGTTTGCTCAGATTATCTGTGGGAGTTAAGAACTAGATGTAACATCCAATCAACGTCTTTCTTTTAGGGTGGTTTTGTGGCTCCTTTGGGGAGGTCCTGGCCAGCTAACATGACAATGCTGATTCAGAGAGCGGTTTAAACAATATATGAACTTGTGTGTGGATCAAGCTTCCATGTTAAACAATTATATCTGGTATCGGAAATAATTAGCTTTTCCTCTCTTATGACATATGCAGCTGGGAAAGGGAAGGGGTAGAGTGGGGGTGAGGGTTGGGTCAGAGCCAGGAGTTGAGCATCGCCCCAGCACTTTGGAAAGTCGGCGCCTGTGGACAAAGAAATGTGTATTTGATTCTCTGACCAGCCCGTTCTTTAAGCAAAGACAATGAAGGTCCATTTTTACATATTATGTAAACAAAGCTAGCAAGTGGGGGAGGAGACAGCATGACATCTACACCCAGGAAGAGAGAGAAGCTTGGTTTGGGTTTTACTTTTCAAAAAATACATTGCAAAGGTTTACTGGTCCATAAAGACAGGGATGCTGAACCTCAAGAGATAAGCAATTGAATGAATTGATTGTGTACAATATTACTATATTATAGAAGTGCATTGAGCGATTAAATTTTAGACTTTTAGATGCATTTTCACTTAAATTTGCTTTTAACCCACTCTAACTTTATTCCTTTTACTTGGCATCACTTAAACCATGTCCTGTTGTTAATAAATATGTTTTATTTTTACTATAAATCAACTCAGTGCCGTGTTTGCTGGGAAGGGTGTATTTACCCCAATTAAGTTTGTAAGCTGCAATGTGCTTTTGTCTCTTTAAAGGAACCAACAAACGTTATTATTTCTCTGAACTGTCCAGAAGTGGGCTGGACATTGCAGAGCAGATGCTTTTGGAAAATGTGGGTCTGGGAGCGTGTTGGAGTCATCTTGCTGATTGTAACCAAGGCTGGTGGAAGCCAGAGTAGAGCTGTGGGGCTTTAGATAGACTGCTGGAGTCAAAGCTGCTAAACCAGGGCTGGCTGCATAGCACACAGACACTCAGGGTATGACCTACAAGGGCGGCTCTAGGCACCAGCAAAACAAGCAGGTGCTTGGGTGGCAAATTACCTGGGGCGGCATAATGCTGGGGCCCCAGATCCGACCTGAGGCAGTGTCCTGGGCTGGATCTGACCGCCCTGTTGTTCTCTGACCGGGTGCCGCCAGGGCTGTGTGGTGGGGCAGGGGGAGCTGGCTCAATGGGGAGCATGTCCCTGCCACTCTGCCATGGGCAGTGGCCAGCCCCCCACAGGCAGGAGCCGGTAGCGTGGCCCTGCCCTGGTCGCACAACGTAGGGGGTGGTGGCGGAACATGGCTGCGGGCTCCTCCTCGGCTTGTCCCTGCCTCCGCCTCCTCCTCCTCTCCCCTGCGCTGCCTCCTGCCCGCGGAAGGGAGCGGCAGCCCGGGCTGAGCTGAACTCGTGCCACTGCGCAGGCTGAGCCCACGGCCGGCTCACGGGGGTCCCGGGGAGCGGGAGGCCTGGGCACACTGCCCTGCAATCACCAGCCACTGGCTGCTCTGCCCCAGACCCTGAACCCCACAGCCGCCCCAGCTCGTCACACGTGAGAGCTACAGGAGGTGCCCCCCCAGCCCCCAGCCTGCTGGCTCTGTCCCCGGCCACGCCACAGGGTGACCGCCCGGGACTCTGGGGTGTTGCTGAGGCTTCCCCAAGCCAGGCTCCCCGGGGTCCACTGCCCCTCCAGCCATGGGGGCCCTAAGCCAGTGTGGGAGCCGGGATACACCCCTGCTCTCAGAGCCTCCGCCCCTCCCCACGCTGCATAGCAAGATATGGGACCGTGGGCAGGGCTGTTACAGCCATTTCAGACTGGGATTGGTGCCAGGGGAGTGGAGTGATTGTGCCCTGGCTGGAGAGACCGGGCAGCCCCCCAACACCCACTGCTTGCTTCTGCCAGCACGGGGCTGCGACGCCCAGCTTTGGAGGGCAGTGCCAAGCCCCCAGGCATGCTCGCGGGGAAGGAGAGACAGGAGGCAGAGCTGCTCGGTGTCTCCCACGCAGCTCCAGGCCCCTCTGGCTACTCGGCAGCGACAGCCAGGCTGGATAGCCCACCAGCAGCATGACTTGGTCCGACCCGCACAGACCACATGAGCCCTGGGGTCGGCGCTGACATCCTGCCTATGCCAAGGCCTCCGGTGCAGGGGCAGCCCTAGCTCTGCCCAGGCAGACACAGCCCAGGTCACTCCATGGTCAGCCCAGTGAGTAAATGAGTTCTCTAGTAGGAAATTGTTTTATTTCACCAACAAAAAAAAAATGAAAACAGAGAATTTGTAATTGTAAACAGTTAAAAACAAAACAAAACAAAACAAACAAACAAAAACATTGCAAAGTGCAAACATGTAAAAGCCAAAAAAAGCGGGGGGGGGCAGCCAATTTTTTTTTGCTTGTGGCAGCTAAAAACCTAGAGCCGGCCCTGATGACCTACATGCTTGTTGCTGATTGTCAGTATCCCAGGATGGGAGCGATAATAGCAAAGCATTGTGAGACACTCAGGGTTACAGGGTAAGAGGTGACAACCTCCTTACTGATCTGGATTGCACCCCAAATCTCATGATACTGTGCCACAAAGCTAATGTGAGTTGCATGCTTATTTTTAGCCAAATCCTGCTTCTATTTACTTCAACAGGAGCAGAAACAGGCCCTTATTGGAAAATTCTTCCCTAAAACATATTCATTTAAAATTTGGGCTCAATATTAGATTCTACACCTCTGAAACACATACCTTACTTGTATCATGATTTATCAAGACATTTTAAATTCAAATGATTCTCTTCATCCTACACTGTATGTTGCCAACTTGCTGTACTGTCAGTTTGATAATTATCGTCATCAAGTGATAGAGATATAGAGTTTGGACATATGCATACTTGCATTATGTTCTCAAATTTGCATGGGAGTTGGGGTACAGGAATAATTTCTGACATCTGTACAAATTATATATGGAAACATAAAACTCCAGAGATGTTTGCCAAACTTTAACCATTTGGGCAGCAATTTGACATGCCATGTGTCTTCCTCGGGTTAACTATTTTTGGAAAGTATCAGCCAAAATGGTTGAGCCATTTCTCTCTCTTATTTCTAATAGTTGCTTCAAAACCATCTGCTATAAATTGGAAATGATAATAAAATAATTACAGAAATGCAGCTTCCTGTTGCCCTTCACATTTCACCCTCTCATTACAATTTGGTTAAGTTGTAACACAGCTGGCTGGAAAAGAATCCCCATTCTGATTTTTAACCACTACAATGAAAGTGACAAGAGAACTTCAGTCTGAGCACTTTGGCTTTACCGTCCTCCCAGAGCACTTGCATGCACATGTGTGAGCTCTCTCTCACACAAACGCATATTCTTCTCTTTGAAGTATTTCAAAAACAATTCCACTCCAATGAAGACTATGGTCCAGATTGTGACTGGCCTTTGCGAGGGTGTGTGGAATGGGTTAAAAAGGCACAAGGAGCCTCCTTCATGTCTTGGTCTTCTGTATAAGAGTCACGTCTAATCGAAGTCCTTGTACTTGTAAGATTATTCCCTACACACTAAGAGGTGTGAACCACACAAAAAGCCAAGGAACGTAGTGGGAAAGCTAGATAAGTGTTCATTGTGCACATTCCTTCTCTGTCAGATGCTCTGCAGGGAACTGTGGCTCCCTGAAAATCTCCCCCACAGCTTCCTTTGGGGTGGTGTAACTCTGCAATGCTCCCAATACAGGTCATTGCCTTCAAAGCACAACCTGGTCCAAATGCTCTCTGACCAAACAGTCACAGTTGAAGCATCTTGCTGGTGAGCAGATGGGTGCCAAGGAAAACTCTTTATTATGAATAGAACTATGTACAACAATGAGGTAACAAACTTCACATGACTCTGTGTAGCTGCATCTTTGTTTCTGCTCGCGGCAGGAAGTGTGTCCCAGAAAACCAAAGACTGCATGAAGAATGTACAGGACAAGTGGCATCTCTACACTTCCTGGACAACTTATTCTATAGCACAATATTGCTATGCTGGGAGGTTGGGCAATCACACCACCTCATTGAAAGCTGTTGGACATGACTTCCATTCAGGCTAAACGAGGGAACAATTAAATGCCCCTTTGTTTAGTTTCAGAGTAGCAGCCGTGTTAGTCTGTATCCGCAAAAAGAAGAACAGGAGGACTTGTGGCACCTTAGAGACTAACAAATTTATTAGAGCATAAGCTTTCGTGGACTACAGCCCACTTCTTCGGATGCATATAGAATGGAACATATATTGAGGAGATATATATACACACATACAGAGAGCATAAACAGGTGGGAGTTGTCTTACCACCTCTGAGAGGCCAATTAATTAAGAGAAAAAAACTTTGTTTAGTGATAGCTGAAACAATGGTAAACCACCACCACCATATGGTTTAATATGGAAAGATAGTCTGGGGCTGGGCCATGATATCCAAGGGGTTTCCCAAAGGTTTGAGAACTGTGGGGCAGGAGATTGATTTGATAGATGCTTGAGATGTGTGTGTGTGTGTGAGAGAGAGACGGGGGGAGAGGCAGCAGAAATCCAAGGAGACAGATGGAACAAGCACTGGCAGCATGACCAGGAGAAAAAGCTAGAGAGAGAGCTTTTGGGGTACAGTGCTAGCTGAAAGAGACTTGAAACTGTGAGCAAAGAAACTGTCTCCTGCTGTTTGATTCCCACTGTATTCAGGGAAACAGGACTTTGTAATTCTTTGTAAATAAACACGACTGCATCAGAGAAATACCTGTCTCCATCATCATTTTATTCTCCTAATGGAAACAACCCACAAGACACTGAATATTGGCTAACATCTTGGGCCAAAAGGCCTGCTGAAACATGCCTATCTCCTTTTTGAGTTCAGAGGAGGATGGTAACATTTCAGAGTGTGTGTAGGCAAAAGTGACACATAAGGATGTACTCAGAGCCAATTTACAGCAGAGAGTAAAAATCATACAGTATCTGATTCAAACTAGAATAGCTGATGCCTACTCTGAGGAGCCTCCACTCGTTGAATCATCAAATCCCTCCTGGACTGGGCCTATTTGCAGAGAAACTGTAGGAGAACACCCACTTGTCAGGAGGAGGATGCCATTTTTACCTTGCCAAATTCTACTCACACATGATAAAAGCTGAAGGAAAGCCAGTGTGAGATGTGAAAGAGTCACTTAAATGAGGCATTTACTCCTCAGTTGCCATAAACTGGGGTTGTGTCCTTCACAAGCTGTTCCCATTCAACTCTGTGCCATTTTCTTTCTCTCCATTGCTACTGCCAAAACCAGATGCCTACGCTACCGTATGTATGACATTGCCCATTAAAGAGCTAGTCTTGATATGTAACTAATAGTGTTTGGTGGCCTTTTGCACCAGTATTTCAGGCTCTTATCTGACTAAACTGGGCTTCTTGTTTCTTACTTACAAGGCTTTATACATGACCTGGGGAGCAATTAGCTTTCCTTGAGCTCAATCAAGCTAGAGTATATTACATCATAGTAAATACAACATTAGGATGCTCCAGATTTCCAGCTAGCAACTGTATATATAAAATGGATCTGTATACAGTAACAAATCAGGTAAAGTGCTAATTCCACAAAGGACTCCATGTATGTCAGCTATAAAAATAAAAAGAGATAGTTCACTTTCTACATGGCTTTTTTTGATTTTTGCATACAACTGTGTACTCATTTAAAATATTCAGCTGCATGCCTCTATTCAAATGCGTGACCTGCAGTTTTTTCTTCTGTCAGGAAGATCAAACACAGCCAACCCTTTGCAAAAGTTTCAGAGGAGCAGAGAAAAAAAATTCTCTCCCCGTCCAAAGCTTCATTTCTAGTCGTACAGATATTAAAAGTATTGCAGAGATGCATCAAAAGCAAATGCTTTTCAGCAGCCATTTCAAAGCTCAGTGCCCTTTTTAAAGAGCTTATTGTGACTTAGCTCTTGCTCATCTCTTAATCATGCAGAAAATGTTCATATTATAGAAGTTTGGGGAAATTCAGCCAGGAAACACCCCCAAAGTTCAAAAGCTCATATGTGGGGTGGGTATTTGTTGCCAGGCAACTCTTTAGAGTAGCAGCTGCAATCGAGTTTCAAAAGATATTTGTGGAGGTACTGTTCAGAAAAGCATCATACTCTGGAATGACCCTGCAACATGCCAACACCTGAAGTTCTTAGTCATTACTCAGACAAACTCCCTCTGAAGTCAGTGAGAGTTCGTTTCAGTTAAGACTGATCACCAAAAGAGAGCCAGGCTGTGCCCAACTGATCAATGGGGCATAACAGTGGGAAGGCATGGGGCAAGAAGCCTCTGCGATAAAACCTTACAGTAGTAATAGGCCAGCAGAGGATAATGTCGTGAATCTGATAAGGGTGAATCCGCTGCAGCTATTTTCCTCCCAAGGAGGTCGGTGATATTTGGTGGATTTTTTAAAGGGCTCTCATTTTTTTTTCTGATTTCTGCTTTCCAGTGGGTGAAGTTTTCTCCTTATCTTAAATGGCCATCATTTCCCATTACTGTCATTGGTGCTGAAGCCACAGGCTGCCCTCAGCAAGGTAGCTACATGTCCCTTTAAAATGAGGCTACTCCAAGCAAAGGCAGACATTTGTTTCCCATGTGGCTGAAGCCAGGGTGCCCAGAAGGGAGATGATGGTCTGTTACACATCCTTTGGGATTTTTTGGAACAAGACAGAAAACTATGAAGTCTGGTGAATGTGTGTGTGGTGGAAAGAAATAGACTGTAGGGATGCAGGGGAACATGGCATGGGACAGAAGGAGCGCAATCGGTAGGAGACTGTAAGGGAAAAGGAGGCAATTATGGGTGCAAGTGAATGTGGAGAGCAGGGGGTGGAGAGGAGATGGCGGGAACATGGAGAGAAAATGGGAGTGAGGTAGCTGTTTAGGTAAGTAGGAGAAATGAGAGGGGTAGAACGGCAGTTCCCCACATCCCATAGGGGATAGGAGAGGGTAAGTGGAGTTCCTGTCAATCAGTATATCGGGACAGCTGTATTTTTGTGCATATATTTAAAGCTGAATGTGACCCTAAAATGAAGACATACATATTGGGGGTAGGTGGCTTCCCTCAGGATGAAAAAAACAAAAGACAGACAAAAGACAATGTGATTTTTGTTTCTTAAATCATATGAATTTTAAGCCAGCCTCACGATTTCTTGAGGGGTCTGACTCATAATTTTTGGACTAAGCTCCCCTTAGAACTCATAGTTCCATCCTGTCCCCAATGCAGGCCAATATCTATCAGTATTATTTTATTTTATTTTATTTTATTTTGGGGCTGTGGGTCTAACACTTGTTACCAATGTGAAGTTGGTATTATCAGTATTTTTAATACATTATGCCCTTCTTACTATTACAGGTTGGGAATAGAGTGGGATAGTTTAGTCAGAACTTTAAAGTGTTCTCTAAGAAGTGTTAGGTCTATCATTGCCAGATGATGGGCTTTCACTAGTCAGTAGCAAAGGTTTATGGATGGAACTGCATATTTACCATAAAAACATTTGTGATGGGTTCGGTCACAGGAGACCCCCTTGGGACTGTTACCTGACGTGCTGAATTTACCTCTGAGCCTGTTTTCCCTGCCAGCTTGGGACTTCCAGAACCCTGTCCTGTTGAGCCAGACATGCTAGCCTGCTGCAACACAGACCCAGGTCTGGTCCATGCCCACGAAGCTGCAGACTTTAACCAAAAACTACTCAGCAGGTCACCTATCTCAAGCACCCAGACACCCAGTTCCCAATGAGATCCAAACCCCAAATAAATCTGTTTTACTCTGTATAAAGCTTATACAGGGTAAACTCATAAGTTGTCCACCCTCTATGACACTGAGGGTGTCCACCCTCTATGACACTGAGCTCTATGCACAGCTGTTTGCTCCCCCAGGTATTAATCACTTACTCTGGGTTAATTAATAAACAAAAATGATTTTATTAAGTATAAAAAGTAGGATTTAAGTGGTTTCAAGTAATAACAGACAGAACAAAGTAAGTTACCAAGCAAAACAAAACAAAACATGCAAGTCTAAGCCTAATACATTAAGAAACTAATTACAAGTAAATCTTACCCTTAGAGGTGTTCCAACAAGCTTCTTTCACAGATTAGACTCCTTCCTAGTCTGGGCCCAATCCTTTCCCCTGGTACAGCCCTTGTTAGTTCCAGAAGACATCTTAGGTGGAAATCAGGGGTGTTTTCATGACTGGGACCCCCTTTGTCCTGTTCCACCCCCTTTTATAGCTTTGGCACAAGGCGGGAATCTTTTGTCTCTCTGGGTCCCCACCCCTCCTTCTAAATGGAAAAGCACCAGGTTTAAGATGGATTCCAGTTCAGGTGATATGATCACATGTCACTGTAAGACCTCCTTCTTGAGTACCTAGGAGGTGGCCGACTCATACACAAGAAGGCTTTTAGGTAAACAAACCCATTCAGTTTATTGATTCTGAAGCACCCTTTATATGTTTCCACTTTATATGTTTATATCTGTAATACAAGTTTATATCTTATTCTCCTAACTCCAGACACAGAAATAATACATGCAAACAAATAGGATGAACACACTCAGTAGATCATAAGCTTTGTAATGATACCTTACAAGAGACCCTTTACATGAAGCATATTCCAGTTACATCATATTTACACTCATAAGCATATTTCCATTACAGAGTGCAATGTCACAACATTTAGGGCCCAAGTCTGTAGCCATGACTTATGCTGGCACTATAGTGCTTCAGTGTAGACACTACAGCAACAGGAGGGGTTCACCTCCCTGAGAGGCAGTAGCTAGATCAATAGAAGATGTCTTCCATCGACCTAGCACTGTCTACATCTGGAGTTAGGTTGGCTTAACCATGTCGCTCATGGGTGTGACTTTTCACACCCCTGAGCAACATAGATGGGTCAACTTTATTTAGGAGAGAAGACCCAGACTAGGTGCCTATCAACATGAAATGTACTGACTATGCCCATGGGAGGTTGCATGACTTCAGAAGTCTGCATAGAGACTAGTCCTAGAGGGAGCTATTAAATAAATAAGTCCCAAGTGTGCAGCTCCCTGACTGGTAAATGGCATGAATACCAAATCCAAGAGTTCAAAAACCAGTAGACCACCCCAAACAAATCTTCCAACCTGAAATACACACAATTGTCATTCCCAGGATCTGTGGACCCATCCTGCACATGTGCATCATAGCACCATTGCAAGAAGCATTAAATCTTGAGAAGAAAGAAAATCTGATGGAAAATGATGAGGGCATCAATACTGCATTCCCTGCATTGGGAAGTGGTCTCTCAGTATTAGCTGTTTAACTGCCTTGCCTTATCACAAATCCCCTTTTACAGATCCTTTTTGTGTGTGTGTGTGTGTGTGTGTGTGTGTGTGTGCGCGTGTGTGTGTGTGCGTGTGTGTGTCTGGTTTGGTGAACCAGCGCAATTCAGTCCTTAAATTTACAGCCAAAAATCAGACTTCCCTGCAGTTAATTGTCACAGAGATCTCAACAAATTTTCTCACAGATTTTACTTTTAAAAAAGATATTATCTGTCTGTGTACATATGATATACAGTATTTGGCTCCTTTAAACAGGATTATAATAAATGCTGCCAGCGTGATTTCTAGGTTTCCATGTGCTCCTGAAGATCAAGCAAGGCTTATGACTGTCATGTGAAGATCCTGAGAAGTGTCGCAACCCCCGAGGGCTAGTAGTATTAAGTCATGTGAGCAAATGCGAGTACAATCTCTAGATTAAAAGGATAAATCCACTCTCACCAGCTTTACATTTACCTGCTTTATGTACCTTATAGATTCAGTGCAGAAATATCCTTAGAGACTTGCATTTACTATGTCTTGGCTGTTTTCTGCATTTTTAAAGCTAGAAGTGATGGATGAACTATATTTCATAAAATAGTTTCTGTGGGTACTTCTTAGAGCTGAGCCATATGTCCTTCAAAGCAGATTATGTTTATTGTAAATGCACTTGGATTCGTCTAGACATCTGTATCAAAGGAGTTAAAATCAAAAGGACCAGGATCAAAGAAACACAAAGGGCTATTAATTGTACTGGATGTAAGGGTTCACTGCAAGCACTGTTACACACACTAAGTGCTTAACTCTTTCCTTACTGTACAGGATTCCATCCCTATTTGCAGGCCATAAAAGAGTAAATCCTCATCGTGACTTGGTGTACTCTTTCACTTCAGAGGGCTGCAGCACATACATTTAAAATGGTAGGGATTTCTGTAAGCTGTCAGCACGGCATGGATGACTGATTTCTACAGATTTTATTACACTCATTCCAATGTTACTTTCGAAGAGTCCCAGCTGATGACTCCACTGATGCTAATGTTCTAGATACAGATACCCCCATACAGCTTATCAACTTGCTGGAACCTATTTTGTCAAACCGCTCCCTAAGAGGCAGTGAAATTCAACCTAATAGCTTCTGGATGTCATACACTGAGCACAGTTCCTCACTGATACTTTGAAGAACCCACATTTATCAATAGATCAATCAATCCTGTGTTTACAAAAGACTATTTACACAGTACTTAAGAGAGTGCTGCTAAATAATGAATTTTAAATTACATCTGTTAAAACTCAGTCTTATGAAATGCAAGCACATGTACCTTAAATAATTTTACCAGCTGGTCTCAGATGAGATGGGAGCTCATTCTGCAAGTGAGGAATAACAAAACATTAAGAACTAGCGCATACTTATGGGTCAGAAAGGAGACCCGTTGACAGATAATATCCTGGGATGACTTAACCAGTTAAAATGAAATAGGACTTGACTCAAAACGTGAAACAATTTCAAACTGGGCCTATTTTGAGCTCGACTAATATTCAGATAACTTTTTGCTCACTATTTTAATTTTTTCAAAAGTCACTACATTTCCTGGAACCAAGAGCAGAAATACCAAAGCACTGAAAGATTCTCCTTCTGATATTGCTGACCTAACCAGTGGCATAAAGTATCAGGATGCTCAGAAGAAAGCCGACTTTTATATTAAGAAAACTCAAGGTAAATTCTTCAGACTTTAAAGGGTACATTTTCAAAGAGCCTCCAAAAATCCCACCTTATTATTTGTAGTCATTCCCACTTGCTAGTAATAATATTTAAATATCCAAACAATTTACAAAGGAAGATTGGCATTAATATCACCATTTTAGAAAGTGGGAATCTGAGGCACAGAACAATGAAGAGGTTTTCCTGAGATCGCACAGTGAGTCAATGGCAAATCTAAGGGCTGGTCTACACTACCGTGGTAAATCGATCTCAGTTAATAACGTAACTTAAGTCAATGTAGCTAGAGCCACTTACCGTGGTGTCTATACTATGATGTGTCGACGGGAGATGTTCTTCTGCCAACTTACTTTACTCTTCTCAGGGAGATGGAGTACAGCAGTCGACGGGAGAGTACTCTGCCATTGACTTAGCGTGACTTCACCAGATCTGCTAAATTGACACCGCTGCATTGATCGCAGCAGTGCCGATTTAGCCATTAGTGTAGACATGGCATGAGACTAGAACCCAGGCACCCCGACTCTTAGGCTATGTCTACATTACTGGATAAATCTGCACTGCTGTGATTGATGCAGCAGTGTCAATTTAGTGGGTCTGGTAAGAGTAAGGTAAGTCGGCGGGAGAGCGGTAAGTGGATCTAGCTACATCGATTTCAGTTACATTATTCACGTAACTGAAGTAGTGTAACTTAGATCGATTTACCGCAGTAGTGTAGACCAGTCCTTGGCCTGGTGTCCTTTCCATTAGGGGCTTTCCATTTGCATGTGCAAATGACACTGCTGTGTGTATTTTAAGGAGTGTTTTGAAAATTTGACCCAAGCATTTCAGCTAGTCAAAAAAGCTGCAACAGTTGTATTTGCTTTCTCAGACCAAATACCTGAATGGCTTGAAGTTTGCCCATTGCCATCATGTGATATTTAAATGTAGATTGTCAAGCTCCCAAAATACAAGTAACACAGGAAATTTCCTAGTGCCATATAAAATCCTAATTGTGGAGTTTTTAGAAGGCTCCAGTTTATTGTCAAAATCAATCAATCAAACACACAAACACACACCAAAGAAGCAGGAAGATTGAACTGTTATAGTAAGTGGCAATATTACAATACACTGATAATTAAAACTGGATAATCCCAACATATCAGCATTTGAGGATCATTCCACAACAGAAGCTTCAAACTGTAAGAGCCCTGAGACTTAAGCAGCCTCTGTTCCTAAGAAGTCGCTAAATTGCAATGGCCCATTAGGCTTCCACCATATGCTTGTGAATAATATCTACCACTTTTATAGGGCTTTACAACCATCAGCCAATTAATCTTCACAATATCTCTGTGAGATATGTATTATCATCAGCTCCATTTTACAGATGGGGAAACAGACATTTGGTGCCAGAAAATGGGGACTAGATTCATCCCCATTGAAGTCAATAGGAGTCTTACCATTGACTTCAATGGAAGCAGAATCAGAGCTTGAGTCAGTAACAGGGCTAAGGCAGAACTTGAATGTTCCTGGCTCCTAGCCTAATACTCTTCCCATTAGACCACACAGCCTCAACCTAGAGGAAGTTGCATTTAAAATAATTATTATTGTTTTAAAATATTCCCTCTCTTAACTGAGGATACTGCTCTAGTGTTCCCTTCAGCGGATTCCATTCTTTCTGAGAGATGATGGAGACCTGGGGAAATGTATTAGAAAAGACTGATTAATTTTTGTTTTTATTTGTCATTTGTGTGATTCCCCCTGCCTCCACTATTTTTATCTTAATATTTTCCGTTTCACAGTATTTAAACACAGCATATCTGTCTTTTCCCTCTTCTTGCTATTTTAACTCTTGTCAGTCACATGCACACACTAGAAGGATACAAAAAAATTCTGTCTGAATGCCCCATTCCTAGTTCACTTTGGGCCAGACAGTCCCTAAAGCAAGAAGACTGGGGAAGAGTGATATGAATAGGAGTGGGAGAGGAAAGAGAGCATGCAAAAAGCTTTCCCTTTTGTGCACAGCATGCAATAGCCTGGGATATTTACTGTTTCATGGCACTAGTTCTGTCATGCTCCTAAAGGAGGAGGGAAAGTGAAGAGAGTGAGAAAGGAGGAAGGGAATGAAAAGAAATAAAGATTAAAGAAAGGATGCAGAAAGAATGGAAAATGAGAGTGGGACAGTTCAAAGACAATATTTCTTTGGCTGAATCTAGCAAAGTGCTTAAAAATGAGAATAACCTTAAGCATAAGAGCTGTTCCATTTACAGTTGGCTGGAAAAATGGAATTTTTCCTGTACGAAATTTCAAGTGAAAAGTCTCTTGTTTAAATGTTTCAGGTTTTCTGTGCGAAGTTTTGCACCATTTTGAAATGGAAATTATTCTTTCAAATCAACATTTTAACTTGAAATATCATGCCTGTTTTTTTCAAATTGAAACAAAATGTGTTTAATTATGAAAGATCAATTCCAATCTAAAATTTTAGTTTTCTGATTTCCTGTGGAAAAACTGATTTGACATTTTTGGTAAAAAAAAATCAGATTCAGGGAAACTATTTTTTGGCAGGAAAGCTTTCCACACAAAAAAATCTTAACCAACGCTAGTTCCACTAAAATCAGTGAAATTAAATTAATGGAACTACTCACATGCTTAAATTTATGAAGACGATTAATTACATGACTCAGTAAGGGCCTTTACAAGGAAACCAAAAATAAACACAGAAAAATTAAAATAGAATTAAAAAAAAAGATTTTCAGATCTAGCATTTTTAAATAAAAGTCCACTATTGTTGTCGTAACGCGATTGACTATAGCAGACTATTTGGCATCTTCCTTACAGTTTCCATCCCAGTTCATCCTCTATAGTGTCTGAAGAATTTGTTGTTGTTCTGTTGCGGTTTTATTTAGGCTACAGAACATATTGCAGAGGTCAAATGAAAGAATCTCTCAGCAAATTTAACAGCTGCTACAGAAATAAAGACAGGTCTTAGTGGCACTGTAAACAGCAAGATGAAACCATGTCATTCTGCTGGAAAGCTAAAATAATTCATAATTGAGGGCATGATCCTGCAAATATGCACATGCTTTACATATGAGTAGTCCCATGGGACTACTCACATGCATAAAGTTACACATGTGCATAAGTGTTTGCAGGACTGGGGCCAAGATTTGCAACTATGTTGATTCTGTCTCATATGCACAGGATTATACTGTCATATTTGTTGTCTGGTAGGATTTTTTCCTAAGGAAAGTTCACATTGAAAGGCTATTTCGGGGTTCTTTTGTCGGTCTGTTTTGTTTGGGGTTTATCCCCCCCTCTTCTTTCACAAGAACATTAAGATAGTAATCTTTAAGAGGCAGATAGGCATACCCTGCACAATCCTGGGATCACAAGGTCTAGGCACTAGTGGACATTATAGCTTCCCTTCTTTTCCAGGATTTGATAGCGACTCAGTAATTTTCTTCATTTGAGTATCATGAGGCTACGCATTCCAAATCTTTGATTTATTCATTAAAGTATATACTGAAGATTTGCATACAAAAAGGTTTTATGCTTCTGTAGTAAACAGTACAAAGAGGATTATATGCCTTTTGCACTGAATTTGATAAACTGTAAAACGATCACTAATACTGAAATCTCAGTATATCTAGCAAACAGATTATGGGTCAGATTGACCACTACACAGTGCTTTGCAAGTACATGCCAGCAGAAACCAGGGTCTAAGCTCCCAGAAGCAAAATATATATGTACCAGGAAAACGGGCTTAGCTTGCATCCCTTCTTCCAGACAGCTCCAAGAGTGAGCAAGGTAAGGATCAAGCCATCTTTCCCATACAGCCTCCCTTCGCAGAACTGTTGGAGGCGGGTGATGGCTCTACTTATCTTCCACCACATATACCTATACCACTACTACCCAGATGTCCAAGTGTTTGGACAACTCATGGCTGAAGCCGGACCTGAGCACGATGAAAGTTATGCTGCTGGGCAGAGAAATCACTTTGAGGAGTTTGTAGCCACAGTGCAATCTCCTTCGCCTGAAGCTTCACATCTACAGTTTGTCAACTTAGTTTACCCACCTACAGTTGGTCAATTGGCCAATAACATTTGTGAGTAACACTTTCATAGAATATTAGGGTTGGAAGAGCCCTCAGGAGGTCATCTAGTCCAATCCCCTGCTCAAAGCAGGACCAACACCAACTAAATCATCCCAGCCAAGGCTTTGTCAAGGCCTTAAAAACCTCTAAGGATGGAAATTCCACCACCTCCCTAGGTAACCCATTCCAGTGCTTCACCACCCTCCTAGTGAAATAATTACCAATTCCAATTGGCAAGGAGACTCCATCCCATGCTGGCAGAGATGACTTGGATTATAGCAATGCAACGTACGTGAGCATGAAGCCATCAGGATTTAGAAAACTCCAACTAGTACAGAAGGCAATACCTATTCCCCCTAGCACCAGAGGTGAAAGTAAGCTGGTACGCCCCGGTACAGTGTACCGGCAAGAGCCAGTGGCTTCCCCAGGCGGCAATTAAAGGGTCTGGGGTTCCCAGCAGCGGCTGGAGCCCCAGGCCCTTTAAATTGCCGCCAGAGACCCTCTGCAGGAGCCCTGGGATAGCGGCAGTGGAGCTCCAGGGGTTATTTAAAGGGCCGGGGCTCCCGTTACCTCTACTGCCCTGGGCCCTTTAAATAGCTACTGGAGCCCTGCCGCCACTACCCCAGGGCTCCGGTGGCTATTTAAAGAGCCCGAGGCTCCCACTGCCTCTATGGCCCCAGCCCTTTAAATAGCCGCCAGAGCCCTGCTGCCGGAGCCCTGGGGTAGCAGCGGCAGCTGGGGTCTCCGGCAGCGGTTTAAAGGGCCCGGGGCAGTAGTGGTGGCCGAGCCCTAGGCTCTTTAAACTGCTGCCAGAGCCTCCGGCTGCCGCTGCTACCCCGGCAGGGGAGGGGGAGGGCACTTACCGGTACAGGGCGGGCCGGGACTGGCTCTGACCCCCCCCATCCCCGCCCCTTCTGCCCGAGGCCCCGCCCCTTCCGGGGGCCAGAGCCGGCCCCAACCCAGCCCCATACCGGTAAGTCCCTATTTCTACTTTCACCCCTGCCTAGCACATTTTCTGACACTGACAACTTGGGGCCTTTGTTCTGCTGCCTTGCACTTACAATGCCCAGGTTGTGAATATGAGCCTTAATTTGTTCACTATATATACTTGTATTTCAGTAGTAGTGGTTTTCTTACAGTTTATCAAGTTCAATGCAGAAGCATATTCTCCCCTTTGTACTGTTTACTACAGAAAGATAAAGGCTTTTTATATATATTCTCTGCCTTGCACTGCACCTGTCGGAGTGAATCTGATCCCATATCTTTTGAGATACATACATTGATAAGCATACTGTTGTGTTTAATTAACAGTGCCTTTTGAAATCTATGCCACCTTCAGTCTTAAAATCTGTAGAATGCACAGTTGTCTTATATCTCCTGCTGACCTTGCCTGTGTCCATGAAAACACTTAAAGAACAAGACTGATGTAGTGAAAAGCATAAGAGTTTGAGGAAGTTAGCGCAAACATAGTTGTTTATGTAAGAGTGATTCCATACCTGGAGATAATGGCTGTTTTGAATTTATTTATGGATATCAATTTCATGATTTTTTTCCTAGATAGACATGAAGTACTCAGTCAAGTTAGACAAGTTTATTTATGTACTTGATGTTGGAGCGTTTCCCATGGTAGTCTTTGTAAACTGGGAATTAAAAGTGGTGCATTGTAATGTGAATCATTTTGTACATTGCAAATAACCTGTGTGAGACACCTAATTGGGTGGGAACAATTCTTCAGGAGTGGAAAATATCCAGTTAAATTTTACTAGCATTATCCTATTTTCCAACTAAAATTCTGGCATTACAATGCTACAACCAGAAAAAAAAAATCAGAAGGCAAAAGAGCAAAATAATTATATCTGCATTTGCTAAAGGCTCCTAATCCAACGATAATGGCACATCCTCATGACAAGTGGGGACTAAGCAAAGTGGAATTTAATGAGCATTTATTTGTGTACTTGTCTGACTTTTTTCAAAGCAAACAATTACCCATTTTGCATTTTTTACAATTCTTTTATTTTCCCACTGTTCTAACATTTAATACTCTACATATCTTGAAATTACATTTAGCATTTCTGTGAAATAAGATTTGTTTTCTGCATTCAAGATACAGTAATGGGCAAAGTTATGCCTTTGGAGAGGTGTACATGCCAGGATATTGAATGGGAGTTGCAACAGAGGGCAAAAATTGGTTCCATTATCTTTATAAACCAAAATAATCTCAAAGGGATTGATATTCTATTATTAATTTGCAACAAAATAATTTTTTTAGTCCAATTAAAATTTTATTGGGATAGGCAACTGACGAGCAACAAAACCTCATAAATGTTAATTTACCATACGCTTCTAAAAATTGCAGCTTTAAGTTTATTCAGTGAATATGAAGGGAATTCAATACATATGAATGGCAAGGCTCCCATTGAGTTCAGTGGGGCCAGGATTCACCCGCAAAGTGACAGATTGACTTCAGTGCCCTCTAGACTGAAATCCTAGATAGCAGATACAGCATGACAGTGCGTGCATAAGTTTCCACATACAGTCCTACCAAAAACACCTCACCCTTATTCTACAGAAGCTCTAGAAGGAAGAAGGTGCATTTTCCATATCCCATTCATTTCTCAACCTGTTTGCTAAAACTGCCAAGAAGAGTGCCAATTGCGGTCATTTTTAAGCTAGAGACATATGTCCACCAACGTCATACCAAGAGCATAGCATTGAGCACATTTCACAGAGTGCACACTATGTTCTTCTTCTGATGATAACTTGATTCTGGTGTAGCCTGGTGACTTAGTGTGTCCTTACAAATCCCTTGAGCCACTCAGTCTTTATATTACAAATCTTACAACTGTTTGTGTGGAACTATTATTAGCACTTAAACATGGGATTACAGCCAATTCCACCTTTAGCTTATCCAGTTGCAATGCTGTCAGAAACCATTCCCTTTAGTGTTGGTTGATTTTTTTATCTAAGTTATGGATTGGGATTTTCAAATCAGTGTATTTGATTTAGCCACCTCTCTTCGATAACACATAATGATGGTTATGTGACTAAATCTTCTGCATTGCTTTGAAAAGATCTATCATGTTTTCTGAATTTTGTGTAATAAAGTTACAATCAACCACAACATTGTGCTGTCTTTGGTTACATGTCACGACATCCAGGGCCGGCTCCAGCATTTCTGCCGCCACAAGCAAAAAAAAAAAAAAAAAGCCGCGATCGGCAGTGGCAGTTCAGCAGCAGGTCCTTCGCTCCTAGAGGGAGTGATGGACCTGCCGCCCCCGAATTGCCGCAGAGGCCGCCCCTCTCCCTTGGCCGCCCCAAGCACCTGCTTGTTAAGCTGGTGCCTGGAGCCAGCCCTGATGACATCTGAATGTCAAACATTTAAACAAAATATTACCACTCTACTCATAGGATTTCAATTTGAAAGGATTATTAACATTTATACTGCAACAAAGGGGTAACAGAATATGGTTTTAAAAGATACGATGGAGTTCCAGCCCTATATCACTATGTGAACCTCAAAACATTGCTTCTCAGTTTATCTTAATAAGCGATTGAAGTACTATTTTAATGGACAGTGAAAGTAATGAATTTATATTCCAATTCTAAACAATTCATTGAAAAATGGATGATTGTTAGAGTCACAAGATAATGGGAAAATGTTTCACCACTGGAATTTCTGAATTATTATTTCTGTGTTAAACTTCAGATAACACATACATTTCAAGTCAATTTATATATTGTCACACACACACATACCCTATATATAGAGAACTCATCTGCTATTTGGATGATCACCCAAAACCAACTACACACCAGTTGATTTCTAGAGCAGAAAAAACAACTCTAAACTATTTTGTTTCTATGTATAAGTTGACTATCTAGGAAAGTTGGTGGTTATATTAGAGACTGGGGGGCGGGGGGGAAGGAGGGGAGGGTAAGTGTATACCCATGGGAAACATGCTTTTCTTTGCAAATGTTAATACAGTAACTGTGAAAGTCTATAATAGTTTCCAGTCAGCCAAGTGTATCACATGAATTTTAAAAGCAGAACAATTATATCCTTGCTAAGCAAAGGCTCAATGGAAATCAGCTTCAGAACCATCTATTAACATTTTTCTCTAGTGCTTACCTCTCAGCCTTCTAAACATGTATATTGGACAAGGCCAATTAAAGTGAAAAGAAAGGGAAAGCCAACAAAATACAAAGGCAGAGCATTAAAATGGGAGTTAACAAGCAAAGTTAAAGAAGGACTGTACTCCATACAAAGAGGTCCAGGGTTATCTCACTCACTTCACATTGCACTGTATGAGATAAACCAAAATTATTAGATAGTACCTGTTACTCACACCTGCACCTGTATTTTTCACTTAATGCATCTGATGAAGTGGGTTCTAGCCCACAAAAGCTTATGCCCAAATAAATTTGTTAGTCTCCACAGTGCCACAAGGACTCCTCGTTGTTTTTATTCAATAACAGGCCAACGAGTGAATTGCCCACATGGCCTGCACACTTCTCACAGGGCAAGATTGTGATTGGCTTTGAGCAGGAGGACTAGATCATACAGGAAGCTTCTCTCTCCCTTGCACAGCTCACACAAGGGCAATCACAATAACAGTCCCAGCTGAGAAGGGATTGCTTGGCCTTGCCCCCTCTGAGCATCACACCACCCAGAATGAGGCGGGGGGGGGGGGGGGGAAGAGGTAAAATGGGGCCAACGCCTCAATCTCCTCTCCTTAGATTACAGCTAAAGCTTGTCATGCTGAAATGAATGATCTGTGAATTCTCCTATGCAGCCAAGTAGCCCCAGAAATTTATTTATTTATTTTATTTATAAATGTATGCACCAGAGGCACACCATTCTCTATTACAAATTGTACAGCACAGCTCTTATTTTCATGTGAGTCAGATGTAATTCCTTCAAGGTGACTTCAGTCATACTGCTGTACAAGTGGTGTGAAAGACCAGTCAGACTTATTGTGTGTTTCACTTCACTGCCAGCACTTCCCAGAAGTATTGCTTCCTCAGTAACATGACTGCAAGCGGGCCAGCAGGAAAAAGGAAGGTACTTGTGACGGGTTGGATCACAGAAACCCCCTTGGGAGCTGCCACCCGATGTGCAAAGACTACCCCTGCTTCTGTTTTCCCTGCCAGCTCAGGACTCCAGCACCCTGTCTTGCTGAGCCAGACACTCCTGTTTGGCTCCAGACACAGATCCAGGGTCTGAATCACTTGGCCCAAAGCTGCAAGTTTACCTGAAAACAGCTCACAGTAGAGTGCTTGTCTTTAGCACTCAGATGCCCAACTCCCAGTGGGGTCTAAACCCAGATAAATCCATTTTACCCTGTATAAAGCTTATGCAGGGCAAACTCATAAATTGTTCGCCCTCTATAACACTGATAGAGAGATATGCACAGCTGTTTGCTCCCCCAGGTATTAATACATACTCTGAGTGAATTACTAAATAAAAAGTGATTTTATTAAATACAGACAGTAGGATTTAAGTGGTTCAAAGTAGTAACAGACAGAACAAAGTAAGTCACCAAGCAAAATAAAATAAAATGCGCGAATCTATGCCTAATCAAACTGAATACAGATAATTTCCTCACCAGTTCCAGAGTGCTCCCTTTTACAGGCTAATCTCCTTTTAGCCTGGGTCCAGCAATCACTCACACCCGCTGCAGTTACTGTCCTTTGTTTCAGTCTCCTTCAAGTATCCTGGGGGGGGGGGGGTGGAGAGGCTCCTTCTTTAGCCAGCTGAAGACAAAATGGAGGGGTCTCCCACAGGTTTAAGTAGACTCTCTCTTGTGGGTGGAGACCTCCCTCCTATGCAAAGCCCAGCTCCAAGATGGAGTTTTGGAGTCACCTGGGCAAGTCACATGCCCCTGCATGACTCAGTCTTTGCATTGTTCACATGGCATCTTGCATGTCTCCAGGAAGACTTCTCATGTGGATTGGAGCATTCCAAGATGCATTGTTCCCTAAGTGTCTCCTGATCAGGTACTTAACCTGGCAAATTCCTTCCTAAAGAAGCTGACCAAATGCCTCACAAAGCTTACTTAGAAATCAGGCAAGCATACAGCCCATATTCTTAAGCTCGAGTAGAAAATGATATATACGTACAAATAGGATGAATAGATATAGTAGATCACAGCCCTTACGGAGATATGTTACATGGCACAGGCAGCACAAAACATATTCCAGTTATGTCATACATACATTTATAAGCACCTCCTCCCCATAAAGCCTTATGGGGTACACTGTCACAGTACTGTCTCAGCAAACAGTGGGGGTTTGTTTACCAACATGTTTACTCATGTATGCTACCCCTGATTCCATTACATCAGAAGGAATAGCCAACTCCTGTAATGTTATCTCAAGTCTTGCAATAGTTGGTGTTTTTCTTGAAGTCCCAGCTGCTGAAATCCGGTTATGACAGGAGAATCTCTGCCTTCATTTTTTTTTTTGTTAAATAAGTTTTTAACCTTCCTTGTTGCAGGTAAAATGTTGAAAATTTGACCTGTGCATGCCCTCAACTCTGGAAGGCAATGAAAAAGAACCTAAAATTTATTATTTTATTAAACCTTATGATTTTTAAGCCAATCTCATGAGTATTTGAAACCTGTCTCATGATTTCTGAAGTCTTGGGGTTAACAGTACTGCATCAGAGTCTGTGATGCAGTTCCATTCTTTAAGACCTATTTTGATGAGTGGTCTAATTGTGAGGTATTTGGTACAAAGAGGCTTCCAGTGGTGTGACCAGAAGAAACAATAAATACCTTAAAAGTTACCACAACTTGAAAAGAAATGTTCCCATATACTGTGTAGAGCTGTGTGACTTAGGCCTACAGAAAAGCTGATAGAATAGTCCAACATGGAGGAAACTGACCTTTGCTGAGGAAATCTTCATCTAGCTTGTCATAAGCTTATGTAATCTTTGCTAGTAAAAACCTACTTTTCTTCCAGGAACCATTGTGTGTATAGTGGAGGAAAGAGGAAAGTCAAAATTAACAGATCATTTTACGTCATGGTTTCAGCTCATTTTTACCTACATGATCAAATATACTATAGGAGATGGCACCAGGAGAACATTCAAAGAAACACCAAATTGCCTCTGTTTTATAATATTGAATACATATTAGATGCATTTTAAACCACATACCCTATATGGGCACTGTTTGGGGGTATTACAGACAGAGTAGCAATGAAGAAGTGTCTTTACGCCCTTACATGTGCAGAAAACGTCTTCATGCTGGCCCCATATAGGCCAGAGAAAGAGACCACGGGGATTTGCAGTGCAGCCCTGAGCCATGATACTTTCTGTATGTGGGTAGGATTGGATTTCATCTCCTCTGCCCCTCCAACACTCTACTTGCACAGAGCCTGATTACCAAAGTTTATGTTGATAGAGAAAACGTTGCTTAAAAGAGCAAGAAAAATGATATATAATATGCCAGCTTCTCCTGTTCTCAATAATCCCACCTTTTTTGTAGTTTTAACCCCATTTACTGACTCTGAGCCAATAGCAAGCCTTTAATTCATGCCAAAAGAGAGGGGGGGAAAAGCGTTACGTGGGATCGTAGAAGTAAAGTACTAGATACTTTGGTGATACTTCTTTGGAAAGCATTGATCTGATGGGATAGCAATTAAGAAAGAGTATCCAACATTAGGCTTGTTACATTCCATACGTGGATGATAGCTATATTCCCATTTCTTTCTTGAAATGTACATGTAATAGCATATTGTGCCATCAGTTTTTAAGCAGATTTCCCCAGTGACTTGAATGAGGAGTGCTGGTTAAAAACTGATGGTATCATATGACCCAAAGAGGGGATGGTATGGGACAGATATGAGTAATGACAAAAGTGAAAGAAAATGGAGAATCTGAATTAGTTGCTGTTCCAAAGCAATTATCTGATTAATTTATGTTGGCTGTGGTATGGAGTTAGTATCAATATTTAGAGCATAACAGAGAATACAAAAAAATCAGAGTTACAAAAAAGTAAAGGTTACAAATAGTAATAAAGGGCTAATGTAAAAGAAAAGTACTGAGGAAGCACATGTCAGGCAGTGCTAATGGTAGGCAGAAGACTAAGGCAAAGGCCCACATGCACAATTGCTAAGCGTCTTGAAAAGAAAAGCCAACATCTCTGCTGTGGGATTTTGAGACTCTCTAGATCAAAGGGCAACAGTAATGCAATCTGCTGTTTGTGTAGAAATAGCATTAGTCGGATGGAGGGGATACATATGGTATCATTTTCTTAAAGATACCACTTGAAAAATTATGAAGCAGTGGTGTAGGAGAAACATCTGTGCATTATGCAATAGGCCCCCAATAATTTATTTGGTAGGAGGAAGAAGAAAGTAGAGGAAAGGTAGAGACACAAATTAAACTGGATGTATTATAGATAGTGACCACTTTCAGCAGCATAACTTTCATTTTCCATTTTCAGTAATTAGGCCCAGGAGGAGGTTAATAGAGAAATCACTATGACAGATACCGTTGTGTGCGATCCTTATCTAGGACATTTCTTGACTTCTGATTCTGCAATCGTACTGTTCTTTTTATGCAGCTTTTTAGTTGAAATATGTATATAATATAGAAACAAACATGTATATACTACAGTGGGTCTTAAAAGGACAACAAAGCCTTATAAAACTACATAGCCAAGCATTTCAGAACGTTTTCTAAAAGTGGAGCATAAGTGGTGAACATGGTCTTATGTAGGGACCTCTAAACTGGGTAGAACTTCTGTACCCATTTATCAGTGGCATAGATGTATGGCTTACTCAAGAAATGTAGCAATGATTCCAAACAGTCAATCAGCGAGAACCTTCAAGATCCACTCTGCAAGAGGATAAGGAAAACTAATACAGACACCACCTCAAGTGGTGATTTCAGTGGAGCTATGCTGATTTACACCAGTGGAGGACAGGTCCTGTGCATTTCCCTGAATGCAGTGACTACCATGGGAGATGGATCTCTTGATGATTACCTGTTCTGTTCATTGCACCTGGCAATGGCCACTGTCGGAAGACAGGATACTGGGCTAGATGGACCTTTAGTCTGACCCAGTGTGGCCGTTCTGATGTTCTTATCTGGCCAATGCATAGGGTGAGATAGCAGCTAGCTATAAACTAGTCCTAAGTCTAGGACAGGAATCAAGTTACTCATGTAAGAGTGACTATGCAAATGATGTGTGATGTCTGAACAGGAGAGACTATGGCTATGTCTACACTAGCAAATGTACATGTGTCCATGCACCCATAACTCCTCTATTGTCGACATTCTAACCCCAGAAGCACACATCTGAAGGAGAGTAACAAAGAATCATAGAATATTAGGGTTGGAAGAGACGTCAGGAGTAGAGGGCGAGTAGGCACATGACTGCTGTGCATAGGTCCACGCCTTGGGCTCTGGCATGGCCTCAAACCCATGTGTGAATGGGGGAATGTAGCATGTCTCAAGTTTCAAAAGTCCTCCGTCTTCCACCCCACAATCCACTGAACCCTTTTCTTCCTGACCCTTATCCAATCTATAAAGGTCCCTGTCCCCCCTCATTTTCACAGGTAGTAGCAAAGTGCGCTGACCACAACAGAACAGCTTTAGAGTTGTTGACTAAATTCCATAACAGCTGTCTTTTGTCCCTTGGAAGAGTACACAGTTTCAATGCTTCTACCACACCCTTAATCTTACTGTCCCTTACAAACAGGAGCCATGTGAAACAGGAAGGGAAAGGGAACATTTTCATTGTCTGAGGAAAATTTAGTCACAACAGTTCTTTCTCCGTTGGAAGATTACAAAATGTTTACTGTCCCTATCCCTGGTGTCTGGCCTTTCTGTGCAAAAAGCCCTGCTGCACAAGCCCAGTTAACCGGACTGGGAGAAATATCCAGTCTGGCTGCTGAATAAACACAGTGCAGTGTTCCTTTGCTGTGGAGAGGGGCTTGTGGTGCTGACCTGAAACTTCAGAGAATGAAATAATTGTGGTGTGTCTCTTTCTTTCCCTGTCCATCTCACTGTTCTTCCATTTCACTGGTTAGGCGGGCACAAGGGCAGAATTTTCTGGTGATGCCAGGGGATGGGTGGTTATCGTGGTTCACATCTCCATTTGCATGGAAACTACATATGCTAGCTAAGAATATAGTCAGTTTCCAGTGGAAATGCCTCCAACTCATATAACCATATTTTAGCAAATTTCTGGTGTAGCAGAAACTCCAGCTGGATCTTGAGGATCAACAGCAGTGCAAATCTGCTTAGTGCACCATCACAGTTGATCCAATCCTTCCATTCAGCAATATGTAGAAGGATAACCATGAGCAGAAACATCTCTCCAGCATAGATTACTGGATCTCTTCTGCAAGATGGGAAAGCTACCTCTCTTTTCCATTCTGGTACCTTGAAAACCACTACGTTCTCCAACTGTTGGCCAGCCTTTAAAAAAGAAACTGCAAACTGTTAACATAGACCCTGGAAGGAACTTCTACCCCGCCACACCCACCTTGAGGCACTATGAAAATGATATATTTTTTAAACATTAGTACATTTATCTTACTATTAGTAGCCTTTGCTCCTTTCCCAGGGGCTGCAAAATTTGCCTGACAACTAAGGTAATCTAACAGGTGCATTCCTGGAATGTGGAAAAGTGTCAAAATTGTGGCCTTCTACAGCAAAGTTATGTTATGTAGGGGGGATTTATCAACTTCCTACAAAGGAAATAAGTATTCAATGGTACCCATGTCTTTGAACAGGCAGAATATTCATCTCCCGAGAGAGAAACCATTCTGCCAGGGGGGGCAGGAGCAGCACTCCATAAGCAGACGGAGAAGAACTATTCATAGAGATGAATAGGAGGAACCAGGAATAATCAGAGTTCCCCAGGACACAGGTGGATCTGGTTCTTCAGCAGGATGAGACACTGATAAACCAGTTCATGGAGCTGGCGGCACCTCTTAGGGAATTAGAGCATTCCTTCATGGAGAGGCTGATCGAACTAGTGGCCAAACAATTTTGGGTCCACCTGCTGCTGTGGGCACTGCGCCTGTCTGTGAAGAAACTGCCACTTCCTTCACCTCCTCCAGCTGCCACCCAGGGTGCTGCTGAGGTGGAGGATCCTACTCTGAACCTGCACAAGAGACATTCCTGGTTGTCCCAAAGAACAATTTTTCCCCATCATTCACCCCTTGTCAGGGGAAGGGCAAGGAGACAGGTACCATTTGGCCATTGTTTACAGATTCAGTCTCATTATGTTTTATTGGTTTCCATCTCTTCTGAAAAATATCTTACTTACATGTTCCATCTAGTACTTTTAATAAATGTTATAGTTTCCTTGCATTGGGGGGGGACCTGCCTTCCTAAGTATGATGAATTGAAGATGTTTTCAGGTTTGGGTTAGGGCCCCACCATTCACAGCACATGAACTGGAATGGTGTAACTTTCTGGTGCCATCATACCGCAAACACTTTTCTGTCTGTCCCATACCCAGAGCTCATCTCACCCGCCCAAGCTCAGAAATATTTGAAGTCCCAAGGATACACGGAAGGGATGGGGCAAGTGCAGTTAGTGTTATGTACTTACAGACAGTACTGCTAGCTGTAACTGTAGCAGAGCTCACAACACAGAAAATGGATAGATAAATATCCTGATGGCTTGGTTCAAATGCAGAAAAATCAAATACAATTCAAGTAACAATACAAATATCTGCCACTACCCAGTGATTCAATCATAGTGCTTCATAACAACCGCTAAGTACAATAAGCACTGCTGACAAAGAACGGTTAAGAAACAGAATGGGAGCACACCCCCAAGCAACCCCAGGTTGATATGGTCATTAAGAGAGACTGAGTGCCCCAATAATAGAGTGCCCCACAACGGTGTGATTGTACCACACCATGCTGGTTCTTCTGCACCAGAAGTAATGGTCCACCCCTGGGCATACTGTGGCAATACCAGCATTTATCATGTCTCTGAACAGTGAAGACAGAAGCATTTCACAATGACTGCATTACAACTCAGCTACCACCCTCCACAGCACAAATGCAACCCAAAGGTGTTAACTCAGTCGAGGTACCCTGTTATAATTGTAATGTGCGAATTGTCACATGAAGGAACGGCTAATGACCTTCAGCTACAGGGAAACAAAATCCTCACAGAGCTTTGTAGCCTCACAAGTATGTGCCAATGTTCTCTCTATGCTTTTCCAGCAGCTGTACAGAGTGTGAAGTTGCCCCTTGGCACAGGCAGTTGTCACCCTCTGCCTTCCTACTGTGCCAAGATGTGTACACATATGGCACCCTTGATTTCCCCAGCCTGCTAGGAACTAGGACCAGTGTGCACATGGGTGAGATTCAGCTTGTACAGAGACTTTGTAAAACAGAGTTGTCCTGAGCGAATTCAGAACAGCAGCACCTCTCTTTACCCTCCTAAACATTATGACATATGTAGGAGGTGACGATTATACAAACAGCATTTGCCACATTAACATTCAGATGGATGCAAAGGCAGCAACAGCGATATTTCAGCCTACCAAATGCACATTCCATGACCATTCTGAAGCTACTGTATCTAAATTCCTCTTTTCCAGAGTAATTAATGTCAGGATATGGTTTTATGAACCAAGTTGGGGGTGAGTATGCAGAGTAAATAACTGTTGGCCCAGGCACACCATAGAGAACTGTATGGATTCTGGGAATAAAGTCCCTTCTTCCCCCTTCTAGTACAATCCTGATCTCCTCAGCTTTGTGGCATAACAAACTTTTCCAGAGATTCCCATGTTGATATTCTGCCTCTGTGGTCACTCAGCCTTGCAGAATGAGTGAATAGTAACCTTTTTGGTTGACATACATAGTGCTTTTGGTGGGCAAAAGCAGTGGGATATGGGTGCCATCTGGAACTCTTCTTACAGCAACCAGCCATGGGTAGATCTTAATGTTAATTGCCTCACAAACCTGCACAGCACTACCCTGACAGAGGACTTTCCAACCCCAAAGTGGTTTCCAATGGACCTATACCTCTGTGGTATTGGCAGCTTTCCACAAGGCAATAGTCACCCATTTCTGGGCTGGCATGCTTCTCTGAATAGAGTATTTTGATGCTGGAGGTTTTGTGCAAGCTTTTCACACAGCTCCATGAAGGTGTGTTTCTTCATTTGGTAGTTCTGAAGCCACTGCTGGCCAGTCCAGGTTTCCACAATGATGTGATCGTACCACACCATGCTGGTTCTCCTGCACCAGAAGCGATGGTCCACCTCTGGGCATACTGTGGCAATACCAGCATTTACCGTATCTGTATCAGAAGCTGAATGAATTGTCATTGACCTTAAGGTCAGCTGTCCTCGATGTGTCAGAAAGTTCTGCCCAAATTCCATCCAGCATATTGCCAATAGCCTACTCCATTGCACAGACATTTGGCCTATGACAAGGCACAGGAGTGGAACCATATCATCATCCCTTTGCTCCATATCTTCCACCCAGTTTGGCACGGGGGAGACATGAGCAGGAACAGCTATTGGCAAATGTGTGCAGAAGGGGGACTGTACCAACAACACACAGCAAAGTGGTTCCTAGAGTGTCTCCCTGTGAAGCACAGAACCCTTGGATACCACCCCTGAAATGGTAGCACTAATGTCACGTAACGAAAGTGGCAGCGTGGACACAAATATAGCTTTATATCTGTGTCCAGTATAACATAAGTGGACATTCAGCACAGGTATAACGAGCATGTGAGAGCATGTAGAAGGTCAAGTAAACAAGTATGCACACCAGTGTAGACACAGCCTATTCATAACCTTCTGAGCATGCTCTATGTTAATTATTGTAGAGATTTCCAGAAGCCTTTGCAGACTTGAATGGAGATGACCACTTGTAGGTTTAATAAAAGTGTTGTGGCTGCTGCCAACCACCCTTATCCCTGAGTGATTACTGAACATTATACAAAGGAATACATTTACAGACTCTTAACTCTCTGTAAAAATAATTTTAAAGGTAAAACCCTGACCAATTACTGGGATGAAAAACAATAGAATTTATTGATCTCTAGTGTCTGAGTTTCAGGAGATGGTTTGTGTCTGATCTTACTTTTATCTCAACAGGTTCATGTTTTAATTAGATAATGTTTCCTAAGTGCTTTGAAGATAGATTAAAAGATGTATACACATAATTATTAAGGTAGGGAAAGTCTTCATTCATTTCTCAAGCAATATCCTCTTCTTTGTAAATGTTAAATGAGTAGATTTGCAAGAAAATGCATCCTTTGTTTATTGATTGAGGGGTAAATGTCAGGCAAGCACTTCATAAACAGAACTTCTTTCTTTGATGCTACCCTTTTCTAGGACCAGAAATAATTCAGTTCGTACTGCCACATCTCTCTTTTACTCAGCAACTGTGTCAAACTGTCTAAAATTATGGCTCCTGAATTTATGATTATTAGTGTCAGTGGGAAGTGAGACACCAAACTCATTTAACTCTGGATCACAAGGTTGCTTAAATTCTAGCCTTGAAGGTGAAAGGCAAATCCTATTTCGACTAAGACCCAAAGGGTCTGTGGTGTTTTGAAAGTCAGAGACATAGGCCAGTGCCTAAATACACTATAGCACTACATAACTGCCCTTGCAGGATCAGTAATATTTTCCATCACATCCAGCCAGCTGCCGACTTAGAAAGTGGAAGGTCTATAAATGAATGGATTTAAATAAAGCCACGTTTTGGACATTTGCTTGAAGGACTGATGGAACAAACATTAATGTGGCTGAAATCATGCAGGCTGAAATTATACTCATGTCTAAGAATATTGGCCTTCCGCTGGTTTCTTACAAAGGACAAAAAATCCCTTTTTACTGGTGCTGTTTATTCATTTTTGCTGAACATGAAGAGCAAAAGCTAAAGGCCATTGCTTGCTGCTTGAACTAAAATGAACCTAACCTTACGCCGATGATAAACATCCTTTAGGCAGAGTGGGAAGAGACGAGTCAGACAAAATATTCTAATAGCTGTGGGAATTAGGGTCCAAATCAGCTACATTGTCCAGTATTTTTGCAAATGTATTTAGCTAGGGATTGGGAGGTTTTAATTTGGAAATATAATGTTTCAAAATCCTTCTTTCCTGAGGGGGAATGGTGAGTGAGTGGGATGAGACGGGCTCACAGAGCTGTGGGGTGGAGGATTGTGACACAGTAGACTAATGTTGATGTCAATAATAGAAATTATCAAATAAAAAGAGAACTGATGTGATCCTGTGCCTAAATCACAAACCAGACCATGACTTTAAAGCTCAAACCAGACCCAAATCTTTTCTTAGGCTGTGAAGGGATTTCCTAATTTTTAAGGGCTCTATACAGGTCCCTCCCACCCCCAATTCTTCCATGTTTCTGATGAAACAAAAATACCAAAATAACACAAAAATGTTATTCATTCACCTAGTATTCCTGACGATTTCTGTATGAATAACTGATTTTTCAGTTCACTGTCCATTGTAATTTTTTAATTATCATTATTAGTTTCAGGTTGACCCAAAACAAAAATTTTCTGGTGAACCAAAAAGTTGGAAAAAAAAGGTTCATTTTTGCTGAACAAAATGTTTTGTTCTACACAAATCATTTCATGTAATTTTCAAGCTTTGTAAATAATTTTTTAAAATACAACTGAAGTACATTTTTTAAACAAAAAGTAATTTTGAATTGAACAATCAAAACATTTCATTTTTAAGGTGTTGAAACAAAACATTTCATTTTTTTCAGATTTTTTTCAAGTTTTTCTGACAATTCAGCAAATTGAGCATGAATTCACTAAATGTGCTGGTCAACACTGTATCCTGATCCTTTTAAGGTTAATAATTCTATTAATTGCCAATTGATGCTAATTTAATGAGCTCAGTGCAATAGCATTCTCACCCCTGAATCAGGTTCTGCAGAATTAAAACTAAGTAGTTCAATAATTTGTAGGGAACTCTGGAGTGTACAGCAAACACACTCACACTGAGGGCAAAGCAAAGCCTTAGCCATGGTTATTAAAACAATCAGTAAAGACAAGAAAGCTCCAAACCACACAAACAAATAGCAGTAAAACAGTACAGTAACTCCTCACTTAACATTGTAGTTATGTTCCTGAAAAATGTGACTTTAAGCTAAACGATGTTAAATGAATCCAATTTCCCCATAAGAATTAACATAAATGAGAGAGTTAGGTTCCAGGGATTTTTTTTTCACCAGACAAAAGACTATAGTGTATAAATATATATATATACATATATACATATACATCTACATCTACATATACATATACATACACACAGTTTTAAGTTTTAAACAAACAATTTAATACTGGTACACAGTGATGATGATTGTGAAGCTTGGTTGAGGTGGAGGAGTCAGAGGGTGGGATATTTCCCAGGGAATGCCTTACTGCTAAATGATGAACTAGCAATTGGCTGAGCCCTCAAGGGTTAACTCTCACAGAGTACAAGGCAGCAGGAATGGAGGGAGGGGAGACAGCATCGCAGACAGAGACAGAGACAGAGACACACACTGTGTGTGTGTGAGAGAGAGATGCGCATTTCCCCTTTAAGTACACTGCCTTGTTACTTAGATCAGCTTGCTGAGACCGCAGCTGCTGCTGCCAGCAAGCTCCCTCTGTCCTGAGCCCTGTTGTGTGTCCCCCCAGCTCTATGGAAGATGGGTAAGTGGGGTGCAGGAGCAGGGAGGAGGGGGACACCCTGACATTAGCACCCCTCTTCCTCCCCTCCCCCCTGCACAGCAAGCAGGAGTCTCGGGGAGCAGCTCCAAGGCAGAGGGCAGGAGCAGCACATGGCAGTGGGGGGAGGGACAGCTGCAATTGCTAGCCTGCTGGGCAGCTGCTGCACAGGGAACTTAGGGGAGTGGGGAGCCGATAGGGGGAGCTGATAGGAGGGCTGCCAGTCCATCCTGATCGCAAGCCCCCACCAGCTAGCTGCAATGGGCTGCTCTTCCTGCAAATAGTGGACAAAGCAGGCGGCTGCCAAATGATGTTAGAATGGAGCATTGCACAACTTTAAATGAGCATGTTCCCTAATTGATCAGCAATGTAGCAACGAAACAACGTTAACCGGGACAACTTTAAGTGAGGAGTTACTGTATTAGAGATAGCTTTGATATCATCCCCTGCATGTGCTCATATACTTATATATTCACATCCTTCTTTGAGGACCTCGTGGTGAGAGACAAAGTTCCAGTCCTATCCCTTGCATGCCAACTGAGTCCATTGTTCCAGACCCCGCAATGTCTGAACGTCAGTGGTAGATAGTAACAATGAAGAGCTGACGGGTCAATGATGGCAAGCTAGGACCTGCTACATTGTGTCTCAGCCTCCTATAGGGCCTGGGTACAATCATGAATATTCATCCAGCTATCCAGCCTCCCATGTCCAAAGCTAACTTCCTCACCCTCATTATATCAGGGTGCCTTTATCTTATAGGTTAACATAATAATTCTTTTTTGCTCATTATCATATATGTCACCTATTGCTAAAGCAAGTTTGTGATTAAACATATACCAATGATTCTATCCTAAAATATCCAAGCCCAGTATCAGTTCATTGTTCCTGCAGCTGCGTGGTATCATTATGTACCAAATCCCTCTCTTGAGTAAACTATTCCCCATTCCCCAAACTATAGGGTAATTGTTGGGCTATTTTATATATGCTAAGGACCATAGGCCTACTTTACTTATGCTAACTTGCTTAAGCCAGTGATTTACAGGATAAAGGCCTGTAGGTTCCTTGCATTACTGCTAAGCAAAATAAAAGGCTAAACAAGCTCTATAGGCTACAACCCAAATCTGCATAATCTCATTGACAAAGCCACTTTGTATTATTTCCAGACTCTGTGGTGATATTCTGGCCATTTAAGGCCACTGGGGAAGTCTTGCGAGTCAGGCTCTCCCATTCTAGAAGGTCTATTGCAGACAGACAGGGAAAGATAGCAACAGCTGCTGAGAAAGAGGGGAAGTGTAATTTTATTGCAGGTTTGTTAATCTGTTAGGCTTTGTTGCTAGCCAAGGGTGAAGCTGATTTAAAGAGATTGCCAAGAGAGGCCTGCTCTGGGCCACAGTGTTAACGGGTTGCTTGGTAGCAATGTACATAATTACAGTATGAGCTTTATCAATGAAGAAACCATACACACCAATTTTACTTGGATAATCACAGTTTTTCCCGAAGATTCTATTGGGATGCCTGAAATATCCTGGTTTCTCACCTCTTATAGAATCATATAATCATAGGGTTAGAAGGGATGGCAAGGGTCATTTAGCCTGACCCTCTGCCAAGATGCAGGATTTGTTGTGCCTAAACCATTCAAGACAGATGACTATCCAGCCTCTTCTAGAAAACCTCCAGTGAAGAAGCTTCCACAACCTCCCGAGGCATCTGTTCCATTGTCCTACTGTTCTTATATTTCTGATTTTTTATGGGTAACGTCAGCTATACAAAATCTTGCCACAAATGTCTTAGTTTTGATTTTTTAAATTATTATCACCTGAGTTATCATGTCTGGGCTACATGAGTATTCATTCAGATAGCATAGCTCAATCCCCAAATCCTGCCCCAGTTGCACTCGGCTTGTTGGAAAACCTGAGGTTCTCTTGGGACAGTCTTTTCTTTTGTTGTGTAAAAGTCATAGTCAAGGCTAGGGAGATTCCAGAGAGGCAGGGAAACTAGTGTTATTAACATCAAGTGCCTCAGCCTCCAAAGTGCAAGTAGCCTTATATAATCTCTTATAAGCGAATAGATGAAAAAGGAAACAGAGGGAAGATTATTGCAAATGGAAAGGAGGATCCCGGTGGATTATTGACTCTAGAAGAGAAATTCAGTTCTGACTCTCAAACAGAAATTCTAAGGAGGAGGTAGGTAAGAGAGATGGCGTTCACCTTTCGAGGAGAGGAAAGACCCTATTCGGACACAGACTGGCTAACCTAGTGAGGAGGGCTTTAAACTAGGTTTGACGGGGACAGGTGAGCAAAGCCCACAGGTAAGTGGGGAACATGGAGACCGGGGAGATGGGTCGGAAACGAGAGGGAGTGTGGGCTATATTGGCAGAGAGAAAGGAGGGTCAGGACAAAACTGGGAGGAAAGATCAAACCAGTATCTTAGATGCCTATATACAAATGCGAGAAGTATGGGGAATAAGCAGGAAGAACTGGAAGTGCTAATAAATAAATACAACTATGACATTGTTGGCATCACTGAAACTTGGTGGGATAATACACACGATTGGAATGTTGGTGTGGATGGGTACAGCTTGCTCAGGAAGGATAGACAGGGGAAAAAGGGAGGAGATGTTGCCTTATATATTAAAAATGTACACACTTGGACTGAGGTAGAGATGGACATAGGAGACGAAAGTGTTGAGAGTCTCTGGGTTAGGCTAAAAGGGGCAAAAAACAAGGGAGATGTCATGCTAGGAGTCTACTACAGGCCACCTAACCAGGTGGAAGAGGTGGATGAGGCTTTTTTCAAGCAAATAACAAAATCATCCAAAGCCCAAGATTTGGTGGTGATGGGGGACTTCAACTATCCGGATATATGTTGGGAAAATAACACAGCAGGGCACAGACTATCCAACAAATTCTTGGACTGCATTGGAGACAACTTTTTTTTTCAGAAGGTTGAAAAAGCTACTAGGGGGGAAGCTGTTCTAGACTTGATTTTAACAAATAGGGAGGAACTCGTTGAGAATGTGAAAGTAGAAGGCAGCCTGGGTGAAAGTGATCATGAAATCATAGAGTTTGCAATTCTAAGGAAGGGTAGAAGGGAGAACAGCAAAATAGAGACAATGGATTTCAGGAAGGCAGATTTTGGGAAGCTCAGAGAGCTGATAGGTAAGGTCCCATGGGAATCAAGACTGAGAGGAAAAACAACTGAGGAGAGTTGGCAGTTTTTCAAAGGGACACTATTAAGGGCCCAAAAGCAAGCTATTCCGCTGGTTAGGAAAGATAGAAAATGTGGCAAAAGACCACCTTGGCTTAACCACGAGATCTTGCACGATCTAAAAAATAAAAAGGAGTCATATAAAAAATGGAAACTAGGACAGATTACAAAGGATGAATATAGGCAAACAACACAGGAATGCAGGGGCAAGATTAGAAAGGCAAAGGCACAAAATGAGCTCAAACTAGCTACGGGAATAAAAGGAAACAAGAAGACTTTTTATCAATACATTAGAAGCAAGAGGAAGACCAAAGACAGGGTAGGCCCACTGCTTAGTGAAGAGGGAGAAACAGTAACAGGAAACTTGGAAATGGCAGAGATGCTTAATGACTTCTTTGTTTCGGTCTTCACCGAGAAGTCTGAAGGAATGCCTAACATAGTGAATACTAATAGGAAGGGGGTAGGTTTAGCGGATAAAATAAAAAAAGAACAAGTTAAAAATCACTTAGAAAAGTTAGATGCCTGCAAGTCACCCGGGCCTGATGAAATGCATCCTAGAATACTCAAGGAGCTAATAGAGGAGGTATCTGAGCCTCTAGCTATTATCTTTGGAAAGTCATGGGAGACGGGAGAGATTCCAGAAGACTGGAAAAGGGCAAATATAGTGCCCATCTATAAAAAGGGAAATAAAAACAACCCCGGAAACTACAGACCAGTTAGTTTAACTTCTGTGCCAGGGAAGATAATGGAGCAAGTAATTAAGGAAATCATCTGCAAACACTTGGAAGGTGGTAAGGTGATAGGGAACTGCCAGCATGGATTTGTGAAGAACAAATCATGTCAAACCAATCTGATAGCTTTCTTTGATAGGATAACGAGCCTTGTGGATAAGGGTGAAGCTGTGGATGTGGTATACCTAGACTTTAGTAAGGCATTTGATATAGTGGACCACAAGCTAAATATGAGTCAACAGTGTGATGCTGTTGCAAAAAAAGCAAACATGATTCTGGGATGTATTAACAGGTGTGTTGTGAGCAAGACACAAGAAGTCATTCTTCCGCTCTACTCTGCTCTGGTTAGGCCTCAGCTGGAGTATTGTGTCCAGTTCTGGGCGCCGCATTTTAAAAAAGATGTGGAGAAATTGGAAAGGGTCCAAAGAAGAGCAACAAGAATGATTAAAGGTCTTGAGAACATGGCCTATGAAGGAAGGCTGAAAGAATTGGGTTTGTTTAGTTTGGAAAAGAGAAGACTGAGAGGGGACATGATAGCAGTTTTCAGGTATCTAAAAGGGTGTCATAAGGAGGAGGGAAAACACTTGTTTACCTTAGCCTCTAAGGATAGAACCAGAAACAATGGGTTTAAACTGCAGCATGGGAGGTCTAGGTTGGACATTAGGAAAAAGTTCCTAACTGTCAGGGTGGTTAAACACTGGAACAAATTGCCTAGGGAGGTTGTGGAATCTCCATCTCTGGAGATATTTAAGAGTAGGTTAGATAAATGTCTATCAGGGATGGTCTAGACAGTATTTGGTCCTGCCATGCGGGCAGGGGACTGGACTCGATGACCTCTCGAGGTCCCTTCCAGTCCTAGAATCTATGAATCTATGAATCTATGAATCAACATTCAGATAATTTGGAGAGAAGGCTATATATAAGATGAGCCCTACAGAATTCCACATAATCTTAGTGCAGACCTTGCAGAATCCATAAGACCATAAGGAAGCTGGCCTTGATGGGGTTGTGGCAGGCATGCAACTGCCTGAGAGGTAGGATGTGGCCTGGGGATGAGGAAAGGAGAGACCCACAAGGAGATGGGGGATGTGGGCTCCATCCCTGTTCAACCTGGAAGCTCCAGTGGAAGTTTCTGCATAGCCTAAAAGCTCCACCTGAGTGCTGTCATTGAGTAATTTTAAAATAGTTTATGAAAGCTTAGCAATTTGGAAGCAAAACTCTTCATAAAGCTGGAGTAAATATCTATCACTTAGTGGCATTTAATGGAGAGATCTCTTGAGAAAATGTTGCCATTTAATTAGAAAATACGGACATTAGCCTGAAAAGTAAAAGCGAAGGTTATGCTTAAAAATAGTCCCCAGCTCTGTTAGAAGGTATACAAATACAGTAATGTTCACATGAATAACTAACTCTGCCCTTGTATCTTTGTTCAAAAAATAAGACTGCCAAAACAGTCCTGTTCTCAGACAGCACACATCTCCATCAGATTGACTCTGAAAATGGAGCAGTGATCTAACTTAGTTGAAAGACTGGTTGTACTCTACCTCAGCATTTAAACAAATGCACATCTGTCTTTACATTGCTTCAGCAAAATGCTCCAGTGCCATTTAAGTCCATTCAGAGTCATTAATAAGACGGGCTTTTACATCTCATCATTGAAAAATTTACTATATCTGGGACAAAAAAGTGAAGATAATTACCTATAGGTGGGATTTTCAAAAGCACTCAATACTGGCTCAACTCTGCTCCCACTAAAGTCAATCGTAAAACTCCCATTGACTTCAATCGGAACAGAGTTAGGCCAATGCTGCTAAGTTAACCCAGGTGTCTAATGTAAATGCTGTCCTACTGTGAGGCTTAACATGGAACCTAGCTACTCTATCAGAGGCAATAAACCTCTTCAGTAACAGAACAAAAAATATAAACTAGGGGCATAGAGTGATGGATCAGTCACACTTGTGTATCCTAAGCCTGTATATGCTTGTTCCTTGTGCCCACAGGCAAACTATATAAATAAAGTGGATGTATTGGATTCCAGATGTCTCTCCCTATAGGCTGCTTATTGTATATTTTTCATCCAAATCTCCTTCAAAATAAATTCCTCTTACATGCAAGGTATGATAAGAGAAGAGAGACAGGGTAGAAACTGTTTGGGTGAGTTTAACTGGGCATTTCAAGAACTTCTAATGCTCATTTTTCTAAAGTGTAACTTTGAAATTTTAGGCTTTCTGAAGTTTCTAAGAAAATTACAATGTTCTCTTAGAAGATTTGTTTTTCCTTTCAGTAATTGATGGATGCCTTATTTACAGACTTAACTCCAATGTAATGAACTTATTATCTACCTATTGATCTACTTTGATGCAAAACGCTTATGTTACAAGCTACTGATTGCTAGTTTTAATTAGTAAGTAATTGAAATGATGAAATGCCAGATCTCTGGATTTACAATTTATTTGACAGATTTTCTGAAGTGCTGCAAGAATTTTATTTTTTAAAAGCAATTTGTTTAGTTTTTGTACTACAGTAAGTGGTTACATTTTAGGCTTCTATTTATATCTAATCTTGTATATTATATATTCTATTTGCCGCCTTGGTTTATAGCTTTGTCAACTGTTATGGCCTGTAACAAAGAGACCTGAACATTGTCTTATGAATGAGCATTTCACTGGTGCCAGTGGTAGGATTTTATTCACAGCAGAAAATGACTGCATTATCTATCCTATTGAATCTAACAGAAGAGTAACATAACTAAAAAGAACATCCCAAATTCACTGGCAATTCTTACCAGATAGAGGTGAATTGATAGTCAAATTCTCAGCTAAACTGTAGGCTGCTCACAGGTACTTATTCTAGGCCAAATCCATTTACCCCATCTCAAATCACAGTTTTATTTATGTTGTGTACTAGTTACATGCCTTTCATGCATAACTGGTAGCACAATTTCTGCTATTTCTGTGCAAAAGAAATGCTACGAACGATATTCTCTCTATAAGAATGTTGCTATGAACATTTTCCTCAATTAGAGTATTTTTCCTTTGTCTGTTTCATTTCCCACAGAAAGGTTTCTTGTCTCTCAGCACATAGCATGTGTACACAGCTCAAAATTGCAAATTTTGTGTTGACATAACATTGTCTTACAAGTACTTCAAGCAGCACTCAGTAGCACTGTTATATTTAATACGCTCTCCACATTTCTGCTATAAACCTCACGTTTGGGTCACATACAGTAGCTTTAATAACTTGAAAGATATTTATAGAAAAAGGAAAGTGAGTTCTAATTAATGATAGATGTGATGTGGTGTTCACCCCACACTGGAAACGAAGTAGTTAATAGAGGTCCCATGGGCCTGCCACACCTTGTCTCAGAAAGGAGCAGGGGAGGTGAGTCCTCCAAGCAGCCAATTGGAGGGAGGCTGCACAGAGCAGCCAATCAGGGCCCAATGGGCTCACATAAAAGGAGCAGCAGGGCCAGAGACAGTTGGTTGCTCTGGGAAGCCCATGGAGTGGGGATTGTGTTCCTAGCGGGCTGCAGGAAGAGTAGCACCTTTGGAAAGAGCAGTCGCTGATAGGTTCCAGGGGAGCAAGAGAGAGTTCCTAGTGGGTTGCTAATACATCTGGCTCAAGGTCCTGAGAAGAGGACGAAGAAGGTACTGGGGTCTTAGGGAAATGGCCCAGGGAATTGCAGCAGTATTGTTGGAGAAATTAAGGAGCGGCAGCAAGACGCTGCTATCTATAGGGTCCCTGGGCCAGGACCTGGAGTAGTGGGTGGGCCCCCTCCCCACCACCACCATTCGCCACTAGGGAAGTGTCTGGACTATTGATGGAGATACTGAACTCTCCCCGGAAAGGGGAAACACAGATGGTGACATGGCCGAGAGGACCAAGTTTTGGAAACGACACTGAGGTTCATGGACTAAGATGGGTCTGCAGGTGGAGAAGGCAGTATGAGAGGCATCACCAGGAGAGGGTGTGCCAGCTGAAAGAGCTAATCCCTGACACGGCCAGCAGGAGGTGCTGGTCTGGTGAGTGAACCCCGTCACAAGAGACCTTCAAACTGAATTACAATAAAGAAAGTATATGTATTTTTGAATACATTGAGAGATGATCTTAGAATATCTGATTACTGTAGAAGGTTAATTAGTAAAATAAAAGGCCCTGAAATCGAAGAACAGAGGAGAAAATTTAAACGAAACAAAAAAACAGGTGTAGGGATCTAAGAACCTATTATGTGTTATGGCTGTAATTTTGTGTTTTTACTGAGACCATAAATACCTTACCTGCTCAGAGTATGACTTCTGCCTCTCAAAATGGATGCTCATGTACCCTGATTTTCAACAGGCTGAACAATGAGCTCCGGAAATCAATGGGAGTTCTGGTTACTCAGTACCTTTGAAAATCAGGCCAATAGTGTAATACAAACACTTTGAAAATACAACAGTACTTGTGATGCATATTTTCTGACTTGTGGTAACCTAAGCTAGCAAAATGAATTTGGGAAAGAAAAGAGGATGGTCACACTGTCCATTCTGCAGCTTACAAGGCAGCCATTTCAAATTACATCAGGTTAATCACTTGGCATAGATATATGGAGCCTTAATATTGCTTCCTATAAAAATGTATGTAAATTGCTTAAGCCGTTTTCATTGATAGAGAAGCAAATTGAAACAAAATTGATTTTCTGAGCTTCCAGCTGTTGGTTTGCTACACTCCAGCCTAACTAAAAAAAAGTCTCAATTTTAAACAAATGGAAAGGTACCAATGTTTACAGTTCCTCTGTGTATTGGATTGTTTGTGTTTAAAACATAATGGCTTCAGTATTTACAAGTAAAAATAGCTACTGGGCTGTTTTTCACTTTCATTTATATGCAGAATCTGACTGTGCTCCTCTGGGGTTTTGTGGGTGGGGGTGGCTAGAAGGGGACACAGCAGGGGACTATCCATGCTCCAAAGTAACAATCCTGCAAAGCTTCAAGATTTTTACTTAGAAATTGGGTTGATTTTTGATACAATTTGGAGCTGAATTAACTCCTGCTGAGTCCTGTTTGTGACTGCTACTTTGCAAGCACAAGGCAATCCAGAAATGAAGTCAGATTTCCAAGTGGCAGAGGGTTGTTGCTATGGTGGGGACTAGCAGCAGCCTACATGCCTAGCTCATGCGTCTACATTACTAAGAAGACCCTACTCCATAATCCCAGTGTTCGGTGACCTTGCCCCCTTTAAAGTCACAGCCATTTCCTACTAAAGAAGATGATTCACTAGGAACTATTCAGTCAGCTTTGTAGAGTTTTCCTGCCTGCAACCACCCTATTTGCACGCACTTGCTTTCTCCACAGAAATAGCTGATCAGTGAAGGTAAAAAAACAAAAAACAAAAACACTAGGGAAAAGGCAGAATTTGAAGCACAGATTTTACTTGGGTCTTTTACTGTACTATTTTGTACACTAATAAGTGAAATTCACTTCATCTGCAAAGCCAGAGTAATTGTGAGCGAAGTGCAGAGTGAAAATCCAGCACTACAATCCAGCACCAGAGTTTTAGATTGCAACATAACCTTCCCCACTCTGCTGCTGCTCTAGACAAAATGCCGGAATAGCAGCCGCAACCCATCTGCACCACTTGCATATGGTGTTACAACTACAAGATGCAGGTACACGTTTCCTGTGGCCATCTCCTTTGAACCATGGTACACTGAGAGTGTAGAAATGGCACTGTCTGGCAGCTCCATACCAGGCTTTTTTTCAGGGTGAGGGGGAGTATGAAACTTGTTGGGCAAGGAAACTGGAACTATGAGTCACAGTGGGGAGTCGGGAGGGCTGGGAGTGGCTGAGTAAGGAGACTAGGAGCGGGGGGGGGGGGTATGTTGGGGGGGGTCTGGTAGCATGTTGGCAAAGAGAGAAATACAGATTATATGAGGAGCTGAAATCTAGTCCTTTGGACCTTATCAGAAAAATGTGTCTTCCATGCTCATTTCCAATCTGTGCTTGATAAATGAGTGTGTACCATTTGATCTCAGTGAATAATTACTCCTGTTCTCAACTAGCTGACTTGTTGAGCAGTAATTGAGTGAATTTCTTTTCATGCATTTAAATAGTTCTTGATGCTGATGCAATTTATGTTTATTCTCAATGTTTAATCATCCAGAACTCTCATACATAACACAGTGATGCATTCAAGAATGGCACTGCAATGTAAACGAATGTGATCTATCACAGAAAACTTTCAATCCCCTGCAGCTGTGATTTCATTTCATTTTGATAAATGACATCCCCATAATCTAATATTGGCACTGTAGTTATAGTTGTGACACTAGCTGTTCTCTGGCAGGCAGGGTAAGATGTGCCATTTTAGAACACAGTCAACCAGGTTTTATATGTATTTAGATTGTGTTTTGAGGCATTGATGTGTTTAGCATTTTTATGGACAATTCATTGACACTGTACTTCAATCACAATATATGACCTACATTTTTAAGCTTAAATCCAAAGAAATAAATGATCATCTTCCTCCCTATTCTTGGTAACAAACTCTCCTCCATTTCCACACACAAAACTCTGCAACCGAGTAAGAGAAAACTTAGACCCCACTCCGGCAAAACACATGGATAAAGTTGAGCACTTCAGTGGCACTCCTTATGTGCTTAATTACTCATCTGTTTAAATGTATTTCTGAATCAGGGTCATAGTATACTGAAACTGTCTGGTTTTCATGGCCTCCCTGGTGTATAAAATGATATGGCCCTAAAATATTTGTCACTTCAGTTAGCATGTTATAATCATTAGTGAAACACCAAAGTTTACTGGCAACATCTGTAAAAAAAAAAAACCCAGCAAGAACCCAGTAATGGCTATTAAGCAAGTTGACCAAATACAGTATTTAGGTGTCTACTCTCCCATTAATGTGGGAAGGATTTAGGTACTACTCCGATTGATGGGGGAAACACACAGCACAGGCTAGCTAGATTAAAGCTAGCTCTGGTATGCCTGCATGTGCTGCAATCACAGCTCTGACTGCAGTCTAGACATACACTTAGTGTTCTTTATAGCCTAGTGGATAGAATAGACATTTCAGGTCAGACATTAGCATACTATATACATTGAAATAGACTATAGCATGTCACATCTCTGACAATCCATGGGGAAAGGAATGGGATTAAACTACAAGAAGACCAAAATTATATGGTTCTTTGTATACTATTAGTGAAAATTATTTGGCAGATTTAAAGTATTAAAGAAGAAAGCACTATATGTCTCAAACTGTTTGCCAAACTCTGTTGAGGAGGGAATATTTACCAGGACAAAATTAGCACTGATTATCTCACTTTATAATGGGACCTTTGTGTGTCAATACTACAATGTCTGTTTTAGCAGATCCTCAAGAAACAGGTACCAAGTGTCAAGTGTGAGAGGTGACTGACTAGGTTGAAGAGAGGTAGGGTTTGTATGGACCAGGGAATGGCAGGGTCAGGAAGGGAAGGAAAAAGAAGGGTTCAATAAGTGGGTAATCCTGGGTAGGATTGAGGTGGAGTCAGATGCAGGACAGCTTCTGAACGGGAACATAAAAGGCCAAGATCCACAAAGGAATTTAGGCATTGTGACACTGACTTTTAGGGACCTAGAAAAATCACAGGAACATTGTGATCCACAAAGCCTGAGTTAGGTGCCTAGGCCCCATATAAAATGCATGGAGAGAGATAGGCCCCTTACAATGGGATCCACAAAAGTCAACATGATAGCTGGGGATGATCCTAATCTTGCCAATGGGAGATGCTAATGAGAAGGATGTATCTGAAGCCCCGCCCCCCCATACAAGTTAGGTGAGTGTTCTAACTACTGTGCTAAAAATTAGAAGGAGACCACCTCCTCTGGCCAGGTTTTGAACAGAACCCAATGCAGAAGGCAGTCTCTGAGCATGCCTACCAGATCAGGCCCTGCAGGCAGGACAGGTACTTTTCCACCTATCTTCTTCCAGTTTGTGGATTGCTCTGGGATTTAGGCAGGAGATAGGCATCCAGATGCCTAGAGTGAGACAGCACTGGAAATGCCCAGTTGCAGAAACTTAGGTGTCTAGGGAACTTTTACAGCAAAAATGTAGTTGCCAAATGAGTTTAGGCGACTTCAGAGTTAGGGTGACAGCTATGTGCGGGTTTTATGGATCACAACTGGTGCCGAAGTACAGTTGTAGTGGTGCCTAAGTACAGTTGTAGATCTGGGCCAAAGCTTCCCTCATGGATTTTAGATTTAGGTTGAGTCCAAAACCTAGAAGAATCAACTAAAATTCAGGGGTGTTTTGATTTGGAGTCTGGATTTGGGATAATCTCTAATCTAAAGCTTTAATTCCCTAAAATCCATTATACTGGAGGCAAATTAGTAAAATTCATACATTAAAGGAAGTACAAATGCTTGAGACTGACATTGTCTCCAAGCAGTCAAAGGATTCCCCAAGACTTCTAAACTCAAACATGCAGAACTCCTACTTTTGCAGTGCCAGAACTAAGCTTCATTCATTAGTTGCACTAAACTTTCAGTGTATTAAGTAAACCATTTTCATAATAGACAGCGGCAGCTCCAGACACCAGCACTCGAAGTGCGTGCCTGGGGCGGCAAGCTGCAGGGGGCACCCTGCCGGTCCTTGCGAGGGCGGCAGTCAGGCAGCCTTCGGCGGCATGCCTTCGGGAGGTCCACCCGTCCCACGGATTCAGCGGCAATTTGGCGGTGGGTATGCTGAAGCCGCGGGACCGGCAGACCTCCCGCAGGCATGCCACTGAAGGCAGCCTGCCTGCCGTGCTTGGGGCGGCAAAAAAGCTAGAGCTGCCCCTGATAATAGAGGTGGAGAAACTTCATTCACTTGCTTTTGAACCCCTGTTCAAACTCATATCTACAGAGGGAAACAGCCGGTACTGTCCCCATTCTAAATGCATGGCAAGAGTTGGCTTAAATCAGCTTAAATCAGCATTGTTCACTGAAGTCAAAGGAGCTACACCAATTTACACCAGCTCACAATTTGATCTAGTATATAAATACAAATATTTTCACACTTGAGTCTATTGCTATTGAAGGTTTATTACTGTTTGAGTAAAGAACGAATCCAACCAAAGAAAACTACCATATATACTCGTTCATTAGCCCATTCGTTCATAAGTCGACCCCACAAGATTGTTAGGTAAAAATAGCAAAAACTGTATGACCCTTTCATAAGCCGACCCTGTATTTTCAGGGTATTTTAGGGTAAGCTACTAACGGGCCTGGATGTTTTGTTTACCTGGAGCATTCACAGGCACGGAGCCCCTCAGCTCCCAGTGTCCGTAGTTTGCCATTCCCAACCAATGGGAGCTCCCATTGACTGGGAACGGAGAACCGTGGCCACAGGGAGCCGAGGGGCTCTATGCCTGCAGATGCTCCAGGTAAACAAAACGACACTGTATTAGATATTCAATTCAATGATTCCATAGAGTTTAAAATAATCAAATTTTGGTGTAGACCCGTTTATAAGCCGACCCCCGCTCTTTGATGCGTCACTTTTTTACCAAAAATATTTGACTGATGATTGAGTATATACGGTAAATTGATTTGGGATTAGCTGAGTACATAGAAATCTAAAACAAACTGATGGGGTGAGATAAGCCCAAAGAACAGAAAAAGGCAAGATTTACTTTGGCTTCAGGTATAGCAGATAGGTTTAGACGGTTTTGCTACAATTAAAAAAAAAAAACAATGTAAAATTAGATTTTACAAAACATAGTTTGAAACCCTGGCCTTTATCAGTGATTCCATTGACACTACTCAAATGATTACATCAAGTAAGATTTCCCCCAAAATTTAGAAAGCTCTGATGAATTTCATACTGTCCTCCTCATCGTTTAAAGCTCTCTCACTAAAGATGGTTTTACTTTAATAGTCTAAAAACATGGCTTTTAAAATATTGGTGATTTTTGCAAACTGACATGGAAATTTCCTTGAATCCTTCTGAGAATTTCTAAGTGTATCTAAAGGTAAAAGTGTGGTGTTTTGTCATTTAACACTAATACTGCCATTTCTTTAGTACCTGTCATCCAAGGATCTGAAACCACTTTACAAAAATTACTCAGTAAGCCTCAAAATATTACATGCAAGATAGCAAGTATAATATTTTTACATGCATTTTACAAAGGGTAGGTACCTTTTTTTGTTTACAGTGAAAATACTAGCCTCAGGTGAAAAACACACGTTTATTAAAAGATACTTGTGTAACTCTCACAAATGATTTTGATATTTTTCAGAAAATATTCACTACTTAGTGACAAAGAATGGCAGCTTCTTATCTACAAACACTGTCAGTAATTTTTGTTGCGAAGAACAAAATGTTTGAGACAAAACAAGGGGAAAATATGATTTCACAAAAGTACACTCTGGTAGTCCAATATTATTAGGCAATTTCTTTTACGGGTCTTGGTTGTATTGAAACACACTTTCCTGTAAATTAGAAAGTATACCATCAGAAGAGACCATGGTCACTTCATAAACGATTGTACTACAAATCATGATGTATAGAGTAGGACCGGACAAGCAGTTCACTTACAGTCTGCAATACATGTGATATTTGCTTTCTTAGGGTGCATTAATAATTTCTCATGCTGCTTCCCAAAGAGCTCTTAGAATTTGTCTGCTTCCAGAAGCACATTCCGTAGCTTCTTATACTCAATGGGCCAGCAGATGGAAACGTGTGCAGCTACATATATTTATACCACAAGAGGCTCTGGCCCTATGTCTCTCAAGTGTCTCTATTAGTTTTTTTGTGATATTGTACACTAATTTAATAATTTTTTTAAAATTGTGAACAAATTTCATGTTCATTAGTGATGTTCCGTTAAGAATGGCTTGTACCAGATTTAGGGTTGGCTGATAAATTGCACGCTTTCCCATGGAGGTCTGTCCATGCATTTGATTACTGAATTGCATGACTCCTGCTATTTCCGTCTGTCAAAGAAGGCAAGCCTTCTGGATTTGAATCATCATTGTGCTTTGCATCAATGGAGGGAGACCTGAGAGCATCCAAACAGTCTAGGATTTGATCTCTGCTCTTTAGAAGTGCAACACCAGAAAATTGCCTATAACAATACCTACACTCTTGGTCTTTCAATTGGAAATATATGTAATATATTAAATACTAGCCTGATTTACTTTTCCTTTTCAGATTGAAGCTCTCTATAATGAATGGTTCCCTAAGCAATGAAAGAAAATATACTGCTTCTGCAGCACTCACTGAAGAAATTAACTCAATTTGTCCGCTCATCCCAAATTAACTAATATGCTAAAATACTACATTGCTATCAAAGAAAATTTATTAGACTGTACTTTTGGCAACAGCACTTTCTACTTAATGACTGCACACTTATTGCCTGGATGAAGATCACTGGATTTGAACCCAAAAGAGCTGGCATGGCATTCATTTATGCACTTCATTCAATAGGAGGGAGAAGTAATTATGAAACTAACAACAGTGTTTGTTGGTGAAAAATTTCCACCACTATTAAGCCCGAGGGAGGAAATGGTTCCATTTGTCATTCAGGACAATAGTGGGAGTTCTAGGCTGCAACTGTGGACTAAGCTCTGATGTGACATGTTTAGAGATTACTTCTCTCAAAAGCCAAGCACATCCTAAGTGACCATGAGTGAAACATTTTGGATAAAATGAAATAAAATCTCAGCATGAATCTTTGTACAAACTTGAACCAGATCATTCCTGAGGGTTAAAAAAAAAAGTGTTGATAACTTTTGAAAAGTTAATTCTCTTTGTTTTTCTTTCCCCTTCTTCTCCTCCCTCTCCACTAACCCCCACCACAAAACATACCTCCCTCTACATTTCCTCATTCTGAATCTAGCCAAAAATAGCACAAGAACCATGGCCCAGATCTACAAAGGGGCTTAGGTGTTACAACACCTAACTTTTAGGCTCCTAGCCACCCAGTAGAATTCACAGACCCTGGGTTAGGGATGTGGGCTCCCTATACAATGCATGGTAAGTGCCAAAGTATGGAATCCACAAAAGCCAGCACTTTAGGCAGAGAGCCACCTAAGCTAGCCAATAGCAGATGCTAATGAGGGGTATCTGTCCTAACCCCACCCTTCTCATGGAGTTCGATGCCTATCCTTAGAATCATAGAATCATAGAATATCAGGGTTGGAAGGGACCTCAGGAGGTCATCTAGTCCAACCCCCTGCTCAAAGCAGGACCTATTCCCAACTAAATCCTTGCTTGGGATCCACAGCCATGAACCCTCTCCTGCAGTCAGACACCTAAACTGTTGTCTAAATCCTCACCAGATAGACAGGGAGGAGGAAGTCTCCCTCATAACTGTTAACCCGGGAGGCAAGGAACTCACCTGGTATGTGGGAAACCCCTGCTCTGTAACCCATTCTGTCTGATAAGGAGCAGAGATTTGAACATGAGTTTCCATCTCTCAGGGTGAGTGCCCTAACAACTGGACTATAAAGCCCCTCTCATTCTCTGTTTCTGGGCCAAAACCTATTTAATTGCTTATACAAAGTAGAAAGGCTTCAGCAAGAGGGTGACTCAGGCACTTATCTGAGAGATGGAAAACATGTTTAAAACCTTTCCCCTCATTAGGAAGAGGAGGGAAATAAACCAGGGTCTCCCACAGCTTGGTTGAGTGCCTAGACTACCAGGCTACAAGGGAGATGGTGGCTGCTACTGTCTTCTCCCCCTGGTTGTTTTGTGTGAAGTTAGGCATGCATTGGATCAGGTCCTACAAGCAAGATAGGTGGGGGGGAAACACTCCCGTTCATCTAGTTTGAGGATTGTTCTGGGGCTCAGCCATTTAGATGCCTGTGTGAAGAGGCAGTGTGTGTGCAGAGAGGCAAAAACTTAAGCAGCTAGGGGACCTTTACCTCAAAAATGTAAGCATCAAGGGATTTTAGGCATCTACAGGGTTAGGTGGCAGCTGAGCAGGGGTTTTGAGGATCTCAGTGGCACCTAAACTTTGGACTTCAGGACCTAACATAGGAGTTATGTGCTCAAGTCCTTTTGTGTATCTGGGCTTATGACAATAACTTTATTTCAGTCTGGGACTTGGATGCTGTGGTGCTTTACCAAAGTAAATCCTGAAATCTTTTAAGGTTCACCTATCATTGATAAAAATGAATATTATTTTAAACATACTCCCATTCTTAAAATTGTATGATTGTGTCTCTAGACTTGTACAAAGATTTACACATGTGCTTAGCATTACTCTCTGTGAGTGGTATGTTGGAGGTACTCACAGTGGATAAAGTTTAGAATGTGTCAACCTTCACAGGCTGCATAAGTATGTAGCAATGCAGCTCCTATTGCAGAACTTGTGACTAAAATGCAGTAATGCAAAAGGTACAATACATAGAAACAGACTGAAATTGGTGTCTAGAATCTTTAGGATCTGTACATGCTTATTACATGCTCAAACATAAGTAAGCTTAGCTATATTTTGTTTCATTTCTCTGGACCACTCAATGGATATTAACAGTTACAACATCAGTCTGAATTTCATGGTGGGTCCTATGCATGGAACAACCTAAATTCCAGTTCACCAGGCCACTGTCCTCTCCTCATTCAGATCCCTCATAAAATCATATTTCTTCTGTGATGCCCATAAGCAGAATCTCCAACTCATGATTATTTTAGAATTTTGACCACAGGAAAGCATATTGAAAAACATCACAGAGTGAACTGAAACATCAATTTGCATTTCTTCTCACTGCTTTCCATTCCTTTAGCTTGTGAGTGAAGGATTACAAGAGGTTCCATGAAGCAGAGTCATTAAATGCTGGCAAAAGTATCTGATCCCTTTTATGATTCTAGTGGTAACGATTTATTGTTAGACAAAAACCAGGAGGAAAAATGTTGCAAAAGTTTGGACATTTTTTCCCATCAAAATTATAAAATTCAGAAAACTTTGACCAGCTCTACACCAATGAGTTTCAGGCCCCTTCAGCTTCTTCTTGCCTACATTATTTTACCTGCCCCATTTTTTTCAGACTGCAATTTACTCGTTGAAGTTATCTGAAGAGGCATAGGTGGCGCATAATGGAGGCTCGGGGAGGCTAACCCTCCCCAGACCTTGCACCACTGGGTGCGGGGGCCTGTGGCAGATTTGGGGCCCCTGGAAAAAATCTCCAACTGTCACAGCCCCGGGGTTGCAGGAGCTCTTGCTTGGGGACACAGAGCTTTTCTGGTGTGGGGCTGCAGTGGGGGAAGAGGAGTGAGCAGGGGGTCAGGGCCTCAGGGGGGAAGAGGTGGAGTGGGAGCAGGGCTGCGGGGGAAGGGGCAGAATGAGGTGGGGCGATGGGCAGGGCCTCAGGCTCTCAGTCCTGTCCCTCTTAGCTCAGGGGCCACGAGGGGGCTGAGAGCAGCGAGAGAGGGCAGGGCCTTGGCCAGAAGAGGTGGGGTAAGGAGCTAGCCTCCCCAAGGGGAAGCTTCATCCACCACCCATGTTAAGAGGCTTGTTTTGTTTTTAGGTTAAGTCTAATTCTATAATGTATGTTTCTCACCAATCAGTGACTTTTCCAAATCCAATACAGTTCTGGCAATTTTTCAAGCAATTTCCTTATTTATAACCAAACACGAAAAAAATCAAGTGAGATAATTTTTTAGATGTGCCTATATCCCTGTTCTCGGTACAAAAGTAATTCTTGTAATTTGTAAATTTAGGCAATGAACATTTTGGTTGATTAGCTATCTCCTGAAGCCATCTAGGAGACATCTTTCATTCATTTTAATAGAAGATGTCACAGGATCCCCTACATGGTTTTTAAAATTCAAACCTTTATAATTGAAGATTTTGTTCCGAAAAGAACTTTTTTATTCCTGAAGTATATTTGTCCAAATGTTGACATTTTAATACATGAAAAGGCAGTCGAGAAGTACCAAAATACATACACCATTAAGCCTTTCCAGAGATGAGACTTGCAGGATGTAAGTAGGTTTCAAGAGCTCTTATGATTATTTGGAGATGAGTTCACTGCATTTGAAGTGACAGATAACTCCTGTTCCACACTTGATAAACTAACATCAATGAGTAAATATAAATCCAGTGTACTCTGCCTTTAGAAATTAAAGAAAAGAATGAAGAAAAATGAGAAAGGTATCAATTTTTTTTACTGCATAGAATCATATGTTTAATGTGCAATGTTAAGTACAATTGTGTTAGCAATTGTGGGCTTCATCCTGCACCATGAGAACTGGTAAGAATGATGGCATTGACTTTGATGGAAGTAGGATCAGGTCCCAAAATTCAGGGATTCAATTTAAGCATATTTCTAGAGATGCTCAAAATGTGTTTGTTTTTCAAATGGTGGGGACTTAGCATTGCATATTTCACCTTGATAGATCGATCCTTCAGCCCTCATATAGATTGAGCCGATCACAACATGCATATTTGCCAATGGGAATATGCAGAGGCACATTGGGCAAGTGGGCTTCTACTCTCCCCATAGCCACTCCAAAAAGTCACCTGTACAGTCCTTTTTTCTTGTGTCATATGCAGGATTCTATAACAGCACCAGGCTGCAATCCTAATAACTATTATTATTTCCAAATGATCCCCTTTGCTCGTGGTTCCAAGGCTCTCATAATATATTCAATATACATAAAGTTGGACTGCCTCAGAAATACACGCTTTCTGCCAGTGTCGTAATGCCTGAGACTTCACTTCTACAAACACTTTACATATGAAGCCTCCCACTTAACCCATGTATGTAAATGTTTGCAGGATGGGGTCCTAAATATGTAATCAAAAGCTACTATGACTTCCTAGAGCAGTAGTCTAAAGTACTACAGCTTCCAAAGTTGTTACTAATATTTTAAAAATGTTATGATTATTGAATACTCTAATATTTGTGTTTAAAAGCCAGTTGCGTCACTGGCAGAAAATGGATATTTCGCTGGCAAAGCATCTTTACTTGTGTTGGGGGGGAAACAGTCTGATAGACTATATATATTTTCAATATTATCAGAGTTTTAGGACCAAAACTGAGAGTTCTCATCAGGGAATAATAATACTAAGTACTTTTCAGTATATATTAAACTGCAGCATTCTTGCCATTTTCTAACTTGAAATCCAAAAAAATGTTTCATTCCTATGATTTTGTTGAAATGAAGCAGCTCCTGAAAAAGGAATAAAACACCTTATTTTATGCTAATTTTACACTTAGAAAAATTCTGTTTAACAATATTTGTCAAGCTAGCTTCTCTCCCTTCCATTGCAGTGTAGAACCTCAGAGTTACGGACACTCCTTAATGGAGGTTGTCTGTAACTCTGAAATGTTCCGTAACTCTGAAGAAGAGGTTATGGACTTCAGCCACATGGGGGTTTGGGCTGCAGCCGTGAGTGGGGGGCGTCATTCAGGGTTCTGGGTGGGGAAGGGAGTCGGGGCAGCTAACCCTTGGGGCAGGAGGCTCAGGGCTTCCATCCTACAGCAGCACCAGGGCTCAGAGCTTTAGACCTGGGGAGACTGCTGGGGCTCATAGCTTGACCCCCATGGCTCTGCTTCCAGTCTCAGCCTCGCAGGAGGTGCTGGGGCTTGGGGTTTCAGCCCCACAGCTCCATTTACAGCTTCAATGCAACAGGTGGTGCCGGGCCTCGGGGCTCCACTACTGGCTTTAGCTGGGGGGGGGGAAGGAGGCAGAGCTCAAGGCTTTAGCTACGGGGGGCAGAGGCTGAAACCAGCGCTCCCCTCATAGCTAAAGCCCCAAGCCCTAGCACCCCCTGTGGGGCTGAAGCCAGGCACAGAGCCATGGGGCTGAAGCCCCGAGTCCCAGTGCCCCCTGCGAGGCTGACCCTGGGAGTTAAATCTCTGAGTCCGGTGCTCCTCAGAGTCAGAAACCATGACCACCCCTCCCATGCCTGAAGCCCTGACTCCTCCTCCCCCCCGCAGCTGCAGCCCCAACCTCCCTGAAGCCCTGAGCCTCATGGCTAAAGGCAGTACAGTATTTGCTTTTATATTTTTTTGTCTGCACTGCTGCCTGATTAAGGACTTCTGGCTCCACAGGGTGTCTGGTTGACCGGCAAGTCCGTAATTCTGGTGTTCGGATCTTTGAGGTTCTACTGTATCGAAAATGCCTGTGCACACACATGTGTTTTATAGAATGTTTTCTAAAATGATTCAGCCTACTTATTTTATAAAGATTTTCTAGATTCATTCAGCACTGGCCATCCTAGAAGCTAGACAGCCTCCCTTACAGCTATCCAAATTTCATCCAAGCTTTCAAGTATGCATTATCTGAAGAAAAAAATTACAATTGAATTCTGTAAATTTTAAGTGGGTAGGATTTTTTAAAGAGTGCAATAGTACCACAGACAGGGACGGTTTTAAGTGGGGGGGGGCAATCAGGGCAGTTTCCTTGGGCACCAACTTCCAGGGGTACCAAATCAACATCTGGAGGTGCCACATTGCTCAGCTGGTCTTCGACTATTTTTTTTCTCCCTTGGGTGGCAAAACCAAATAGGGCCAGCCCTGACCCTAGAGCCTTTACTATGCTTTTAGCCAGCACTTATACATTTTCCTAAGGACTATTGCCTTAGAGTTCTTCTAACGTTTTACAAAAAATAGAAAATGTACATAAAATAACAACACAGGACAAGCACAATTGAATCAAAGACTGTCTACAGGACTATGTCACCAGAATTAAGGAAGCAAAGAGATCCTTCTCTTCCTTCATCACAGCTGCAGATTCGCAGCTAACAAAGCTATTCTGAATAGGGAACTCAGGATGCTTTGGCCAAACATGGAGCCTAAGGATCAACCACAGCTAAGAACCCGCCTTCTGATTCACAGATATCACACAAAAGATTAAGTGGCAAAAGGCAGAATCTCTAACCCAGACCAGATGGCATTTAGTAACGACCCTATCAATCATGACAGAATTTGACTCTTGTATATGTTGGCAGTGGCAGAGAAATTGACCACTACTGTGTGTGATGGCCTTCAGAAAGACTTGCCAGAAACAGACAGGAGTGGAGGAGCTTCATCGCTGCCCAAAACGTCAGAGGCGTAATGGGAACATGAATGGATGGATAAGCTGAAGCTCATGAAGCCTTGAGAAACAGTTCAAGCCACCATCTAAGGAATAACTATGCCCAATGCAAATGATTATTATACTTCCTTCGGAGAAATGAACCTACCATCCTCACCTGAAATTGGTAAATCTGTGTATTTGGGGGGAGAAGGGGTATTTTGTTTTTTTTATAATCTGACTGACATTTGTCACACAGGCTAATGTCTTTGAGGTGGACAGTACCTTTGAAAGTATTCCCTAATAGACAAAAAGGACATAGACACTTCCAAGATAAATCTTCAATGGATGCACTCTCTCTGCATCCCCTGACATGATTTTCTTGAGCTTGATTACCATGCAGGGCAATAGGGTTGAACAGGTGTCAGTAGAAGAAGGCTCTCTTATGCAGTCATGCAGATTGGCTGCTGCAAGGAGGAAGTATCCCTTTGAGAAAGGGAACGGTCACAGGTTCTGATCCAGAAAACGTGCATCTGTACACACATGCTTAACATTCCATACATGATTAGTCCTGTGTAATTAAGTGAACTACTTCAAGTTAAATACATGCAGAAGTATCCATATGACTTAAGCAATGCCATGTACTTTGGGTTGACTAATAGCCCAATCCAACACCAATTGAAGTCAATGAAAAGACTCCCATTGACTTTAGTGGTGCTGGATTAGTCCCCAAGAGTGAGACTGAGATTTTAAAAGTATTTAGGCACATAAAGGGCAGATAGGCAGCTGGTGAAATTTTCAGAAGTGCCCAGGTCCCATTCAAGCATGTAATGACGCCTTTTTTGTGTTAAATTTTTTTTAAGAGTTATCATTTCCATAGAAGTACTTACAATATATATTTTCAGTATAAATTTCAGTAAGGAGAAGTATTCAAAAACTAGAGTATCTGCAGTATGACGACATCTGGCCACAACAGAAAAAGCATAGAAGAAAAAATCATGAAAATATTATATTTTTAATCTATTTTCAAATTAATGTTTTCAACTTGATATTTTGTACTCACACCTTTGTCTGTCTTTTCTTGCACAAAGGAATTTGCCGTATTGTAAATCATCTGTTACTGCTGCTGTTTCTATGTGCAATATTTCTTATCTCCATGATTTTTTTAATGAACAATTGAATGAAGGAATAAATTATCAGTTTTCCACCAAAACCAATGCTGTTTGACAGTTGCTAATTGAACATAATGATTTTATTAGTGTATTTGACTAGAATTTAATCAGGGCATGTTATTGTTAGAATAATTACCTTTCTTTGATGGTTCTGCCTTTTCTTTCAGCTATATAGTCTTGAAGGGGAAAAAAAAGAGAGAAAAAAGCAGATTTACTTTGTATTTGTTGTTCAGTAGCTTAATTCCTCTACTTATTAATTCAGGATCAATTCAATTTGACAGAGGGTCACACACAAAACCAGACTTGTAGTACTAAGTAAAAGATGTGAAGAGCTATTAAATATGCATTGACTGATACTCTATCTGGAAGAGGACCTTTTCAAAACAGCATACTAAACATTTTCAAAGGAATTTGATTCAGAGTTGTTTTTTAAAAAATGAATGTAATAACCCCCCAACTTTTAGTAGATATTAACACTAACAGGCAGAGACACAAAACATAAGACCTTGGGCTATTTTATGAAAACCCTTTTCTAAAGACTCATTAGTTTACTAAAAGGCTATTTAAATGGTCTTGCCCATAAGAAAAAAAGAATGTATGCTATGGGTGCAGAGGGAATCCCTCTCTCTCTCCCTTGTAAGACCACATATGACCTAAAAAAGGCAGTGGAACTTCATCTGCTCTCTCATTTCACTGAGCAGGGGAGAAGCAGTCATGGATATATATTAAGTGAGACTCCATGCCCTCTGCTTGCTGTTCTCCTTAGCATCTATCTCAGGGCTTGTCTACATTGCACATGGTTTGCTGGCATAACGACAGCAGTACACCCATGCTGGCAAAGTCCCTTGGTGGAGACACAGATTATACCAACAGAAGGATATATTTTACTAGCACCACCTCCCCGAACAACCTAAGCTATGCCAACAAAAGGACTGTTTTGCCGGTATAACTGCATCTACACTAGGGCTTTTGCCAACAAAGCTATGTCAGTCGGGAGTGTCATTTTTCACACTCCTAGCCAGCATAGCTATGCCAACAAACCATAGTAGCATAGACTAAGCCTCAATAAGAAGCTCACAGCAATGAACCACCTGTTCTGTTTTGCCTTGTAATATGCTCAGATACAGTAGCATGAGGACGAAAGCATCGTAAATATAAAGTTGGTGGCAGCAGCACAAAGGTGGGTCTCTAGGAGCTTTGGGTGAAGAGGAAGAGTGAAGTAGGCCACCGTAGCTGCACCCCAGATGCTGAAGTAGTGGTACTGAGAAGAGTGCATGGGTGTTCTACAGACTGCAGAAGGATCTATTCCCCCCAGGGTATGTCACTATCACAGAGCCTATTTATTGGAAGTTTCACCAGAAGATGACAATTTACCCATTAATCCATACAGAATTTCTATTAACAGTTTTTATTTCCATTTTATGGCTAATTTTACTATTTATGTGCCTTTAAAATGTATTTAAATTACTATTTAAACATCAACTTTTTCTTTACAGACCCAAAAGTGAGAGCTAATTGATATTGGTAAGTTCCTTGTTTTAATAGAACACACATTCTATTTTCATAATACCTGGAAACTTACTTTTGAAAATTATATTTATAAAATTAAATCCAGTATTTAACTCAGTTCCTGAGTCCCTTTTTGTTTGATTATTTTTACTTATACATCATACAACTATATAAGGGTCACACGTAGCAAGTGCTGTTCATCTGGAATAAATTGCCTAGGGAGGTTGTGGAATCCCCATCATTGGGGATTTTTAAGTGCAGGTTGGACAAACACCTGTCAGGAATGGTTTAGATAATACTTAGTCCTGCTTTGAGTGCAGGGGACTGGACTAGATGACCTCTCGAGGTCCCTTCCAGTTCTATGATTCTATGATATCACTTGATACACACGCAGATGGTGCTCAGAGTCTGTGTTGATGCGGGTGGTATAAGAACCCTGAATAGAATAGAAACAGTTTGTATTTTTGTATGGGGTGTGGATTGAAAAAAATATCCTGGGATAGAATCTAATATATTAAGTTATTGCCCAAAACACAGTTTTATGACAAAATTATTTAATACCTAAAAAAAGCAGTTTAAAACTGAAAATTGAACAGACCCTTAATTACCCTTAATTCATGCATCTGCAGGCACATTTTATTAGTTATCTGATGTAGCAAACACATGTAACAAAGCTAGCTGTGAATGCTGAAGATGCCACACTTTTCTTGATTATTCTACCGTTGTCTAATAATAGCTCCACATAACAGAATTTGTTTTATTATTTTTCTTTAAAAAAATGCCCCTAGGAAATTCCATTGAAAAAATATTATATAAGAATGTTAAGATTGCAACATGAAGACAGGAAACACCTGTTAAAGTTGACCATGCAACCTTAATTCTGACCCAATATTTAGTTATAACATAACATACTATTTTTCCAGAGGACTTCAGTCTCATTCGGTGTACACAATGGATGGAGAATGCAGGAAGAGTGTCCAACTTACAAAAGGAAGCTGTGGTCTTGTGAGGAAAACAGTATGTAATCATGTAGTTAAAGACTGTATTGTAATGCAGATACAGAAAAGGATAGAGTTAAGGGTGTTTGAGAAATTTAACTTTGGCATTCCCTTTGCTTTATGTTGGTCTTAATGCTCTTAACTTTGATTTGTGAATGGAATATAAATTATTGGTAAGCAAGGTTGCCTTCAGGAGGGAAACCTGAGAACATGAATAGAAAAGTAGAGTTTTTACCATCCATTTCTTCGGTTCAACATCAAAACAACACAATAGATATTTTCTATGTTCTTAAAGATTATACACACTGTGTTAAGAAAAGAACTGAGCACAGTGTTAAAATTGTTTGAAAGAAACATCTGGTTTCAGTCCAATTTCAGCCTTTATAAAAGACAGTTGCTCAGCATTAATAATGATGCCCATTACTGCCCTGCCATCTGTTGGTTGTCTGTTTGTTCTTAAAGGAGACAGACTATTTTTTTCTGTTCTCTGATAATGTGATCCTATCAAAGGAAAACCCACAATACATAGCTACATCCATGTATAGAAATTTCCCACTATGATCATTGTTTTTGAAGAGATGATCCAGATCAGTGGAGACAAACAAAACAAAAACACCAACCTTTCCTTTAATGGTGATAATCTCTTATATATGGAAACATGCAGCAGATGTATAGTGATAAAATAACCATTTTCTGCTTCTGCCTTTCGTTAGCAGAAATACCCATTTCATAGCTGTAATATGACCCAATAATTACCCCCCAAAAGGTTCCAGTTATGGTCTAAAACATTTGTGGGTAGCAAGATTTTAAAAAATAAACTTATTGAAAACCACACATTGAAAAAACAAAAGCAACTAGATGTAAACCACCTTTATTATTTTTTTCTGTTGATGTGTTGTATGTAATATAGCCCATCAATTTATGTTGATCATGTTGTATTTTAGGATACTATACATAAGAAGCATTGGAAAATTATGCCATATTATGGAATATCAGCAAAAATAATTAAAATAATCAGGGATCTATATGATAATGCTGAATATGCACCAGGGATGGTAACTGTGACCAATTGTACTCCTGTATTCAATCCTTGCACCCTATTGTAGTAGTCTTTGGCCAAAGTATGCCTTGTGGGGGTATCATTTGAAAACTCATAAATTGCTGATCGTTATTGTCCTGGTAAAATATGTGTGGCAACATTGTGTATAAAGTCATAAGATTCCACCACTATACAGTGTTACTAGAACATGTTACAAGTCTAGAGAGTGACCAAACCAGTTCCTTGGAGACAAAGAGCAAGCTGATGCCTCAGCCAAGTGTAAACAAGGTCAAATGGGCCATCACCTGCTAAGTGGCTACTCACTGGCAGGAAAAGGGACATGGGTGAAAAATCTACATTTTAGCAAAGAAGCAGCATAGAATTTCTTTCCATGCAGACTGCCTGTCACCCTGCTCCCAGCTGGAGAAGCTTTTCAAAGGAGGGAGAGGACTATAAAAAGAAAGGGGAGCCACCCCAAAGTATCCCTCCCTTTCTCTCTGACCACAGCATTCAAGACACCCGAAGAACAAAAGAAGCAGTGTTGAACTGAGGAGTGGGGTGGGGTGGGGTGGGGATTGCTTTGAATGTACCCTACTTGTTTAAGTTAGGCATGAATTGTGTTTTACTTTTCTTTTTCTTGTAACCAATTTTGACTTTTGTCTCATTACTGGTCTTCACTTAAAATCTCTCTCTTTGTAGTTAATAAGCATATTTTATTGTTTTATCTAATCCAGGGTGTTTGAATTGAAGTGTTTGGGAAACTCCATTTGGGAGAACAAGAGTGTGTATATCATTTTTTATTAATTAAATTATGTACTTTAGATAAGCCTGTATATTCCCGGTAAGGGCTGGGCAGTACAAGATGTACATTTGGGGGGTGGGGGGGAGGGAATCTGGGACTGGGAGAATGTTGGGCTCACCCTGCAGTGTAATTCAAGAGTGGCTGACTGCAGTTCTCAGGCAATATAGCCGGGATCGATTACTTGCTGGAGACTGTGTGTGAGCAGACCAGAAATGGTGGCTACAGCAGCGAAGCAATGAAAAGGCATCCCAAGTTAGAGGGGAGGGGGACACAACTATTCAGTCTGGATTATACCCTGGGTATCTCACAGTGACAACAGTGGCCAATGGTTTGCAAGGACAAATGGAGTAAGGTAGGTGTGTATTATATCCCCCACTATTGTTTGCACTGACCATGAGAAAAATAAGCACAGAAGGCAGCCAAGGAATGTTATGGACCAAAGGATAAAGCACAATTGGATGTCTTTGTTTTTCCTAATGACCTAGTCCTGCTTATTTCAAAACAACACTTAATGGAAGGAAAGACCCAGATTTGGCAGACACAGCAAAACAAATTTGTTTATTTATCAACAAGGGGAAGACAAAATATCTGGCAAGCAATGTCCCTAAAGGTACTTTCATGGTAGATGGAGAAACACTAGAAGAAGTACTGTAAGTCATTTTACACATATGCAATGATGGTGACACCATGGTGCATATCAAACAACAAATTTCAAAGGCAGCAAACATTTTCATAACCTTGAAAAGATTTGAGAAAAGTAGAATAATTGACACTGATATAAAAGTACAACTTTTTAACACCAGCATCCTGTCTATCCTCCTTTGTGGAGTAGAGACAAGGAAATCTACAACAGAAATTCATAAGAAGATAACTTCATTCCAAAGAAATATCTGCAGTTTCTTGCAATATCAGAAATTCTAAGTAGAGCAAATCAACCCAAAGCATCAAACATGGTAAGACAACAACAATGGACACATTTACCACACATTTTAAGGATGACTTCTACATCAAGTGATAATATGGACTCCACCTAGTAAGAGAAAAAAAGGGTGACCTAAAGAAACATTGTGCAGAACAACAGAGAAAAAAGCCAAATCTATCAACATGACAGACAAGCACAAGGTGAAAATAATTGGCGGACACTGGGGGATGCCTTATGCATGAGAGGCAGCAGCAGCAGCAAGAGGCATTGCTAGCCAATGTCTTTATTTATAATCTTAGTAGGATAATAATAGTAAATTGCTTTTTTAAAGCTATTCTTTTCCCCACAATAGGAAGCAATCCTGATGCTCTTATTCAAGTATATCTGCCATTCATTTCAGTGATTTTGTCTTATGTCAGGACTGCAGGATAGTGCACTAGGTCTCAGGAGACCTGAGTTCAATTCCTGTTCCACTACAGACTTCCAGTCATTTAGTCTATCTGTAGCTATTATCCCCATTTTACAGAAGGGGGATAGTGCCTCAGTTCCCCATCTATAAATAAGAATAATATTACTTTGACCTCCTTACCTATTGTGAGGATTAAAGATTGTGAGGCCCTCAAACATTACAATAATGGTGGCCACATCAGCATTTACTGGAAGATGTATAGTATAAGTATGTCAGTGTATTAATAAACATGGTTAAATGATGCTATGTGTGTAGTATTACTTGAGGTGTGTCAGTAAAATACCTCCAAAGTAACAGCTCTGCCTTGAGCAGTGGTAAGTACCAGTGATGCATACATGTAACAATTTAGCAGCTGCCATTTTAAGATGCAACACCTTTGGATTATCAGATAAACAGCATTCCTAATACTACACATTTATTCCTTGGCTTGTTTTCAAGGTATTTTTCTATAGAAATCCAGTAGGGGTACAAATTACCTGTGGACATCCAAACACTGATAATAGCTGAAGTATGCAACATTTGTTCACCTCAAACTACTCTAACATTCACTAATTTACCAGAAATAAGACCACTGTCTATATGCAATAAGGCTACGCTGATTTACACCAGCAGAGGATTTGGTCCATGGTGCCTATTTGCTCCTCCTGGACAAGGTATATATGGTGACCTTTACAGCCAGTCATAATACTGATACATAAATGTCTGGATTCCCTATTAGTGTTAATGGGCACGACTCCATTGAAGTCACTTGAATTGCATCCATTTATGATGAGGTTAGGTTTGCCTATATAGTGTATGTATATTATAGGCAGCAGCATAGTAAATGAGCGAGGGAAAGGAGAGGGGAAGGATTTTTAGAGAAAAGGGATGATGTGAAAATCACCTGAAAACAAGACTTTTATGGAGATAATGGTGAGATACACAAGAAATAGTTTTAAATTTAGTTCCACATTATATAGCAGCTCAGCTCACTTGCACCTTCAGCAAATAAAACAAAGATAGAACCACATCCATTTATTATTTGCTACTATAGAAGGGGGATGCAGTCATTCAGATCTGGAATTTGCATATGGATTCCAGATTATCTGCTTAACAGAAAACTACTGAATTAACCGGGGAAAATGCCAATGTACATATTTAGCCACTTGTCTGTGCGCTGATTAACAAGAGACAATTTTGTAACCATTTTCACACACTATTTTTAGAAACATTCTTCCACTAATTTGCCATCTGTGATGATTTTTAATTTTTTCCCTTGGTAAACATTTCTGAGAAATAATTAGAGCAGTAAGAGCTTGAGAAAATTTGCCTGGCAAGCAAACTCACCCCTACCTCTTGTATGGCAGACAAGTTTTTCAAGCCCAAACAGATTTCATTAAAATGAATGCAGAATGTAATTGTAAGAAGGGGAAAGAAAAGCAGCTGAGTTAATTGGAACAAACACTAGATCTTTTTGATATCAGTCTAGGCAAAATCTGAATCAGCAGATTCAGTTTATAGGGTTTGGGATTTTTTGGCAGGGAAAATGGGAAACTGAGAGGAAGGATGATCTGGGGTTGGCACTAGACTGGGACTTGGAAGCTTTCGGTCCAATTCCTGCTCTGACACAGATTTCCTATAAGTTACTTAGGCCCTCAAATTGCTCTGAGGGACAGACCCTTGAAGTCTGTGGATGAAGGGATTTACATGCACATAGCATTTGCAGGCGTAGAGGCTTAATCTTTGTGTCTCACTTCCCCATCTGTAAAATGGGCATAATACTTCCTTTGTCATAGAATCATAGAATATTAGGGTTGGAAGAGACCTCAGGAGGTCATCTAGTCCAATCCCCTGCTCAAAGCAGGACCAACACCAACTATTGTCTAGTTATATGTCATGTCTTGTCTATTTATATTGTATATTCCTCAGGGCAGAGACTTCTTTCTATGGATATATCTACACAGCAAAGAAAAAAACGTGGCTGGCCCCTACCGGCTGACTCAGGTTCATGGGGCTTGGGCAGCCACAGGTGTCTAGTTGCTGTGTAGACATACCTTGTGTCTATTCAGTGTCTTAAATCTTGGCCAACACTTCTAGACACTACTGGAATACAATTACATTGTAATGTTGAAAGGACATTCCTCAGAGCAAGCTCATTTTTACTAACTTGTGATTGAAAAAAAAAAGTTCATTTCTTGTTTTTACTTCAAAAAAAAAAAGAGGTAACTAGAATCTGGAAGACCTTTTCCAACAAATAATAGTAACTTTAAGGCTTCTCAAAATAAGTCCTAAATGACGATATTTGATAGCACTTTTTAAAGATTGCATTGACATTATGATGGGGTTAATTGTCACTCAGCCACTAAACTTTGATGAAACAAAAAAAGTCTCAGACCATGTTATCACTAATTTTATTCTGTAAAATTTCATTTGAGAATTTATAAAAGAATTATATAGAGAAAAAACAGGAGGCTCTAAGCTCCCCTCTGCTGTGAGGCACGGAAGAGAACTAAGATAAGTAATAAAATAACTAACATAAATAATCATAGTATGATTGGAAAGGGGAGTGAACAGTGAGATGGCAAAATTTGCAGACAATACAAAATTACTCAAAATAGTTAAATCCAAAGCAGACTGTGAAGAGTAACAAAGAGAACTCACTAAACTGGGTGACTAGGCAACAAAAAGGCTAATGAAATTCAATGTTGCTAAGTGCAAAGTAATGCATGATGGACAACATGATCCCAACAATACATACAAAATGACGGTATCTAAGTTAGCTGTTACCAGAGGTGATGCGTAGGGAAGGTATGTGGGGTCCAGTGCCCCGCCCCCACAGATTGCAGCAAGTGCCGAGCTGCCCTTACAGGGCTTGCTCTGCTCGGCCTGCCAGCAGAGGAGAAACGCTCTGTCCTTCTCTTGAGTGCCTCCTCCCAGCATTTCCAGCTGGCTCGGCCCCTCCCCCTAGCAGCCGGGCCTGGGCAGGGAGCTGAGGGGGTGGGATGGAGAAGCTTCTCAGAGGGTGGACACTCCTCTGTGCAGTGCGGCAACTGCCTGAGAGACAGCCCGGCTGGGGACAGGGGCTGAGACATCCGGGCCCGGCTGCCAGGGACAGGGGCTGAGACAACCAAAAATGTGCTGAGGATCAGGAGTCTCTCGCTCGCTCAGCCGCTGTCCCCAGCCATCAGGCCCAAGTGGGGAGCAGAGGGGGTGGGCTGCTGCCACCTCCCCAGCCAGGCTTTTTCTCAGGAAGCCGCCGTGCGGCACAGAGGAACAGCCACCCTCACGCATGAGAAGCAGCTCCGTCCCGCACCCTCCGTTCACCACCCAGGTCCAGCTGCCAGGGACAGCAGCCGAGCACTCCGGAAATGTGCGGGGGGGGGGGGGGGGGGGGGGTTGAAGTGCAGCAGGAGAAGGACAGAGTCCCCCCCCCCCAGCTAACTCTGTGTGTAAACGTGGCCAGGTGCAGGGGGCAGGGTAAGGCATCGAGAGCAGTTTCCCTCTGCTCAGCCAGAGGTAGGGGCATTGCCTGTGACCCGCCTCCTGCTGAGGTGTCTGCGAGGGCATGGGAGCTCCGGGGAGACACTGGTACTGTGAGTCTCCCTGGCCCACAGGCACATGGTCCCCATCCTTTGGCCCCAAACCCCCAGGAACCGACAGGATTGTTTGCCCTGGTTCAGGGAGGTAGAATTGGCAGGTTCCTCCCAGAGGTGACGTGTGGGGTGGTCACCTGCCCCCCCCTTTACATTTTGTCCCCCTCCCCCAGTATCAACAAGCATGAGTCATCTCTGGCTATTACCACTTGAGAAAGATCTTGGAGTCATTGTGGATAGTTCTCTGAAAACATCCACTCAGTTTGCAGCAGCAGTCAAAAAAGGTAACAGAACATTAAGAATCATTAGGAAAGGGATAGATAATAAAACAGAAAGTTTCATAATGCCACTATATGAATCCATGGTATGCCTATTCCTTGAATACTGAATGCAGTCCTGGTTGCCCCATCTCAGAAAAGGTATATTAGAATTGGAAAAGGGCAACAAAAATTATTAGAGGTATGGAACTCCCATACAAAGAGAGATTAAAAAGACTGGGACTGTTCATCTTAGAAAAGAGATGACTAAGGAGGGATATGAGAGAGGTCTATACAATTATGAATGATATTGAGAAAGTGAATATGGAAGTGTTATTTACCCCTTCACATAACACAGGGGTCTCAAACTCAAATGACCATGAGGGCCACATGAGGACTAGTACATTGGCCCAAGGGCCGCATTACTGACACCTCCCACCACTGCTGCCCTCAGCCCCACCCCCACTCCATCCCTTCCATGAGGCCCTGCCCCTGTCCCGCCTCTTCCCACCCCTTCCCTGCCCCCATTCCAACCCCTTCCCCGAAATCCCCACCCCAACTCTGCCCCCTCCCTGCCCCCAAGGAGTGCAGGAGGGGTGTGGGATGCAGGAGGGGTGAGGGGTACAGCAAGGGATCAGGGTGCAGGGTGTGGCAGGGGGCTCAGGGCAGGGGGTTGGGCTGCAAGAGGGGTGTAGGGTGCAGCAGGGGGATCAGGGCAGTGGGTTGGGGTGCAAGAGGAGTGCGGGGTGTGGCAGGGGGCTCAGGGCAGGGGGTTCGGCTGCAGGAGAGGTTCGGGGGGCAGGATCTCGCCCGGTGCGTACTGGGGGCAGGGCAGGCTCCCTGCCTGCCTGCCTGTCTGCCCTGCCCCCGCAAGAGGCTGGAACGTGGGGAAGGGGAGGCGGAGGGGCTGTGTGTTTCTGTTGCTTGAGGCACCGCCACCAGCAGCTCCCATTGGCCGTGGATCCCCATTCCCGGCCAATTGTAGCTGCTGGGGGCGCTGCCTGAAGCAACAGCCACACACAGCCCCTCTGCCCCCCCTTCCCCATGTTCCAGCCTCTTCCCGGAGCTGCGCAGGGCAGGGCAGGCAGGCAGGGAGCATGCCCTGCTCCTGGTGTACGTCCGGCCAGAGCCGCTCTGGTAAACACTGGGGGACGGCAGGGGGGCTGAGAGGGGCTCGCGGGCTGCAGAAAATCACCCCGCGGGCCGCGTGTTTGAGACCCCTGACATAACACAAGTACTAAGAGTTACCCAATGAAATTAATAGGCAGCAGGTTTAAAACAAACATAAGGAAGTACTTCTTCACATAATGCACAGTCAGCCTGTGGAACTCACTGCCCATGGGATGTTGTGAAGGCCAAAAGTATAACTGGGTTCAAAAAAGAATTAGATAAGTTCATGGAGAATAGGTCCATCAATGGGTATTAGCCAAGATGGTCAGGGATGCAACCTCATGCTTTTGGAAGCTGGAACTGGCAAGAGGGGGGATGGATCATTCAAAACTGTCCTATTGTGTTTGTTCCCTCTGAAGCATCTGGCACTGGCCACCCTCTGAAGACAGGATACTGGGCTAGATGGAACATTGGTCTGACGCTGTATAGCCATGTTTATGTTCTTAGTAATGGAGATTGATGGGCTTAATTCTACAAGTCAGAGGTACCAAATTTGCCTTCAGAGGGAGCTGAGAGTGGTGGGCATCGCACAATGGGTGGATTGGACCACAAGGGTACAAAAGAAAATTGTATGACAGTATACTAGACAAATAGTTTGTGAATGTCATTAAAAACTGTAAGTGAAATCCTGCCCGCGCTGAAATCGATGGCAAAACTCTCATTGACTTCATAGGTTTCAGGAGTTCATCCAATGTATGATACATCCAAGGCCACAGAAAAGGTTGCACTTTCAACATTAGCTTTTCAAATTCCTGGCTGTTGAGCATTTAAAATATGAAGCCTCAATAATAAAATAAGTTTTTGTATTTTAATTGGCATGGTGGTGATTTTCCTTCCTCAAGAAAACAAGAAAAAACTAAACAAACCCCAAGGAAGTCAAAAGCAATTATTGCTGAGGAATTCATAGATTATAAATCCAGAAGGGACCTCTGTGATCATCCAGTCTGACCTCCTTTGTAACACAGGCCATAAAACGTCCCTGAATTAATTTGTTTGAACAAGAGCATATTTTTTTTTAGAAAAACATCATGTCTTTATTTAAAAATTGCCAATGATGGAGAATCCACCACATCCCTTGGTAAATTGTCCCCAGGTTGATAATCCTCACTTTCACAAATATATACTTTATTTCCAGTCTGAATTTGTTTAGCTTCAGCTTCCAGTCATTGGATCATGTTATACCTTTCTTTGCTAGACTGAAAAGCCCATTATCAAATTTTTGTTCTCAATGTAAGAATTTATAAACTGTGATCAAGTCCCTTCTTAATCATTTCTTTGTTAAAACTAAATAGATTGAGTTCCTTAAGTCTATCACTATAAGGCATGTTTTCCAATTCTTTAAACATTCTTGTGGCTCTTCTCTGAACCCTCTCCAATTTACCAACATCCTTCTTGAAGTCTGAACATCAGAACTGGTGGGTTGCTAACTCTAATGATTTTTTTTTTCCGTAATAGGATTTAGGTTGGTGCTGGAGCCAGTCTCACAAAGGTATGAGAATCTCCAGCCCTCTAGCAAATTTCAGATCTGTCTGGGAAAAACCCATCAACTGACTGGCTGCCTCTCCCACTTGCCCAGCTCCTGAGATAGAGCAGGCAATCAGAGCCGTTGCAGGAAGCAGGCAAAGCTCTGCCCCCCTTCTCCCAGGAACAGACATCAATCTCACAGGAAAGGAGAGGGGAGGAGGGAGAAGAAAGAGCCTAGAGCTCAAAGCATGCTTCCCACTCCTCTCTTGTGAGTAACAAGGGGGCTCCTCCCCACTTCTTGCCATCCCTGGGAAGGGGATGAAGAGCCCTGGTGCTAAGCCCCCAGCCTGAAAGGGGAAAAGGGGGACCCCAGTGCAACTGCCTCCCTAGGCCTGGAAGAGGGGATGAAGAAACCCAGGAGGAGCAGAGGTGAGGTGTGTGTGTGTGGGGGGGGGGAGGGTGTAGAACTGATGTGGGGGTAGAACTGATCTGGGGCTGGGTGGGAACAAGGGGGTTGAACTGATGGGAAGCTGGGTAGAGATTGGACAGAAGTGGGGATATGAGGGACAGGCAGAACTGATGTGGGAGTAGAACTGATGCAAGGATTTGGGGGCAGAACTGATATGGAGAGTGGGGTAGGTGGCAGAATTAATTACTAGGCAAAGGACAGGCAGATGTGGGGGTTAGAGCTCCAGCTGTGGGGGCCAAAATCATCTTACCCAATAAATTGTCTATACTAATTGTCAGACACACTAGGAATTGGAAGGGGAGTTCAAAAATCAAAAGACAGACCAAAGAAACACAACATAATCTTTTTAGGGGGTCTGACTCATGATTTTTGAACCTTTGGGGTTGGTAGTACTTGGACACAATATTTCAGTAGCAGTCACACCAGTGCCAAACACAAAAGTCACATCTCTCTACCCCTATTGATATTCTCATTAATACATCCAAGAATTGCATTAGCCCTTTTGGATACAATGTTGCACTAGGAGCTCATTTTCATCAGCTTATCCACCATGAGCCCCAAGTCTTTTTCAGAGTCACTGCTTCAATGACTGGTCCCCCAACTTGTACGTATGGCCTATATTCTTTATTCCTAGATGCATAACTTTACATTTGGTCATATTAAAACCCACATTATTGCTGGCACAATTTGTTTACATGGGATTCTTCAAACTGTGGAGGTTAGAGCCCTGCAGAAGAGTAAAACTCTCTCCTCCTGCTGGCTCTTAAGATGCTGATCCACAGTGCTGATGCAGAAAGAGTCCCACTAACTTCAATAGGGCTTCATGTTGACGCATGGATCTGTGCATGTAGGGCTCATTGAAGGATCAGGGGCTGCAGTGCTGCAGAAGGAATGGGTCTCCATCCTACATGGCTCCTAAATGCTGCAAGAGCTAAAGATTTCATTGCAGAATCCATATGGCACTGAAGTATGTCTACATAGACATTTTCTACACTAAAAATGCTACATATAGACTGCAACTATGATGTTCACTAGAAGCAACAGTAGGGCCAAATTCTACTCAGCTTACTCACATGGATTGTCCTGTCATAATTCCCGAATAGCCTCAGTCCTGCAGGAGGATCTAGTAGTATAGTTGACTAGCACCTGTACAGAGGATGAGCATATCAAATGGCTAAGGTTAGCTCTTGCCTTAGGTGCTGGAACTAGCGATGCTGCCGCACCCCCTGGTTTGAAGTGGTTTCCATTATACACAGGGTTTACAGTTTGGTTCAATGGCTCTCAGCACCCCCACTGTACAAACTGTTCCAGCACCCCCTGGCTATTGCTGAGTTATTTTATGACTAGGGCCCTACCAAATTCACTGTCCATTTTGGTCAATTTCATGATCATAGGATTTTAAAAATTGTAAATTTCATGATATCAGCTATTTAAATCTGAAATTTCTTGGTGTTGTAATTGTAGGGGTCCTGACCCAAAAAGGAGTTGGGGGGGAGGTTGTGGTACTGCTACCCTTACTTCTGCACTGCTGCTGGCAGTTGTGCTGCCTTCAGAACTGGGCAGCTGGAGAGTGGTAGCTGCTGGCTGGGAGCCCAGCTCTGAAGGCAGAGCCACTGCCAGCAGCATTGCAGAAGGAAAAATGGCATGGTATGGAATTGAAACTCTTGCTTCTGTGCTGCTGCCTGCAGAGCTGGGCCCTCAGTCAGCAGCTGCCACTCTCCGGCCGCCCAACTCTGAAGGCAGTGCAGAAGTAAGGGTGACAATACCGCAACCCCCTTGCAGTTCCCTTTTGGGTCAGGACCCCCAATTTGAGAAACACTGTTCTCCCCCATGAAATCTGTATAGTATAGGGTAAAAGCACACAAAAGACCAGATTTCATGGGAGGAGACCAGATTTCACAGTCCATGATGTGATTTTCATGGCTGTGCATTTGGTAGGGCCCTACTTATGACCTAAAAAAGCACCTTAAAATATTTACTTAGATCCTCATCCTGAAAATACTTTTGCATACGCTTAACTTTGCAGATGTGAATAATCCCAGTGAGTTCAAAGCAACAACTCATGTGCATAAATATAAAGGCATGTCTAAGTGTTTGCAGGAGAGTGGCCTTAAATCGGGGACAGTATTTATATACTATTTTCCCCAACAGAACTCAGAAATAGCATAAGGGATTCTCTTCAGACTTTCAAAAAGAGGCCTTTGGGCTGAAACTAAACATGAACATTTTCAGCCCAAGCAGTGAAATTCCAAGAGGTTATGAGCAACAAAAAAAGGGGCTATTGAGAGTCTCACTGAGTGCTACTTGGTGCCTTCTGTAATTATAATGACTCCTCTGCCTGTCTCTTTCTTGAATTATAAAGTTCTCTCATGAGCAGTTTGACTGATATTGAAACCACAGACAAGCAATTCTTGGAACTGCTCTAAACATAAGTAGAATGGTTTAGTTTCTAGAAATTTTGTAAATATTTTTCCTATGTATAGAGAACATCTTAATTATATAGCTACACGAAAGACCAGAACTGCTCAGAAGAGCCATTAAGGCTCATAATAAGGTGTTTAAACATGCACACACACATACACATTATATAATTACTACATTAACTCTAATAGTTCTAAAAGAAGTCTCTGAGATACTTCAGGTGCTTCATACTTGCTTTTTGTGTGTAAGGAGAAGGGAGAAGATTCAGGTACCATAAAATGCTTATTAACTACTGTGATCCAAATACTGCAATGGACTCTGCCGATGGGAGTGCAGCACTGGGGCTGACAAAGTTTACAAAAAGCAACCAAACATGCACCCTTTCTTAGGATAACATTGGTCCATCAGTATATGACTGGTTTAAGTTTCCCTAGATTGAGTTTTATCCGAGCATCCCCTGAAGCAGTGATTCTCAACCAGGGGTCTGAGGCCCCCTGGGGGAGCAACGAGCAGGTTTCAGGGGGCCACCAAGCAGGGCCAGCATTAGACTTGCTGGGTCCCAGGCCAGAAAGCTGAAGCCCTGCTACATGGGGCTAAAGCCCAGGCCCTGAGTTCCGCCACCTAAGGCTGAAGCCAATGCCTGAGCAATGTAGCTTTGTGGGGGGCCCTGTGGCATCAGGGCCCAGGCAATTTCCCTGCTTGCTACTCCCTAACATCAGCCCTGGCTTTTATATTCAGCAAACCAGTTATTTTGACACAGGTAGCTGTGGAGTTTTTGTAGCATGTTTGTTTCTGTTTTTTTGTTTTTGTTTTGTTTTTTTTGGGGGGGGGGGGAGGTTCAGAAAGTAAAAGCTTGAGAACCCCAGCTCTGAAGGACAGCTCTGTCCTTACACAACTGGGGCTGTTTCCAGAAGAGCAGGAAAGCTGGGTTCTCTCCTCTTATATGGCATGCACCTACACAAAGCCCAGAATTCATGATGATAACGGTGAGGTGAAGAGAAGATGGAGTTGCCATGGAAGTGCTATTATTAAAAAGCTCAATCATTCTCAGTTTATGCACAGAGACAGATCCTTACCTAAGGAACTAGCCCAGAATTTGCTCTTGTCTGAGGCTGGATAAATTTATTATTTTGTTTGTTTATTTATGGACCGTCCATCTAAATATGCTTATAATATCATTTGTGTGACTCTGGGAAATGCATATCTTTAACTTTCGCACCTGTCTAGCAAGAAACCATTAAAAGCATCTTGCATTTAAACAGCCTATGAAACTTTCCCAGGCAACACCTTCCTCACTTCACTGCTGAAACACTCCAATGTGAAGAATGTATGTTTCTGTTACAAACTGATGGCAACCTGCAGTTTTTATCTCATGCCATTCTGCATGTCCTCTAATTCCCTGCTGGGCCAGATGGCCAAAAGCAAGAGGCCTAGACAACATCTTTTGAATATCCCACAAAAAATATGGAATAATTTGCTGAGGCCAGAATTTTCAGACTTCAGTGCCTAAAGCTATTGGAATAAGGAAGCCAAAATGTCTGTCAGTAAAACCCAGCAGATGTGAAAGAATGTTAAACAGAGTCTATTACAATGTTTCAGGTGCAGCACAATCATTCCCTATTCCTGCTTGTAAGCAAATTATAGTTCACTTTTTAAAATAAGATTTTTCTGAAGTGTTGTTCCAAAATCTACAAGAAAGAGAAAAAAACTGTAATGAATGAAGAATGTATTTGCTTATTCAGTGCATGGGTGTCTGCTGTGACCACATCTCATTTTCAGAGGTGAGGACTATTATTTAAGTGCCTAATGTTAGGCATTCAAGCTTGACATTTTTTATCTTTGGAAGTATAAAATCAGAGTTTGGTCCCTAGTGACTTCTATTACTTTAACCACATTACCCCTGAGTGACTCTGTAGGGCTTTATTTCTCTGGGATTTTTTTCTTTGTTGCAAAATACACACAACACAAGCAGCAAAGGAAATATAATCACCCTACGTAGAATGCATAGCTCACATAGTTCTGCAGTAATATTTTTTGTCTGTTTGTTTTTTTGCATGTTTAATAAAATCCTACAGAAATTCTCTGGAGGACTTTGGTTAAAGTGAAAGCACAAAACATTTTTCTGTGTGCATTTAGAGCAAAGGTAGCTTTGCAAGAGCCCAGGAGACAAGTTGTTAGATCAGTGAATCTATTACTGCAGTTGGATGTACTTTCAGACAAGGTAGTATATGGTATCTTTTGAGCTCTTTGGATTTCCTGCCCCAGTGACACAGTATGTCTTTGCCATTACGTCTACATAAGCAATCATATTGCAGTGAGTTAAAAGAATAAAGGGAGGGGAAAAAAAGACAGGCAACTTATATGGAGCTGTATAACAACAGAGTGTATTTGACTCAAAGCCTCTGTTATTTCAGTCGTACTTCACAAAAATAATATTTTGGGGGTAAATTTTCAGAAAGCTTGAGGTCCGGCCTCCATTTTGCATTCAAATTTTGATTGCCACAAAATGAATGGTAGATGCAAGTCTGGGTACTTGTATCTCTAATCACCTGTAATTCAGCTGCACACATAAAAACACAGGGGCAAGTTCTGAGGCTGTTAATAGAGCCTGCAAAAGGGAGACTGGGTCATGTGAGATATCATTGGAAAGGTTATGATTTACTGAATATGATTACCCTATTTGTATGCTTGTATCATTTCTGTATCTGAAGTTAGGAATATAGATTATGTATCAATTGCTGAAGTGTTTGCACCTGAGGAACGCCCACCAGACAGCAGTCTATCAGCCTGGATGGGCCATTAGGAAGGACAGTAGGTCTTTGAAGATGCTAATCTGCCTCCTTCCTGAGAAGTTTCCTGGGATGCTGCTTTGACCCTACAGGGTCAGGTGATCATGTCACTGGTACTGGATACCATCTTGGACTTCTAGTGTTTTTCCATTAAGAGGAGGTGCGGGTCAAACTGGGAAACAAAGGATTCCCACCATATGCAAATCCTATTTAAGGCTGGGGAGTGAGTTAAGCTTGGTTCATTCTTCACTGAATTCCTGCACAGGATGACTGCTGGAAATATCTAAGAAACAAAGACAAAGTGGAAGGGGGGGGGGGAGGGGGAGTACTGAACCAGGGCTAGGAATGGTGTCTGGCTCATGAAGAATATACCTGGAATTTTAAACTGCAAGCAAGAGCAGTTTGTCCTCAAGAAATTCTGCAATCTGCCTAAAAAAACATTTAGGGTGACAAATTACTATTTGTAGCCAATGTCTTTAGTGTATTAAACCCAGTTTGCGTGTTTGTTTTATTTGCTCAAGTAATCTGTTTTAATCTGCTTGCTATCCCTTGCAATCATTAAAATTGTAGTTAATAAACTTGGTTTTTGTTTATTCTAAAACCAGTTAGTGTAATTCATAATGGGGGGCAGAGGGTGCAAAAAGCTGTACATATCTTCTTCCACATTGAGGGAGGGGGCAGATTTCATGAGCTTATGCTGTCTTGATTTCTGTGCAGCGCAAAACAATACAATTTGGGGTTTACACTCCAGAGGGGGTGTGCACTTGAGTGCCAGGCAATTCCCAAGATGAGTCTTCCCCCTCAGAGCTGATATCAGTGTCTGTGTCCTTTTGCAGGTGGGTGTAGCCCTACCTGTGTGTGTGCTGGAGGAGGTTAGAGGGCCTGGCACAGCAGGTCAGGGAGAGGGAGCCCAGGTTGGTTGAATGGGTGGGCTCAGTGGGACCCCAGGACATCAGGTGGTACCCCAGAGCGGTGGTGGTAGAGGGTAACCCGTCACACCTGGACTTTTTACAACATTACTGAAAATAATGTTCAGTGTTACATGTGATTTGGTTTAAGCAAACGAAAATCTTGTATCTATTTTAGCTTGGCAATATATTTGTGCCATCATTATTGTTTGGTTCACAGCTTGTTTTGGGCTATTTTGTAACCCTGAATGTTTGCTTTTCTTGAGGTTTTTATTGACATAGCTAGTTTTGCATGAAACGTGAAAATTTAAATGTTGGCAAGTTTCTCTGAGAAAATTTATGTTAGACCAAGCTATAATGTAAATGAAATTTCACTAAAAATGGTCCAGCTAAAACCTACCACATTTGCATGTTTTTCACAAATAGACCCATTTTCACAAAACAAAATGAGAAAACCTACAGTTTCCATTTCTTTTCATTTTATTTTGAATATTTCTCACAGATGTCCTGGTTAGCAGTTTGGTAAAAATATCTTTATGGCATGAAGATTCCTGGGGTCTGATTCTTCTCTGTGATGCTCTGATGTTTGTCAGAGTGTTCAATAGCTGCTTTTACAAGATATGCTACAATACATAGTATGTGCGTCTGAGGCATTTGAAATGAGCAGGTAATCACAGGTGCACCATATCTAAATTTACATCACTACTGGTTAAAACAGGAATAGGAGACACTTCCATGAAAAGGGAGAAGCATGGAAAAAGGCACAAGACAAGTATGGAAGAACGAAGCATTTAGTTGGGAGACATGAGCTGAAGAAAGAGAACAAGGGAGTATGAAGCTGAGAACAGAGATGTACACAGTGGCAGAGCAGGATTTAACCTTGAAGGTGAGGATGAGAAATTGGATTCCAATTAGAGGAAGTAAGGGAGCAGCAAAGGTTTTTGGAGAAGGAAAAATGTTAATATGTTTCTCCCCTCTCATGTATCAAAATGAAAAATACTTATAAGGGCAGAAAATGCTGTCTGAGGTCCTCTATCATTTGAGGGTTTAAATGAAATATATTCATGGATATGCTGGGAATGTCGCATGGAAAAGAACGAACCATCCTTGTGGCTTTTACTAAATGTTTATTACAAGGGTTCTAGTGTTCACTAATGGAAAGTGTTTTTTTTTTTTTTTTACATAAAGCTAAAAAGTTCTCAGACCATCATGCACTCAGTGTTATTGGCAGGACTGTGGCTGTGATAGTGTACTGCCCCAGAGCGAGCACCACAAGCACAGAAGCAACTCACTGGCCAGTGTGCCCTTCTGACTGGATGTGAGGTTGCTGGGCCTTTCCCTTAGTTGCCTGCTCCTGTTGGTCACCACGTTCAGTCTCTTTCTGGGGTACTCAAAGACCCAAAGTAAACACCACCTTCAACAATAGTCGCAAGTTAATATAAATAAAAGGTCTTTAACCCCGTCTGGACTCAACTCACAGTTTTTCTCAGTCTCATCAGAGCACTGACTCCCCAGGCTTTTCCCCCAGGGGAAGTCCAAGTACAACAAACCGAATAGCCTTTCATCCCTCCTGGGCTTCTGGTCAGTTCCCTGTTCCTCTTGCAGAACAGCAACCCCGGCACTGCCTCAGCGGAGACTAACCCCTTATTCCAGGGGCCCACCACAGACGCTAGCGCCACTCCTGTAGCTCAGCTCTCTAGCCATAACCAGCTCAACTGCCCTCCTCCACAACTGCTGGACTACTGGGCTTCCTGCGTTCTAAAGTCCTACACCCAGCACAGGTATGGCAGGGCAGGGCTAGGCTAATTAAACAGGGTTAGCCAGCCCCAGGCCTCCTGGTCCTAAAGGGAGCAGGTCATCCTATTACAGTGGGGAAGACCTATCATTGCTTCCATGTCCTTTTATTCAAAAAGCTCTAAACCCCATTTCTCTCTGTTTTTTAATTATTTATGTAAGAAATCCCCAGTCCTGGCATGTGATCTGTGTTAGTCAAAGGTAAAATTTCTGAAGATTTATAAATCAAGAGAGTCAGGCACTGGATACTTCATATATCACAGTGTTATGACAGAGTTAGGTCCTGATCACACAGCTTGTTCCACAAGGGTAGACCTCTACAACTCTATGGAGTGTCATTGATTTCAATGGGATTCTACACAGGCTGAAAGGTTCACCCATGCAGAAGAAGCTGCAGGAGTAGGGCCTTGAATATTAATGAGTCCCCTGTAAATAATTTGCATGCCATTTCTGTGCCAGATGAAAATGCACCTTGTAAACAGTTTGAGGAGTAAAACATGACTGTGTACATCCACTGTATTTCTTTTGTGGAATGTCCTGCAGACTTTTTCCTAGATAAATAAGAGGTACACTTTCAACATGGTCCATGGGGAAATTATTTGTGAACTCACTTTGAAGGTACTTGTGGGAGTTCTGTGATTAATTATTCCTTGTACACCCATTCCATAATGCCCAAGAAAATTAACCAATAGAGTTAGAGCCATATGCAGAAGATGCAGCCATGAATAGACGTAACAAAAGAAGCTAGAGGACATCTCCAGGAATACTTTTATATACAAAAAATCATAAATTAATGAGCCACTAAGCAAAGTTATTGAGGCAAGTGTGCTGGTGTCATTCAGGAAACAATTAGATGGTATCTAGGGGAATGGACTATTAGTTACTTCATATTATGTAAGAATTAGATTAGATCATCTTAAAAGCATGGATATCAATATTCTGTAAATAGAACTAATCAATCAGTGACAGGGTCATATGCAGTATCAATACAGATGGCTGATGACATTATAGATTTTTTTTTATGGTTGGGATAATCTATTTCAAAGCATTGCGCAGTACCAATTTGTTCAGCCCCCCAGTACTAACATTGCTCATCATCACAATATAAATTGTTTTAATGGGTCAGCTACAAAAAGCAACAAGATACTTTCTAGGTGATTAATATTTTATTAATTTTCAAGAAAAGAAACAATAAAATTACAAAAGGTAAATGACTTACAGCTTGTACTTGTCACCAAATACCTCACCTTTCATGGGATATACAATAAAGTTATGCAGTTATGCAAGTTTACAACTTGTCAAAGCTGCAAAAGCAGACAATACAAAATCAAACAATATCACACAGACATAACATGTTAGGGTGGGGGAAAGAATTAAAAAAATATACATGCAAATAGGTAAAAAGGGGAAGATAGGACCAGAGGACAGGGTGGCCTGTCAGGTGGAATGGAAGACTGGCATTATGAGGCTGTCTCAGAATTTATCCAAATGTATCAAGAAATGAAGTCCAGATATCTTTGAGTTCATATAATTGCTCTCTACATTGATAAGCTATTCTTCCTTTTGCTGCTAACTCAGTCAGGTCTGAATACCGCTGTTCTATTCCTCTATTCTGGGTATAGTCTTTCTACTTTGTAAAATCATGTGCTTAATAATCATTGCAGCTCTGAAGAACCCAAATCTTTGTGGTGGAATTAAACCCAACGTAGTAGGTACATAACCCAGGATATAATTTTTAGCTGAAATATAAGAATTACAGTGATATTGTGGATATGAATGTTCCTATCAAGGATATGAAGGGAAATTTAATAACCATTTCTTTCAGTAAGTTTTCATCTTGTTGTATCAAAACTGTGGCACTGAAATGCAGCAGGTATCTACTCCATGTCAGAGTTTATAGAGCAGGAGTGTCAAACTCATTCCAGTTCCCGCCTAAATCTTATATTATTTACATACTTCCAAAGTATGCAGAGGCTTTGTTAATTATTATTTGTATTGTGGTTTGCTTAGACTTTTCTAGGCATTTGCCAAACACTGTTTATGGCATGTTCCCAGCCCCAGAGGTCTGATAAACTAAAAACATACAAAACAGATGAAGGGGTGGGGAAAAGGAATGCAACATACAAGCAAATGATCAGAGTAATAGCAGGCACACACCTTGTTAATTCCACTTCCCCCTACTTCCCTGCAATTGGGTTTATGAATGCAAATGGGCATTTTCTGTAAACAGACAGATAACAGAACAAGGTCCCTACTCTAAAAAGCTCCCAATCTAAGTAGCTAATACAGAGGATGGTGGATGGGATGAAACAAGGACCAAATGAATAAGCTATGAAATTCAGCACATAGCTTTGTAAGTTCCACAGAGGTTTCCCCCTCCCCCCCCCTCTGTTGTATATATTCCTTTTTGAGGGTAAAAGTATGGTATCTAGGGCCTGGTCTACACTACAAAGTTAGGTCGACATTTGCTACATTAGGTCAAGTTAATAATGTATGTGTCTAAACTACTGAGTTCCTTCCGCCGACCTGAAGGGCTTGCAAAGTCAACTTCTGTACTCCACCTCCGTGAGAGGCGTAGCGCTTGAGTTGACATCCACGCATTGACATGGGGATAGTGTAGACACTGTGCTGTATAATTTGAATGAATTAGCCTCCAGGAAGTGTCCCCCAGTGCTCCGCTGTGACTGCTCTGGAAAGCACTTTCAACTCCACTACACGGGAAACAGCCACCCCCATGTTAAAGCCCCGGGAACTTTTGAATTTTCATTTCCTGTTTGATTGGCATGGAGAGCTAGTCAGCACAGCGGACAATGGATGCTCAAGCATGGAGCACACAGGAGGTAGTGGATCTTATTGCTGTGTGGGGAGAAGAGTCTGTACAGGCAGAGCTCCAAACAAGCAGGAGAAATGCTAACATCTATGCCAAAATCATGCAGGGCCTGGGGGAGAAGGACTACACTAGGGACACACAGCAGTACCACATGAAAATAAAGGAGCTTCAGCAGGCGAACCAGAAGACAAGGGAGGTGAACAGTCGCTCTGGTTCTGAGACACAGACATGCTGCTTCTATGTGGAGCTGCATGCGATTCTAGGCAGCGACCCCACCACTACCCCAAAATGCTCCATGGATACCTCCCAGGAGCCCCAGGTGACCTTGGGCAACAAGGAGGAGAACACTGTTGACAAGGAGGAGAATGCGCAGCAGGCAACTGGAGGATCCATTCTCCCTGACAGCCAAGAACTTTTTTTAACTCTGGAGCCCATCCCCTCACAGGACCAATTGTCAGCAGAACATGATGCCAGGGAAGATACCTCTGGTGAGTACACATTTCCAATGAAACTCTAGGGGTTACATGCTATTATTTTTAATGTTGAATCTGAATTTAAAAATTGGGGTAGAAATTATTGGCGGCCACTCCAGCTATGCAGAGTGTGATCGCCAAAAAAGTTTGTTTATGTGCCCAGGGATGGCCTAGGAATCCTCCTTTGAGATCTCTAGGAAGCTTTCATGGAGTACTCTGCAATTCTTTGCAGAAGGTTTCGGGGAAGGGCTGCCTTATTTTGTCCACCACAGTAGGACACTTTCCCGCACCACTCCAGTATTCACTCTTCTGGCATCATTGCGGCACTCAGCATTGCAGCATAAGAACCAGGTCTGTATCCAGATGCTTGCAGCATTTGCTCCCGTTCCATCTCTATTACCCTCAGGAGAGTGATATCACATATGGTCACCTAGGGAAAACAGGGGAAGATTTAAATGCTAGCCCTTAAACCGCAAGTAATTCAATAAGTAATCCGCCCCGTTTGGTGAATTCTGGGTCACACAACCACGCTTTCCCGAGTGTGCCCTGATTGTGGTTAGAAGGGATCACTTCATCTTGCAGCCAGCATTTAAGAAAAAGTGTGTGTGGGGGGGGACACTTCCTGTTCGTCTCCTTTCCACCCCAACCTGGTGCCACTTCTGTAACAATCAAACTATTTGCAAGGCTTTACTCTGGTGCCTGTCCTCAAGCACTATCCAGGTTGCTTGGGGAAAGGGTGCTTTTCTGAGGTTGGAACCACTGATCCCAAGGATGTCTTAAGCCTTGGCTACACTTGTGAGTTACAGTGCTGTAAAGGCTCCCCCAGCGCTGTAACTCACTCCCCGTCCACACTGGCAAGGTATTTGCAGCGCTGTATCTCCGTGGTTGCAGCACTGCATGTACTCCACCTCTCCGAGAGGAATAGCGAGTATTGCGCTGCCGCTGCAGCACTGCAGCGACAGTGTGGCTGCCCAATGTGCTGTGAATGACCTCCAGAATTATTCTGCAGTATCCCACAATGCCTGTTCTAGCCACTCTGGTCATCAGTTCAAACTCTACTGCCCTGGCCTCAGGTAACCAACCATGTGACCGACATTACCCTTATCCAGTTTCCAGATCACCTCTACATACCCAAATTGCTCACAGGGAGCTGCCATTAGAATAGCACAACAAAGGGCTTGGGTTATTTCCTCTAGAAAGAAGAGAGACTTGACCGGATCCCTATGGGATGGGGCCAATAGTGCAGCAGCAGTTTGGAATATTTTTAGAAGCCAAGAACATGATGAGAAATTGGGGCAACTAGAGAAGGCCACTGGCCTTATTTCTGGGGCACAGCTAACCCAGGTACAGGCTGGAGTTGGTGAGTTACATGTTATTTCCGCCCTTAGTTCTATGACCCAGAAGTTGCTGACAGAGATGGTATTGAATATCACTGAGGCTGGGAAGGCATTGCAATGGGATCTAGCATGTTCAGAAATTCAGGATTTCCTGAATGACCAGCTAATGGCCATTCGGAATGATCTTGAGCATCAGGCTTGGCCCACTGCCCTTACAGACACATCAAGAGTACCATCTGATCTGTGGCCATGGAGCCATACTTGGAGATTTTCTGGGTGGAAGTGTGGACATTCACAGTGCTCCTTCCAAGCATATGGACTGGTTGGGGGTGTGTGGGCTCCCACATACCGAATCCTGCTGGGTCCATGGGGAGGATGCACGTGGGATTGGGTAATTTACCGAGACATCTGGGAAATTAGACTACCTGGTATGCCCAATCGATTTTTAGTCAGTGCTCTTGGGATTACACCTGACATTTGAATGGGGATAGGGAGTCAATGGACATTTTGGCCGTTAGAACCCCCACAGCTTCAGTGTACATGTAAACTGAAGCCAGGGGAAGTTGTCACTGTTCATGACAACGTTTTCTGGAAGGGTAGGGGACAAGGAATTACCCTGACAAGACACTTACTTTTTCAAGCTAATAATAGCTGTATTTTAAAGCCACCACATTGCGAGATATATATTTTAATCATATTATTTACTGGCCTGCGGATAGAGTTTTACCACAGCCCTTAGGTTCCAGATACCCTTTAACTGGACCAGCTTAGTACCTGATCAATTTCAAAAATTTGCTTTCACTGTTACAGAGGTTCAGAGAATCTCTGAAATACAAGGGCAAATTCACATGCTTCAAAATATATATCAAGTTGAAAAGTATACCTTTCATACAGCTTATAGAGTGTCTACTTTATGTACTAAGTATGATGTATTGTGCTTTATGACTAAAACTGTACAACAACCCCATCATATTATTGCTATGGGAATGTTATTGCTTGTATTGCTATTAGTTAGTTTAGGATTATGTTATTGTAATAATAGTAATAATAGTAATACCTTTCATGTCCATGCTAATCATGCATTGTCATTACATCCAATCAAAACCCCTAAGGTTGAAGCATCTGAGGTAGAAGCTGAATTCCAAGACTTAATGCAAATAGAGATTTGAGAATGTTGTACTAGAAGTACAAAACGGGGGGTTGTGGAAGCAGAGCAAGGCCTGACAGGGATTGGAAAGGAATTTCAAATGCAAACAGTCTTCTGTGAGCAAGAGTCAAGCTAACTGTAACCTTAATAACACGAGATTTGTAGAAGCGAGGATTGTGTGAGGTGAGTGGGAAAGAACTGTGTGAGACGTTGTTGCGACCTTGTGTAGATAATGTGTAGATAATATGGAATGTAGACTAGAGTTTAAATAAGTGATAAAAATAAGTTATCAGGATGACCTATGTATAAACAAAATGCAGCTGTTGCTCATTATTGTCTGTAACAAAAGGTATAAATGCTTGTTGTAATTGTTTACCTGTAGAGAGACCTGCCTAGGAGGGGGTGACCTTGTGTCCTAGTGCACTCTCTCCCTCTACGCAATTGCTTGAGAAAATAAAGTATCTGACTTTGCTGTACCCAACCAAAAGAGTGAGAACTCTGTTATTCTCCGACACCCCAGATTCCGACCCTTCTCCCAGGTCTCCATGTTTTTGACTTACCTGTGAGCTTTGGTCACCTGTCCCCATTGAACCTAGTTTAAAGCCCTCCTCACTAAGCCTCCTAGGCATAGAAATACTTGAAAGAAAAGAAGATAGAAACGTGGTTGAGCACGCTGGGAATGGGGATTGCAGAAGTACAAGGTCACGTGGAAGAAGATGTGGATACAAGTATGAAATTGATACAAAAGAAGCAGTAAGCCATGCTTTTTGGGCAAAGTGAAGGAGGTAAGGCAGTTTGGGGGAAATAATCTCTCCCTTGCTTGCCTAGTCCCATTCAGTTACCTGAGAGGAGTTCTCTGCTCCATACTTTGAATTTCTAAAGGAGGAGGGAGCAAAGGTGCCCTACAAAGGAGTAACTTGACCAAGTCAGCTGCCTGGGGGTCTCCTCCAAAAACAACAAAAAGTATCAATCGGAGTTTTTTTTTTATATATAAAAACAATTGGAGGATAATCAAATTTAACATCACTCCCAAAAGTGCTGCTTACAGAAGAATGCCTGAAAATGAGATGTTATTTCTAGACTGGCCACTTGGGAAGGAAGGAAATTCTAGTGGGTGTGACATTGCTCAATATTCTGGCATCCAGTGGTACCAAGCAAGACAGGACAAGCAAATTATAGGCTCCTTGCTGTTTTCCAATTAGTGTATCACACAGGCTTTTACCCAGCTCCAGAGGCAATCTATGTTAGTACCCTATCTCCTGCCTGACTAGAATCCATGAGTATTTTACAATTCTTTGATGACCTTTGCTCTTTCAGGGTTGGTTCTCCTTATAGTATCATTTTTGAAAACTTGCTTTTGCTCAGGAACTGACAAGTGCTGAATCAGCTCAGCTGAGAAAGGCCGTTTGGCAGGGATGGTAGGAGAATCTGGTAATTGCTTGGCAGGCAAGATTAAAGTATACCATTGGTCAAATTTGGCTGCAGGTTGTATGTCTGAAACTGGTGATACAAGTCTAGACAAAATTATTATTATAAGTTCATGTTCCAAATCTTAAGTCATAATGTCTGTGCTCCTCACAGTGGACACATTATTTAATAAGAGTAGTCTAAAAACCTAATTCTTAAATAAACCTCTATGTTTATGCAAAGAAATTATGGTTTTAGAATTAGTGAGACACATCTCTGAAAATAATTGTATGATGGAAAACTGACTTTCAAAATATTATTTGTAAATTTAAGAAGCAGATTGACTCATTTTTAATTTTTTGTTATTCTTATATTGTTTCCCAATCAAATTTTAGGACTATGGGCCAAAGCATGGATTTTGCCAAGTGGTGCAAAACAGGAGATCTACACACACAAGCACTGCTAAAGCAGTATTAATGTGCATCCATAATCCAACTAACAGTTCCTTGCACAGTCCACAGCTGAAATTTTTTGCTAGTAGGAGTAATCAGGATGGGAGGTGATGCATACAGGCCATTGCTGTGTCAGAGAATAAACTGCCCCAGGAACTAACCACAAACCCCATCATATTCTGCTCCAACTGCAAGATGCATTTCTTTGACCTTGCCTTTCCTAACATAAATATATAGCAACATGATACCTAAAAACAAACAAAAGCGTACCAAAACAAAACCCTCCAAAGCACACACTTTTCCTGCTGGGAAGAAGATGCGAGCCCAAACAGCATGTGATAGATGTGTAGGCTCATTGTTTAATGCACTACTGGAAGGCACTCCAATACTATGGTGATGATATTGGTAGAAGAACCTACAGAGAATACACATGAACAAACACAGATTAAACTTTCTGATACTTTGCTCCATCTTGGTTGGCCATCTCAGGTTCCTGTCACGGAGGAGTGCTCTCTCAACAAGAAAGATCAGTTTGCAAATCCAGAACAATGCCACTGATATCAATGATTTTACTCTTGATTTACACCATTATATCTGAGATTAGAATCTGCCACCATATGTTTTACTGGGAACATAAGTGACCATCTGTCACCCGCTCCCATTGCTAAGAATGTTTTTTATGATGGATGCCTATGTGCAGCATTTGCCAGAGTATGGTCTTACAAGAAGATATATACTCTCCTCACTATACCCTTGCATATCATGTATCTTAACAGCATTTATTTATTCTGATCCATACATATTAAAAATTATAAAAGAGTGTTTATGCTGTGTCTAGGCAGCCATTGCACACATTTAAAATACAACTGATAAATCCAAATCAAGATTACTCTTTCAGTAATTTTCCATTCATTTAATTCTTTCTTTTAAGATATCACAGCAATCGGGCTACCATATTTTCAAAGAGTTATTTGAGGATTTAGATGTGTTACTCCCACTGCCTCAAGTAGCTAAAACAATAAATAGAACTTTTAAAATGTCCTCCTATTAGTGTGAGGATATAACAGTATAACCGATGTAACAGTATTGGCTACTAAAAGTAATAACAAACATCATAAAAACCCCATAAAGGTTTCCAAAGCACATCTTAGTACTGTTAATATTGTATTATAGTTTTCTGGGATTTTTTATAATACCTGAAGATATTGTAAGAAAATAAAATAGAGAAATTACATATTTTCAATGGAAAACAGTAAGTAATGCTTATAGTTGTGTTTTGAATCATAACCCACTTTTTACTATCTATGAAATGGTGCTTTTGGCAAGATTTGAGGGACCAAAATATTCTAAAAGCACTTTAGCATGCAGAAAGGAATTCCATTAATGGTAATAGTGATTAATTACCAAGATACAGTAGACTACCAAGCTACAGCAAACTTCTGCACAAATCTTCGTAAAGACTTTTTAAAGTAGCATTCTTAAACTTTATAACTTTGGAGTGAATACACTGTAAGCAATTAAAGCAAATACAGTAGCATTTGGTTTTATTACTAACCACTTGTAGTGATCACTGAACTATGTAGATAAAAATTATGATTTTAAAGAGGTATTTGCTTCTCATTTAGACTACATTCTAAATGACTTCTCATTTGACTTCAAAAGGGCTTTGGACCAGGCACAGGCACTGACTTTTCAATATGACGGGGGGGTGCTCGACCCCCGGCTCTGCCCCAGTCCCCGCCCCATTCCACTCCTTCCCCAAAATCCCCCACCCCCACCCCACCTCTTCCTGCCCACCCTACCTCTCCCCTGCCTCTTCCTGCCCCATTCAGCACCCATTCCCTGAGTGTGCTGCATCCTCGCTCCTCCCCACTCCCCCCTCAAAGCCTCCTGCACTCCGTGAAAAAGCTGATCACAGCAGGCGGGAGGCACAGGGAGGGAGGGGAGGCACTGATCGACTGGGCCCACTGGCGGGCAGGAGGCACTTGGGGGAGGAGGGAGGGCTGATGGGAGGCTGCTGGTGGGTGCTCAACACCTATGAGACCAGGCCTTCACTGTGTACTGATCAATAAGCATTTGGTTATAAGGATCAAAAAGATAGTAATACATTTGACTTTCTGTGATATTTCCAAAAACAGAAAGTGTGAAATGCTTTTCTGAATGCTACTCAGATACAGTTAAAGACAGGTCTACATTAAATAAGACACTAAAAAATGTACTATAGGAAACAAAGCCCATATTGGCTAGGTAATGGACTATATGAATAAACAGACCTTTGCCATCGTCTTTTCTATGCTGGAATCAGAGCTAATCCTAGTAATAAGTGGACAGTATAGCTCCACTGGTGCAAACTTCCAGTGTAGATAAGGAACATAGAACTGGGCAGCGTATGGTTTTCCCATCTCACACATATTTTTGATAGTTTGAAAATTTTTAGCCTCCTGATTTGGGACAAAAAACTGAAATCTTGAAGAAAAAAAAAACTGGTTTAGGTCAAATTATATGGTTTGTTTCACTTTTGACCTTTTTCTCCTTTAAAAAAAACAACTTTTTTCAGTCTAGTTATCTTAAATTTTAAAACAAAAAGTTGTTTTGTGTTGGAAAACCAGAATTCTCATTGTGACAATTTCATAATCTTTAAAATGTTTTCTTCAAGTCAGCGGATTCATCAAAAAGCTAACCATGTCTGTTTCAACTAATCAGCATCTTTTTAATAAAATAACAATTTGTTGAAAAATTCCAGACTAACTGTAAAGGAAATCTGCCTTGTGAAACCAAGGACAGCCTCTCAAATGCAAAGTTTGCTTTCTTTGTCTTTGGGGTTTGCACCAGTGCAGTTACACTGGTTACTGAAATCAGGACAAATCCACAGAATAGACAAGGCCTGCTTCTTGATAGATTCTCTGTTATGGTTTGTCTCTAACTGGCATATCCATAATCATAACCTCATTGTCTGCCTAGGCATTAAAATACCTGTCACTACTTCTATTTGGGAATTTTCACTGTGTTCTGGCTCTGGACGCAATTATCACTTGACTGTACAATTCAGTTTGGGATTGCCAACAGGATTCTATGTAATCCACAAATTGTGTTCCATAAAACTAATAAATAATACTGTTTTGAATAACAATGCCAACACAGCACGTGTGTTTAAAAAAAACCACTTAAATTAAAGCTGCAAAAAAGATACTATACCATTACAAATGGCAGTAATTTTCAGTAATAATAAAGAGAGCAGTTGCCAAAAAGTGATTAAAAAACAGGAGAGAAATCATCCATGGTACTAGCATATGTTATATTAACATCGCTCTCCCCATAAATAAATTCTCACAAAAAATATCATACACTAAGGATGGGTCTGATTCTCCACTGCCTTGTGCAGTCACTTACCCTTGTTCAAACAGCATGCAAACTGGGTATAAAACACTATCACTTTGTAAGTGAAGTGTACTATCTCCACTTTGCACAAGTCTACATGGCAACAGACCTACAAGACAGAGGAGAATTAGGACCACCTTACCCAGAATATTTTATCTGGATAGATTCAAGGTGTAGAAGAAAGAACGTATCAAAAATTAGATCATTGCTCACACCAGGAGCAACTTAAGCGGAATAATGTTAAGGTGAGAGAGAATATGAAGTTATGACAGGGGAATATCCTTCCACCTGCAATGACTCTAAGCATCCTTTGTGCCTGTTCCGTGTCAAAATTCTTTTAAAAAAACCCTGAAAAGTAGACAGGGTGCAGGTGGGGGATTCAAGGGTATGTACTTATGTTAATGCACAGGGAATTCTGGATGGACAGTAAATCAGTACTGACCAAGATTGAACATACCTTTTACATTTGGTCACAAAAAATTCTGGCATTACTATGGCCTGGGAGGGTTGTATCTGAAGGCCTGCAGAATACCAGTCAAAAGCTGGCTCAGTGATTGAGAGACTCCCATTGACTTTATTGGAAGTTGGATCAGGCTTCTACTCAGGTAACTCTTTATTACTGTCTGGTTTCCCTAGATGAATGACCAAGGCTGGTAGTTTTACCTAATCTATCAATATCTAGCAACCAAATACTTAAGTAGGATAAAGGGGGCAAATTCTCCTCCAAGTTATACTGAAGTCAATAGGGCAGTTTAAATAAAAAACTGTCCTGTTAGCAGCAATAGATAAGACTGTGTAGTATGATGCATACCAAAAAAATTAACATTATCATCAATTTTTATTTCTCTGATATCTGTTTGGATGTCTAGGCACTTCCCAAACATAAAAACACATATTTCCAGTCAGGGGCAGCAAGTTTGTAGAAATTTTAGTGGTGCCCAGAATGCCCAGAGTCTGCCCTCCCCCAAACTCCACCCCCCACCTGCCTAAGGCTTTGGGAGGGAGTTTGGGTGGAGGTCTGGGGTGCAGGCTCTGGGCTGGAGTTTAGGTGCTGGATGCAGGCTCTGGGCTGGGGCAGGGGCTGGGGGTTCAGGAGGGGATGAGGGGTGCAGGCTCTGGGATGGAGTTTGGGTGCAGGCTCTGGGCTGGGGGTTGGGGACAGGAGGGGTTGCAGAGGGAGGGGTGCAGGCTCTGGGAGGGAGTTTGAGGGTGGGGGGGTGTGGGAAAGGGGTGGGGGTGCAGGCTCTGGGGAGAGGGTGGGGCAGTGCGGTGCTTACCTGTGGCTCCTAGGTAGGGCAGGGCGGGGCGGGGGTCTCCACATGCTGCTCCCCCAGGCACTGCCCCTGCAGCTACCCATTGGCTGCAGGGGCACTTGCGGCGGGACACAGACCCACCCCGCCCAGGGGCTGCAGGGAGGGGCCAGCAGCCACATGGAGCGAGCAGACAGGAAGCCGCTCAGCTCTGCTGTGCTGCCGCTGGTGGGTGGAGGTCCCGGTCCATTTTAAATGGCCCAGGGGTGCCCGGGAGCAGAAGGCGGGGCCGAGGGAGAGACCCAGCCTCAAACAGTGCTGGAGCCGGGCCCTGGGGGAGGAATATTTCTAGTGCCCAGGCACCATGTGCCCATAAAACTAGCCACCCATGTTTGCAGTACTTCCCTACTGATCTTGACTACTCAAGAATGTCATAGATGCAACTCAGAGGTTATGGTATGGAGCTGCCCTACTACCTTCAGAATCTCAATGGTTTAGGCAGGTTCAAACATAAACAAAAGAGCCTCCATTTGTTGCCTTAGTTCATCACTTAGTCTCCACAAAACAAAACAGGTCTGTCTGAGTGATCTGATCCTCAGAGTAACTAAAATTATTCACAGTAAGAAAACAGGAATCTGGTCACAACACATTACTGCCGAATACATTTTGCATACCGTGGGTTCCTGCAATGTAGCTTGACTAAATCTTGTTTAACTGTTTCCCAGATTATGCAACAAGCTCAAACTTTGCAGGGCTATAGCATGATTCAAGAACACAATTAAAAGCATGATTCAATCCATTCTATGCTAAAGGAAGGAACCATGATTTAACCATGTTGGCCGATACTGTGTTGTAACACACTATGGTCTCACAATATAGTAGTTTTCATAGTGTAGAAGGGACCTCCTCAGCGCCTATATTTCTTTCATTTCCATGGACCTCTGCTTTCTCTCTCTCCTCTTGTCTTCTCTCTTTTTCCTTTTGGCCTGTCAATTTCTGTTCCAATTTTTTTATATCCAGAATAGATTGGCATTGGCCTACTGAAGTATATTAAATCTCAGTGTGAGTATTGTTTAGATGATTTGGAAGCTTCAGAGATCATCATTTCTGAATACTTGGTGACCTTTCAAGGTTAATAAACTCCATGCTGTTAAGAAAGCGAGAACTAAATTAGGCTTTTGAGCAAGCTTGCTAGCCCTTAATGTTCCTATGAACACAGTGCAAATGTAAAAGCTTTTTTCTAGTGTTCAGCTTAGGGTGACCAGATAGCAAGTGTGAAAAAATCGGGACACTGGATGAAGGGCGGGGGGGTGGGGGAGGGGGGGAGGGGGGGTAATAGAAGCCTATATAGGAAAAATCCCCAAATATCGGGACTGTCCCTATAAAATTGGGACATCTGGTCACCCTAGTTCAGCTTGTGGTTGAACTGAACAACAAAGCCACATTATTGTATATTTAGTGTAATTTCATCTTGAAAATCTTTCGATACTGATGCTGTAGGTGAATATATCCTGCATTTACTTATAATACACAATACATAATATTATCTCATGATTAAAAATGTACACAATATAGCTGAAAAGAGAAAAACTTTAAAAACTCTCAAACTTTCAAAAAGTAAGTAATCAAGTTTCAATTACAGTGAATTCAAGTACTTTTATTTTGTCCTCCTGCAATTAGTGGTACATAAATTCATGCTTTTGGTGGTTTTTATTAGTGCTATTTGCTCATTCCAAGAAAGTTAAGAGTTTGTCAGCATTTCCACTACAAACCTCTACTTTCACTATTCTATAACAGCCACAAAAATGTCTTATGGGATGAAACTTGGCACCCAAGGTCTCTCTCTACAGTAGGAACAATTTTTTTTAACCACATTTGCTTTAAGTTGGTTTGGGTATTTTTAAGTTATAGGAGAGAGATAAAAGAGTTGTGTGTGGCTGAAGATGCTCTTTTGCATTTTCATAATTCAAAACAACTTCATTTATTTAAGAAAATATTGCAGGTTATTTCATAATAGAAAGTCATATTTTTTGCTAGTAACAATAAATATAAACTCTAAGTTACTTCAATAAATAAAGCAACTACTTTGTATGCAAGGTAACGACTTTCCCATTCAAAATTTCATTATGGGGGTATTTATGCTACACAGAGTATGCCTCTGTTACAACAAACACTTATGTACATACATAACGCCACTCAGATGCGTAGTTCCACTGAAAAACCTGAGGGTTCTCAAAGGAGCCAAGTTATGTATGTGTGTGTTTGCATGATCAGGGTTTCATCATTTCAGTAACAGGCAAATTGGATCAGTAACTGGTTAAAAGACAGGAAACAAAGGGGAGGAATAAATAGTCAGTTTTCAGAATGAGAAGAGGTAAATAGTGGGGTCCCCATGAGATCTGTACTGGAACCAGTGCTGTTCAATATATTCATAAATGATCTAGAATGGGTAAACAGTGAGATGGCAAAATTTGCAGATGATGCAAAATTACTCAAGATAGTTAAGTCCAAAGGAGACTGCAAAGAGTTACAAAGGGATCTCAATAAACTGGGTGACTGGGCAACAAAATGGCAGACGAAACTCAGTGTTGATAAATGCAAAGTAATGCACATTGGAAAAATAATCCCAACTATACACACAAAATGATGGGGTTTAAATAGCTGTTACCACTCGCAAAATGGATCTTGGAGTCATCGTGGATAGTTCTCTGAAAACATCCACTCAATGAGTACCAGTAGTTTAAAAAAAAAAATCTAACCGAATGTTAGGAACCATTAGGAAAGGGAAAGATAATAAACAGAAAGTTTCATAGTGCCACTATATAAATCCATGGTATGCCCACACCTGGAATACTACATGCAGTTTTGGTCACCCCATCTCAAAAAAGATATTAGAATTGATAAGGGACAGAGAAGGGCAACAAAAATGATAAAGGGTATAGAACAGCTTCCATACGAGGAGAGATTAAAGACTGGGACTTTTCAGTTTGGAAACGAGACCACTTAGCGGGGATGATAGAGGTCTATAAAGTCATGAATGATGTGGAGAAAGTGAATAAGGAAGTGTTATTTACTCTTTTACATAGCACAAGAAACAGGGGTCACCCAGTGAAATTAATAGGCAGCAGGTTTCTAACAAAAAAAGGAAGTACTTCTTCACACAATGCAGGGTCAATCTGTGGAAATCATTGCCAGAGGATGTGAAGGCCGAAAGTATAACTGAGTTCAATAAAGAATTAGATACATTCAGACCTCACGTACAAATGAGACTGTCTGCACCCCAGCAGGGGGTAATCCTCAAAGAGGAGAGAGGGTATAAGTATGTGAAAGAGTGGCCTCCACCTCATTTCTCCTCCTCCCATCTCTGTGCTTATGACATCAACAAACACCTGAAGGACTCTGAACTGGTCCCTGTCTGAAAGGAAATCCAGCCTGAGAACTATTACAACTTGTTCTGAGAGAAAGATACTTGCTTTAACTCCTATTATCTTGTTAACATTTTTATCTTTTTAATTCTTTTCTTATGCCGTATCACTTGTAATCACTTAAAATCTATATTCTGTAGTTAATAAACTTATCATTGTTTTATCTTTCCCAATATGTTTGGACTAGAGTGTATGGGGAAACTCCATCTGGGACAAAAGGGTTGGTACATATATCATTTTCCTTTGTTGAAATGATGGACTTACTATGAGCTAGTACTGTGCGGGGATACTGTGCAATACAAGATGCACATTTCTAGGTTCAAGGCTGGGACTAAGAACATGCGGATATCTCTCTGTAAGTAATATATGAAGTGGCTACTTTATAGCACTCAATACTGTGTAGGTGGAAACAAATTACATGCTGGAGGTTGTGTGTGAGCAGAACCTGGAGAGGTGGTTGTTCACCAGCAAACAGTAAGAGGCATCCCAGGCTAGAGAATTAATGGAGCACAGCTGTTCAACAATCCGGATTGTATCCTGGGGAATGTCACATGCCTGTTCTGTTTATTCCCTCTGGGGCACCTGGCATTGGCCATTTTTGGAAGACAGTATACTAAGCTAGATGGACCATTGGTCTGGCCCAATATGGCCATTTTTATGTGTCTGTGCATTTGCTTCCAGCAGTGAAATGTAAGACACCATGACAGAACAGAGGGCAGTATTTATCCATGGAGATAAAGATCTGAGCAAATGAGCATAGGAGTGGGAGCCAGACACTCCTGAATTTTAATCCTGACTCTGAATCAGATTTAATCTCTGACTGTGTGAATTAATTTACCTTTCTGCTTCCAGGCAGATAATAGCATTTAACTACCTCAGAGGTTTCGAACATGAAAAGCATTAATTATCTGTATTGGCAAATCTGTAGTTAATGATCTATAAAATATAGGCCAATTGAATATGGCACTGGGAAAGAATATATTGCAAAAGGCTGGCCCTTTGGCCCAAGCATGAATACCATAAAAGAGAGCAGAAGGTGTTAGATTATGGGAACAGAGGAATGGTCAAGTGGATCAGACCCATCTAGTTTAGTATCCAGTCTCCAGCAGTTACCAGCACCAGATACTTCAGAAGGTGGCACAGTAAACACTGCATTAGGATAATATGGGATAAACAACCTTCCAGGAAGGTCTCATCCTAAATTCTTAAATAGTTAGAGATTGATATAAGGCCTGAAGGATAAGGTTTTAAATCCCTTCCAAATGTTTTAGTATTAACTATTATAACTTTGGATATTCTTGTTGTGCATAGAAATGTCCAATCCCTCTTTGAATCTTGCCAAATTCCTGGCCTCCATTGGAATGGAGGCCAGGAATGGCCTCTGTAGCAATGAGTACTATGGTCTAATTATCCATTGTGTGTGATAAAAGTATTTCCATTTAATAGTTTTGATTGCCCTTCAATTTCATTGACTCCCCCTTTGTTCTTGGTTCCCCTCTTCACCTGGTGGACTCAAACTCCAGTCTGCATTTAGTCTGAATGCCAAAATAGGGTTGTTGTTTTTTGTTTGTAAACAAGAATAAACTAAAGTTCTTAATACAATAATAGTGTCATCCCTAATTGACTTATTTCTGCCAGGCATTAGTAGCAAAATCCAAATGATGTGCGCTCTCATGTCTTGAGAAAGCACATACAAGGGCAGAATTTTAAGGCTTGATTTCACTTAGACCAGTGTAAATCACGAACAATTGCACTAAAGTCAATAGAGCTACACTGGTGTAAAACCAGCCCAAGGCCTGGTCAACACTTAAAGTTTAGTTTGACATAGCTACAGCTCTGAGGAGTGTGAAAAATCAATACACCTGAGCACCATAGTCATGCCAACCTAATTGCCAGCATAGTCTCAGGTTGACCAAAGAATATTCCCATCAACCTAGCTACCATCGCTCAGGGAGGTGGAGTTCCTACGATGACAGTCAAACCCCTTACATCACTATAGGCTGAATCTACACTATGGGGGTATGCTGGCATAGCAATGGCATTGTCACTATGCCTCTATAGTCTCCATATTGTAGATATGGCCAGGGTGAAATGGAATTTAACTCTTAGGGCTTCTCTTCACTATGGGGGTAAGTTGACCTAAGTTATGCTATTCCAGCTATGTGAATAACGTAGCTGGAGTCGATGTAGCTTTGGTCGACCTACCCCGGTGTCTTCACTGCACTGCATCGAGGGGAGACGCTCTCCAGTCCACTTCCCTTACTCTTCTCAGAGAGTTGGAGTACCGGGGTTGACCAGAGAGCGCTCTGCCATCGATTTAGCGGGTCTTCACTAGACCCACTAAATCAATCCCTGCTGCATCACTTGCAGCAGAGTTGATCTCTCTGTAGTGAAGACCAGCCCTTAGTGACCTTGCTATTGGAATGTTTCCTGACCCAGTGACTGTTCACTATCATTGCCATTCATAGTGGCAATTCAGTCATTTGTAGTGGGCCATTGGGCCAGGGAAAGAGAGCGAGAATGACTAGATAGCCTGGCAGTTAGGGTAGTACCCTGGAGGTGGGAGACCAAAGTTCAAGTCCCTGCTCTATTTAATTATTTATCAAAATTAGTATAGCTTCAAGAAGAGATTTTGACAAAACTCCCTACCAAAATATCCACAGCCCAAGGGCAAGGGCAAGGGCTCTCTCCTGCAGTGGGGGAGACTCAAGTTCAAATCCCTTGTACATAGAGAGATGAATTGAACCTCATGTCCCAGGTGAGTGCCCTAACCATTGAGCTAAATAAAGCGCATAAGGGAATTGTCATTGCCACCATCTCTTCCTCCAGCTGTTTTCTGAAAACTTTGCTTTTGTCAAAATGCCAGAAAGTCAAAACAAAACATTTAGATTCAAACACTTTTGTTTTGATAATGTAGAAATGTTTCCATTAGTTTCAACTAATTTTTTTTTCAAACTTTCTGATTCGCCAAAAATGTTGGGAAAATGTTTTCAGTTCGACCCAAAACAATTTCCCCCCTGATTTTTCAAAATTGGCAGGGAACCAAAAACTCCCCTATTCACCCAGTTCTAATTGTGAGTGCCTAAAAATGTGCTAAACACTTTATAAATAAAATTGTGGTCCTTCTAAAAAAAAACAAACCCCAATAACAAAAAACAAAACAACCCCCCCCCCCCCCCCACACACACACACAGCCTAAACTCAGACATAGCAACAGAACACAGGCCTTAAAAATAGCTAAGATGTTCATAAGCATGTGTGCATGCAGGTTTAAGTATAATGTTTCTTGTCCTACAGTCCAAGAAATATACTTTATTATATGCCAATAACAATTTCATTGCTTAATTAACTTTGCATTATTCTTCACTGCAGGTTACGTAAGCATTTGTTTAATAGTCCTTGCTCCAGACACAGCTATTGTGTCTTCCTTCTGTTACACAACAGCACTGCCAACTCCATCTTCAAGATTGTCACAAGTCATAAATTACTGGTGAGCAATAGACTACATAGCATTAAAGCTCTTAAGTACTTTGAAAGGGAGTTCTTCCATCATAGGCTTATTGAACTGTTTCTTTGACAGCGTGGCTTTTAGCAGCTGGAGAATAGAAAGTGTGGATTATTGCTGGCAAGCCTACGATCAGGCATGCCTGACTGCAGCACTGATACATGACAGAAGAGGAATGGCTGTGACACTGCTGCAGATTAACAGATAGTAGTGGTGGTATATTGCGAGGGAGGCAGGGGGTGGGAAAGCTCACGAACTGCCAAGAGTGATTCATTCATGGAACCTGAAGAACTGTGAATCACACTTTGCTCTTGCCATGTGAGCAAGCCAAAGGCTCCCCGTAAGGAGACCAGCAGCATCCAAACCTTGTTTTCAGAAACCTGTAACTGCATCACCAATCTGCTACCATTTTTAAAACTCTTGTTTAAACTCTTCACTCTGTTGAGTGAAGCTATTAAAGATGCAGCTCAAATAATTTTTAGATTCCATGAGGGAAGGGAATATATATATTAGACATACAGTGATAGATTCCCTACAACTATATTGTACTGCAGTTCATCATTATTTAGAACCTCAGAAAAGAATGTTTTATTTGAAGTTCAAATAGCTCTTTTTGATGTAAATCAGATCATCCATCCCTAACTGATATGTATGTACACTATTACAGTATTTGTTACAAAGATATTCCTTATACCATAAGGAGGCTCTCAGGCATCCAAACTACAGAGTTAAATAAATATATCCCATCTCCTAGAACTAGAAGGGACCTTGAAAGGTCATTGAGTCCAGCCCCCTGCCTTCACTAGCAGGACCAAGTGCTGATTTTGCCCCAGATCCCTAAGTGCCCCCTCAAGGATTGAATTCACAACCCTGGGTTTAGCAAGCCAATGCTCAAACCACTGAGCTATCCCTCCCCCCAATGTTGTTTTTCTTTATGAAATTACTGCTTTGCTTAATAAAGATTTTCCCTCTTCTCAATCACTAAATCTTCTCAAGTATAAACCCTTAATTATTTATTTGAAGTACTAAAAAGATTTGTCCCTTTCAAGCTATACCCTCATCTCTATATAAAACCCTAATTGTTTTTCTAATTCATAATAAAGTAAAGGCATACTCTCTTCATCCAGTTCAACACAGTAGCAACATAAAGGGTTTAATAGCCAATTGAGAAAGTTAGATAAAATACAGTAGAACTTGCTTTTGAGGGGCAAATGGTGCACTGTTTAATCTACCACCATATCAAACCATACCTCAGATGTAAAGAGCTGTTTCTCTCAAGTATAGACACCCTCAAACCCTAAAAGAAGCAAAAGTATCTAAAACTGATAAAAAGAAAAGCTTTTCTACAAAAGGCATGATTAGCCCATGGAAATCAGTGCCACAATATATTATTGATACCAACAGGTCAGGAGGATTCAGAAAAGGATTAGACATTTATATGATTAACAAGAACATTCACAATTTAAGACAAAAATTATAAGGGCCATTCACTGTCATGCTTATGGGCATACTCCAACTGTCAAACACCTAGTTACAAAAAAAGTTGGGGGCTCAGATACTATGGTGTGATATAAAATTCTAGACAGAATAGTTATATTCATATGCCATTACTCTGGAGATTCCTGGATGCTACCATCTTGTTTTGGAACACTTCTGGAAAAATAGTCTCTGAAAGAGCAGTCTGAGGAAATAGCACCCCTGGGAATGTTATAGTGGGAGAGTTCATACTGAATTGACCTACATTAACCTTCATAGCAGGTTTAACAACCTTTTCCTGGAAGAGCAAGCCAATGAAACCACCTCTCTTTCCTCCAATTAGCTACTCTGATTTTTACCAAACCCCTAATATGCATAGTTCAGGTAGCAGGGCTTTCACCAGCTCAGGGGATATACGCTGATCCCCATTCCTATTCACGTGTTTGTTCCTTTCTGTACAATACAGCAGAAGAGCATCTGACCTCTTAAAATGTGTTTCTACCTCAACAATACATCTTTTTACTCTTCCTAACTATAAGCCCCACAAACTCATCATGGGCTCTGACAGAGAAGCTAGGTTCTTTCCATCTCATGGCAAAAGAGGTTCTACAGGCTCAACTTAAAGTTCTTTGTGACACCTGCACAACCCCCACTGCCGGCTAATGAATTTGCACAGATATCTGTCGCGGGGCAACAACTCAGTCGTGCGGCACCTCCTGTTGGTTGTCCAGGGAATTAGCTCTTTTCAGCCAGGAGCGCCCTATGCCGGCTGCCATGTCGCCTGCCACTGACCCCGTGTCCCTCCCGGACCCCGGTGCCCTTCTAGATGAGGGTTCTGCCCCCTGGCAGTACCCCCTTAGCCTGGGTCTCCCCTCTCAGGGGAACCCCCAAACCCATATCCCTCCCTTGCCTCAGTGGTTACTGTCAGTGATCGTCTAGCCCCCGCTCCCTGGGGCAGACTGAAGTCTATACCACTCACCATCGGTAAGGGGGGTTGGACCAGCGGCCTCTGCCTAGGTCTGGGCTGCCCCTCTGCAGCCCTCGTACCCTTTTGTGGGCCTTCACCTCAGCCTGCAGCTCTGTTAGGCTGGAGCTCCCCAGCTCCCTCTGCCCTTCCCCAGCACTGCTCTCAACCTGCAGCCTGGGGCTTTGCTAGGCTGGAGCTCCCCAGCTCCCTCTGCCCTTCTCCATCACTGCTGCCTTCCCCTGCCCTGCTCTGCCCTGCCCTAGGCACCCTCCTCAGCTACCTAGGTAGCTAGAGAGAGTGTGTCCTGGCTTCTGGCCCCAGCCCTCTTATAAGGGCCAGCTGGGCCCTTTCCAATCAGCCTAGCCTTTCCCCTGCCAGAGCCCGCTCGCAGGGCTGTTTTAAGCCCTTCAGGGCAGGAGCGGGGTAACAACCCTGCTACAGTATCACTCAGGGAACAAGCTAAAGATAGTGGGGTTGCACAGGTGTACCAACTTCCTGAGGGCCTAATTAGCCCCACAGATTATCTATTTCAAGTTATGATGGCATTAAAAAACAAATCTTTATTTGCAAATTGAGCAAAGTTGATGTGGAAATCAGTGACAATGACGACAGAGCCACATCATAGTTTTTACAGTAACTTTTTAGGGTAGAAATGCACATGACATTTGCTAATGTTCAAACTTCTTGAATGTAATGTACATTATAAACCAACATATTGGTGCTAAGTGATGCTTTTCAGAAAGCCTAGTATTTTCAGCAGTATCTCTGCCAGAGTTGTTAGGCTGAAGTCCTTCAGTATGTCTGACCCTTAAGCAAACTTACAACTGCACTTATGCATGATACAATTCTTAATATAGTGTTCCTTTATTTTCTCCAATGACAATAATTTATGTTATGGAGCTCTTTAAAGCACCTTTCTGCTCATTCTTTTAGAAATAAACTCTTAATATTCAAAATGGTAGAGTGGGAGGTCATGTGTACAGCCTAGAAGGTCATTCATTTACACATGCTTTAAAATCTAAGTGTAACTACCTTGCCAGTTTTGGGAATTCAGAGAAGCAGCACAAAGGCAGACATTGGATCTGAAACAGAGACACTCTTCCTTGCCCGAGCTTGAAGTACACTCAGACTCGGAGGGCTGGACCAAACCTGCTCATGGCTGGAACCGTTCCTTCCTCCTGACTTCAAACTCCCAGGCACGTGAGCTGTGCCTGAATATCCCCCATATTTGGGAAGAGGGGAAGGAGTTACTGAGACCACAACCTGATTTGGCATGCCTAGCTGACAAAGTGCAGGCCTTGAAGAGCCTATTACATGACTGGGACATTTGAGCTGAACCTGAGCGGGACAGTGTGACCACAACGAGGTGGGCTGGCTGCAGATGGTTGGACTGGAGCAGCTGGAGAGCTCCTGAGTTGCCCTCTGCCACAGAGGATAGGAGACTCTACTTTGCTTCTCTCAGCTAGAGAGGACTAACTGCTGGCAGCACTTGGTAGGTCTCCTCTGTAACAGGAGCCAGGACTCGCATCCATCAGGGACTCCCTCCAGCTGAAAGGGAGAGCTGTTGGCTTTCCAGCAAGGGATCCTAGCCATTCACATCAACTTTCAAGTTTAGATAAGTCTTAAGGGGAGACTTCAGACTTTCTCATTAGATTAATCTAGTTCAGTTTTGTTAGTATTTGTGGCTGCTGGGTTGATTAATTACTCATTTGTTTGACATTTTTGACCCCTTTGCCTGTTCCCTTCCCCTTCTTGTAATTAACGTCTATGCTTAATGTGAATATTTGTTGGTCCTTTGTTTCCTGTAATTATAAACTGTAATATACAAAAGGTTGTAGGGGCTGTTAATAGTTTACACACCTGGCCACTTGGTGGAGGCACCATGCACAAAAAATCAAGAGCCCACTGGTCCTTAAGAGAGTCACTTAGCCCCTGAGGAGGGAAGAAGTGGGGCTCTTAGGGATCGGGGTGCCCCAGAAGGGGGGATATCTAAAATAGCATGGCCATTAACTTACAGTATTTCCATATTGTTTTGCTCCCCTCACACTTGTCACATTATATAGCCATTAGAAATATAATTCTAATAGCCTTGCTATGATGCAAATCAAACATTCCGTAGCCCTTTGGCTGAACATGCAACTATTCAATATTTAAGGCTATTTACTATTCTGTTTGTACACATTTCTAAATTGTACTGTTCTTGGAAGACTCAAGGGAAAATCTTTCTTTTAATAATATATTCACCTACTGGAAAAGTATGAAACGAATGAGATCAAATACAAAACCCGTAAATGACATATTCCACAACTTCTTAAATTAAAGGCTCAACTTTAAAATGTGTGTGGTAAACATCACCTTGTATTCAGCAGACATTGGTTGTAGGAAGATTCCAGAAGAAGTTTCCAGCTGCAGAAAGCTGTCTGCAGTGAACACAGGCTACTGGAAACAATTACCCATCCATTACAAGTAATAGTCAGTAAGAAACCATAAACAATGTTGCTTTACATTTAAAATAACAACACATTATTTTTAACAATGAGGTTTTTTTGTTCATGCTTTGAAAAAGAAAACTCTCTAATGTTCTTATGAAATTCTAAGTGAACAAAATGGCCTATTAAAAAAACAAAAGACAGTTATTAAATGATTAAAAACCCAAAGACAAAGAACAAAATGAAACTGTCACCTTAGTTATTCAGCTAATTTATGGATCCTTGTAAAAGCTAATGAAATATGTGAAGATAAAAAGTGACCAGGAAGGAGGTTTTAGCCTGGGCCTTTGAGCACCATAACTCTCCATAATACATGTTATAAATTGAGGGACAGAAAAGAAGCCTCCACTTACTTCTGGCTGAGAGACCTGAACTTAGTTCGATTGATTTCAATAGTAGCAGGATGGGGTCCTACATATGACATTTTTTATCCAGTTACGCTAATCTTTCCTAGTGTGAGATTGTGACCCCACTCTGTGGAGAGGTCCTTAAGGTTTGACTGGCTAGTCCTCCATGTGGGAGGTGTCTCTGTGGCACCGTTACTTCACTGTCACAGATTCTAGTGAGCACTCCCTGCTAGCCAAACTGTAGGACTGTTGTGAGAGGAATCCAAGCCTCTAAGTTGTGGATCCCCAGGGGTGTATTAAGCTTCTAGAGCAGCAGTTCTCAAATTGTGGGTTAAGACCCTAAAGTGGGTCGTGACCCTATTTTAATGGGGTCACCAGGGCTGGCGTAGACTTGCTGGGGCCCAGGGCCTAAGCCTGAGCCCCACCACTCAAGGCCAAAACCAAAGCCCAAGGGCTTCTACTTTGGGTGGCAGGGCTCAAGTTACAGGCCCCCTGCCTGGGGCTGAAGTCCTTGGGCTTTGGCTTTGGCCCACCTGCCCAGGCCAGTGGGGCTCAGGGTTTGGCTTTGACCCGCCTCCCTACCTCCACCGGGGAAGCAGAGCTTGGGCGGGCTCAGGCTTCGATCCCCCCTCGTGGGGTCATGTCATAATTTTCGTTGTCAGAAGTGCAATGAAGTTTGAGAACACCTGAAGCCTCACCAGGTTGCAGCACTGGTTCCTCCCTTGACATCTCTGGTACATTTCCTGTGCACTGACTATCAGTCTTTTACCACTGCTCAGACAAGCTTTCTGGTGCCGCCTTCAAATTCCGTTGTGTAATTTATGGAGCCCTCTGGCTTTTCTCCCTCCTCCTTACAAGCCAGACATTAGACTAAAGCAGGCAGAGACCTTTGTGCAAAGGCAAGTGGTTTTATATAGTGGCATTCCCTCTATAACTCACTATTCAGGAACAGAGTCACCACATTCACAAACCTATATGCAGTTGTTACAGAAAGGAGAATAAAAGAACATCAAAAGCAGATATGTTCTTTAGTAGGGCCTGATTGTTTCTGAAGCTGGCCAGCATATTAACTTCCAGGATATGCAGCAAGATGAACAGAAGCAATTGCCTATATCACTAGTGGAAATAAATGGCACCCTTCCATGCTGGTGGAAAGTCAGTATTGACAGGTATATTGTCTGCTGACATTAGGGTCAAATTCATCCCTGGTATCAATGTAGTTATTCTAGGGATACATTTTTACTAGAATAGCTGTCAACGATAGATCTCAAAGACTTTTCAGGATGCCTTGTGATAGACGGACATGCAACAATCATTGCCATGAGGAAACCTGCTGATTATTTCTTCCTTCAACTTGTGTTCCTCCCTCCAAATTCCATGCAGGTTGCTACAGGGCCCACTGACACAATTTGGATCAAAGGAAGTGTACTATCTCCTCGATTCATTCCTTCTGTGAGGAAAAATTAGAGCCATCAATGCACAAGAATCAGGAATTCTGATTAAATAGTTTTCTGAAACTTTGTTTCTGCAGAAGAAAAACTTCCAGCATGATATTCTCTACACTGTACAGATATATTGAGCCGTAAGGAGGCAGCTTTTCAGAAATATTGGAAGAACGCAAGTGATGCTGTCATTGGAAATCGGTTTTATTCCAAGCCCTGTTTTAACCCCTTATTGCAGTGAATTTTGTTACTGACAACATAACAAACAAATGAAGAAAACCCACACTTTCCCTATAGTAGCTTTCTATGGTATATTAGCTGATGTTATACCTTTGGGAGAAAATTTTGTGTAGTGAATATCTGTACTTACATTCCTGAGAAGGATAATTGTTTGTAAATGAACATGGTAAGAAGCATTTGCCAGCCGTATAAACTGTGAAACACATTTGAAACTAATGTGCCTAATTAAAATTCTGAGTCTTTTGCTGGAAGCAGCCATCTTGCTAAAAATGCTGTGACATGAACCATTATGGGAGACCTTTGTAGGACTTTAAACAGCTTTCATCTTGGCTTATCAGATAAAGAAAAAATATTACTATGTAAATATTTAAAGGGCAAGACTGTTGCCAACTCCACCCAACCCCGAACACAATCCCCAGTTGTGAATCTTTGTAGGGACCAGGCATTTCTGCAGTTGTTGTGGTCCCCATTGAGATAATTCAATGCCAGCACTGCTTCTTGCCAGGATCCTGCCTTCCCCAGCCTCCACACTAAGCACAACAGGACAGGCAGAAATGGAAAAAACACTGCAAAACATGCTAATGCACATAAATCCAACATCTGCACATATATTGGACACTGCATCCAAGTCAGGTGTATGGACTATTGAAAGTTTGATCCAAAGTGCTAACGGATGATTAAAAACTTCTTCTAAAGAGGTGAAGTCTTATACAAAATCAGTTTCTACTTAAAAAAAATATGCATTCCTTTTACTATGCCATCACTGAATATTACAAAAGCTGATGGAGAAACTTTGCATTATTTATACACAGGAACAAAAGATCACCCCAAATCACTCAAAGTAAAGTTTCAGAGGCATATATTGCTGGCTTTAAATGATTGAAAATAATGTGGCCTAGCTATAGAAACCTTTATTTTACTTGAGGCTATGGGTAAAATACCATACATTTATGATTCTATAATGCATGGTGGGCTCCATTGATGTGTCTATATTTTATGCATATGCTATGTTAAGTCCATCTGTCCTACAGTAGTTGTAGTCTGTCATCAGCAGAATTATCTCTTAAAAGAATACAAATTCCACAACACAGCTTCAAACTCAAAGGCACAGAACTACGGTCAGACATAGTGACAAATGTTCATATTTTACATTTGTAATTTCTGCTTTGGTAGTTCTTACCTTTCATTTTTGTGGCCTGAAGAATGGGATCATTTCTCTGTCATCACAAACCTTTATAGTTTAGGGATTTGGGGAGGAGAGAAGTTTGTTGACAAGAGTCTTCAAACTTTTCTTCCAGTGCACCACTCTCCTGGCTTGTAACAATGCCCCTGCTCCTCTGGGGCCCAATCCAATGCCATCAAAGTCAATGGGAGCCTTTCCCATGACTGAATCAGGCCCTTCAAAGTTGCCAAATTGCATGATAACTTTGTGGCCCATACACAGGTCCACTAGGAGTGCTGTAGAATGAGACTAAACTGCTTTTGCTTGTGACCTTAAGTTGGATTTTGAACCCAAGTCTCCAAACATTAAAGGCTGCATAGCCTGCTACCCTACTACATCTCTTCTGTTTATCCTCACATCTCTTCTGTTTTAGAATCTAATAAGCAGACTATTCTGTCATCTATCTTAACTATGAGAGAAGCTGTGCTTCAGACAGCATGGCCCCACAGTATGCCAACATTTTTATGGCTGACTTAGAACAACGCTTCCTCAGCTATCGTCCCCTAATGCCCCTACTCCACTTGCGCTACATTGATGACATCTTCATCTTCTGGACCCATGGAAAAGAAGCCCTTGACCAATTCCACCATGATTTCAACAATTTCCATCCCACCATCAACCTCAGCCTGGACCAGTCCACACAAGAGATCCACTTCCTGGACACTACAGTGCTAATAAGCGATGGTCACATAAACACCACCCTATACCGGAAACCTACTGACCTCTATACTTACCTACATGCCTCCAGTCTTCATCCAGACCACATCACACAATCCATTGTCTACAGCCAAGTTCTAAGATGCAACCGCATTTGCTCCAATCCCTCAGACAGAGACAAACACCTACAAGACCTCTATCAAGCGTTCTTAAAACTACAGTACCCACCTGCTGAAGTGAAGAAACAGATTGACAGAGCCAGAAGAATACCCAGAAGTCACCTACTCCAGGACAGACCCAACAAAGAAAGTAACAGAACGCCATTAGCCATCACCTTCAGCCCCCAACTAAAACCTCTCCAGAGAATCATCAAGGATCTACAACCTATCCTGAAGAACGATCCCTTACTCTCACAGATCTTGGGATACAGGCCAGTTCTCCAGCCACCCAACCTGAAGCAAATACTCACCAGCAACCAGACACCACACAACAAAAACACTAACCCAGGAACCTATCCTTGCAACAAAGCCCATTGCCAACTGTCCACATATCTATTCAAGGGACACCATCATAGGACCTAATCACATCAGCCACATCATCAAAGGCTTGTTCACATGCACATCTACCAATATGATATATGCAATCATGTGCCAGCAATGCCCCTTTGCCATGAACATTGGCAGACAGAATGCAAAAGAATAAATGGACACAAATCAGACGTCAAGAATTATAACATTCAAAAACCAGTCGGAGAACACTTCAACCTCCCTGGTCACTCAATTACAGACCTAAAAGTCACAATACTCCAACAATTTTTTTTCAAAAATAGATTCCAATGAGAAACTGCTGAATTGGAATTAATTGCAAACTGGACACCATTAAATTAGGCTTGAATAAAGACCTGGGAGTGCATGGGTCATTCCACAAAGTAAAACTATTTCCCGATGCTAATTTTTCCCCTACTGTTACTCAGACCTTCTTGTCAACTGTTGGACATGGGCCATCCTGATTATCACAGTTTTTTTTTTCCTGCTGATAATAGCTCATCTTAATTGATTAGTCTCATTATAGCTGGTACGGCAACACCCATTTTTTCATGTTCTCTGCGTAGATATATCTTCCTACTGTATTTTCCTCTGCATGCATCCGATGAATCATAGAATCATAGAATATCATGGTTGGAAGGGACCTAAGGAGGTCATCTAGTCCTACCCCCTGCTCAAAGCAGGACCAATTCTCAACTAAATCATCCCAGCCAGGGCTTTGTCAAGCCTGACCTTAAAAACCTCTAAGGAAGGAGATTCCACCATCTCCCTAGGTAACCCATTCCAGTGCTTCACAACCCTCCTGGTGAAAAAGCTTTTCATAGATTCATAGATTCTAGGACTGGAAGGGACCTCGAGAGGTCATCGAGTCCAGTCCCCTGCCCGCATGGCAGGACCAAATACTGTCTAGACCATCCCTGATAGACATTTATCTAACCTACTCTTAAATATCTCCAGAGATGGAGATTCCACAACCTCCCTAGGCAATTTATTCCAGTGTTTAACTACCCTGACAGTTAGGAACTTTTTCCTAATGTCCAACCTAGACCTCCCTTGCTGCAGTTTAAACCCATTGCTTCTGGTTCTATCCTTAGAGGCTAAGGTGAACAAGTTTTCTCCCTCCTCCTTATGACATCCTTTTAAATACCTGAAAACTGCTATCATGTCCCCTCTCAGTCTTCTCTTTTCCAAACTAAACAAACCCAGTTCTTTCAGCCTTCCTTCATAGGTCATGTTCTCAAGACCTTTAATCATTCTTGTTGCTCTTCTCTGGACCCGCTCCAATTTCTCCACATCTTTTTTAAAATGCGGTGCCCAGAACTGGACACAATACTCCAGCTGAGGCCTAACCAGAGCAGAGTAGAGCGGAAGAATGACTTCTCGTGTCTTGCTCACAACACACCTGTTAATACATCCCAGAAATGTTAATACATTTCCTAATATCCAACCTCCAACCTAATATCCAACCTCCCCAGCTGCAACTTGAGATCATTACTCCTTGTTCTGTCATCAGGTACCACTGAGAACAGTCTAGATCCATCCTCTTTGGAACCCCCTTTCAGTTGAAAGCAGCTATCAAATCCCCCCCTCATTCTTCTCTTCTGCAGACTAAACAATCCCCGTTCCCTCAGCCTCTCCTCATAAGTCATGTGCTCCAGCCCCCTAATCATTTTTGTTGCCTTCCGCTGGACTCTTTCCAATTTTTCCACATCCTTCTTGTAGTGTGGGGCCCAAAATTGGACACAGTACTCCAGATGAGGCCTCACCAATGTTGAATAGAGGGGAACGATCACGTCCCTTGACCTGCTGGCAATGCCCCTTCTTATACAGCCCAAAATGCCGTTAGCCTTCTTGGCAACAAGGGCACACTGTTGACTCATATCCAGCTTCTCGTGAAGTGGGTTTTAGCCCATGAAAGCTTATGCCCAAATAAATTTGTTAGTTTCTAAGGTGCCACAAGTACTCCTCGTTCTTTATGTTCCATTAAGCTATGAATCGAACCACAACTGCTTGGAATTGTTTACAGATGTTGTATGGTCCAATTCTAATACTTGTATTTGTGTTACTCATCAAATTAAGATCTCTTATGAAAAATTTTAATCATTGTATTATGAATAGACATTTTCCTTCTATAGCAGGGGTCGGCAACGTTCGGCACGCGGCTCGCCAGGTAAGCACCCTAGCGGGCCGGGCCAGTTTATTTACCTGCTGATGTGGCAGGTTCGGCCAATCGTGGCCCCCACTGGCCGCGGTTCACCATCCCTGTCCACTGGGGGCGGCCAGAAGCGGAGCAGGCCGAGGGATGTGCTTACCCTGGCGAGCTGCATGCAGAACGTTGCCGACCCCTGTTCTATAGCTTATGTATTCAATTATATTAAAACACAGATGCCAGTGTTCAAATAATATGCTAGGATGATCTATTGAAGTCATGGGGAAATATCTATATCCTAGAGACTTGACATTTTGTGATTTGACAGTCCACAAGAATATTTTCTCAAACTCTGGGTGCATGATTTACTAAAAATGTACATGAATGTACTATCATGCCAATAGCGCCTACAATGTGTGAGTAGTTTGCTCTTTTATATTTCAGAGCTTTGGGTTTCACAGTTCATACTATATGCTATTTTTGAATACACAGTTTCATGTTTTGGTCCTGATGATCTAAAGGGAAAATATTTAGTTTTCCCACACTGATGATACTTTCCCACACTTACATTTTTATCCAAGGATCTGCAAAGGGCTTTTTAACTATTCATCAATTTAAAAAAATAATCTAAGGATAGACAAATAAGTTCAGAAAACAAAATAAGAACCAACCCAAATCTTCACCCATCTCTAGAATTGAAATTAATGATTCTTTCCAAAGTTTTAAAACATTTGGTTGAACTCCATATCCACCCCTCCCTTCCTGAAGGAGGCAGAGGATGTCCAAACACTATGGCACTCACTCCTACCTGCTGTGGAAGGTCTTTTTTGGAGGAAGTTCCAGAAGCTTGATACCATCACAGATAAGCATATAAGGTGCTCAGACAGTGAAAAGAGAACAGAAACTTCTTCTGAATACCTTACTGGGATACATCCAGTGTGAGGGAGACCACAGCAGGTGTAAAGCCAGCAAATCTGGTTCCCTTCACCTCTCTCTAATAAGTCCCAGTGCAGGGGCCTTTTAGAAGTAGGGAGCGAGAGTGACTGGAGCAGGATGGGCTCTTTATATCCTCATCTAGATTATGATCCCTAGGGGGCCATACCTAAGTGGCACAAGCTGCTCTAAACTGTGCTGTGATTGGATCAGATAATCCCTGACAGTTCCAACCCTGTTTTGCTCTGCTGTGTGAGACAAAAGGATGCAGCAGAGAATCTGCTTTATGTACCTATCTTCTCCCTTGAATCATGAGGATTCAAGTTAAAAGCCCAGATCCTGTGAACTGATCCATGCCAACATTTCTAAAACTATTCAACTGCTGAGCTAAAAACAAAACAAAACACCTGCCTAATAATTCTAGTTATTATGACTCAGTCTCAACACAAATAATGCTAGCAAATTTCAATATGCATATACATGTGTATAAACATTTGTTATTATCAATAGAAGTGCCTGTTTAGTTTGGAATTTTAAATAACTGGAAATAACAGATAAATGTTTGGAAAAAAAGAAATAAATATGAATCCTTCCGTATGATGATTTCAGTAGGCTAATAATACACACTGCATATGCATATCTTAAAAGTTACCTACAAGTAATTACATTTCTCTGTGATAGGTTGAATTAAAACTTTAGATTCAAAGAGCCTCAAAGCGTTCAGAATCTAGATTTGAATGTTTAGTTCAGGCCTGTCTCTAATGTCAGCAAAGAGGAAGTTTTGTAGGCAGATTTATATAAAGAAAATGCCACTCCTCCCTTCTAGTACAACTATGACATTGTATTAACATTCCTCTAAAGGCAGATAATGTATTATCCCTGCAAAATGATAGTGCACTATTAAATATATATATACGTAGGTTAAAACTGCCATATAAAGAGAAAAGAGCTCCTGCTATCCTCAGCTGAACCCAGGAGATTGTTCAGAGAATGAAAGATGACATAAATATGCTTAATAAAGGAAAACCAACTGCAAACATTGACTCATTTTTTCTCCCAAGCAGTTGACTATAAAAGCAGATACATTTTACAATACACTCGAGCTTTTTTTTTTTTTTTTTAAACAAAAGGCATTTGTTTCTATATGTGAATACAATGCTGGACCATGGTACAGTGAGCAAACTGAAATTGCTAGGCCTAAAGAGTGCCTATCCCACCACTGATTAGTGTCTGGAAACAGCCTCATAAATTGCTGATACAGACAAGTAAGCAAATTGCACTTTAGTTTGCACAAGCACAGGTCAGTGATTCTAAATCAGTGTTTAAACAGTTTTCATTGCTCACTAGCTATATGATCTGTATGTGTACCACAGTCTGACTAGCTGGCAAGAGAACAAATCAAAATACAATATGTCTATTATCAATAGGTCATGTCTAACAAACAAAGAAATGAAAAACACCCTCTGTTTATTGAATATATTTTAAAGTTATTTCTTGTAGTAAATCATGTAGTAAAACTCCCATATATTTTAGTTATCAGTTTTGTAATGTATTGAGTATGTTATTATATGGTACTGGAACCAGATTCCTGGTAAAACACACAATGTAGCTAGCTGACAGATTTACGGGAGGGATACAATGTATTATTTCTCTTCTGTGCATCAGAGCAGCATTTCCTGTCAGGTTATTCCTGTAAGCTTCCTTGATTAAATGATTATTGCGAGAATGTCATACGTAAGATCTCCTTACCTTAACTGCTTTGACTTAGATTCTCTGCTCTGCTCAACTATCTTTACACTGCTCAGATGGCAAACAAGGATTACAAGCTTGCTAGAAGACCCTTCTGGAGATTCCCCCGATGTCGGGGAGTTTCTCGGGGAGTTTAGAGTCAGCAGAATCAGCTCCTACAACATCAAACCAATAGCCCAGGCATTTTAGATATGGGGGAGCATGTTGAGGACAGGCACAGGGAGTGGCTGGATTACAATGCACTCTGGCAATGTCCAGCTTGTGGGTGGTACCCTGGGGACCATAACCGCCACTGCATGCTAGAGCAGCCTCTGAGGACTGGCTGGGTAGAGAGTTCAAATTCAAATGGCTATTTTTTCCAGATATTTCTGGAAATTAATATTGGGCCTCTCACAAATGTGTGTTGAGAAGTAGCACAAAGGGGTAATGTCTTCTTCCTGTTACACCTCACTGCTGTCAGGGAACATATTATGCACTGTTTACAAGGCATGAAGAGAAATTCACATCTCTACCACCATGCCCTGATTAAGGGGACATATTCCTTTTTTGACTGATAAGAATGGAATGGTATAGAACATAAGTATGCCCATACTGGGTCAGACCAATGGTCCATCTAAGCCCAGTATCCTGTCAGATACTTCAGAAGGAATGAACAGAACAGGGCAATTTCAAGTGATGCATCCTCTGTTGTCCAGTCCCAGCTTCTAGCATTTGGCATTTTAGGGACACCTGGAGCATAGGATTGCACCCCTGACCATCTTGGCTAATAGCCATTGATGGACCTATCCTCCATGAACTTACCTATTTTTTTCAACCAGTTATAATTTTGGCCTTAACAACATCCCATGGCAACGAGTTCCACAAGCTGACTGTGCAGTTTGTGAAGAAGTGCTTCCTTATGTTTGTTTTAAATCTGCTACCTATTAATTTCAATAGATGACTCCTAGTTCTTGTGTTATGTGAAGGGGTAAATAACACTTGCCTATTCACTTTCTCCACATCATTCATGATTTTATAGACCTCTATCATATTCCCCCTCAGATGTCTATTTTCTAAGCTGAGCTGTCCCAGTCTTTTTAATATCTCCTAGTATGGAAACTGTTCCATATCACTAATCATTGTTGTTGCCATTTTCTATACCTTTTCCAGTTCTAATATATATATTTTTTTGAGATGGGGCAACCAGAACTGCACACTGTATTCAAAGTTTGAGTGTACAATGGATTTATTTAGCGGCATTACAATATTTTCTGTCTTATTATCTATCCCTGTCCTAATGGTTCCTAACGTTCTGTTAATATTATTTGGCTGCTGCAGCACATTGAGCAGATGTTTTCAGAGAACTATCTAAAATGACTCCAAGGTTTCCTTCTTGTATGTATAGCTGGAATTGTTTTTTCTAATGTACATTACTTCGCACTTATCACCACCGAATTTCATCTGCCATGTTGTTGCGCAATCACTCCGTTTAGTGAGAACCGTTCGTAACTTTTGCAGTCTGCTTTGGACTTAATTATATTGAGTAATTTTGTATCATCTACAAATTTTCCCATTTCACTGTTTACCCCCTTTTCCTGATAATTTATGAATATGTTGAACATCACTGGTCCCAGTACAGATCCTTGGGGGACTCCACTATCTACCTCTTCTCATTCCTACCCTTCATTTCCTATCTTTTAAGCAGTTATTGATCCATGAGAAGACTTTTCCTCTTATCCCATAACTGCTTGCTTTGATTAAGAGCCTTTGATGTGGGTGTGACGTTCTCCTGGTGTTATCTGGACTGGTGATCTGCTAGGTCACTCCAATCCTTGACTCTGGGAGCCAGCCTTACCCTGCTCTGTTGTGAGAACCCCCATTCCTGGGCTGTTCATGCACAGCCTCTGGCATGTAAGCTGCTTGGATTATGCAACCGAATGACACTAGCCAATATCTCTGGTCCCAGACACAACCGTAGGAACCTCCATCTTGCAGTGTCCAGTTATGCCCACTGGACACTGCAAGCTTATATGAGTTTGTCAATTTAACAAAGAAATTGATATGTACCAGGCTTGTTATCCCAAGGGGAGTCTCTGACATGCTTCAAACCAAACTCACTGCTTCAGGTAGAATAAACAAATTTATTAACTACAAAGGATAGATTTTAAGTGATTATAAGTCAAAGCACAACAAGTCAGATTTAGTCAAATGAAATAAAATCAAAACGCATTCTAAGCTAATCTTAACACTTTCAGTACCCTTACAAACTTAGATGTTTCTCACCACAGGCTGGCTGGTTGCCCTTCAGCAAGGCTCTCTCTTTTGATCAGTGCTTCAGTCGCTTGGTGGTGATGTCTGTAGATGGAGGTGGAAGAGAAAGCCAGCATGGCAAACTACTCACCCTTTTATCATGTCCTTTCTTCCCTCTTGGCTTTGTCTCATCCCCCGCCCCCGCTTCAGGGTCAGGTGAACATTACCTCATCGTAATTCCTGACTGACCACGGAAAGGGGGGTGACTCACTCGAGAGTCCAACAGATCCTTTATTGTTGCCTAGGCCAGTGTCCTTTGTTCCTGTGAGGCTGGTCCGGGTTTGTCCCATACATGCCCTGATGAAGTGTGAACTGCCCCTGTGTTCCTGGAGAGTTTTGCCTGGGCTTGTTTTAAGCCAAGAGGACAAATTTTCAGCCTCATAACTATATACATGAAATTACAACCTATAACATTACTATAACAACAATGCTCAGTGCATCATAAGCCTTCCGAAGACACCCGACATGAGGATAACATAAGGATGAACATGGGGGTGCAGGGCGTTCCCTTGAGATACAGAGTGTCACAGTGGGACCTTGTCAAAGACGATCTGAAAGTTCAAGTACACTGTATCAATGGATCACCCATGCCTACATGCCTGTTGACCCCCTCGACAAATTATAATAGATTTTTTAGGCATGATTTCCCTTTAGAAAAGCCATGTTGACTCTTCCCCAACATACTGTTTTAATGTATGTGTCTAATAATTCTGTTTTTACTATAGATTCAACTAAGTTGCCTGGTACTAAAAATAGGTTTACTTGCCTGTAATTGCCAGGATCACTACTGGAGCCTTTTTTAAAAAATAGGCATTACATTAGCTGTCCTCCAGTCACCTGGTGCAGAAGTTGATTTAAGTGATAGGTTACATACCACAGTTATTATTTCTGCAATTTCTTATTTGAGTTCCTTCAGAATTCTTGGGTGAATACCATCTGGTATTTGTGATTTATTACTGTTTCATTTATCTGTTTGTTCCAAAACTTCCTCTATTTGACACTTCAGTGTGGGACATTTCCTCAATTTGTCACCTAAAAAGAATAGCTCCAGTGTGGAGATCACCCCCACATTCTCTACAGTGAAGACCAATGCAAAGAATTAATTTAGCTTCTCCTCAGCTGTCTTGTCTCCCTTGAGTGCTCCTTTACCACCTCAAGAGTCCAGCCCCACTGACTGTTTGGCAGGCTTCCTGCTTCTGATGTACTTTAAAAAATTCTGTCAGTTTTGTGTCTTTAGCCAGTTGCTCTTCAAATTCTTTCTTGTCCTGACTTATACTTTTATACTTGATTTGCCAGCTTTTATGCTCCTTTCTATTTCTTCAGTAGGATTTGACTTCCAATTTCTAAAGGATGCCTTTCTGCCTCCAACCACATCTCTTACTCTGCTGTTTAGCCATGGTGGCATTTTTTGGGGTCTCTTACTGTTTTTTTTATTTGAGGTATACATTTAGTTTTGAGCCTCTATTATGATGTTATTAAATAGTCTCCGTGCAGTTTGCAGGCATTTCACCCTTGTGACTGTTCCTTTGACTTTATATTTAACTAGCTTTCTCATTCTTGGGTAGTTCCCCTTCTTGAAGTTAAATCCTACTGTAATGGGTTTCTTTGACATTTTTCCCTGTACAAGAATGTTAAATTTAATTATATTACAGTTGCTATTACCGAGCAGTTAAGCAATATTCACCTCATGAACTAAATCCTGTACTCCACTGAGGACTATATTAAGACTTACCTCTCCCCTTATGGATTTCACGACTAGCTGCTCCAAGAAGTCATCATTTATGGTGTCCATAAATTTAATCTCTGCATCCCTTCTTGAGTGACATATACCCAGTCAATATAAGGATAGTTAAAATCCCCCATTATTATTGCGATTTCTCCTTTTGTAGACTCTCTATTCTCCCTGAACATTTCACAGTCACAGTCACCATCCTGGTCAGGTGGTCAGTAGCATACTCCTACTGCTATAGTTCCAGGCAGGAAGGTAATTCTAAACCTCCTGTCTTCCCTTCCTTCAACTGAACTACTTCACTCACAGGAAAAAAAGAAAGATTTATGTACAAGTTTACACAAATTTTTCTACAGTGGCACCTAACACAGGAATTTTAATAATAATAATAATTTAATAATATTATTTAGATTTAAATAAAAATGTACATGGAAGTGCATACAAAGTTAGGAAAAAACCCACACAAATTACACAGCAAAATTACTCATTGTTAGTTAAAGGACATATTAACATTCACTCTATCCTCAATCATCCCCAGCCTCACCCTCCAACAAAGAGTCAAGAAATTCCCTAGACACTTCCTGTGTAAATAACTAAGGGTCTTACATAATAATCGAACGCTCAAATTTTCAGATTGGTGTGCCTAAATGCCAGCAAGTCTCATATGGAGCCATGGGTTTCTATCACTATTACCGCTGTCCCTCCTTGCCCATTCCTCTTTCTTTCGTCTGTTATACCAACATAATCTGTTTTAAATTAGGTGTAATCTTGCAACACTTATGCATGTGAATCTCTTTCTGCACATGAACTATATGCCAATAGAACTTCACATTCCATCATTGTCCTGTGGTGTTGTAGAGGAAGCAAATTCCAGTAGGAAGCTAAGTATGTTAACATGCCATGGAATCTATCAGTCCATGTGCCAAAATGGCATCCAGATGCCATGATTTCCAAAAGTCTTAGAGACAACCAAAACACACACAAAAACAGCCGACCAATAGACCAATTTATTTATCTAATTGGATCAAGAAGTCAGCATTATAGTAAATCAGTGTTGAAAATCTCTGTTTTTTTATTAGGCTCAGCAGTCTATCTGGCATAGGAATTTATCTTAGGTTGGATCCCTTAACCAGTGTTTGGCTGTAATCTCTGTGCATCTGTCAGAAAGTCAGTGCTGCACCTTCCACACAGACTGAGCAGTACTGCTCATTTTCCTGCATCCTGATGTATATTACCAGCCCAGATTTCCCCCCCCCCTTCGGTTGTTACTGTAAATGTGAGTAGATCAATCCATTTTCCTGTGTTGTCTGCCAGTAGATACATTTTCTGTTACTTGTTTATAGAGCAGAATTTCCCAAACGTGTGCAAGCTGAGCCCTGCTTCAGTTAAATGAAACCAATCATTTCCCTTTCAATTCCAGTGCATGTTGTTGAAGGCCTACCCAAAATGAGCAGTGACTCAGAAAATATTCTGTAGATCATCATAAGATGACACTTCCTCTTTTCTTTTATGCTATGGTGGGTAGTGAAGAAATTAACAATACTGACATTTAAAGCATCACCATAATCATCTAAGTACCCATTCAGATGAATGGGGTAGTTCATAACTCATAGCTATTGTTTCAGGCTCTCTGCAAATCAAGACAGACATTGCATCAGTTGGACTTGGGTCACAGTTTAAAAGTTTTCTTCACAGCTGTAACACTTAGCAACTTCCTTTTTGGTTTAAAATGAAAGACAAGACTATATTTCAGGCTATAGCGCTGTGGTTAGAGTCCAGAGATTCCATCCAAATCACCTCTAGCTGTAGAAAGGCAGCTTAGAGCATCACCAGGAGCCTCCTGGCCACATGAGGAGCCGTAACAGGAATATGGTTTTTTATTTACTGTGGCACTGGAAACAGGCTCATAGAGTGGCTAACAGATGCTTCATTCCATCTCATGTTTGCTCCAGTGAGCAGGGCTCATGTGGGATAACATTTTAAAATGTATTACAATCTCATGCACCAGTGAGCTGCCCAAGTCTCTCCACAGTTGTCTTATGAAGCAAGCTGCCATTTAGACTGTGTATTTCTGAATCTTGTAACCAGGTGAGCTGAGAGTGAAACAGCCTTGTTATAAAAACACATGTGGAATAGATGGGGGCTTTAGACTCAGAATTTCTAAAGCAAATATGTTCAGAATACTGTAATGCTTCTGTCAAAATCTGAAACGGTGCTGATATAACTGACCCAGTGGGAGAACACCACCACAAAAAGTGGTTGGGATAGAAAAATATTATTTATATTGATACAAATTACAAATATACTAATTATCTCAATTTCTTTTTGCAGAAATAGAGAAATATTTAGTGGGACGAAATAGAAACTTAGAAAAAATATTCTTATTGGAATAAACATGATTCTAACCTCACCCTGGTGTGAAGGAGTGGAAACGCCACTGAAGTCAATGAAGTCAGCTAAGTGTAAAGACCTGCATAAGTGATATCAGAATAAGTCCCTAAAATCTGCATTTACTTGGATGCTACTATTTCACCAAAAATCTGAAGCAGAATATGAACTGTATTGTACAGTTCCAATAGTCAGTGCTTCAACTAGTTTGATTAATTTAACTGAAAGTTATAATTTGAGCTCTGGCCATTATACATCTTTTTTCATGTCTGGAAACTTGTGCTTGATAGCTCCCAACATGAGACTTGTCTCAACTAAGCAAAGAGAAGACCAAGACTGTAGAGTCTAGCTTCCTAGTGATGGAATGGATTAACATTATTTAACTGAATACCTGGGTCATCCTGATCTAAAATTATGTGGATATTTCAAAAGTACAAGCTGTTTTAAGGGAAGTCTGTCCTGTTTATTTACTGATGCATGTCCAAATAGGCTTTTCAACCCCTAAAGAAGTGAATCAAAAGCAATTCAATGGAATCCAGCATGAATAATTTATCTCATTCTCATACTTTTAAAAGGGGAGAAAGGACCTTCTACTTTAGCACTTTGCCAGTGCAATGAAAAACACTGCTAAGTGGGACTTGTGTCTTTGGAGGGCTGGTCCCCTCCCCCATACTTCCATTATTGTATTATTCAGAGGTATGCCATGTAGCCGGACACGGCCCTCACGCGCCCTGCTGCACGCGCCCCTCTCTCCCCCCCACCATCTACTCCCCACTGTGCTCTTTTCAAAGCAGTCTGTGTATGTTTCTTGTCCTATTATTACCTTGCTCTTGAAGTGCATTTTGCATGGTTTCCTGTCAAAACCACGAGCAGCGGAAAATAATCTTCAGTAATATAACTGCTTGCTTAAAGTTATATTACCAATTGGATTCATATTTATGAATAAGTAACCGAACCAATTAATGGAAGGAATGAGTGAGATTGGTTTCTTACACTGAAACTATCACAAGGCTTGAACCGAAATATAGCGTGTAAGGATAATCAAGATGTATATGGAGCTGTATATAAACCTACGGCAGTAGCGGCCAGGGAGAAATGTAACCCACGACAGTAAGAACTCAGGATTGGACCAGAAGCAGTAGAGCCCTCCCACAGAACCGAAGGGACTCGGGGGACTCTCGTCGCCTAGCAGTTCAATCTCTGGGCAGCTGGAGCCTGATCACCCTCAGTCACCTAAGATTGAAAGCAACATCCGCGCCTCCAGTCTGCCAGTAGAATGAATGCGATGTGTGTGTGAGTACAATTGCTCAGATAAGGGAAGTAATAAATCAACCCTCAGTTTTATTTGATTTCAACCTTTGTTTGTGGTTATTTCCTGGCTGGTTCCAGGAATGGGTAACATGCCAGACTGTCAAAACTCGTTCAGTAGGTCAGAAAACATGGGTGCCTGCTGATTTGTGAGTGCCATAGGTAATTTCTTACCTCAACTGCTTTGGAGATGGATCTAATATCTTCAATATAGGTGAAAACGCTCCAAATACCAAGCATGTTCATGTTTTGATATGAAGCATTTAGGGTCTCATTAACGTCTTTTGCTGGGTAAATATACTTAACTTGCAAATTTTGGTGGCTAGAACTTATGATGTGTGATATTGTCTAGAGACTCCCTATATTTTCCAGTAATCACAGAGCGACATCTTGCTTATGCTGCACACAGGTGTACAGGGCTGAGTAATGAGGAAGGGTTGGGGACTGAAGGCCTATTTAGGTTCTCAGAGTATACAGCAAACTCCATGGCAATCACACAGACCTTCAGGGGAGGGGGTTGGAGAGGGACAAAGACTTTTGGGATGGCAGAGTGCCACACCAAGTTTTTACACAGTTGGACTGCAAACCAGGCTAGGACTAGTTTCTCTGATTTCTTGTTATGTAAAATTGTTTGTTATTTCCCTTGTAGCAACCAATCTACTTTAATCCCTCAGAATTAAGACCTGGAGGAGGAAGAGCTGCTGACTGAAAGAATATTGCTGAAAGAGCTCATCCATTCCATCAATTTATAGATTCATAAACTATAAAGCCAAAATGGACCACTATGGTCCTCTACTCTGACCTCTGCTTTAAATAAGGTAGTTGTGATGGATCTAATTGTGGGATTGGGTACAATTCTCTATTGCACTAAAGCCCCATGACAAAACTTCAGTAACATAAAGAGGGCTAAAATGGAGCCAGGAAATAACCCCTGCACAAGATAGAACTTCTATCCTCGCCACACTCACCCTCAGTCCACACCATGGGGGACAGGCCAAGGGCAGACAGGAGGGGAGTCAGAGCACTTTGCATTTTAGCAATTCTCTGTGTACCATGGCTCCTGGAAGCTGTTTTCACTGATGCTAGGGACTGTGTCAGTTCCTGAATAGTCCCTGAATAGTCCCAGAATACAGTGAGCACAAAGATGGCCTAAAACACCCTTTGGGCCCTGGCCTGGCTAACTAAAAATTGTGGCCATGGTTTCCATATTTGCACTTCCGTCACATGTGTTCAGAACCGGGCCATTTATGTTCATGTTTTATCTTTTATTCCTCACTCATGTTGTCCAATCCAACCCTGGCAACTTTTCATTTTTGGTGGGGCTTCCACAACAGCATTTTAAGGAGATGTCAGACAGAGAACGATGAGGTTAGGAGAGGATTTTGGTCCCCAAGCCACCTATACACTCTAGAAGCACATTATCAATATTACTGTCATGTATTGATCAGAGTAATCCATACACTGATTTCTGAATTCACAGTTCTCCAGGGTTATTGCAGGTTGTATTAATTTTAATTGTACAAAGTATTAATTTTGTATTTACATCTCTGACTTTGCTGAAAGATGCGTAAAAGCTCAGTAAGAGAGTTCCTCATTGATTGCACCTCTGAGTAGTTTATAAGTAAGTTATTTTTCGAAGTCACTTGTAATTTATGCTGATTGGGCTTCATCCGGGAAGGTGCTGACCACCCTGACCCCAATCCAGAAAAACACTTTGAAGTTAAAGTATATGTTTACGTGATTTGCAGGATTGGAGCCAGAATGCTCAGCACCTTACAGGATTGAGCCTGTTGCCTCTCAATGCAACTTTTCCATACAGAGGAAAACAAAAAGATAATTGACTACAACTTTCTCTCAAACAGAGAAGGCATTCCAATCTAAGAATGCACACTAGCTGAATACCAGCAGGTCATAAGCTTGGTATGGTGTCTTCTGTAAGCCCCTCTAACCCACAACAACTCCAAATTTCAGAGATTTGCAGTGCAGGTCTCGGAGAATAAAATGGTTGGATTTGTCACTCCCTGTCCATCATGTACATTCTTCATTGGGAGACCTGATGGTAATACAAGTGTGTTGTGCAACTGCCAAACAAATGGAAATCCGAGGGATATGACAGTGACAAATTCCCAGACACCAAAAGTAGCAACTGAGAGTGTATTTGGGGAATTTCTTACAAAGGAAAAGCTGGGAATCCCTCTTTATCAGTGGAGCCCCAAGAGAGCCATAAGAGGTAATTGCTTTCCCTGTGTGTAAAGTAGGGATGCCAAGTTTCTAATCACACAAAACTGAACCCCCTTGCCCTGCCCCGCCCCTTCCATAGGCCCCGCCCTGCCCATTCATCAAGGCCCCACCCACTACTCCCCCCTCCCTCTGTCACTTACTCTCCCCACCCAGGGGTTGGGGTGTGGGAGGGGGTGAGGGCTCCAGCTTGGGGTGGGCTCTGGGGTGAGTCCAGAAATGAAGGGTTCAGGGTACAGAAGGGGGCTCCATGCTGGGGCAGGGGGTTGGTGTACAGACTCCAGGAGGAAGTTTGGGTGCAGGACGGGGCTCAAAGCTGGGGCAGGGATTTGAGGTACAGGAGGGTGTGTGGGCTGTGGGAGGGAGTTTGGGTGCAGGAGGGCACTCAGGGCTAGAGTAGGGGGTTGGGTTGTGGGAGGGGTGCGGGCTCCAGGCGGCGCGTACCTCGGGAGGCTCCCCAGAAGTGGCAACATGTCCCTCAACTCCTAGGTGGAGGCACGACCAAGTGGCTCTGCACGCTGCTTCCACCAACAGGCACCACCCCCACAGCTCCCATTTGTCATGGTTCTTGGCCAATGGGAGCTGCAGAGTCGGCACTCGCAGTGGGGGCAGTGTGTGAAGCGCCTCTGCCTAGGAGCCAAGGGACATGATGCTTCCGGGAAACTGCACGGAGCCAAGTAGGGAGCCTACCAGCCCTGCCAACTGGACTTTTAATGGCCTGGTCAGCAGTGCTGACTGGAGCCACCAGGGTCCTTTTCAACCAGGTGTTCCAGTTGAAAACTGGACACCTGGCAACCTTAGTGTAAAGCTCAGTGTTTAATCCACATACATTACTGATATTTAATAGACCCTGAACTCCTTGCTGCTATGGCCTGCCATGAGCACTGGAGACCTCTTGATTGTGGGGGGCACAAATCTTTGGCACCAAAGACACATTGGGATAGGCACATAACAATAATGGATCTTGCCGTCTTTGAAAGCTTGAAGGAGCAAATAGTTCCTTTACCCCATCACCCTTTTTGGCATCCCAGAATAAGAGGGCCCTGACTGACAATTTCTCTGAAGATGAAAATGATGCATGGATACAAAGGCCCTCTCCACAGGTCCTTCCAGCCATAATCCTGTGCTAAAACACTCTGCTCCCTGGTTCGCTGTTTTGTTAGGTCTAGAGCAGCATGAATCTCCCAGGATTCGATTTCCAAAAATATTGTGACATTTGGAGAAAACAATACTGAAGGAATATTATTGTCAATCTCAAGCTAAATTGAAGTTCTGTGTTAAATAACATTAAGTCCCAAATGTAAATACAAAATGATTACAATTATTGATTTATCTCCAACCTTGTATATCCGATTTTTCTTTGGTTATCAAAACAGTGGGCAGATTTTGCATTCAGTAGAGCAATACCTATGTACAACAGAATAGTTGAAGGGCTGAATTTCCATGTGTTTGTATGTTAAGTCAGCAATCCCCTCAGGCTTTTTGTAAGAACAAGGAGAAAAATCTCTACACTCGCTGGTCCTTTTCAGAGGACAGTGTGTGGGAGATTTTCAGAGATGTGCATAGAAAATGAGAAGTACAACTCCTGTTAGTGTGTAAAGGGATGGAGTGTATCTAATTCCTCATGCAGCCTGGTGAAAGCATTCCCTTCTCTCTATACTGCAAATTAAACACTGCAATATTTATAACCATAATTGTATATTGCTAGCTATAGTCTTTCAACAAAGAATAATATTAAGCCTTTAATTATTGTTATTATTTAGTGACAATAACATTCTTCCCACAGAAGGAATTCTTTCTTTCTTCTCTTCTTTGATACACTGTGGCTAATCATTAGCTCCTTTTCTTTTTCATAGTTTGAGACTTATTGCAAAAATGTGAGACTCGTCACTGAGAACTATTTAAAGCCATTGATCTATGAACCCCTGACTGCACACTCTTAGCATAAGCAAGGTATAGACAGATGTTTGTCTCCTAATGTTGATTAGTAGATCCACAAACCTGCATATTGCTACCTAAACATCCATTCTGTGTCCAATTACCTCTTATGAGACAAACACACACACAAAATGAAATGGTCAAGGAGAATGTACTGTGTGTAATACTTATGTTTTTTAAAAAGCAAGCATATAAAAATATATCCAGCAGCGCTGAATGGCTAATATGCCAATAATGATAAGTGTTTCTTAGTGTAATAATTTGACAATGGGACCGGACAGAAAGAGTGAATAAAATTGATGCCAATTTAAAGGCAACAAAATTGTCAGCATAAATGTGACACTGGTGCAATCGATAATAAGTTTGTTGGAATGTTGATGGCTGTGTGAAAAATCAGCACAATACTACATATCTGCTAATTTCACAACTCAAAAAACTATGAGACAAAAAATGTCACCTTCCACTGTAGTGGGGCTCTGATTTTTGCCACAGAAGTGATCATAGACACTCACAGTTGAGATCATTAAGGGTGGAATATAATGAACCTTTTTGGCCATTAAAAGTGCTTTTATTGTTTGTAGTTTAAAGGGCAAACAGACAAAAACTTTCTCTCATTAAAATATAATAGAAATGACATCTGCTGGAAATACTTCATTTCTTTCAAATGTGTAGTCATGATCTGTTTATTATTTTATATATGATATAGAACTGCCAATAGCCTCTAATAATACGAAATTCCTCTAGTTATTGTTTGAGAGTATAGATGGGCCAAGCATCTGTGCTTCTGGTTCTGAAAAAACAAAACTAGAGATTGTTTTAGTTTTATAGTTTATATAAATCCCTAAAGTTCAGGGGTAGAGATGATGATAAAAAGTACTGATTTAAAGTGATCTCTGTGGCCCTCCTCCTGCAAATGTCTGTGCAGACTCTTAGTTCCACCTGGAGTATGACTGCCTTCAGCTGGATTCCAGAGGGATTTAAGGGTCTATGCAGCCAGATCCCTTTGCAGGATCAGGGTTAGACTGTAACAGAGCACTTACTAAAAACATGGTTTATGAAGTTCATAAATCTAAAGTAAGCAGCTGGTTCAGTTTCAGAATCCCATTGAGAGGAAGAATGAAAAGACGCCTACCTGTCCTCTTAGCAAGAGTACCATGATCAATGGTCTGAACCTTGATTTTACATTTAATCTAAAATATGGCACTTCTTGCAGCACAATGTCCCTTCATGTCATATGCCTATAATAACGTCAATGTGCACTGATTACAATTCAACTCAGATGGCTGAGCCATCTACTTTATCACCACCACCTCAACAGTATCACTTAGGTGTTTCTTAGAGGTTTGCCTTCAAAGTACTGACACAGACAGATCTTCTTTATTTTTTGAGAGCTGACAGGATATGGCACAAAGCAATATGGCTCCAGGCTTAAGAAAATTTATCGATAGGGAAGAACAGAGTGCTCAAATAAGCCATTACATCCTAGAGGGATTCCAAGGCCAGAGGGATTCTATGTTAACTTAACTCTGTTGGGGTTATCTGCTTGGGGGGTGGGCAGAGCCTGGAAGCAAGAACTTCCAGTAGGGGAGATAACAGGGTCTCAGGGCAATGGACCTTACTCCCTGTAAATCCCCTGGCATCAACATAAATTCCTCATGGCTCTGCGGAGTTTCTGGGCAAGCTAATTCCATAATGAGAGAGAGCAAAGTTCATGCCTTCTGTGCAGGAGCCTCCTCCCTCTGATCTTGCCTCCTGTGGGTGATCTGGCCCTTTTATTCGCTTTGTCATGCTACCGTCGCCATGACACTAACAGAAGTTCCATGAAAGTGGGCATTTGTAATTCTGTTAAGTTATAAGCTTCAATTTTAGACACATCATTAATGTAGTATCCCTTTTTCTAAGTACACTTTCTTCACATCTCAGCCATTTTTCCTGCTTTCCCTTATTACTTTTATTGTCCGATTTTCCTTCTCTGCTCTTCTGTCTTTCTGTTTCTATAGCCCACACTGTAGTTCTGAGCTTAACTCTCTGTATGTACTTTAAACCTTGTTATCTTTCGCCTTTTTCAAATTTCAGTTCAATAATTAACATTTCTTAATCCTTCTTCTAACACCCGCTTTTTGGTTTTTACAAAATGCCGAGGTAATATTTTCTGGCTATGTTAGTTGACAGAGCTTTTAACTTCACGTGAACAGGTGAAAGAATGTCAATCCATGCTGGTGGGAAAGAATTCTCACCACCGCTTATCTACAAGTCGTTGGGGTTTTTTTTGTTTGTTTGTTTGTTTTTACACTTAACATCACATAGGGCTAAATCCTCCCCTTGCAAATGCAATGAAGGGTGTATAGACAGTGCCTGATGCAGCAAGAATCCTGTCACTTAGAACTTGTGCTGGCAGCCAAGGTAATGCAAAATAGAGAGCATTTTTCTGCTGATCTGCACAGGAGCAGCATGCAATCCCAGCTAGGGCTTACTGCTGACTGCAGCATAAATGCTAGGCAATTGGAGGGCTGGCTGTGATCTCTAAGGAGCAGATTACAGAATCTGGAAATATGTTGAGAGGGTGGTTGTATTAACCTATCCTCTTCTCCTAGTGCTCTCTTGAGTGCTATGGAATGCCCCTGCCCTGCTGCATGAGAAAAGATAAAAAGCCTCTTGCTTCTGTCACAGTGATGCAGCATCTGCCAGTAGCAAAGAAACACCCCCTTTTCAGAATACTATTATGGTTTCTTGGGGCTTTGGGAATGAACACAAAAACAAGCACAAGCTTTTCTCTGCACCCTGCAAAGCTGACTCATGTTTTTCCTTGTTGAGCATTTATTTGTTGTATATTAAACTGTGATTGATTCTGCAGATGATACCAAAATCAGAGGAATAGCAAATATAAAGGAAAACCGAACCAAATTGCTAAAATACCTCAGAATTAAAAGCACTCAGCTAATCCATTGATGAGCATGGTATAGGACATGCTATGGACTGATAGATAGATTAGACAAAGCAGTAGAAGGAATAAATAGCATAAAGTAAAAACAAGTATCAGAGGGGTAGCCATGTTAGTCTGGATCTGTAAAAAGCAACAGAGAGTCCTGTGGCACCTTTAAGACTAGCAGATGTATTGGAGCATAAGCCCCTGGAAATTTCCATTACATGCATCCAACGAAGTGGGCATTCACCCACGAAAGCTTATGCTCCAATACATCTGTTAGTCTTAAAGGTGCCACAGGAATCTCTGTTGCTTTTTAAAGTAAAAACAGAGGGCCTAATTTTAGCAGTCATGTCCATTGCTCTGACAGAGGCAGAAGTCCTGTGGAAATAGTAGGATGGGCTAAGATTGTATTGTCACACACAGGCATAAGGGAGAGAAGCTAAGTTTACAGCATTTCCAGACTATTGAGTGTTTCACTTTACGTCCTAGGTTTTGGGTTTTGTATGTAATTAAGAATTTCAATAACTTACCAACTTACAAGAATGGAGCAGGCAGATCAGAGCAATTGACCCTTCCAAAACCAAGGCACCAACCATCTATCCCTACTTCTTCCAAATCCCTCCTCAAAACACACTTCTTCCATCAAGGCCACAAATACTAACCCGCTCATCTATTATATATTTCTTTAAGGAGCACTTCTTGTGGTCTTCTAGTAGAGTATTGTGTGACCATGTCATCTTCTATGCCTTGTGAAGTACCAAATATGCTGTCTCCACTTGAACAAGAAACAACAACATGGGACATGAACACAAATGCAGTTGCAATAATAATGAGTCACCCAGCTGAGGAGGTGGAATTTTAACAGTGCAGCTACTGCTGGGTGAATCTCAGAACATTCAGAGGTTTAGTTAGAAAAATGCTCATCATTTCAGCTTCAGAACTACACATGCATATTTGAAGCTAGCATAGTATGTGTTATTAGATGTCTTAATTCTACGAACTAACAGAGGGCTTTGCCTTCTCAGAATACTAAATAATCCTCGCAACACTGAAGTAGGTAAGTAACTATTACTTTACAGCAGGTTTGCAGATATAGGACAGAAACAAAGACACAGAGCCTTATTGCATTCTCACTTACACTGTTATAAATCAGGTGTAACTTTTGTAAAGAGACTGCTCAGTGCAACTAAAATAAGACTACTCACAGGATTGCAGGTTGGGAATTTGCTACTTTATTTAACTGCATCATAGAGGGAGGGAGAAAGTTAGGAAACCCACTTCCTAAACAGGAAGTAAGGAAAAGGTGGATTATGGATACCCAAAGTATTATGAGTGGAGCCAATTAACCACTTGATGACCACTTTACTATGGCAACCATTGAATGCAACAGAGGAGTGTGGGGAGTGAATCCAGAAATAAAGAATCAAGCCCATAGAAAAGTTCTACAAATTGTCCCATGCCACTTAATAAATCAGAGTCATAACTAGGAAGGAAACCCCTGACTTGCTGGCTTAACTCTCTATATCACATCATCTACTGAAGTATTTGGTGGGGCGAGGGGGCTTTGACTTACTGTTCCTGAGTTTGGAAAACATGCCTGCAAATCTTACCAAAATAAACAAACTACACTTTTTGGGGGGGAGGGGGGAGGAGGGTTCTGGTAATTCTTACTTGCAAATGAGCCCTGAAAATACGGAGCAGCTTTTACTCATAACATTTCAGCACTTGCACCTTCAGCCCAAGGCACAAATTGGTGCAGAAGTCACAAAAATCTGAAATTAAAAATAAAAACCTAACTAAATTCTTAGAATCTTAAAATGGGTTCAGTTTCAATAAAGGTTTGAGCCATGTCTCAGTGTTCTGTAACCCATTAACCTGTTCTTAATTGAAAACTTCATGTTGGAGGGCAGATAGCCACATAATACTGAATATCTATTAAATTTTAAAAAGAGGCGAAAGGACATAACATATGAAATGCTAGGTCTGCCAAATGCACAAATGTCCCTGTGATGGGGTGTTCACCCCACACTAGGCTAGAGGGGTTAATGAGGCTAAGAAGGGTCAATTGAGTGGACAGGCTTCACCCGAAGGGAATTAGGTAGCCTAAATTACCCAGATTGCTGATTGAGCCCAGCTGAGAAGAAACAGATGGGGATAGTATAAAGCCAGGAAGTTGGCAACAGAAAAAGGCTGCAGTGAGGAGCTTGCAGCCACTCTCTGGATATTAAAGGGGGAAGGAAAGAAACCTAGGAGAAGAGGGTATAGGGAAAGGCTTATGGAAATAGCAGCAAGGCTTAAGGTGTTGCTGACCAAGGGTACTGATTACAGGGTCTCTGAACTGGAACCCAAAGTAAAGGGCAGGCCTGGTTTCCCCTTCCAGCCACTGGGGAAGTGACACAGTCTGGGCAGTGAATGGGATGACTGCCTGAGACAGTATATATGGAGAGACTTTAATCCACCCCTCAGAAGGGGACAACACACAGGGTACATCTACTCTGCAATTAAACACCTGTGGCTGGTCCATGTCAGCTGACTCCATGAGGAGGGAGGTTCCCAGAGCCTCAGTTCCAACCAAAACCCAAATATCTATGCTGCATTTTTGCAGCCTGAGCCCCATATGCAGTCAATGGACATGGGCCAGTCACGGGCATTTAACTGCAGTGTAGACATACACAGAGTGACCTGGCTGCAGGGCAAAGTCACAAAGAGAGAGCATCCAAGGCATGAAGAGAAAGCACACTGAGTCACAGAGAGAGAGACTGCAAGGGCTCACAAATGAGCAACAGAAGGGGGCATCTGACCTGGAAGGAGCTAATTTTCAGAGCAGACAGAAGGAGGCCCCCTAATGTTGAGTATACCCTGTGACGGTCCCTTTAAAGATATTATGTACCTTTAACAAATCACAGGAAATTCTTTTAATTCTCCAGCTTTTTGTTTTTTTCCAGACACAAAGGGTAAATGAAGACTTTCAGCCAAAATGATTAAGAGAACAACAAAACAAACACAAAAATAAAGTCTTTGTGAGAGAGCACAAATAGAGGGGGCGATAGCATTCACTGAAAAGAAAAATGACTGCCAGCCTCTGCAGACAGCATGGAGATTTAAGATGCAGTAGACAGTCATGTTACATACAATACTACACTTTGTTGACAGGCTCTCTGAACACTATAATAATGAAGACTTAAAACCCAGAACCAAGTATGACTCAATGCAGATAACTGCAGGATCTACTATTTTCTCAAGTTCTTTCAGCAAATTGCTTGGTAATCTAACAAAGCTGACTATGGCTGCCAACAAATATATTAAATGAATTAGTGCAATGATTTAATTAATTTTCTAAAGCACTAACTTTGAGTCACTGCTGTAATACTGTAATATGAAAGACATTTTGAGTATTTAAATCATATCAAATTAAAATGATTAATGATGTGCAGAGCTGTTACACAGAATTGTAAAAGTTTTGATTTACAATATGATTGTCTGAAGAAATGGTGTAACATGTGACTACTTTCTTGTTTTAAAGACTTTATGCTGTGTTATAAACTTTGCTTATCATGGCAAAATGCACCATTCAATGTGAAGAATACCTTTTAAACATTAAGACTGGTTCAGAAGCAATCCCACTGAGTCATTGGTCACAGGAGGACAAAATAATTAGCCAAGCTAAATACTTTTTGTATTTTTATCAATTGGAGTCATTTTTCCATGTTAGTGTTTACTTTGCTCTTTTGACAGAGCTTACTAGTGTTACCGGTTCCTTGAATTCCCACTTAGGTAAATGTTTAACTAACTGTTCTTAATCTACTCTTCACAAACCTCATAATAGATGTGCAAGTACAGCATAGATTGTCTGCCAATATCTTCGCTAAAATTATCTGTGGGCGTGCATGCACATACAGTTACTGGCTTCGTTTTGAGTGCAGGATACCAGATTAAAAATTAATCTATTTGTAGTGGAATACAGAAATGCACAGTAGGTTACTGTGTTGGGTATTTCTAGAATTGCCCAGTTAACTCTGCATAGTAGAAATGATTGAAAAAGCTCTTTTTTGAAAGACTAGTTAAAAATAAAAACATTTGGCATTCTACAGCACATGCCAGATAAGGATCTCAAAAACACTTTGAGCATTAATGAATCAAACCATACAGCAACCTCTAGGGTAGTGAACACTGTTCTCATATTTTTACAGATGAGAAAGCTTAGACACAGAGGGGTTCGGAAGAAGTCCTTTTGAACAGGGTTGGGCAGATCTATATCAACATGGTCAATATTCTTGTAAGACAGTGACAGGTACTACAGATAGACAAAGGACAGATGAAGTCTGCAGCCAAGCTAGAGTTAGTATGGCAGAAACTCCTTTTCACTTAAAGTCCAAAAGTATGAATAGCTGTATTGCATGTGAGAGTTCATGAGGTGTGAGAAATGTAGGTTCAAAGGATAACTTCTTCCTGAAATGTGTCTGTAAGCCAACCTTTCCCTAGGCCCTGATCCAGCAACACACTTAAGTGCATGCTTAACTTTAAGCATCTGAATGGTCTCACTGAAGCCAATCAAAGTTAATCGTGTTTAAGTGTGCTGCTGGATTTATTACATTTAAAAGTAGCACCTAATCAATCTTTGAAGTTACATTTTGCACAGTAAAATGAAAACACATGGTAGACAGAAGTATTCCTCACACTTTATAGCCAATCCAAGTATCAAGACCAAAGTCATTAGGATGCCTCAGTATGTTACTTTGGTCTCTTCTAACTTAGCCCTTGTGTTGAGAACGTCACAAACTGAAGCAAACAGTCAGGGATTTGAGGTGTGGGGAAACAGTGAGTGCCTGATTCACCATTGCCCTGCACTTTGTACAGTCATTAATACCAGTGCAAAATGGGTGTAAAACACAAGCATTCTAATATGGTATGACTTTCCATGGACTTTGTTCTGGTGTAAATGACTACATGAGTAGCAATGGAGCATTGGACCCTTTTGTATTTATTCTGTACACAACTTGCTTTCCTCTCCTCTTCTGCTTTCCCTCAATTTAATATTTGCTGAGAATCACTTACCTCTTCTGAGTCTTTCCCAGTCATGAAGTCCACATTATTTAATTTTTGCAAACTATCAGTCAGCATCTGAAGACTATGATAGCTGAAAAATAATGAACTCTAGGATGTGCATCTTTCAGATTTATTTGGCAGGAAGGCCGTCATAATAATCCACAGACCCTTCTTTCAATGACCATTTAGAATCAATGTACCACATTCAATGGCTCAGACATAATCAGTCAAAAGGGATTATTTGTGTTTATAATCGAAGGGAAAAATCCTAAATTTTGAATAAAGAGATGTCTCATTGCCCATAGTATTCCTGAAGGAAAATATACTAAACTCTCTGGAGGTTAGTGCGGGTTGACATAGTCCCATTTGAAACAGTACTATGTTAATGCACACTAGGAACCTTTTAGAATGTTTCAGCAGGGTCTACCTGGATCAGTTAGACTGCAACATTTTAGAGCACTCTACAATTTACACCCCTCTGGTGCACATTGCTGCATGGTGTAGACAAGCCCATAATGCCTCTGACACAGATCAGCAGCATTCTGCATTAGCATCAACCCTGCCACAATGTCAGAAACAAAGTGCTTCCTATGTGGAATCCCCACTTGCACACCTTTCTAGGAGCCCTCTGTGATGTCAGGAGTCTATGTGAAGATAGGAGAGGGAAAAGAGGCAGTCTTAGGGAAAAAAGAGTGCAGGGACTATGCCATACAGCATTCTTCTTTTTCTCCCTTCCCATATGAACATTGCTGAGAAAAGTTAACGAAGACTTAATCTTTCTCCGTGGTGAGAATGAGTTGGAGTGGGGGGGATGAAGGAAAGTCCCTGGACAGGGGATGCTCTGTCTAGTGGAACCACATTGCTGGGGAGTGAAGAACAAAATTAGAAAGCCCCAGAACTGGGGGGGAGGCACATGACCGCCACAAAAATGACCCTTACTTCAGGCAGATCTCCTGGGATCCACATGCAAGTTTGGACATGAGGGGGGTGTAGGAGCAGGTTTCCAAGGTCAGGACCATGGTTGATTCCTCAGGAGAGTAAATACTACCCTTTGTCCTTCACACAATAGCTTTGGGTAAAGGAGATCATCAGACTTTTCCTTCCTCCCAGATCTCTTAACTCCCATTTCAGTATTCAATTTCCTTCCAACGTCATCAGGTGTTGATTGCAATTAGAGATGGACCCAAAACAAAACCTGGGATTCAAATACCCATGATCTTTGGAAAAGGATAAAGCTGGATCTGAATTTTGCACCTCAAGCCCAGCCTTATTTGGAACAAATCTTTCAAACTTCTAGTGATTCCCACCAAAACTAATTGTTGAGGGACATGCATAGGTCCACATGTTTATGTTTTGACTCCATCTCGTTCCATTTTCAGCTCCTGGGAAAGCCTATTTTTTATTCTTTTTAGATTTCCCTTTTCTTACCCTTCTCTATCTCCATTTTGTACATTACCACTGCCTAAAGTACAGTGTAACTGAACAGGTGAGCCAATGAGATTGCAGGGATTAACAAAGTTTAATGATTCATATCCTCTGTACCAATAATTATCTATTGTCTAGTTGGGGAACTAAATGTACAGCTCTACAAATACAGTAGCCCTACATTTTAAATAGAGTTAATGACTACCTGCATATTGAACTTCAGCGATGAACCAAGGTCCATGAATGCATCCTTTTGTGCTAACCACAAATCTGATATATAAACAACTTCACAGGGGATAGTTAACCCAAATTATGCACTTAAGTATAAAAGTTGTTTGCATCTGAAGAAGTGAGGTTTTTACCCACGAAAGTTATGCCCAAATAAATCTGTTAGTCTTTAAGGTGCCACCAGACTCCTTGTTATTTTTGCTGGTTTTGTTTTTCCCCACTCAGTTTTAATATTATATAAAAAATTGTACAAAATGTAAGTTCGCTATTGTCAAGTGATTACTGCCATCTAGTTTAATTCTATGTGCAGTTAGTTTTAACAAATGAGTCATAGAATTATTGAAATTAGTGGCCAGATTCCTCAGCTGCTGTAACTGCACTTAGATGTGAAAAGAACCAGTAAGATCATCCGGTCCTTCCCTTTGCTAATGAAGGATTGTTCCCTACAGTTCAGTTGTTTGTGCTTTAGCCAACTTAGTTTTAAATGTGGCAAGAGAGAGTTTCCAACAGTTTCCTGGAATACTCCTCCTCCAATGAATAGATTCTTCTGCCTGAGTCTTCCTCATGTTCATACTGAATTTTCCCTCTTAATTTCACTCCATCAGTTCTCACGCTATTGATATGGATAAGCAATTAACGCCTCTCCTTAGTATTTAAATCCTACAAGTTTTTGTAGATACAGCATCTCTTATGTGTAATTTAATCAAGCCATGTACAATCAGCCCTCATTGCAAGAGGAGGGAAATCTCCCTTGATTGTACATTCTGCACAAGGGGCAATCATTATTATAATACCTTGATAATAATGGCAACCTCAAACCATCACCAGGGATTGAACCCCGAGACAACCAATGTTAAAAGTATGAGTATCTATAACTTCAGTTGCTAAAAGGGGACTTATAAAATACACTTAAGAATGGGCTCCACCTACGCAGTGCAGATCACAGAGACTGTCTTCTATGTGCACTGTGCTGTAAATGGGCAGGGAGGAAATAGAACTGGGGTTCTGTCCCTACCCACAAGTATAGGGGGTACATTTCATTGTGTTTTGTATACATACCATAACTAGGAAAACACATGATAGTTATAGAAAGGGTCCTTCTGAATGATGTCTGTTTTATTGCATTTTTTAAAAAAGTTTGACTATCTGAATTTCCCTGAAATTGCAAGGCAATCTCACTCATTTACTCTAACCAAATTGTCTATGTACAATCACTTTCACCTTGTCAATCCAGGGAAAGAGAAGAAGCACTCAGAAGGAATGATGAGAACTCTATATGCTAATTGCCTTTCTGACTGAAGAGAAATGTAGGAAAAAACCAACTATAAAGGAGGACAATGAAAAATTAGTTGCTTTGTCTAAATACGTCCAGTTGTTGATAAATGCTCACTGTTTAGTCTCACCAATTTTTTTTTTCTGCAGCTGTGGAGACAGTTCTCCTCGTGCCTAGCTGTGACTATCTGACTCCTTGCCAGATAATCACCAATTCCTGCTCTGCTGTCTGCTCCAGATTTTTTTTTTAAAAGGCATTTCTCCCCTCCCCTCTCCTCCTTTTCTTGAACCTGATGATTTCATACCGGAAATTTTGCTTTTCTTCCAAAGAAGGGGGTCTTTTGTGATAATAACAGAGCACCCTTACAATCAGCTGGGAGTTTTCCTTACTTAGGAAGGGGGTGGGGTGAGTCAAGAATTGACAGGGTTCCAGCAGTGCTCAAACTGTAGCAGCACAAAAAAGCTATTTAAGGAGTAACAAAAACCTAAAGACACATTTACTCTGAGGTAATGGTGACATAATTTTTTGGAGAATAATTCCCAGTTATTTTAACATTTTTTTCTTACTGCATTCAGGACAAAAATGTGAGTAGGATATAGATGTAAACTTTATATGGAGACACTGTGTCTCAAAAAACACGCTGAAGTTCCAGCACAGAAAAGTCTCTTTACCTTGACAATAAAGACTGGTTTGATAGTTTATTTTCTTTATTCCTACAATGAGCCCATTGAAGAACCTTCATCATTTTTATTCTGCTTCAATGCCTTACAGTTTTCTACCTCTTGTAAAGAAAATAAAGTTATTGAAGGCAATTTGGAGGCTCTGAATGAGATCTTGTTTTGAAGTTTCATAATGATTTAATGAATTTATTTTGTGCTGCAAATTACAGTCTCTTGATTGCTAGCATGAGACCTCTAGGTTTTTATTAGCGTCTCTGTGGCCAAAGGATTGGCCAAATTTACTTTAGACTCTATTCATCCATCAGTAGTACCCTCACTTCTGAGTAAAAGATCCCTTTGTGATCAGGATATCCTTGCCCTACTGGTCTCGTTTCTCCCAGCTTCCCTTTCACTTCTCATTTGACCACTCCATGTCCTCTTGCAGATGATAGAGACAACTGCACTGCAGACACTCCTACAGAGGAGCAGGACTTGCTGCTAGTAGCTACTAATCTTCACATATGACATTACAAGGCAGCAAGTCTGCTTATAGTCATTTAATCTGATTTTTTTTAATCTCTCTATCTCAGGTCTTTGACTGTGCCTGCTGACAATTTGCTACAGCATGATTTTGTCAGTAGTACACTGCTGTAGAACTCTAACATGCAGCATCTCATGTAAACAGGATTTTAGCTTGAAGATGCCCAGACTCTTAAGAACAGTCCCATTTTGATTTTCTATTAAAAGTCTGGTGTATGGGGAAATTTGCACTTGGACTAATCAAACTATAGAATGATGTATATATTTTCTGATTTTGGAGTTTATTGTTTTGACCTGTAGGAAACTGCTTTCCTTATGATATTTTAATGTTAGTAATTTAGAAAAGATCAGCACACCAAATATGTCCAAATCCATTATCCTCTGGAATAAGCCAGTTCCATAAACAACAGAAATACATAGTTACATACTTTCTGCCATAAATGACACAGCAACGATTCTTGTAAGTTGAAGCATAGATGACAGAGTCACATAATATTGATAGGGATAGGGACCTACTTAGCCCTCTCCCCTACCTATTCCTCTCTTTAGAATCAGACTATCTCCTGTGTGAAGCCTTCTTTTTTGTTTCTCAGGAGAGTATGTCACAATTTAGTAAATCTCACAATCCAGACATTTGTCTTGATATTTAGCCTAATTGTTCATATTTTAAAATTGTATCTGTTCTTCTAGTACACTGTAACATGCTCTACCAGCCAACATTAAACTAAAACTTGCCTTGTCTACACTGGAATTTTACAATGTGTTACTAAAAAAACATTTTGTCAGCACACTTTTAAAATACTCCTTTTATAGTAGAATATAGGAATTGGGTAGGGTGTATGGAGTGAGCTCAAAAGTTAGTACCTCTACATAGTAGACAGCCACACCTACACAGGATAATTTGCTTGTAGTTGGTCCTGGCAATTCACTCAATTCTCACTAGCAGCTCCAAGTAGCTGCATGTGCACAACAGCACCACATCCCAGGACCTTGCCTTACATGCTAAAACCTAGTGAGAGTAGCTAGTGGCGATAACTACTAAGGTAAAGGCATGAAGTCTCCTATGGCGAAGCCAGCAAAACAACTTTCAGAGTATATCATTGACAGAAACAGCAATGGAGCAAGCTAGTGGATACACTGGTCAACCACAAAGCCAAGGAGTCATGTTTGAACACTTGGTGAATATTGGATCATAGAAACCAAATGGAAAAAAAAAAGCATGCCAGCTTGTTTGTCACTAGGACAAATAAAGACCACATTCACCACTCAGAAACTGAGGTGGTGGTGAAAAGTATGCAGTCGGAACAAACACAAACACAACAAACAGAACAGGGTATTACATGATGAACTCAAAGGATAAAACATTTATTGGCGCATAGAATGCAAGAATATTACACCAGGCTGGAGCACTTGTGGTAACAATGCAGAAGTTGAAAAGATATGAATGGGGAATCATCAGTGTATGCAACACAAGATGGGAAGGCAAAGGAGAATTCTACCTTGTTGAACATGCGATATTGACATAGGACACCAGAATGGAGTTGTATTAGTGCTAAAGCCAAAGGTAAGCCAGGGTCTTACGGCATTTAACCCAATATCTCCTCATACACTGAAGGCAAAATTCTGAATAAATCTGGTAAAGTTACAGTAGTAAAAGATATGTGCTGACCTCAGCAGCCTCCAAGGAAGAAATTGATGAACTTTATAATCTACAGAAAACAATGCAAGAAGTGTCAAGACAAGATATGTTACTGGAAAATGTAAATGTGAAAGTAGGATCAGACTGAAATTCCTGGGCTGGAGCAATAGGCAGATTTGGACCAATTGAAGAAAACATAAGAGGGTGAAAAAAGCAGAAATTTAGTAGCCTAAGCAACAACCTGGAGATAACAAACATGCTGTTTCAACAAAGAATGCTACAGAGGAAGTGGATGGGGATATCACCCCATGGCAAACAAAGAACATAATAGACTTGTGAATCACCAGATGAAAATAAAGTGTGTTGTCATGCAGATCGTTTGCAGCTGATATCAAATCAGATCATAAGTTAATGCTAGCATCAATAAGGATAAGTGTGAGCACAATAAAAAAAAATGCCATGAACTAAGATCTATGACATGGACAAATTGAAAGAGTCAGATATCAGGAAAGAATACAAAGATGATGAGCGGAAAAACATCGTATCTCTGGTGAAAGAAGAAATGAACATTGAAGAGACATGGAACAGTGTAAAAATGGTATTATGACAGAGCCTGAACAAGTGTTGGGCTACAAAGCCAAAATGAAGAAACCAAGATGGATAATAGATGTTGTGCTGCAGTTGATTGACAAGCATATGAAGCAGAAGAAGAAAAAAAAAGGACAAAAGTCTGAGTTGAGCACAATAGGCTGACCAGAGAGATAAAACAGGAAGAAATGTGAGACAGAAACAACTGGATAAGTGAACAATGTAAAGAAACAGAAGAGTATGCCAAAGAAATGTGTCAGGTTGTATCACAAGAGAAGAGAATTGAGAGGGACATATGAATTTAAGATGTCAGTGGTGAAAGATAAGGACAGACAAAAAATGAGGATGAACAAGTAAAGAATAAGTGATGGAAAGAATATTTTGAAGAGCTATACAATGTGCAGAACACAGTAGATGAAATACACCTCTACCTCGATATAACGCTGTCCTCGGGAGCCAAAAAATCTTATCGCGTTATCGGTGAAACCGCGTTATATTGAACTTGCTTTGATCCACCGGAGTGCGCAGCCCCGCCCGCCCTGGAGCACTGCTTTACTGCGTTATATCCAAATTCGTGTTATATCGGGTCGTGTTATATCGAGATAGAGGTGTACTCCCAGAGAAGCTTTCTGGCACAAATGAGGAAGAATAGAAGCTGGAATTCTTAGAAGTAGAAGTAAAGATCTTGTTAGAAAGTTTTAAAAATAAAAAGGCACTGGGAACTGACATAATTGCAAAGCAGGTGAGGAACACATAGTAAAGGCAATGCAATCTATTCAACAAGATTTACAAACGAGATCAAGTGCCGAGCAAACGGGGGAAAGCAACAACAGTATTGATCTATAAAAAAAGGAGATAGGAGTGAGTGCAAGAACTAAAGAGGACTTAGCTTACTGAGCATGCTCAGAAAAGACACTGTCAAGGAGAATGAAGAGATATGTGGAAGTGTCTGCACAGGAACAAGCCAGATTTTGACCAGGATGATTCATAGATTTCAAGGCCAGAAGGTACCATTGTGATAATCTAGTCTGACCTAGATAAGAACTAGATAAATTCATGGAGGACAGGTCCATCAATGGCTACTGGGTTAAAAATGACTGGTTGTTTGGGGAAAATGGTTTTGTTTGATAGTTCAGTAGACAACTGGTCCAACCTATATCAAGAGACTGGCATAGTTAATAGTTAATAGTTAATAGTATCAATGATGAGCAAAAGGCGGCAGTTTTACTGAATGTAATGGGGATTCAAATTTAGGACCTGCTACAATTTAGGTTCTATTAAACCAGCAAACAAAACACCTATCCCCAAAGCTTCTATATAATTAATCAGAAAGAAAATGAAATATCTGAATATGTGGCTGAATTAAGGAAATTAATAGTGCATTGCCAGTTTGGAGAGAGTTTAAATTATGCATCAGGGGACTGGTTACTGTCTGGGATGCAAAATGAAACAGTCCAAACACAGTTATTGACTGAGGCTGATTTGACCCCAAAACATGCACTAGAAATTACTGTCTCGCTGGAGACAGCTACTGAAGATGGCAGGGATCTATTACATCATCATATTTTTAGGACAACAAATAAACTGGAGGTCAAGCAAAGAAAAAACATAACTTTGATAACAGTCAAAGACTGTGTGCTTTCATTGCAGGAAAAAGTCACAATGCAAATGATTGTTTGTTCAAGACAAACTCTGTAGAAACTGCAAGGAACTTGGACACATACCGGAAATGTACAGGTTAGACATGTCTCATAATCTAACCAAGGCTTATGTGATACAGCATACACGCTGTGTATCAGGAGGCCCTGTTGTATGCAATGGAGAGGGGGAAGGACCATGGCCCCATCTCCTCTCCACTCCTTTGGGGGCATTGTGCAATCCCCACATAATCCCCTGAGCAATAGGATTCCACAAGAGATGCGGGGAGAAGCAATTCTCCTTGCAGCCTCCCTCTACTGTGCAACATCATAACAATCTGTCCCTCAGTGTCCTATCCAGGACCTTCCACTGTCGATATAATTTTTTTAGAGGATTTAATAATTTCAACTGTGATGGGAGTTGTGACCATCAGAGCTCTAATGCCCACTGGTGTATGGTACACAGTCTCTCATCAGACCCAACCAAATGCTCCATCTTTGTACTGCCAAACTAATCTTTATTTCTTTTATTTTTCCCAATGATAGGAGAATGCAGAAACATTGATCAGAAATCACTAGTTATCCAAACATTGGCATCTTGCATAAAATGGAATCTGAATTTGAACCACCTCTGCTATTGGTTTGCAAAACTAAAACCACACTATTCTCTCCAACATATAGGTGGGATAAAACCAAACTCTTGCATCAAAAACAACCTGCATGTCAAACTTCAGTTGTTTAGATAAAGAAGAAAGTCTGGTCATAATTGCCACCTGTTTGCAATTTCCTTTTCCAAAATCAGAATTCCAACAAATGAGAGTCTGCTAACCAAAAAAAAAAATAACAGTTGCTCAACTTTGATGTGTTTTTCTTTCTAAATCAGTGGGTCCCTTAATCTTTTTGGCTGTATTTCTCTGAATTCTTGTTTCTCAGTATCTTTCTGGCACTGAGCAATTATAGGTCAATTTCAAAATGTTCAGAGTTCAGGATCAAGTTGAATAAATGTCTAAAAGTTCCAGTAACTTTCTCTGTGCTCTAATTGGGGCAGAAATATCCTTAGAAATTTTTTTATATTATTTCAGTACTTCTAGCTAGCACTAGAATTGAAATTCCAAAGCAATGATGTACAGAAAAATGGAAAAACTTAAAAAAAAAATACTCGAAACATCAAAGTTTCATTTTGTTTCCTTTTGAGTTCTGGACAAAAGTTTAGAATGGAGAAGCTGTTTCTTCTTTTTATAAAAAGCTGGATAAAATTAGAAATAATTTCACCCCTAAACAAAGTATTAAGACAGCAAGTTCTTAAAGGCAGGGATGTCTCTTTCTATGCATTCAAACATACTGACAAAGTTCTTCAGCAGGTGTAAATTACCACAGCTCTGTTGACGTCAAAGGAGCAATGCCACTTTACACCAGCTGAGGATCTGTTTCCCTGAGTAGCCCTCAGTCCCTTACCATATCATTCCAGTGTTATCAACTTGGAGTTATTATATCTTAGATAGCTGACAGACAATGGCTGAGATTTTAAAAGCTGTGCAAGTGATTTACATACACATCTTCCACTAAAATTAAACTATGAAGGATTTGTGCTGAAAAAAACAAATTTAAGTGTGTGTTTTGGACCAATTCGTCAATGGTAGTCCTCTAAGATATTTAATTATTACTCCAAGAACCTCACTGCTTAAGACTGAATGACCATGGGTCAGATTTTGAAAGGTATTTAAGCACCTAAAGATATAGATCGGTGCCTAGTGTGATGGTCTAAACTTCTAAGTGTGTAATAGCAAGTAAAGCATTTTTGAAAACACTACTAAGCACCTATCTCCATCTTTAGCTACGTTAAAAAAAACCATACCCCAAGTCTGTATACCTATTTTTTTCCCTCCCTTTAATTTCGTTCTGTATTGTGACCCACAGGCCACTCTGGTGCCATGCTGCTTTCCTGAACTTAACAGCTGCTTCCTCCACCTCTCACTAATAAAAGAGAAATAAAAACAACAGCCAGACAACAGGTGCCAGACCAGACCAGGCAACATACCTAATTACAGATGCCTGCTACTTCTTATTGCCAACAATTGGAGATATTTAGGGCCTGAACTACAGCAGCTGTAAATCAGCATAGCTCCATTGACCTCGATGGAGTCGCACCCATTTACACCAGCTGAGGATCTGACTCTAAGACTTAAAGCACATGTTAAAAAGTTCCCACAACTTAAAGGTGCAGTTTTCATTTTGAAATTATTTGACGTGCTTGTAAATGGCTCATCATTGATTTGAAATAGTAACACTAATTACTTCCGTTCTTTTTACTGTTGTGGCTACTTAACAATTTGTGTTATTGATCCAAGATTAGTGATAAAGTAATTTCTGTAGTGATTTGTTAGATTACATGCTGTGGTGGTTGTCTATACCAGTGATTGTTAGCAAAGCCCTTTTCCCTGCTGTTTGTTTCACACTACAATGATTATGGTTATTATCATTACTATAATTATTGTTATGAGTGTCAGATTGGTTAACAGGTTCTATAAATACAAACATGTTTTTTTATATTTGTCAAATGAGCCAATATAAAACCACTCTTCTCCTTCATTAAAATTATTTTTGTTTTATTAGCTGTTCTTATTCATTCTCTTTCTGAAAATGCATCCTACACACTTCACTCGATGATGAGAATATTTAAATAAAGCATTGGCCTTTGGACTTACTAGTAAGGGAAATGTTGAATTGCTCAATCTCTTAATTAAATATGTTTGCTTTCTGACAGTAATACAGATGTGTACAGAACAACAGAGATGATGTTAATAATATCAGAAGTTTCACTGAGAGTGGAATCTGTAGTGTGTGTAGTCTGTCGGTTCAATGATGACGTTTTCATGCTCTGTCTTTTTGTGGATTCTGTAGTGACTCAAGTCCAAAGCGTGATACGCATGCTCGTGAGCAGATTGGCCAGACAAAGTCATTGGTGAGTGTCTTGATAGCTATAGCAATAGTATGACGCTTTTCCCTTGCAGCTAACAATTGATTATTTCTGTCTTCTTCAAAGGCTTGGAAAGCTCTGAGTGTTGTGTGTTGACATGCTGACCTATTTAAAGCAGCCTTCTCAAGATCATTCGGTTATATTGCACCAAAGTGTGTGCCATTCTTGATGCTATCCTTGTAGTGCTTTCTGGGGCGGACTTGATTCCGGTGTCCTTGTGCCAATTCTCCATAGAAAATTTTTCTGGGGAGTTGATATTCAGGCATCCTAATGACGTGTCCAACCCAGCATAGTTGGGCTTTTATCAGCCTGGCCTCAATGCTTATGAATTTGACATTTGGAGAACCTCCAGGTTGGTAATTTTGTCCTGCCAATGGGTCCCCATAATGGTGCGCAGAGACCGCATATGGAATACCTGTAGCTGTTTGATATGCCATTTGTATGGTGTCCAGGTCTCACAGCCATAGAGGAGAGATGTGAGCACAAAATAATTTGTAGTATGGTGCTACAAAAAGGGTAAAATAACAAAGCTATAGAAAACTAAGTTTAAAATAGCATAGGCCCAATGTAGGTCAGGGTTTCACCTGCCACATACCATTGCCACTTCCATTCACCACAATGCAAAGAGTAATGTATGGAATGAGCGTACATGCTTTTATATACTTTCAGGCTTTAGATCCATAAAGACATGTAGGCACCTACAGAATCACCAGAACAACAATATGATCCACACAGCCTGAGTTTGGTGCCTAGGCCACTTTTTAAAAAGATATTTATGCATCTCAAAATGCACACAAGCACATACTGGGATTTTAAAAAATTCCTAGGCACCACACTCCCATAACAACCTTTCATGTACTTGAAAACTGTTATCTCCTTCCCCCTCCCCCTTCCCGTGCACTCCTCCAGTCTTCTCTTCTCCAGACTAAACAAACCCAATTTTTTTTCAATCTTCCTTCATAGGTCATAGTTTTTAGACCTTTAATCTTTTTTTTTTTTTTACTCTTCTCTGAACCTTCTCCAATTGTCCACATTTTTCCTGAAATGTGGCACCCAGACACAATACTCCAGTTGAGGGCTAACCAGCGTGGAATAGAGTGAAAGAATTACTTTTTGTGTCTTAGTTAAAACATTCCTGCTAATACATCCCAGAATGAAGTTTGCTTTTTTTGCAACAGTGTTACACTGTTGACTCATATTTAGTTTGTGATCCACTATGACCCCCAGATCCCTTTCCTCAGTACTCCTTCCGAGACAGTAATTTCCCATTTTGATTGGTCCTTCCTCAGTGGAATACTTTACTTTTGTCCTTATTGACATTTGTCCAGGTCATTTTGAATTTTAATCCGATCCTCCAAAGCACTTGCAACCCTCCCAGCTTGGTGTCATCTGCAAACTTTATACGTGTACTCTCTGCCTTTATCTAAATCATTAAGACATTGTACAGAACCGGACTCAGAACTGATCCCTGTGGAACTCCACTTGACATGCCCATCCAGCTTGACTATTCTCTGGGAATGGTTTTCCAACCAGTTATCCACCCACCTTATAGTAGCTCCATCTAGGTTGTAGTTCCCTACTTTGTTTATGAGAAGATCATGCAAGACAGTATCAAAAGTCTTACTAAAGTCAAGATATACCACATCTACCTCTTCCTCCCTATCCACGAGGCTTGTTATCCTGTCAAAGATAGCTATTAGGTTGATTTGACATGATTTGTTCTTGACAAATCCATGCTGACTGTTACTTATCACCTTATTATCTTTGCTTGCTTAATTATTTGCTCCATTATCTTTCCGGGTACTGAAGTTAAGCTGACTGGTCTGTAATTCCCCAGGTTGTCCTTATTTCCCTTTTTATAGTTCTATAACATTAAGGTCTATCTGTCCATCCAGATTTTTATAAAAGCACTTATCACCATAGTATCTGAGCACCATCCAAAGAGTTAAAAAACTATAGGCAACATTTTTTCAAACAAAGTGCTCCAAATTAGAATTCTAAATCCTGTATTTTCAAAACCTGCAGCTTCCACTGACTTCAGTGACAGTTATAGAAATCATTTGGAGTTCTGAATATCAGACCACTTATATTTAGGTGCCTAAATATGAGCTTAGGAGCTTAATTTAAGTACCCAGGTTTGAAAATGATGGCCCAAAGCCACAAGAAGCCACCAGCCTAGCATTCCTCCCTCATAACCTTGGTGATTTCTTTAATTGTATGTCCTTCTCCATCTCTCACCTTTCTCATCTTTCTTGCCTTCATCTTTTCCTGCTCCTTTTCTACCTTTGCTAATAGTTGTGGTTGTGGGAAAGCTACATTGAAAAAGTGACTTCAGAACTCAATGAAATTAGTGGTCATTCTAATGTCTTCCAGTAACAAATACCAAAGTTTAGTCCCTATTGCTGAAAAAAGCCTTTATCCTCATTCTCATTTGAAATTGACAGCTTCAACTCCATAGCTTTTTCTGAGGAATGTAGATGCCCAGGGAAATCCATGTCATTGAGAGTGAGGTGTGCTCTGAATACCTAGAGCTAATTTCGTGGAAGGCCTTCAATACTGAAACCATGATTTTGAACTTGACCATACAGAGAGTCAGAGTAGTGAGTGGAACACTACGATAATGTTTTCTCAGTGCCCAAATAGGCTGTTCTATTCTGGACAAATGGAACACCTTTTTGTTTCTTTGTTTTAAGGACTATAGCCCCAGTGCCACAAAGCACATGCTAAAGTCGATTTCTATTCAAGAAAGCACTTAAGAATGTGCTTAAATCTCATTGACGTCCATAAAAATTATATGCATTCTAAATGACTTTGCTAGATGCTTACTGAGTTGCTGTTATCCAGCCTTGGAGGTCAATGTGATCATCTGATAGTTCCATTCTAGTTTGGTTTGGAATTTGGGTGAGTGTGCAGGTCAGTTTATTCACCCATCCATCCTTATTTAAAATACAATTTCAGTAATACAGCACGGACCCTTTACAGATCAAAGACATCCAGAAGAAAGCCAGAGAACTGGGGAATGGGAAGTACAGGAAAGAATGAACCCTTCTTGCTGATGCACTTAAATAAAATACAGTTGTTGAACCATTTAATGGGTCTCACTTCCTTTCATGACAACCAGAACTATAAATAATTCAAAGAGCAAGAGTAATGTAGTTTATAGTGCATGCACAACGCTGTGTGTTCTTTTTAAAATGGCATGCACAAGAACCAAGTCCCCATCGGTGAGTAAATATTTAGTCTGATCTTATGTTCATGCAGGAGTAAGAAACATACAGAGAGAGAGAGAGTAATAGAAATAAGTCTAAACATTTTTCTTGATTTCTTCCAGTTAAAAGAGGGAAAATTGCTTTACTTTGGGTGAAAAAATGAACCAAAGCACACCTCTTAAACACTTGCTGCATCTGTAATCTTACATCTATAAGAAAAGTTTAATTCTGTATAGAAGATTTATTTAAAACACACACAACCTTATAGCTTATATTTATATAGCATCCTTCATCCAAAGGATTGCAAAACATGTATGCTGGAATTTTCAAAGGAGCCTAAAGAAGTTTGTTACTGAACTCCCATGGAAATTCAATGGGGCTTGGGCATCTAATTGCCTTCATTTCCTCTGGAAATCCCACCTAGGTATTATTATACTCAGCCTTGAAAGGCTCTGGCTATTTAACATTGCACAGCGACATTACAGGATATGAAGTACAGAATGCTGTAAGAACCTGAAACTCTGGTTAGATCTATTTTGAGATGCTCCCCCTACCAGAACACCTATTAATTTACTGAAAGTTTACAGTTTGAAATGATTTAACAGTTCTATTTTTGTTTATTCTAAGTTTTAGTTATTTTTGTTCTAGAATCCAGATACCTTAGGACATTGGTTCTTATAAATGTAATATGTTCTATTAATAACTAAGAAAATATAAGAACGTGAAACCAAATAAGATGGGCTATTATATAGTTTCATTTAGATCATGATGACATCTCACACGTCGTATCAATAAGGATACAATATCACTTAATTCACAAAACCTAATCCCAATCCAATGCCTGCTCAATACTTTGACATCTTTCTTTATTTCTTACTTCCTTCTGAGCAAAGGGATTTATTTTCTCTAGATAACATTCACTGTTGTGTTTATTTATAGTCTAGTATAAAAAGGTGGCTGACTGACAATCAATTTCTATGTTTTCACTCAGCTAGACTCTGACATTAGAGACTATGAAATAAAAGGGGAAAAATCAAATTTGGTAATTAAAATCACCAAAAAGAATATCCGTCTAAAAATTTACAAAAAGAATATTAACATCTCCTATAATGTAGCCGTGCTGGTTCTTAGGTTTCAATTTAGAGACGGGAAAGTCCTCTGACATCTGACTGGCTACTTATCAGATTGTAAGCAATAAATTAGTTGAAGGCAAGAAATTGCACACAGGCACTATTGCTGATAGCAGCGTCTATCCAAAGAGTGGACCACTACCATCTGCTATTGAAAGGCTATTGTCATCTAGTCACGGTCATAAAATTAATTAAAAGTAATGTCAAGTTCCACATCTGTCCCTGAATCCCCTGCAATTTTTGTGGGTTTGCAAACAACAACATTTACCTCATTTTTAAAAATGGCTGTGTGAAATTCAGAAACAAACAATGGAAACAGACCAAGGGCTTGTCTTCATGGCAACAATTAGCCCGAGGTAGTATACTTGAGTTACTTCACTCAACCTAGCCAAGCTGGAGAGAGCATGGCCACACTGCAAAACAACACTCAAATGACATGGTGTGTTTGGATTAGCAGCTGATGAGTTGTTGTAACTTGAGCTGCTGCTTCCCCACTGCATTACAAGCTTGAGTTTTAGCAGCACTCCAGCTTCAACCCATACCCCACAATGGGCCAGCTAACTCACGTTTAACGTGCCACTAACTTGAGCTAGAGATTTTTACGTGAGGACAAGAGTCAGGTTAGTATTTAGTATATACAGAGAGCTGTCACCTGCACAAATTAAATATACAAAATATTTTCTACGCTATTCAGCTCTAATCCTCCCTGTATTATTTGTAAAAACAGTAAGTAAAAAATTCAGACAAGTCTGTGAATTTTTCAGTCAACCATATCCCTTGTAAATGAGACCAAACAGTGCAGCGTAGGCCTCAAACATCCTACAGCAATCTACCTATTTATCTTAATCTTAGCTCATTTTGTTTAGTGGTTGCTTGACCCTTTTACACCATACTGGATGGCAGGTTCCTGTATGTTTATGCTGAAATGCCGCTACAGAGAAGTGGCCAGTATTGGTTGCCTGATGTTTAACGCATCCCTTTCAAATACATATTTTGAAAATATTCTCCTGACCCTAAATAATATCAGTCCTTTTAAAACAAAGCTGCAAATATGTTGACATTGCAGAAGCTCACAGGATGACCACTCCCCCACCCCTGCTCTGCCCTTCACAACCCTTGGCTAGTTCTCCTTTCTCTGTTCTTCTTATCAGACAAAGTAATTATTGTATATTTCAGTGCCTTGCCTGCTCATGAATGATAGTGTTAGGCAGAGAAGAATGTTCTGTGCTTTCCCACACATTCAGAAACAAAAAAGATGGGTTTATATCAGTTTTATTTCCAACAGAGATCATTGTTAGAAGGGATCTGGGGTGACACTAAGCTAAAGTGAAGCTCGTGAAAAATAAGTTCTGCCAAATGCTGAATTGAAGTGGAAGGTCCTAATCCTACAACTCATGTGCAGGATTTAGAAAAGGGAAAAGATTGTTAAGAATCCGTATTTGGGGGAAATTATAAATAATTTGGTACAGACACAGAAACAAATTCTGAGGTGTGTCAGAGTCTAGAAGGAATACAGGTGGATGTAACTTGCACCTTTTTCTGTCCCCTCAGTGTGCATGTTACTCCAACAAAGTCTTCCTCTAAACACCTTTGGACTCACTTCAGTACTTGTTATGTGCCCTCTTTCCACACTATAATGGATTGTTGCTTTTCCCTCTGTTGGTTTCTGTAAGGTGAAAGGCAAAGAAAGGTAAAGAGTGAAGCAACAACAAGACAGCCAGTTTCTGCTAACATTTCTTTGAAGGCTCAGGCAGCTAATTCTGAGAACTGCTAATGCCGTAAATTAGAGACAACAAGAAAACAGCCCTGGAGATTATAAATGGTGACATCCCAAAAGGAGGAAAAGGGGACTGATAGCTGATTCTGACATGCCATGCCAAGAAGGAAGCATGGAGAGATGATACACCAGACCAGATGTGAAGTAAGGCAGAGCATCACCAGAGAGGCCAGAGAGAGAAGAGTCTAACTAGCTGACCACCTTCTCTACCACAGAATCATGCTGGGCAACTTACAAAATCAGAATCCAGGAACAAGCTAATTCTGACATAATCACAGCCAGAAACATATCCCCACAAACATCTAAAAACAAACATCTACCTGAAGCTTTTATTCAACTAAGACCTAAAACAATAACACTGTTGTTATAATTAGATTCCCGACTGTGAGAAAAGCCTGTCTGCACACTGCACATTAAGATACTTTTATAGCCATAGAAGGTTACTGCTTATTTTAAATTAAACTAAGATTAATATTTATTGACTAATTGTTTCCTTTAAGTATATTTACATGTGATTACTTATGCGTTATTTTAATTGTTTGTTAAATGTTTTACAGTTTGTGATAAAAGCTATGAAAAATTATGTGCTTGGTTATCTTGGTATGTAATCTACTGAGCTGAGCTGTGATCACTGAATAGTACAAAACTCAGATTTGAAGGCCAAAAGGAACCACTCTGATCACCTAGTCTGACCTCCTGCATAACACAGCCCATAGAATTTTACCCTGTAATTCAGGGAATTATTCTTCCCTATTATATAAATGAAAACTATTGAGCACAACTGATTATGGTTTGTCTTTTACTTAAATAAACTTGGTCTACCTGTGTACACAGTCAAGTCCTTTACCTTGGAAGAACACAGATGAAAATGAGCTTTTCATGTAGTGAGACAGCTCCCTGAAAAGCTCCTTTAAAATTGTTTTGAATCTGAATTCAAGTCTTTTTAGCCCTTACAATATGAAAGCACATAAAAGATGTAGACAAAAAAACAGTTTTGTAAAGGGGAGGGGGCTTATATCTGACCTTTGAACAACCTTTCCACTTTCACAGGTAAACATTACAACTACCTTTTATTACTTGACGGGTACATTCCTGGCTCCCAGGTGTAAATTCTTTGGAAATCAGATACAAAGCTTTCAACTACCCAGTGAAAACTGTAAATATCAGGCAAAATTTCCTTTTATTTTAATGAGTTTGCTGTCATAGCAATTTTACAGTGGACCTTGGGCTTCATGCTTAAAACTCTTGAGGTTTCTGGCAGTTCCCTGATGAGTCCTGTCAACTGCTCTTTTCAAAGGAAGTGATCATAACAATTCACTTTCCTGCTCAGTGAACCTTGAATGAATTGAAGGAGAACAACCTCAAATCCACTTGTTTCCTCTCACTCCAAATTTTATATGCATGGCTGACCACACACAACTTAACCCTTTCAATAATCTTGTTTGTAAACAACTGAGATCAGTAACAGAGACAAAACCTATATTATGACTGGTCTTCCTGATTCAGTAGACTTTTAAACAATAGGTTTAAAAAACAATTCTTTTACAGATTTTAAACCCAGGTTGGATAGTTTTAAAAGGCAAGGTTTTTGGGTGGAGAGGGCGTGTTTGTTTTTTCCTTTACTGATTGTTCAGTTTGATTTCCTGATATTTAAAATGTTTCAAAGTAATGCTTTTTTAAAAAATATTCTTCTATAAAGGTGATAAATAAGTATGGCACATAGGTGAGAAAGCGATGATAAAAGAAGCCAACATATTGTTATTAACAACCAGTCCTGAATATTCTATTCAGGTCAATAATTAGGATTCCCTCACCCAGGGATATATGTGGCAGAAAGGTCAGGTGCTGTATCATAATTGTTTGTTATGAAGTTGCTTTATGGGGATTGTACTTTTAAGGCCATTACCCCTCCTGCTGAGGGAGCTTTCCAGAATCCTTTTCTGAACATGGACACCAAGACATGTGACTCACTGAGAGGCTGCTCTGCTGCTCATATCGCTTCTCCTGTTTGTAACAAATCAGGTTTTGGATTGTTTGCCACATTTGTTTATCCTGAATCCAAACTGTATCTATTAAAATGAACTGTGCCATCTATAATTGTCTTAGAGTATGTCTACAATGCAAAAAAATTAAAAAAACAAAACAAAACACCACCCATAGCAGTGAGTCTCAGAGCCCAGATTAACTGGCTACAGCCTTGGGCTGGAGCCTGGGCTCCGAGACACTCCCCTTTTACCAGGTTTCAGAGCCCAGGCTCCAGCCCAATCCCAAATGTCTACACTGCTATTTTCAGCCCAACAGTGCAAGCCCTTCTCAGTTGATCTGGGCTTTGATCTGCTCATGGCAGAGCATTTTTTTTTTTTTTTTGCTACATAGATGTATCCTTAGTCTTGTCTCCCCTTAACATTAGATTCACTGATGGGACATGGAGAATACATTTTTTAGTTATCTGTACAACAACATTAGGAGCCTGGGTTACGAACAAGTGGAGCTGCAATTGTTCATTTATGAGCATAAATTCAACCTATTTGGTTACACAAACTTGGTGGGAAGATTCACGTGATTGTAATGTTAAAAATCACCTACTTAGGAAGAATCCAGTGGGTAACAGGGAAGAGGGATTAATCCTTGTAAAAAATGGCATCACCTTTTTCCAAGTCACCAACAACTCCAACAAATTATCTTGAATGCATATGGATCAATATTCTAACAGATAAAGCACAAGCCTTACAACGTGCTCTCTTGTCCTCCAGAGACCACACACTAATCCTCAAAAGTGGACATGGCTTCATGGCACAGACCTCTCCATCTATGTCTGTCCGGTGCAATGGGTTCCCGGGTTTTAATATCTATCTTGCATGCTTTGAGGTTGGCCTTCAAGGTACCTTTATATCTGAGGATGGGTCAACGCTTGCAGTGGGTTCCCATGCTCAGTTGGCTGTAGAGCACCATTTTTGAACAGAAAACCTCCATTTGGATCATGTGTCCAATCCAATGAAGTTATGCCCTGATGAGCATGCTCTTTATGACAGGGATTTGGCACTTCTCAAGGACTTTAATGTTGGGGATCCTGTACTGCAACTTGATGTTGCAGATGAATCTTAGGCAGAGAAAATGGAAGCTCTCCACCTGTTAGATTTGGCATCGGTAGAGCATCCATGTCTTGCAGCAATAGGGTGAGGTTAGAACAACAGTGCAGTAGATTTTTATTCTGGTTGGTTCTGAGGCAGACTGCAGACTCCTCCAGAACCTGTGAGTGATCCTGCCAAATGCCAAACTGGCCTTTGCCAGGCGCTGAATGATCTCATCATTCAACATGGTGCTGCTGGAAATATGCTACCTAGGAAGCAGAATTTCCTGAGTTGAGGGGTGTGTTGTTGATTATGATGATGGGATCATGGTGCTTGTGTTGCTGGTTGTCGGGTGCTGGCTGGTTCATGACCACCGTCTTTTTCAGACTGATTGTGAAACCAAAGTATTTTGAGGCACAGGCAAAGCAGTCCATGATAAGCTGAATGTCCTTGAGAATGTGTGCAATGTGGACACAGTCATCAGCAAACAGGAGCTCTCTTAATAGCTGTTCAATTACCTTGGTGCACACCCTGAGTCACTGTAGATTGAATAGCCCCTTATCCTATCTAAGACAGATGTGTACATCTCTGTCAAAGTCCTGGAATGTGAAAAAGAGCATGGCTGAAAAGAAAATGGTAAAGAGGACTGGAGCCAATACGCATCCTTGTTTGGTGCCGCTGGCAACAGGGCAGACTTCTGATGAGTCACCACATTCCATCAACCCTAGCCATCATGCCAATCATGAAATGAGTGGATGACAGCAATCATCTCATCTGGCCAGCCAAATTTATGAAGGAGTTTCCATAGACCCTCACGATTCACTGTGTCAAAGGCACTGGTCAGGTCAAACAAAAACCATGTTCAGGTCCTTGTTCTTGTCAAAGCCTTCTCTTGTGTTTTTCAGGCTGAAAAATCATGCCCATTTGGAGAATGGAGAGGAAGAGGGTTCAGAGAAGAGCAACAAACATAACTAAAGGATTGGAAAACATGCCTTACAGTGATAGACTCAAAGAGCTCATTCTCTTTAGCTTATTTACCTATATAGGGCTCAGAAATTCAATACTAAAGGGCTCTTCATCTAGCAGAAAAAGGTATAATAAGATCCATTTCTTAAGGATGAAGCTAGACAACTCAAACTAGAAATAAGGCACATTTTTTATCAGTGAGGGTAATCAATCAGTGGAACACCTTACCAGGGTAATGGTCGATTCTTCATTATTGGAAATTTTTAAATCAAGATTGGATGTATTTTTAAAAGATATTCTCAAGTTTCACTTCAGCTTTCTTTTATTGTATTTGAAGCAGGAATTGATTCAGGGAAGTCCTATGGGCTATGTTAATAGAGGGAGTCAGATTAGATTTTCACAATGGTTCCTTCTGGCCTTAAAATCTATGAATCTACAGATGTGACCATCACAATGTAGAACACAGATTATTCTTTGTTATTTGTATTGATGTAGTTACACTATTGCAAATCCCTGGTATAGTTACAGTGTAATAGCACAAAGAAGAATTTACACTGGCATGGTTTACTTCAGTATGCACATTATGTGGCACTGTTATAAACCCTATTTTGAGCCAGTGCAGTGCATTTACTTTAGTGTTTTGCATTGATGTAACTATGTTAATGTTATACACTGGCGTGGATTTCCTTAAATGAAGACAGGGCCTCAGCTTCACTTAGACTACTATAATGATCCACCCACACAAATCTCAATGCAAGATAAGTGCTGATGTTATGGAAGTTTAAACACTGAGCAGAAAAAGGTGCAGAAATGTGTAAATGAAAGAAGGACCTGGCCTGCTTTATTTTACACACTATCTTGTTAGATGCTTGTCTTGCTACGTTATTTCATTTTGGCCATGTTCTTCAGAATCTTTCTACTAACTTCAAAGGGGATGGATCAGATCCTCAAATAGATATCAAACTGGACAGGCCTGAATGAAGGATTTCTGATTTCAAATATTGTCTTTTCCAAGCCTCTAGATTCCTAGCAATTGTGTCTCACACCTGATCATGCAGTCCTTTCTTCATGTCAAATTCCTATTGATTGCAATGGGTCTTTGGGCTGAATAAGAACTGCAGGATCAGATTCTTACTGTATTAGGCCCTGATCCTACTAAGATTTATTGCACATGTTCCACTTTATACCCTGTGAGTAGTCCCACTGAATTCAAGTAGTTTTGAAGTAAGTGGAACTATCCCAGTCGTAAGTTAAGCACATGCAGAAGTCTTCACAGGTTCAAGGCTTTATACAGCAACCATGTAACTACTTTTGCAAAAGAATTCAGCCATTTACTTATTGCACTTTAGAACTCAGAGATCCCCGATTGTCAAACAGAACTCTGAAGAGGGGTGGGAAGTTAAGCTATTAACTATAGTGTTAGACCCATCAATTAAATTCAGCTTGCTTTCAGTCCCTTTTAATGGACAGCATCTTAATGAAGTTATTGCTAAGGTTGAAGTCAGTTGAAAAAGCAGATACAGTAGATCAAATAAGTACAATAAAATCAACATAACTCAGAAAGTCTGTCCTTATCTACTTCTGAGCATGCAAACTAATGTACAACTACAACATTTCTCCCTCAAATTATTTATGTGGTACACTTATAATAATTATAATAAAATATTCATAGATTCTTAGATTCATAGATTCTAGGACTGTAAGGGACCTCGACAGGTCATTGAGTCCAGTCCCCTGCCCACATGGCAGGACCAAATACTGTCTAGACCATCCCTGATAGACATTTAGCTAACCTACTCTTAAATATCTCCAGATATGGAGATTCCACAATCTCCCTAGGCAATTTATGCCAGTGTTTAACCACCCTGACAGTTAGGAACTTTTTCCTAATGTCCAACCAAGACCTCTCTTGCTGCAGTTTAAGCCCATTGCTTCTTGTTCTATACTTAGAGGCTAAGGTTTGTTTAGTTACATATACAATAACAAAACATGCTGTGATGTGCTCAAAGTTATTTATAGTGTTTCACACAGGTTGGCAAACAGTAGGGGAAAATGTATGTCAGTTTACTTAAATTGAAGAAAAAACTGAACACATAATAAGAAAAAATACATTCCTCAAAGTTCACTTGATGTTGGACCTTTTCTGGCAGTTATTTAACTGTGCATAAAAAGGACAGGTATAAACCTGCTTATAAGGAACATTTCAAATGACAACAGAATTTTTTGAATACAAAAAGAAAAAAAAGCCAATAAGGTGACAGAATCCACCCACTGTAGGTGCTCAGGAGGTTATAGTAATGGGAATACTATAGAACCCTAAATAAACAGAAGGCTAATTAAAATAAACATGTCTGGCATCATTGTTAAATCAAAGTACGTGAATTATAGAAATATATAGCTGGAAGTGGGCTAAGAAGGTCATATAGTTGTGTCCCCCCCTCCGCCCCCACACTGAGACAAGATTGAAGTACACCTCAGACCAGCGGTCAGCAACCTTCAGCACACGGTCCATCAGAGTAATCCACTGGTGGGCCACAAGACATTTTGTTTACGTTGACCGTCCATAGGCACAGCCCCCCGCAGCTCCCAGTGGCTGTGGTTCGCCATGCCCAGCCAATGGGAGCTGCGGGAAGCAGCGGCCAGCACGTCCCTGTGCAGAGGGGAGGGAAGCAAGCGGCAACGCGAGCCATGCGTGGGAGGGAGGTTTTGGGAGAGCAGCCCCACACGGGCGGATGACAGGGGGTCTTGGGTTGGCCCCGCATGCAGGAGGTAGAAATAGGCCTTGGGCCAACTCCAGGTGGGCAGGTGACAGGGGTGGGGCAGGGGGGGGTGGGTGGCTCAGGCCGGTCCCATGGGTAGGAGGTAGAGGAGGGTCTTGGGCTGGCCCACGTGGTGTCCTGTTTTCTTTGTGACAACCTTTTACATATTTGAAGACTTATGTACCCCCCTCTCTTCTCTAGATTAAACATGCCCAATTCTTTCAATCTTTATTCATAGGTGATGCTTTCCAAAACTTCTATTTTTGTTGCTTTCCTCTGGGCTCACTCCAATTTGTTCCCATCTTTCTCCAAGTGTGGTGCCAAAACTGGAGACAGAACTCCAGCTGTACCAGTAGCTAGTAGAAAACTCCAGTAGTACCCAGTAGAGCAAAACAATGATCTCCCATGTCTTATATACAACACTCCTATTAATACATTCCCAGCATGACATTTGCATTTTTCTCAACAGCATCACACTCTTGACATATATTCAATTTGTGATCAACTAACTCCTTCCTGGAGTACTACTGCCTAGCCAGTTCTTTCCATTTTGTATTTATGCATTTGAGTTTTCCTTCTTACGAGCAGTACTTTGCACTTGTGTTTTCTGAATTTCATCTTATTGGTTTCAGACCAGATGTCCAATTTATCATGATCATTTAGAATTCTAATCTTTTCCTCCAAAATACTGGCGACCCCTCCCAGCTTGGTGTCATTCACAAATTTCATAAGTGTACTTTCCATTTCATCATCCATGTCATTAATGAATACATTCAATATCTCCTCATGATGGCCTTATAAGACATCTTACAACATTGTTATGAAACTTTACTAGCACTGACACAAAAATCTACTCACCCATTCTGAGCATGATGATGATGAATGAGATAGAAATCTTACTTAGCTGTCCTAAAATTAAATTGACTTGCTCCAGGCAGGTGGGAAAATAGAATTCTGCAAGGCTCACTTGAATGCTACTTATCTACGTAACATTCCCTGTCTCTCATTATTTTAGATTATTATTTATTTTTATTTTTCTAGTACCACCCATATGCTGGATACTGTCCAAATACAAAAGACATCACCGTCCCTAACCCAAAGAGCTTGCTCAGGGCATGTCTATGCTGCAACTGGGAGTGTGCTTCCCAGCGTGGGTAGACAGACTAGCACTAGCTCTGCTCGAGCTAATGCTCTAAAAATAGCGGTGAAGTTGGTGGCATCATGGGCAACAGCTTGGGCTAGCTGCCTGCATACAAACTCAGCTGGACCCACTGGGTATGTACGTGGGCGGCTAGCCCAAGACCCTGCCTTTGCTAGTCCTGGCTACACTGATATTTTACATTAGCTGGAGCAGAGCTAGCACATCTGTCTCCTCCTGTAGACCTACCCTCAAAAGCAGAGTCTATGACTGCATCCCACTTGGGTACTGGAAGATATTGCATAAGTCAGTGTGTCTCTGAAGTCCAGAAGTGAAAATGTTTTACGGGGAGAATCTCCAAGGGGTCATGCACCTCTATTCAAATACTCCCAGAAGACACAGCCAGAAGTCGAGGCATTACCCACATCTTTGAACAGCTCCACATCTTGTACCAGTAAAGCAATGATAAATAATTTTTAACAACAGGTTGGACAAACACCAGTCAGGGATCGTCTAGGTTTACTTGATCCTTCCCTCAGTGCAGGGAGGTTGGACTGGTCTTCAGGGAACCTTTCAAGCCTATATTCCTATGGTTCTATGTCCATTATACCTGGTTTCTGCATCCGACCAGCCATTCTCAAGATTGGACAGTTTACATGGTGATAAGTGTTTATACACACTTTACTACTGTGTAAGCAGAGTCCTAATGCCGAAGAGCCACAGGTCTGCTACTGAGCTACAAACCAAAATGTTTTAAAAAATGAAAATTGTTCTTTGAAGTTGTAGTTCAGTTGATGGATTGGAACAGAAAAAAGTAATCTGAAATATCTAGACCACTTACAAGAAATCAAAGTAACAGATGAGTTCACTTTTTGTAATAAAGATTTCCACTACAATCCCATAAGTGTCTGATACACCAAGCAGAAAATCCAAACATCTTTCCTCCAACTATTTGTCTTTTCCCAATCTGGAAAAACAAAGTGAGGAGGAAGAGGCATCCATAACATACGCAATTTTAAGATGAGAAGCTCATTAAGGTGAAGAATTTGGATATGTAATGTCATGGCCCAGCAGGCCCCCTTCTGGCCCCTTTTGGTGTGTGTTGCACTCAGTGTCCCCTTGGGTTCTTTAATCACTTATCCAGATTAGGTTGGTTCAAAATATGTACCTCTTTTATGGGGTCTGATATACTAAGTCTTTCTACACAGTGTAACTCACTTCATTAGTTGCCCAGTTCACACCCATGCTGGGTCCATATAAAGAGTCCTAATTGGCTTCTTGCCCATTCAGGACATCCCTTCAGCCCCTTTCCTGGAACTGGGGTTGTATTTTAAATGACGTCTCTTTGTCCCGCCTCAAACTGGGAGTCCCAAACTCTCCTCATAGAGCAGGATATACTTCAGTCTCTCTCTCTCTCTTTAGCTTGGAGTCCCCAGGCCTCCTCCTAGAGGTGGCTTATAATTAGAAGCAGCTGTAAAGCCTCAGCCAGGTTCCCCTCCAGCTGACCCTTTTTCTCCAATTAGTCCTTTCACCCTGAAACTAGGAGGGTTCAGCAGGCAAATCTTCTCCTGATGGTATATGCTCTGCTATGAGGGAAGAGGCAGCCTATATGCTAGTCCCTTTTCTCCTGGGTCATCTTCAATTGATCAAGACAGAGGAGTCTTGCCCTGCCCATTCTTATGCTCTCAGGACATTAAAGAAACAGTATTTATTCCCAGAATTACTTCCTTTCCATCAATACTTCTTAGTACTAACTAACCCTGGGGAATGTGGTAAATGATACCAGAAAACTGAAAATAAAAAAAAGTAAATCCATGCCTATTTCACAATATGGGTTTTGAGCAAATTAAAGAAGTAACTTATGACAGAGGCATTCACTGGGCAATGGGTATTGTAAATCAGCAGCAGACTGGGTAGAGTGTACAATAAGCCAAGCTGTTTTATGCCTGTGATTAGGCCAGGGAAGAAAAAGAATCTATCTGGCAACATACATGTTAAACATGGATTAGCAGGTAATCTGATTAACCAGAATTAGTACAGTATCTTTGGGACAACGATTTTATGTAGCTAACATCTAAAGAAGAATTGAAATGCTGTTTGCTTAATTGTTAAAATGCACTGCATACACCACAGACATCTTTAATTTTTTTTTAAATAATATGGATGGATGGCTTGGATATGACCTGATTTGAACTCTGATCCAGTTGTTTTATACCCTGGCTTGGAGGACTTCATAATTCCTTTGTAGAACACCCAAAAATGACTGCAGCAAGGGCAGGATCAAATGTCCCAAAGCAGACAAAATCCTAATTTTAAAATATAATTTAAAAGCCTTTAACATTTCCCTTAAAAAGAAAGTTAAATATTGAATATATATTCAGATTTTTCCCCAGTGACTCTTTAAATTTTCAACTATTAAGCAAGGGGGAGTAATTTAAGAAAACCCCCTCACCCTTCTGGGCTCTTTTAAGGCATATGAGGAACAAAAATTAGTACACTTTGTTTGTGGATTTAATCCTATTTTAAGGCCCATAAAAGGACAGTTTAATATAATATAAGGGGATAACAGAAAAAGCTGATATGGGATTCATCTCGTAAAGAATTAAAGGACAGGAATATAATTAATGCCACTTACCATGGTTTTATAGAAAATAGGTCTTGTCAAACAAATCTGATTACATTCTTTGACAAGATTAAAAGCTTAGTTGACAAAAGTAACTACACAGATGTAATACATTTAGACATTTGTAAGGCATTTGATATAGTAACACATGACATTCTGATTACAAAAAAAATTAGCACTATACAATCTTTATAAAGCCAATATTAATTTAATTAAGAACTGACTAACTGATAGATCTCAGAAAGTAGTTGTCAATGGGGAATCCTATCTGAATGTGGTTTTTCTAGTGTGGTTCCACAAGGATCAGAAATAGGCCCAATACTCAGGAGCTCAGATTAGATAATCTAACCATCCCTTCTGGCCTTAAACTGTATGACTCTATGGAGGATAGTGATGCTCCTTAGGTTCAGTTCCTGGAATGCTTTTTCAAGCCATTACTCCAGTGCAGAAGGTCTTTTGTCTAGGGATGAATGTTGAGGAACATCTGCAGTCCCACATATCCACTTTTTGGTTGGTGGGGAATGGTAACAGAAATGGAACACCCTCTGAATTCAAAGCTGGTTTTGTTCTTGTGCATCCTCCTCTGTGGGTCCTCCCTGAGGTTAGCTTTCCATTGCCCTGTCACAGAGCCTGTATTTTGTTATTTTTTTTCTGATACAGAGAACCATTGTTGCTATTCTTAACAATAATGAAAGAAACACCTACTCATGACTTTGATAAAATTCTATACATTTCAAATGTCATGATTCCATTACCAATTCTCATTATAACAGACTTGGATGGAATGATGACAATGATTTTACACACAGACCCTCAAACCCAACTATTTATTACAATTGTTTACATTAAGCATGTAAGATATCTAAAGAAATCCTGGCATCTCTATCAAATTAACCTTAGCTCAATATTCCAATCATGCTGGTGACATAATACTGGGTGACAACCATCTTTGAAATGCATTGTTACTGTGGACACATGATGCTAGAAAACTCTAAGGAATCACAAATATATTTTCAAACTAGAGACCTTGCAAGTATGAGTGTTCTACACTAAGGCTACGTCTACACTACAGGGGGGGATTGATTTCAGATACGCAAATTCAGCTACGGGAATAGCGTAGCTGAATTCGATGTATCTGATCCAACTTACCCCACTGTGAGGACGGCGGCAAATCGACCGCTGCGGCTCCCCCGTCGACGGCGCTTACTCCTACCTGGGCTGGTGGAGTACGCACATCGATTCAGGGATCGATTATCATGTCCCAACAAGATGCGATAAATCGATCCCTGAGAGATCGATTTTCTACCGCCGAACTGGGCGGGTAGTGAAGACCAGCCCTAAGAATTCATAAACATTTCATGATTAGCACAGCAGTCAAAGAGCTCTCATGTATAAACAAGGTATATAGCCTGAAAGAGACTTACAGACCAAAATACCTTGGGTTAAAGTCTGCCCTTGTGCTCTGCCATCCCTCCCACCACCACACACACACACACACACATTTCCGTCATTCTGTGTACTATTTTAAGATTTCTGCTCTCTAAACTACAGAGCAACTTTTTTTTAAAAAAAAAAGGAAAATCTGGTAATTTGGATGAACGTTTAGTAAATATTTTTATGACCTTTTATACAATGTGGATACCACCATGCTTTTGACGCCTTCTTCAAAAAGAAGTAATGATAGAAATGATGCTTTATTTACCATCTGAAAACTACCTCACAATGATATTTTCTACAAGTACAGTAATATCTCTTGCAGGTATTTCTTGAATGCTATCACAGTTAGTGCTGAGCAAAAGAGATGAAAATATTTGATCTTGATTTTATAATGAAAAAAACTTCATTTCATGTTTCATATTTATAGATTCATAGTTTAAGGCCAAAAGGCATCATTAGATTATCTTTTCTGACCTCATATATAACACAGGCCATAGAACTTCACCCCGATACTCCTGTACTGAGCCCAGTAACTTGACTTAACCATATTTTCCAAAAAGGCATCCAATTTTGATCTGAAAACATCAAGAGATATTATTTCATCTCTTACATTTTCACTTTGCTTTGAAATGCTTGTGACTTACCTTTGTTTAAAGGCATAAGAAATATGAAAAATTCATTTACATAGAACATATTTAGTCAGGGGACAAATAGCTATCTTTGCATTGTTTCTGTTGTGGGTTTTGGTAGGAAAGGAGCAATAGGAATAGATACTGAAACCAACACGCACAAGTAACACATATGCCTACCACAGAGCTTTTTGTATTAAAATTCTTTGAACAATTCATATAGGTTTGGTTGCTGTTCTTTTTGCAAATGTTATGCAAATAGTAATAATACAATCTTCAGCAGAACATGTCCTTACTGGGCCAAATTTTCATCTGGACTCACCTTCCACATCCATAAAAATACTCATATTTGCACATGCACCCATTTGCAGCATGCACACTTTAAATTTCTAACACCTTCATTCATCTGAGATTTTCAAAGAAGTCTGAGAGGTTTGGATGGGATTTTAATTGGACCTCCAAATTACTTAGGAAGCTTTGAAAATCTCAGTCATGGAATTTCAATTTGCACCCATAAAAACTATTTGGCCAGATGTTGGAATTGTTCAAAGGTGCATGGAGGTGATTGCAGCTGCAAAATGTGGATGCATGTATGTGCACATGCATAGGATGGAGAACAGGAGCTGAATATCAGGACTGGAAATGTTATAGTTTGCCCAATATGGAAGAAACAAATAAAATGTACAGACATTTTCTTTACTTGAAGTTAAGAGACAGCAATTTGGGTGGATATAATTTGATGTTTCTTAGCTCTAAAATGTGGGCAACAACTATGTAAAGTTTCTCTCTGCTTTCTGCACACTAAACTCAATTTTTTGAAAATATCGAATGTTTAACTGATGTGATAATATGATTCATATTTCTTTGTCTGGGGAAAAGTTTTTTGTGACCAAAGAATGCTAATAATCTGAAAAATGTTTGGGTAACTTCCTTACTGCTTTTAATTTTTGGCTATAAATAGGACAATAAAGGAAAAGTTTGACAATAGTTGCTTTTATATGAATTCTAGGCTACATGGACCATACCCAGGATATGGAATGTAAGGAATTTCTGTGCTGCCCTTGTAACATTTAGTGGGATGAATTAACAGAAAAAATATTTACTAACATGAAAATGCATGATCAGGGTCCATAAGTTTTCCTCATTTGAATCTACCCAATATATTATCAGCCTCTTTTCACGAACAGGATTTTATCTTCTGGGTGATTAAAAAACAAAGAATACCACAAGAATATCCAAGAATGTTACCAAATGTACATTGGGAACTTGAGACAACAATGTAATGGAATTCAAGTAATGCCAAAATAAGATTTCTTTCATCATTAATAAACATCTGAAAAACAACACACTGCACTGTTTTGCAAGACTCGAGCCATTTCTGTGGGTTTGTTTTGCATGTTTTATACAAACCAAAAATAAACTTCCACCCAACATAAAGTTACGTGTTGAATTCTGCTCTCAGATACATCCAAGCAACCCCTCTGACATCCAAATCTAGAGAAGATGGCTCTACCTTATCTTGCAGTGAATTGCACTAGAGAGTCTCAGAACATTATTGATGAAAAGTGTTTAGAAAATTAAAACTAACAATTGATAAAAAAAAATCTCTGTGTGTCCATTACATTTTATTATTCACAATATAAAAACAAGCAAGTATTTTCATGCTGGACAGTGTGGGTTCAGAATTTAAGATATGCACCTCAGAAATCATATACCAATACAATGGTGATGTTTTATGTCACAGTTCAGAGCACTGTATTCCCCCTTTATAGTCTAGCAATCCAGTTTCAGGCTTCCGGGTCACCTGACCATCACCTCTTGAGTGGAGACACAAGTCTCCTGACCAGGGTATGATCTGGGAGCTGTGCAAGCGGAAATACTGAGACTTCACCAACGGTCAGAAAGCCTAAGCAAACCTGCTTTTCCTTTCTCCTCAGAGATGGTTAACAGTGCACTTGCCAGTTATAAGTCACCACACGGCACTTCCTATGCAGGCCTATTTTAGTCTTAATGTAAAAGCACTACAGAGAAAAACATTAAAAACAATAAAAATATGCATGTTAATAAGCTCGTCAGAGATCATCCCAACTCTAATATGGGGTCTGGCAGGAGCTGTCCTTCAAAACTCCACAAAAGGGTCTCCTCTATGGTCACAAGGTCATAGCAGCCTCAGCTCAGAACTAGCACCTAGTCTTATGTAACCTCAGTAGGCCAAGTCTTTCCAACCCTTCCCTGAGGGCTGATGCCCTCTGTTAACTAGAAGTCCCATCCATTTGGTTGCTTAGGAGAAGGCCCTGAGCCTGTTTACAACCACAAATCTATTAGAATTCCTTGAGGGGATCACAACAGGACATGATACAGTGTACTTGGACTTTCAGAAAGCCTTTGACAAGGTTCCACATCAAAGGTTCTTAATCAAAGTAAGCAGTCATGGGGTAAGAGGGAAAGTCCTCTTATAGTACTCTTATCAGTAACTACTTAAAAGATAGGAAATGAAGGGTAGGTATGAGAAGAGGTAAATAACGTGGCCCCCAAAATCTGTACTGGGCAGCACAATTCCCCTTTAAAGAAGCTGTGTTGACTCTTCCCCAATATGTCGTGTTCATCTATGTGTCTGATCATTCTGTGTTTAATATAGTTTCAACCAAGTTGCCTGGTACTGAAGTTAGGCTTATTTGCCTGTAATTGCAAGGATCACCTATGGAGCCTGTTTTTAAAATAGGCATTACATTAGCTATCTGGTACAGAAGTTGATTTAAGTGATAGGCTACATACCACAGTTAGTAGTTCTGAAATTTCTTATTTGAAAGTTCCTTCAGAACTCTTGGGTGAATACCATTTGGTGAATTATTACTGTTTCATTTATCAATTTGTTCCAAAACCTCCTCTATTGGTACTCAAGCTGGGAGAAGTCCTTAGATTTGTCACCTAAAAAGAATGGCTCAGATGTGGGAGTCTCCCTCAGATCATCTGCAGGGAAGATTGATGCAAAGAATTCATTTAGCTTCCCCACAATGGTCTTGTCTTCCTTGAGCGCAAGTTTAGCACCTTGATTGTCCAGTGGCCTTATTGATTGGTTGGCAGGCTTCCTGATTCTGCTGTACTTAAAAATAATTGCTCTTATTTTTTGCATCTTTTGCTAGCTGCTCTTCAAATTCTTTTTTGGTCTGCTTAATTATAGTTTTACACTTGACTTGCCAGAGTTTATGTTCCTTTCTATTTTCCTCAGTAGGATTTGACTTCCAATTTTTAAAAGATGTCTTTGTCTCTAACTAGCTATTTTACTCTGTTGTTTAACCATAATGGCATTTTTTTTTGTCCTCCTACTGTCTTTTGTTTATTTGGAGTAGACATAGTTTGAGCTTCTATTATGGTGTTTTTAAAAAGTTTCTATGCAGCTAGCAGACGTTTCACTCTTATGACTGTTCCTTTTATAATGCTTTCTTATCTGGTTCTAAGTTGTCTTTCTCTCTCTCTCTCTCTCTCTCTAGCATACATCCTCTTAATTAGACCAAAATCTCACATGTGCTCTGGCCCAAGACTGGTTGGTTGCCTCTATATACCACCACAAAATCTTGTTTTTCATTTTCCCTTTGTATTTAAGAGTCAGTGAGTATTCTAAAAACATTGGCATTGTTCCTCCATTATAGTTTTTCACAGATACTTTTGACTCTTCCACTTTTATGTGCTCATTACATCTCTCTATTTCATTTTTATTATTACATTTATTTGTGCCCCAGTGTCTATTTTATGTGTCACATAAGTGCTATTTGCATAGATTTTCATTAGCCAGTCTTTTGAGTGTTCAGCCTCCTCTAATTTTCTGCTTAAGAACAGCTCTTCCCCTTCACTTGAGGAATCTTGCATTTAATACAGATACTTTCCTTCTTTCTCTGCACATTTCAGTGTAATATTTGGATTTCTTACATTTTCTACGCATTTGTTGAATGATCTGCTTTTCTCATACACATGCTGGTTGCCACAGTGCTAGCATTGATTTCTGCTTTCCATAAAATCATAGAAAATTAGGGTTGGAAGAGACGTCAGGAGGTCATCTAGTCCAACCCCTTGCTCAGGGCAGGACCAACCCCAACTAAATCATCCCAGCCAAGGTTTTGTCAAGCCGGGCCTTAAAAACCTCTAAGGATGGAGATTCCACCACCTCCCTAGGTAACCCATGCCAGTGCTTCACCACCCTCCTAGTGAAATAGTGTTTCCAACTTAGACCTCCCCCACTGCAACTTGAGACCATTACTCCTTGTTCTGTCATCTGCCACCACTGAGAACAGCTTAGCTCCATCTTCTTTGGAACCCCCCTTCAGGTAGTTAAAGGCTGCTATCAAATCCCCCCTCACTCTTCTTTTCTGCAGACTAAAGAAGCCCAGTTCCCTCAGCATCTCCTTGTAAGTCATGTGCCCCATCCCCCTGATCATTTTCGTTGCCATTCGCTGGTCTCTCTCCAATTTGCGCACATCCTTCTGTAGTGGGGGCCCAAAACTGGATGCAATACTCCAGATGTGGCCTCACCAGTGCCAAATAGAGGGGAATAATCACTTCCCTCGATCTGCTGCCAGTGCTCCTACTAATGCAGCCCAATATGCTGTTAGCCTTCTTGGCAACAAGGGCACACTTCTGACTCATATCCAGCTTTGCTTCCATGTTTCTGGCCTCATGTTTCTGTCCCCCATGTTTCTGTCCTCAGCCAATTTAATTCTGTGAACCTTTCCCTTGCTATTTTAGCTACATCTTTCTTTATGACTTTTGCTTTTATTTGTGTTTCTCTTTGTTTTACAGTTTGGCACATACTTCATTGCCCTAATATCAGATCCATCTCCTTTAAGTAACATCTTGAACACGTATCTTTCAAAAGTAACATTTTACTGATGGAAAATAATCCTCAAACATTTTCACTACTTCTGCAAAGCTTTCCTCTCTCCCTCAGCCACCAACTCTATGGAAAGCATGGTACACATCTAAGGCTTCTGTGCCAGCCATTGTTAAGAACAGAGCAATGTTTTGCTTATCTTCCAGTTCATGGGTTTGATATACAGTTCAAATTACTCTTTGAAACTTTTCAAGGTATATTTAGCATTTCCCCTGATTCTAAGGGTTGGTGGATGAGTTACTTGTAGTTGTACAGGCTCAGTAGCAGCCATTTCAAGGTTACCTATCTCACTGGGTCTTCCAGTACACTATGCCTTCCATAACCTGTGTGTTGTGTCTCTCGTTCTCTCCTGTAGAAGCCATTCTGCTTTGTGTAAATAAAACAGCCATTGGTGCAAGGACTGGGAACTAGGTGTCTCCCCTCCCAAGTGAGTGCCCTAACCACCAAGCTACACAGGATCTCTCTCTATGGACATTTGAATGTTTATTTATACAAATTAGAACAACTTCAGGTGAGTCTCACCCCAGAATACCCTATAACCCAGTGGTTAGAGAATTTACCTGCAATATAGAAGACACAGTGTCAAGTCCTTGTTCTGAATCAGGCAGAATGAGAACTTGAATCCGCGTCTCCCACATCCCAGGTAAGTGCTCTAACTACAGGGCCATTGGGTAAAAGGGAGGGCACCATCTCTTTTTCCTGTTTTGTCACTGGCGTTTTCAAATTTTCTTTGTTTCTAATTTTTAAAAATGGTAAAAAAAAAAAAGACTGAAGTGAGAATAAAGTGTTTAATTCAACCCAAATATATATATATATATTTGTATCACCAAGAAAACAGACAAAACATTATTTCAGTTTGGGCAGCAAACTGAAACACTGATTAATGGCACCACCCTGCTTCCTGATTGTCCTCTGCTCAGATCACTGCAACGTGCCTCATTATTAACCCTTTTGTTAGTAGCAGTTGTACTCCTTGGGGACAGATCCCCAGCTAATGTAAACTGTTATAACAATTTACACCACCTGAGAAATACCCACTAATTTTTATCAAAATACTAGTTTTTTAAAAAGATTTTTTAACACCAGTTACCTCCATTGGTGCATTCACTTGTCTTTTTTGCCTTGTGTCTATGTAAAGAAATTCTTCCTACAATAAATTATTTTAGGAGACAACCTTTCCTTAACTCTAGTGAGTGACCCACAATTTTTGTGCTTGTTACAAATGCAAAAGAGACAGTTGCATCTATTCTTGTCACTCCCTTCAGGGTTATACATAACTCAACAATCTCTGTTGGGACTGATCCTGCCCCACTAAAGTCAATGGGAGATTTACCACTAAGTTTAAGGTCCTTCTTTTCCAAAGAATCCCTAACCTAGTTGTTGTTTCCTTGTGTGATTATGTTCTGAGATCATTTTAATTATCTTTTTTATAGTAAAATGCTTCCCTGGGGCTAAGTCAAAAAGTTTAGATTGGAACAGAAAACTCCTCAAATTTGAGGGGGGTTTGAATATATGGTTTGGGGCCCACCTCTGTTCAAGTTTCAAAGTTGCTTGAATTGTAACCCCTTTGTTTTCCACAAATTAAAACTATCTGAGGAATGCACCTTTTCATAGGTGTGTTTCTTTGATAGGATAATGAGTCTTGTGGATAAGCTAGAAGCTGTGGATGTGGTATACCTAGACTTTAGTAAGGCATTTGATACGGTCTCGCATGATATTCTTATCGATAAACTAGACAAATACAATTTAGATGGGGCTACTATAAGGTGGGTGCATAACTGGCTGGATAACCGTACTCAGAGAGTAGTTATTAATGGTTCCCAATCCTGCTGGAAAGGCATAACAAGTGGGGTTCCGCAGGGGTCTGTTTTGGGACTGGCTCTGTTCAATATCTTCATTAACGACTTAGATATTGGCATAGAAAGTACGCTTATTAAGTTTGCGGATGATACCAAACTGGGAGGGATTGCAACTGCTTTGGAGGACAGGGTCATAATTCAAAATGATCTGGACAAATTGGAGAAATGGTCTGAGTTAAACAGGATGAAGTTTAACAAAGACAAATGCAAAGTGCTCCACTTAGGAAGAAAAAATCAGTTTCACACATACAGAATGGGAAGAGACTGTCTAGGAAGGAGTACAGCAGAAAGGGATCTAGGGGTTATAGTGGACCACAAGCTAAATATGAGTCAACAGTGTGATGCTGTTGCAAAAAAAGCAAACATGATTCTGGGATGTATTAACAGGAGTGTTGTGAGCAAGACACGAGAAGTCATTCTTCCGCTCTACTCTGCTCTGGTTAGGCCTCAGCTGGAGTATTGTGTCCAGTTCTGGGCATCGCATTTTAAAAAAGATGTGGCGAAATTGGAGAGGGTCCAGAGAAGAGCAACAAGAATGATTAAAGGTCTTGAGAACATGACCTATGAAGGAAGGCTGAAAGAATTGGGTTTGTTTAGTTTGGAAAAGAGAAGACTGAGAGGGGACATGATAGCAGTTTTCAGGTATCTAAAAGGGTGTCATAAGGAGGAGGGAGAAAACTTGTTTACCTTAGCCTCTAAGGATAGAACAAGAAGCAATGGGTTTAAACTGCCGCAAGGGAGGTCTAGGTTGGACATTAGGAAAAAGTTCCTGTCAGGGTGGTTAAACACTGGAATAAATTGTCTAGGGAGATTGTGGAATCTCCATCTCTGGAGATATTTAAGAGTAGGTTAGATAAATGTCTATCAGGGATGGTCTAGACAGTATTTGGTCCTGCCATGCAGGCAGGGGACTGGATTCGATGACCTCTCGAGGTCCCTTCCAGTCCTGGAATCTATGAATCTATGAATATTAAAAATGTCTGTTTATTAATGTTGAACAAACATTAATAGTGCAGCTAAAAGGGCAGGGGGGAAGTAGGCCTTTATGTCAGGTACAAGGCTGCCTGGCATGCCAGGGGCAGATCCTCAGCTGGTGTAAATTCTCATTGTATAAATCAATGGCGCTATTTGTATCATTATTGTTATGCTGGGGTTTGGGTGAATCTTTGTTGAAGCTGGTAGACAAATCCCCTGCCTTACATTCCAGATAAATGTAAGAGACAGTTAAGCTCCTTTTGGGGTAAGTTTGCTGAAACAAGAGGAGCCACCATCCAAAACACAGGCCATATGCAAAGCTGGTCAGAAACTGAGCCATGGGGGCAGAGGGATTTCCAGGGAGGCTGAAAGCAGTTGGAGAGCTGGGTATTGTTTCATGGATGTGAGCAGATACAGCCAGGAAGCACCACAGATAGAAGACAGAGAAAGCAGCAAAGAAACCTCAGAGACAGCTAGAGAAGCACTTGTCGCATGACCCAGAGAAAAGTGCCAAGAAAGCACTTTTTGGGTAGAGTGCTAAATGGAAAAAGAAGCTTGAAATTTTGATCAAGAAAATTGTCTCCTGCTGTTTGATTGCAACAGTGTTCAGGGAACCAGGACTTTGATGCAATCCTGTTTATTTAGAAAGAAATACCTGACTATCATAAATTTCTCCTCTTATCCGAAACAACCCACAAGGTCCCGAATATTGGCTAACAACTCAGGTCAAAAGGGGTAACATTATTATTTATTACTTGTATTATGGCAGCACCTAGACCAGGACTCCATTGTTGTAGGTGCTGTACAAACACAGAACAAAAAGATTGTTCTTGCCTCAAAGAGTTTACAGGCTCCATAGCTATGACAATTTACATCAGCCTCTTAATCTCTTACCGGCTTTTCAATATTTTTAATACATCAGCCTGCATGTTGCATTAACACGTATTTTGGACTTAGCACCTTCTCATTGTATATCTATTTTAATAGAAAGCCAATACTGAATACGTTTCTAAGGCCTTGGCCACACTGGTGCTGTACAGCGCTGCAACTTGCTGCGCTCAGGGGTGTGAAAACGCCCCCCCCCCGAGCGCAGCGAGTGCAGCGCTGTAAAGCGCCAGTGTAATCAGCGCCTGCAGCGTTGCACGCTCGCTCACAGCGCTGCAAGCTATTCCCCTCGGAGAGGTGGAGTACTTGCAGCGCTGTGAGAGAGCTCTCGCAGCACTGGCGGCGCGACTACACTTGCGCTTCAGCGCTGTGAATCCCCAAGTGTAGCCAAGGCCTAAATCTAACACCGATCATTTGTACAGTACATGTATACTTCTCTGTATCACATTGTAGCCTTGTACATATACTTTTCTGACCATATATTGATTAATGTTGTGATATAAGTGATGAATAGGAGACCCAAAGCCCGTATGATAAGGTTACTCAGCATAATTAAAACCTAGCTTGAAATAAGTAACGTGATGTAAGGAACTAACAGGAGAGTGACATCAAGTCACAAGGTTAAGCCCAGTCATAAGAAAGCTGACTGGTAGGAAGTATAAAGCCACAAATAAAGGTTATTGGGATTACAGGATAAATGTGAGGAATAAGTGTAACTGCAGAAATACCATAGCAACACCATGGCAACTAACTGATGTAAATGCTAATAATAATGAGGTAAATAAGTAAGTAACCAATTAACACTGTGACTCCTCAAAGATATGGAGTGCAGAAGCTCAGATAAGGAAAAAGGGGCTGAGACATACATTTATATGTATGAAATCAAGGGGCATCAGTGTAACCTACTGTAAAGGATAATCCCTAGCAGGGAAAGATGTGATTGATGTAATGAATACCACCTACAGATGGTAAAGTATCTTCACAAGGGATGATGTAAGTAAGGCAAGTGCTGGACATTCTGTATGATCTCTCTCTACTTTGTGATATTGCAGTGTATGGAATCCTGTTTTACTTGTTAATAAAATTGTCAATAAGAGTAAATTATTGAATTATTTCTTGTGTGCTCCTTGTTGTCCTCATTCTAATGCACTAACCATTGTAGCTGGGGGCCAAATCCACGCAGACCACTGCATGCTAAAATAAAGTTAACTTTAAAACTACAGAATAGGCTACAACGTTTTCAGTACTTGAGTACTTGCGGTACTCTCATTTATATGTTACAGATTTAATGGCTTTTAAGTATTGTGCCAAAGACCACCTTCTAAAGCTAATGAATCTTTATACCCCTGCAATGAAAATCACCCTAGTCCAAACACTTATCCCTCCTATCTCCCATCTTTACCCATTTCCACCCTACCTCCACCAGTGTTTTCAGTTTATATTACAGCACATTTGGCCAGTTTATGTAGTTTACTGGGTAGTATACAATATATGAATCTCACTATGTGACACAGGTGTTTATATGATGTATGTGTGCCCCCTCTGATGTATGGATTTCTATGTATATTTATGTTTTCAATTTAACATAAACACACCTAAGCAAACAGCCTCTAGGTATATGATGTATTCATTTCACAATACAGTAAATGTACTTTAGTTACACTAGATGTTGCATATTACCAAAAATAAATCATGTTCTCAGTGGCCTCCAATATTGGAAGTTTTACTGAATATTTTCGATAGCATGAATTTTATATCTTTAATTAACATTAAAGTCCATTGAAATATGAACACTGATTATAGACTAGAGAATATTTCAGTAACTTAATCTACTATTGTGTGCCACACACAAAAAGGATGCAGAAAATACTCTGTTTGCCACCTGTCTTGATCTGCAGAATGGAATTCATGTGCAGAATTTTACTATTTACTATTTAAAGTAAAACTATTTCCCCATGTTTATTTCCCCCCCTACGGTTCCTCACACCTTCTTGTCAACTGCTGGAAATGGACCACTACAAAAAGTTTTTTTCTCACATGCTGGTAATAGCTCACCTTAACTGATCACTCTCATTATAGTGTGTATGGTATATTGTTTCATGTTCTCTGTGTATATATATATCTTCCTACTGTATTTTCCACTGCATGCATCCCATGAAGTGGGTTTTAGCCCATGAAAGCTTATGCTCAAATAAATTTGTTAGTCTCTAAGGTGCCACAAGTGTTCCTCGTTCTTTTTGAGAATTGGGAGTGTAAGTCTATGTTAGGACTGAGGTTTTTTGCTTATTGGATAGTGCCTGGCTGTAAACTTGCTATTCATATGCTCATGGGTTTATGTGTATAAAAATTTGTGATACATAAATAAGACCACTTTTATCTGGTCAGACTTTATGGAGCTACCATTGTAAACCACTGGAAACTAGCTGATGATAATGTGCAAAGCACATAAAGTAAATGTCTGTTGAGAATCGTGTCTCTTGTAACAGAGTGTTGCAAATGGAGGAGTGTCAAGAAACTAAAAAAGGGGCCAGTGTAATTTTATAAAACAGTTTTCTTTGAAGAGATTTTACCTTAGATCAAGACATAAAATAATTTAGGATTATTTGTTTCTAATTCAGGTCTCTAAAAAAAAGATAGGGATTTATTTTTGTTAAGGTCTAGGTTGTAGTTGCAGTAACATAATCAAAGAGAACTGATTTATGTATTTTTTGGCCACCACTTTCCAAATACCAGCTCTTCAAAACCACACAAATGCTATCTAGTTCTCCTAGCTGTGGTGCAGCTCCCCAGAGCATGGGGTTCTTCCAGGTAAAAATTTACCTTACACAGTTCAGGAAATATAAATCCTGGGTGGTGGGAGGTCTGGGCAGAACATAAGTCCTTCATGAAGGCTTTGCTTTTCTCTTACATAACCTTATGCTTCCCTGTCCATATAATTTACCATGACTCTCCACAGATTACAGAGCAGAACCTCAAGTTTCTATGGAAATCCAGTGAATGTTATATTTTGACCAGCAGTTGGCACTATACAGTTGCTTTATACAGCAATGGTAAGTTCAACCTTCTCTCCTACCTTCTCCTCTGGAGTAAGCTATCCTTTGTAGGACCAGTAACCCTTCCTTGGCATCTGTAACTTAATTCTTCTAAGCAATTGGACAGCCTCAAGACTTTTTTTAAATTTACATTTAAAATATTTAATTGTTTTAGGACATTTCACTGGTTAAAATTGCCCCTTTACTCAACAACACAAGGCATCTTTCAATATATGAAAAAGGTATGGTCGTCTCCTTTAGAGTCCATCATCAAGGAACATTATGTCAATGAAGTCGACATTAAGGAAATTTTGAAAACAACAACACTGAAATTTACTGTGAAGGGAAGAGGAGAAAATGAAGAAATAAAAACCTCACACACAGCATTATTAATAATATTAGTAGTAGTATTTTAAGATTGGTACAATATCATAGCTCCTGACTTGTTATTTTGTGCCAGCACATAAAGATCAAGAGAGGGCCCAAGGGTCAGTTCATGTGCACTGAATGTCAGATCTACCCTTTCTTAACATCCCCTCTTCCCCCCCCCCCTTTTTTAAAAATAGCTGAATCACAGAGGCTGTAAGATGGACACACTTACAATTAACAGGAAATACGTGATTATAGCTTAAGTTAATGGTGAATGTATCGTTTCTGGAACAGGGGCAGCTCCAGGCACCAGCGCACCAAGTGCGTGCCTGGGGCGGCAAGCCGCGGGGGGGCGGCCTGCCTGTCGCCGTGAGGGTGGCAGTCAGGCAGCCTTTGGCGGCATGCCTGCAGGAGGTCCACCGGTCCCGCGGTTTCGACGGCAATTTCGCGGCGGGTAGCCCGAAAGCACGGGACCCGCGGACCTCCTGCAGGCATGCCGTCGAATCCATGTTACCAGCGGACTGCCCGCAGGCATGCCGCCGAAAGCCGCCTGACTGTCGTGCTTGGGGCGGCAAAATACATAGAGCCGCCCCTGTTCTGGAAGGTGTCAGATTGTCAATATCAGAAAATAGAATCCTCATTCATTCACAATGTAAGGTACAAGATAAGAGGATACTAGGAATGATTCTCTGTTGGTGTAAATGGCCATAGCTCCTTTGACTTAACAGAGAAGCATCAATTTATCCCAGAAAAGATTTTGGTCCATTACATTTCATTAAACTAGTACAATAATAATTCAACCGAGTAGCTGCTTATTGAAAATGTAGGTTGCTCATGGATAAACAGGTGATATTCATGTAAATGATTCTTTTCTCTTTCGAGCAGTAATTTCGAATGTTTAACTATCTCCAATCCCATGTCATCATTTTGTAAGGCTGGATATCTGAAAGTTTTACAAGAAACATTGTGTTCATAAAAGAACACCATTTTAAGGTAAACTTACCTTACACAGCAAATCATAGGGACTTCTTTAATAATGGTGTTCTGAGCTAGAGCACACCATTTTCCATAAACTTGAATAGAATCCTAGAAAAGGCGCGGGCCGAGGGATGTCCTGGCCGCCGCTTCCCACAACCCCCATTGTCCTGCAACAGCGAACCATGGCCAGTGGGAGCTGTGATCGGCTGAACCTGCGAACACTTCAGGTAAACAAACCATGCTGGCCCGCCAGCGGATTTCCCTGACGGGCACTGCGTGCCAAAGGTTGCTGATCCCTGGTGTAAACTGTTAAAAACTAATAAATTCTTGCAAAGAAAGAGGCTGGAGATGTTGCTATTGTTACTCAAATTTCTAAAGCGCCCTTCCATTCAGTATCATTTGGGAACTGCTGTCCACAGGGGTACTTATTACTAGGGCTGTTGATTAATCACAGTTAACTCACATGATTAACTCAAAAAAATTAATTGTGATTAATAGCAGTTTTAATTGCACTGCTAAACAATGCAATACCAATTGAAATTTATTAAATATTTTGGATTTTTTTTACATTTTCATTTATATTGTATTCTGTGTTGTAATTAAAATCAAAGAGTATGATAAACAATTTACCTCATAAGTACTGTAGTGCAATCTTTGTTGTGAAATTTACAAATGTAGATATTTTTGTTACATAACTGAACTCAAAAAGAAAGCAATGAAAAACTTCAGAGCCTACAAGTCCACTGAGTCCTACTTTTTATTCAGCCAATTTGCGAAGACAAACAAGTTTGTTTACATTTACAGGAGATAAAGAAGAGGGCAGCATATTTACGTCTCCAGAAAGTAAGAACAGGTATTTGCATGGGACTTTTGTAGCTGGCATTGCAAGGTATTTACGTGCCAGATATGCTAAACATTCGTATACCACTTCATGCTTCAGCCACCATTCCAGAGGACATGCTTCCATGCTGATGATGCTTGTTAAAAAAATGCATTAATTAAATTTGTGACAGCACTCCTTGGAGGAGAATTGTATGTCCCCTGCTCCATTTTACCCACATTCTGCCATATATTTCATGTTGTAGCAGTCTCGGATGATGACCAGCATGTTGTTCATTTTAAGAACATTTTCACTGAAGATTTCACAAAACGCAATGAATGTACCAATGTGAGATTTCTAAAGATAGCTACAGCACTCGATCCAAGGTTTAAGAATCTGAAGTGCCTTCCAAAATCTGAGAGGGACGAGGTGTGGGGCATGCTTTCAGAAATCTTAAAAGAGCAACACTCCAATGCGGAAACTACAGAACCCAAACCACCAAAAAAGAAAATCAACCTTCTGCTGGTGGCATCTGACTCAGATAATGAAAATGAACATGCGTCAGTCTGCAACTGCTTTGGATTGTAATCGAGCAGAATCCATCATCAGCATGGATGCATGTCCCCTGGAATGGTGGTTGAAGCAGGAAGGGACATATGAATCTTTAGCGCATTTGGCACGTAAATATCTTGCAATGCCGGCTACAACAGTGCCATGAGAATGCCTGTACTCACTTTCAGGTGACACTGTAAACAAGAAGTGGGCAGCATTATCTCCTGTAAATGTAAACAAACTTGTTTGTCTGAGTGATTGTCTCAACAAGAAGTATGACTGAGTGGACTTGCAGGCTCTAAAATTTTACATTGTTTTATTTTTGAATACAGGTTTTTTTGTACATAAGTCTAGATTTGTAGGTTCAACTTTCATGATAAAAAGATTACACTACAGTACTTGTATTAAATGAATTGAAAAATACTATTTTTTCTCTTTTACAGTGCAAATACTAGTAATCAAAAATAAATATAAAGTGAGCACTGTACACTTTGTATTCTGTGTTGTAATCTAAATCAATATATTTGAAAATGTAGAAAACACCCAAAAATATTAAATAAATGGTATTCTATTATTGTTTAACAGCTTAATCACACAGTTAATTTTTTTAATCACTTGACAGCCCTACTTATGACCCTACAGGCTGAGTAAAAATTTTGCTTCCTTTATGACTACCCTATACTGCAGTGGTTCCCAAACTGGGGTTCGTGAACCCCTGGGGGTTCACAGAACGTTACAGGGGGTTCGCCAGAAAAATTTCACTAATGGCAGACAGAGGACCCTGGGCATTGGAGACAGCAGGTGGGACCCGGTTGCAGGGCAGACACCCCGAGCCCCAGGAAGAGCGGGGCCCGGAAGTTGGGGCATCCATCACACTGAGGAAATTTATCTTAAATCCCTGAAAATGTTCATTTTTAGGAGGGGGTTCACGAGCTTTCACAATTTAGTGAAAGGGGTTTGCGGGCTGTTAAAGTTTGGGAACCACTGCTATAGTGGGAAGATGTGAGATGGTAGTGCAGTTCATTAGAGTGTCATTAATATTCCAATGCAGCAGGGTAGTAAAGAAAAAAGTGACAATTTCACTAGCATGCCAATACACTCAATAGTTTTTTTAATCCAAGCTCTCTCTGTAGAAGTTCAGGAAGCTTCATGTTTACAGAGGGATTTTTTTTCTTAGGGCATGTCTTCACTACAAAGTTAAGTTGACGTGTGTAAGGTCAACTTACAGCCACCACAGTAATTGCTGCAATGACTGATGTCCCCACTACCCTCCTCTGTCAGTGGTGTGCGTCCTCACCAGAAGTTCTTCCATTGACTGAAGAGGGGTGATGGGGGGGAGGGCATGGCTGAAAGCCAGGGCTCTAGAACCTGTGGGGTGAAAGGGTCCCAGAGCCCAGGCTCCAGTCTGAGCCAGAAGTCTACACAGCAGTGAAACAGTCCCGCAACCTGAGTCCCGCGAGCCAAAGTCGTCTGGCATGGGCCAGCCACGGGTTGTTCTTTGCTATGTAGACATACCCTCAGTGGCCCCAATTTAGCACTCTATTCCTATTCAGTAAAGTATTAAGCACATAATTAACTTTAGTCCTTCAATGGGTTTTCAGTATAGGCCTAAAGTTAAGCATGTGCTTAAGTGCTTTGTTGAATTAGGATGGACTAAGCATATGCTTAAATATTTTGTTGAATTGGGACCTTAGCGTTTTCTGATCAGAATGGCATATATATCTGCTATCTATGAAAAAAATCAAAAAACTTATGTTCAGTAAAGTATTGTCCACTGTACACTGAGAAATAATCTTGGTAAACATCCTCATCCTGGATTTAAACCCAAGAGACACCCTGGACTAACAACTCATTTGCTACTTTAATTAACTTTTTGATAACCACATAATACTTAGCTACTGAATAGCTTGACCCTTGTTATTTTTCACACTATATAGGACCACATGTTTCTTAACCGCACCAGTGAAGGGATAACTGAGTCAATGCTTTTGATAATGTATCGACTCCAAATAAATGTAAGGCTTAGCTGACAGGCACCCTGTAGCTGGCAAAAGAGAAAATCAGTTATGAAAGATTATTTGCTGGATAGCCTGCTAACCCTTTATTTTAGATGTAATCTAAAAATCACTGGTCTGAATGAGACCTGAACCATACTATATACAGCTGTGTGTTTGTGGATCTCAACTCCGATATGCATGTGAATTATTCTTTTATTGCAAAGATGAAAAGCTAATCCTTCAAGAGGAAAAAAAAGTGTCCATTAACAAGAAGCTTCACACTTCATTTAACAGCAAGCATCAACAGGCACCAATTGTAATGGACCTTGCGCTAACCTTAGTCCTGTTTTCTGTCAGCTACCCCTTTCCCATCAGAGAGAAAAAAAGGATACAAAGTGCAAATACATTACATAAAAAATAATGTTGTTTTGTTATCTTGCTGATCTATGTGACTGCCTTGTCCATGAGCCTTAAATGGCAAGTAGTATTAAAAACACATGTCTGCTAACTATAATCTGGAGAGCTTCTTTTAAATCTCAGCAACAATAGAGTTGCTTCAGAATTGAACTCTATGTCCTGAAAGGCTGTTTGAGGGTACCCCCAAATAACTCCTTATGTATGGGTACGGCGTAAACCTGGGTCTGCCATATTTTAAGATCATTCACAGCAGAAGCCTTACAGAGGTTGTGCATTCTAATGCTTACAGGTTCCCCAGAGGGATACCAGGTGCTACTCCCAGTAGTGCCATTGATTGACTCATTAGGACTTAGCTCAACAGTAAAACTGAATTTTATTATAAATAAGCAGGAACTCTGAGGAAAACCAACTATTGGTCTAAATCAGGGATCGGCAACCTTTGGCACGTGGCCCGTCAGAGAAAGCTGCTGGGGGGCCGGGCCAGCAGGCCAATAGGAATGTGCTGGCTACCACTTCCCACCGCCCCCATTGGCTGGGGATGGTGAACCACGGCCAGCCGGAGCTGCGATCGGCCGAACCTGCAGATGCTGCAGGTAAACAAACCGTCCTGGCCTACCAGTGGATTTCCCTGACAGGCTGCGTGCCAAAAGTTGCCGATCCCTGGGCTAAATGCAGGATCTGAAATCAAGTGATGTGGGTTCTTGCCTGGCTCTGCCACATATTTGCTGTATCACCTGCAGCAAGTCTCTTTAGGCTCAAAGTGACTACTAATTGTGTGTGTGCCAGTTTTTGGTTGTCCCACTTGAGACACGTAAGTCCTGATTTCTGGAGGTCCTGAGCACATACAGTTTCTTACCTTGTAAGTTTTTTGAGGCTATAGTAAGACATCAGAGTGGAGGAAGAGATGATCTGCATCAAGATACCAAATTTGTGATGACTGCTTCCTACCGCTTCAGTTTCTTGGATCCTCTGCAAAAAAGCCACTGTTTGGGCTACTAGTGCATATACATTTTCCCCCTCAGGAATTGAAAATCTAAACAGTTTATATGCAGTTTTATAAGAAGGTCAACATTTATTAAAATATTTAAAAAGCCAGTGAATTTGTTGAATGTTACTGTTTGTGAAAGACAGATAACACTTGCTAGAACCAGCCATGATATGGAATTATGTTGTAATAGCTTCCTCGAACAAGGTTGTTGGTAAACTTCAAACTTCTCCCTCAACTCACCCTACAATAGCTCTGTTATGCTAGATATAGGCCTTGACCCTGGACAGAGAGGTTACTAATTGGGATGGATTGTGCTAAATTATGTTGTGGTTTTGGAGTGTGCACAAGTGTCCACTGGAACTCATGTGATAGCTCCCAAACTAATTTCATTTGTAAAGATTGTTTATTTAAATATCTTCTGAGAAGCAGCTATATAAATTATTTCAGAAATCTGTTTCCCAGCAGCTCATGGCCTACAATATGTTTAAGAAATAGGAAATAGAAAGAAAAATAAATAAAAAAATACTCCAAAGAGACAATCTATATGAGCTAGATTATGCTTGATCATATCACTGTGTGCACGTATATGTTCATTTCCAAGAGGCATCATCAAGAGTTGTGGATCTTCATTTGAGCCTTACCTAAACCTCATGAATCTTCAAAATAGTGTTAGAAATCTTATACGAATGAATTTAAACTAACTAACTAACTAATAATAATAATAAATACTAATTCAGGATTCTATTCCTCCTTATTCCGTTTAAGCCAGACTTCTTATAAGTTTGACAGGAATGGGTGCTTTAGAGATACGTGCAATAAAACAAAGATAAAAGAAAAACCTTTCCACAGTACTCTACTCAGGCACCTCTTCTTCTAGCTAGGGTTTCAAACAGGAGATGGTGAGGTGAGAGAAAATGAAATGTAATTTTTAAAGAATTTCTCAGCCTCTTGAAAGCTCCAGCAAGGGTTCAGTTGAAATTTGAGGTGAAAATTTAGAAAAGGAGAAAGGAGTCTGCAGCTTCTGTAATACAAGCCCAGGTTACTTCTCTCTAGTAAGGACTACTATATTCCCTTTGGGACGTCTAACCCCAGGCCTGATTCTACAACCCTTACTCATAGAAGTGACCTTTACTCATGTGAGCTGGCCTATTGATTTTGATGGTGTGACTTATGTGAATAAGGATTGCAGGGCTCAGCCCTTTTGTTCCCTCGAGCAACATTCATATTCAGATCCTATGAGAAGTCAAGAGGGTCTGTGGAGGCTCACCGTGGATAAGCAAATAGGGATGCCACCTTGCAAAAAGAGCCAGGCCACTCACAAGGTGGTGGCATTGTAAGATGAGAGAGAGGGAGAGATTAGGCAGCAGTTATTATATTTATACATTAACAGAACAAACTCCCTTGGACTGATCTTTGCAATGGAAATTCGAGCTTCAGTGTTGTTTCAAAACTTCAGAATAATCTAGTAAAGAAACCTCCACTTTTAATCAAATAGTTTTTAAATTTACCAAAGATGGAAGAGAAAAAAAAATCTAACCCTGACCTGCAGTGAACTTCAGCTGGCTTTCACGAAAAAGAAACTGACACACTCTTAAATCTTGTTTCTGTTTTTAGTATGTGGCATGTAGTATTGGAAGATTGCAACCATGGTAGCCCATTATGTACAATCTTCTGCTAATCTCTGTGTGGCTGAACCACCCAGGATATCACAGCATCCATCCAATATCTTCTTTTTTTGCTTCATGTTCTTCTATCAACTTTCCCTTCCAGTGCCTGTAAACATGCATCTGTTACTGAAACTCTTAAAATGTACCCTCCACATTTAATCTTTCAGTTCATAATATCTCTAACTAGTATTTGCTGAGTTCCACCTACCTCCAATACTTTATTTTTGGTTACATGGTCTAGCCATATTTTCAGAATTCTTCTATAACACCAAAATTCAAATGATTGTAGTTTCTTTATCATCGTCAATTGATTATCTGTTACTTTTCCATAAACTACTACTTCTCTTTGAGAAAGTTAAAGTCTCAGTGACTTCTTAAACTCTCCTCCTGACTATACCACCAATGGCGCACACACTTATGCACATTCTTCACTTTAAGCATATGAGTAGTCGTACTGATATCATTGACAGTGACATCAATGGACTAGACATGCTCAACATGAAACATGTACATATACATATGCAGGAATGGGAATCTAAAAGAGTTGCTCCTATCTAATCAGGAAACAGAAACATTCATAACTAACCAACAGAAAACCTAATTTTAAACATCAAATATCAGCTACTCATGATAAACTGTCCATGATCAATTCATAAAGGCAAATCTCTAATGAAAACAAATTAAGTTCAAATAATGAATATATTCAAGGAAATCACTATCTTCTCAAACATAAGTCAAACATAAAAGGGGCCTAATTCAAGTGAATTATTCACTGTACATTTTCCTCGCACCTCTAATATGTTTCCATAGACACATCTCAAAGTTACAGGTAAAGTAAAACTATTAAAATTGCACTTAACATGTGTGACGGGATCCCCCCGGGGTGCAGCCTGGGACTGTGGGACCGCTGTGCCCCCTGAACTCTCTCCAGCCTGGGCTGTCTCTCACAATGCCTTGCTAGTGACCAGCAGCAAACCCCTCCAGGTGCTGTTATCACTCAGTACAACTGCATGTGGAGCCCCAGAGCCAGCATGAATGCTCCCAGAGCCACTCCTGAATCACACAGAGAAAGACACCAGAGCCAAATCCCCCCCAGCTCCCAGCACTGTACCTCATGAATATACCGTTTTGCACTGCTCAAGACGAGCAATGCAGATTTATTAATTGGTTCACCACTTTATCAATGGAAAGTGGATATATACCAGCCTTTGCAAAACCTGAGCAGATTTGCCACACACTTCATACAAACTCGCTGGTAAAGATAAACAGTAAAACAAATTTACTGAGTATAAAAATAGATTTTAAGTGATATTAAGTGATAGACAAAAAGTCAGAGTTAGTTACCAAAAGAAATAAAATTTAAGCACGCAGTCTAAACTCTCAACCCTATTAGACTGGGCAAGAACTAGACTAAGCAGTTTCTTTCACACCACTAGATATTGCAGTTCATAGTACAAAGATTTCACCCTTGAAATCTGGGACAGTCTCCTCATTTGGAGTCTTCAGAGTGTCCTTGTTGCTTGCAGCATAGGTGGGTGAAAGAGAAAGTGGCCATAGCCTGGGCCTGTGTTCTGTTTTATATCCTCAGTCCCATGTGCTTGGGGACCACAAGTCCAGGCATGTCTGAGGGCATTGCTGAATCTCCAGGCAAAGTTGAGGAATTCCCCTGCTGTGACCTCATGCAGGTGAGTCATTGCATTGTAGCTCCCTTGCTAGACAATGGCTGTTGCTGGATATTGGTTACTTTCCTTGCTGTTGCCTCTGGGAAGCTAATATCTGGCTGATTCCCCAACTTACAGCATGTTTTAGTGACAACCATACAACACAATTCTCATAACTTCATATGCATTAATGATACACATATATGGATAGAGAAATCACTTTCAGCAGATCGTAACCTTTATATGTAACCATGCTTTATATGTAAGATCATGATTATATGAAAATGAGGAATATGGGGGTTACAGTACGTTCCCTCAAGGTAACAGAATGTCATAACATGCTACATCATTTAATGCTTGATCCAAAGCTTACTGAAGTCCAAGGAAAAGAATCCCATTGACTTAAAGGGCTTTAGATTAGCCTCTTAAGTGCTGACATTTGTAATAAAGATTTATAAGAAAATACTGAAGTTTATAATAGAGCTATTATACACTTAGAATGTGATGGTTGAAAAATAAAGTTGAAAGCCACAAGCTGCAGGTGACATACTCTTGAAAGATTCCCCGTGGCCCCAACAGAGCAAATTAAATAAAAATTCATTTTATTCATTTATTACCTGTTATCAACACATTGATCCTGCTCCCATTGAAATAAATATGTGTTTTGTTATTTAGTCCATGGGTTACAAGTGCAAGAGCACTTCATGCATGAATACATGTTGCTGTTTGACTTTTATTATATGTATAAAACTGAGGAGCTGATTACCAACATGTTTCTGCCCTCCACTCCTCAATCTGGGTACTGATCCTCCCCGCTGCCCCACGCCGTTCCCCATAGCCCTCGGCCGGCCCTTGGCTGTGGGAGTTGCCCCATAGAGAACAGGGGCCTGGCAAGCTCAGCCTCCCTGCACCAGCCTCTTGTCCCCTGCCGCAAGCCATTTTACTTGAGGTAAAATCCACCCTCCCTTGCAAACAAGGGCTCGCTCAGCTGAAGGGATCCCACCTAGCTCAGTAAAAGGAGGTGAGCCTGGTGAGCCCAGTACCAGAAACCACCCTTCCAGAAGCAGCCACAAGAAACCTCCCTCACCCTCCTTCTGCACAAGTCATTGTTTGCTCCTTCTCCCACCCCCATCCTTCCCAAACACTAAATGCAGATTTCTAACATGCAACTCTCTTCCTCTTTGGACAAGAGGCTAGCCTGGAGAGCTCAGAAACCTAACCCATCAATGCTGATAAATGCAAAGTAATGCACATTGGAAAACATAATCCCAACTATAAATATAAAATGATGGGGTCTAAACTAGTTGTTACCACTCAAGAAAGATCTTGGAATCATTGTGGATAGTTCTCTGAAAACATCCACTCAAATGTGCAGCAGCAGTCAAAAATGCGAACAGAATGTTGGGCATCATTAAGAAAGGGATAGATAATAAGACTATTGCCTCTATATAAATCCATGGTACGCCATGAATACTGCATGCAGATGTGGTCGCCCGATCTCAAAATAGCTATATTGGAATTGGAAAAGGTTCAGAAAAGGGCAACAAAAATTATTAGGGGTATGGAATGGCTGCCATATGAGGAGAGATCAATAAGACTGGGACTTTTCAACTTGGAAAAGAGACAACTAAGATGGGATATGATTGAGGTATATAAAATCATGACTGCTGTGGAGAAAGTAAATAAGGAAGTGCTATTTAGTCCCTTCTCCTAACACAAGAACTAGGGGTCACCATATGAAATGAATAGGCAGCAGGTTTAAAAACAAACAAAAAGGAAGGTTTTTTTTCCCACACAATGCACAGTCAACCTGTGGAACTCCTTGCCAGAGGATGTTGTGAAGGCCAAGACTATAACAGGGTTAAAAAAAAAACTAGATAAATTCATGGAGGATAGGTCCATCAATAGCTATTAGCAAGGATGGGCAGGGATTGTGTCCCTAGCCTCTGTTTTCCAGAAGCTGGGAATGGGCAACAAGGAATGGATCACTTGATGATTACTTGTTCTGTTAATTCCCTCTAGGGCACCTGGTATCGGCCACTATCGGAAGACAGGATACTGGGCTAGATGGACCTTTGGTCTGACTCAGTATGGCCATTCTTATGTTAACCCAACAGTAGCGGCAAGTAGCATCAAGAATTCACTCTTCTCCTGCACAACTCACACCCCTTCCTTTTCCAGAATATTGACTTTCTGAGATAAAAAAATCTTACCTCTTCAATAAACCGACTCCTCTAAAGGAAGAACAAGAAGTAGGCCTGAGTGTAGGCTCTAAAATTTTACATTGTATTTGAGTGCAGTCATGTAAAAATAAATAATTATACATTTGTAAGTTCAGCTTTCATGATAAAGACATTGTGCTACAGTACTTGTATGAGATTAATTGAAATACTATTTTTGTTTATATTTTTACAGTGCAAATATTTGTAATAAAATAATATAAAGTGAGCACTGTACACTTCATATTCTGTGTTGTAATTGAACTCAATCTGAAAATGTAGAAACATCCAAAATATTTAAATAAATGCTATTCTATTGTTTAAAGGTGCGATTAAAACTGCAATTATTCATGATTAATTTTTCTAATCGCTTGACACCCTAATTCAGGGTGATCCTAACTATGGTATAACCATGAGTAATAGCATAAAATAGAATGAATATAAGCAAAAGCTTCTCAAAAGGGAGATCCATTAATCTGTGCAATAATTGCTACAAGGGAAGTGGTGCATAACTCATCACTAACTGTTGAGTAGTAGGTATGGCATGGGACCACAGTTGACATGAGTTGGAATCAAGTATCCTTTGTAGAACGAAGACATCTATATTGGTGCTGTGACCCTTCAGTAGCTCCAAAGGTATGTCTACAGTGCAGTCGGAGGTGTGATTGCAGCATATGTAGACATACCCAAGCTAGCTGTAATCTAGCTAGAGCAAGTATCAATAGCAGTGAAGTCACAGCAGCACAGCTTCAAAGCAAGCTAGCTATTCTAGTAAGTACCAACGGTCCCAGATGGGCTTTTACAGCCCGCACTGAAGCCCATGCTGCTGTGGTGTCACTGCCATTGGTACTCACATTAGCTAGATTAAAGCTACCTCAGGTATGTCTACTCATGCTACAATCACACACCCTAACTACAGTGTAGACATATCTCAAGAGGCTTCATGCATCTCTTGTGGCTCCCTACATTTTAGGGCCCATAGAGAATACCCAGGTTGGGTACTTTTTCCTACAAAATGTACAGACATAAGTAACTAGATTGCTCCTTTTGGGCATCTACCAAAATTTTCCAAGTGCATTTAGGGGCCCCATTGAGGAAACTGCAGAAGAAAGTACTTGCCCAATCTCCATTCAGGATTTATGGCCACTGCCTAAAGCAGCACAATCAAACAGCCCTCCTCCCCCACCCCAAACGTCTTGCCCTGCATGGCTCCTAAGGTGAGCAGGAAGGGAATCCCACTTCTTCTCACCTTAAGATCCCTGCAACTGAGGAAGCTGCCTGCTCAGAGGTATTCCCAACTTTACCTGGAATAGGAACTCTGACTGGATAGAGGTTAGTGACCCTGCAGGACCTTCTCCATGTCCTTGCTGCATTTTTGTCTTTAGCTCCTGCCTATACTTCTCCCTCTGCTGCCATGAGTCCCCAACCAGCCACAGAGTCTTCAAAATGGAGTTAAGCCCAAGAAGCTCAATGGCAGCCAGTCCTCTAGTTTATCAGAAAACCACAAACAAGCAATTCTGACGGTTTGGCTGGCAATGTGGAAAGATGAGATGGGATAGGTCTACAGCTCCATAGCTGCAAACATGTACACAAACACATGGAGTCATGAGCAGGACATCACTTTACAGAAGTTTTTATGGAATATAACTTGTCCTCATTGAAGTAATTTTGCTATTGTTTTTATATAGGCAGGAAACAGGAGTGTGAAGTAATAGGTTGCTACAAAAGAGCTTTTCCTGAAGTCATGAATAAATAAACTGCGAAATATAGTAAGGCATCATCAACAAATTGCTATCGGAAATGAGTGTCTGTAAAAGATCACTGGGCAGGGGAAAAAACAGCCACTTACTCCAATATGCATGGAACTCTCCCTTCCAGTTAGCTAAAAAAGGACAGACAGGAAAGTAACTGAAGATGTTGTAATATTCTATTCCTTCTGAATGCTCTCAACTCTCCACATGCAGCTAATCTCAGCTGTGAACACAGGGTCCAAAATGCAAGCTATTGTCAAAGGGGAAAGGGTGCTTTCCTTCCTCCAATAAGTTCATAATTTTGAAGAGAAGGAAACCATGATTACTAGCAATTAAAATATGTTGTTAGCCTATAAGACAAGGGGATAATTGCTACAAAATACACATGTAAATGTAATCCTCTGCAGGTTTTAGCTCCATCTCTGTAAATATAGCACTTATTTGTAACAGAATAAGTGATTTTTACACAAACATTTCAAATGAGTAATTTATGCAGTCCAGTCAGCTATTCACTGTATGCACCAAATAGCTTCCTATGGCACAATGTGCTTTAAAGCAATATTCCTTTTTCCAAAGCATCCCAGAATATAGCCGGAGTAAAAAGAAAATTAACACTCAAACTAAACATTCAGGGATGTCACCTGTGTTCAGTGTGTTGTAGTACAGTCCTCTCAAAAGAACATAAATGGGGATGAAATGTAATTGGCATTCATGCCTTTTGAGAGTTTTATTCCAATTACCCTTCTAGGAGAGAATTCTGTTTAACAACAATGGATTTCTAACATCTGTTTGCTAAAGCAAACAATGTTAGCGAAGTTGTGGCTGGAGATACTGTATAGAAACATCAAGGCCTTAGACGGGGAAAAAACAGCACACTTATCCTGAAGGATCCTTTTGTTTAGTCCTTTTCAGAAAGACCACAGTGACCTTAGGAAACCTCCAGCTGCGCCCTGTGAAACTGGGTTAAGAGTCCCAGCGAAGGAGTTTGAGAGCCCTCTACAGGCTGTCATGGTTTATTAACTCTAATAGTACTGATACTTTTTGACAAAAATCTCCTTGGTACCTTTGCTGTGCTCATCTTCATCTGCCTTGGTGTCTGGATGAAAAAAGTGTTTTATTTGCCATTTATCACAATGGGGGTTTTGGTGTGCGACAATAAGTCTGCCCTTTAATGATGTATTCAGCTGGCAGCATTGTTCTGCTTAAATACCACTTGCCAAAAAAGGAAAAGAATTTGTCCTCTCTCTGGATTTATTATTTCATTAGGGTTCCTCAAGAGAACTCCAGTAAAGGATTTGGGTCTATTAATCACCCTCCACAACCTTCTCAAATAATTAGACTTTTAAAATGTTTGCTACCTCCTTAGTAGAACATAATTTGACGGTGCTGGGCGAATCAGCCGAGGTTCAGACTCACTAACCTTTAGAGGTTTGGCCTGTCTGAGCTCATCAGTCTTGAGGTTCCCAACTGAACTGAAAACTGCACTTTTCTCATTCTTTGTGGCAGGTTTATAGTACAGCACTGCTGGAAGTTTGCCATGAATGGAAAACTCAAAACATATAAATTCTTCATAAGGCAATGAGAGAAGGTGGCAATGAAGAATAATGTTCTCTTGCTGTCAGAGCTGCTATGGGGAAGGGGGAGAAAATCTAAGCTCATTCTAAGACAGATTTGGCAACAATTGTTCCCGTTTAACTCCCTAAATGGGGAATCCTAGTTTATGCGGCCCCAGCTGTGAAGATCTTGTTGACATCATTGGATGGGATGTTTTTGGCATTAAAAAAAAAATTCTCATGAGAGCATTGCATGGGTTTGGCTTATGATTTTAGCCACAAACCCTGTGAACAAGCCTACAATGCAAAAACCCTATAATGCAATTTTCTTTAGGCACACAGACATTGTAATGGGAAATTTCAGGGTAGGAATAGTTAAAATATTTCTAATTTACCATACACAGGGTATAATAAGATAGCTTCAAATCACAAAATATGAAAAGGTGCAAACCTCTAACACAAAAAATATATTACTGACACTATCTAGTCCAGCCCCCCACCCCAGTCACTCACCAGACTGCGGGAGGGCGGGGAGAAGAGGAGAGATCCAGCCGCTGGACCCTTACATGCATTTCCTACCACTCCATATCATTTTCTGGGCTGGGGTCAAAGTCATTAAGGGCCATTCAGCAGCTTTCTGTTCCAGTGCCTTGCTTGTGTGCTGAATCATGAAGCCTTCTTCCCCAGCTTGGCTACTCTGACTTTGGGCAGCCCATTCTGCTTTCCTCTCCTGCCTAAACTTCCTACATGTCTCCTGGAGTCTTCCTCTGTAAATCCTTTTAGAATCTTTTTTGGTTTGGTCATAGGGTGACCAGACGTCCCAATAAAATCGGTGTGTCCCGCGTCCCGACCGATCTTTGTTCGGGACGCAAATTGTCCTGATATCCGCTGGCAGCACTTTTTTTTTTCCCCCTCCGCCGGCAGGAACTGACTCAGCTTTTTTTCTTTTTTTGCTCTCCCTCCCCCCCCCCATGTGTCCCGATTTTTTCTTTCCCTCATCTGGTCACCCTATTTGGTTACCTGTCTCTTTGTCCTGCTTTGGTAACTTTCCTCCAGTCCCCCTGCAGACCAATTTGGCCAAATTGGTTTCCCAACTTGGGCATCCTCCTTAGCATAACTACTGTGAGGTCAAAACACAGTCTGTAAAACTCTTCACTCTGGTGTGTATCTGCTGCCAGTCCTGTCTGCAGTGGTGGATACACAGACAGAAATGCCTTCATGATACAGCAATTTTCATAGTAACAACTTCATAAAATCAACCAGAGTTCATAAGTTGTACAAACAGATATCCCAAATCATCAGTTACACAATCAGGTAATTCAGTTCACAAACCTATTGTTTTTCCCCTGTAATCCAAAGTTTCTCTTTGTTTTTATTAGACTGTCACAGGTTCTACTCATTGCACATGGCAGCTCCTCCTGTAGACTCTGGGGAATAACTCTTGCCAGGTGTTGCCCACCTCTGGTCTATGCCATGTCCTCAGTGACTGGTAGAGAAACCCAGGCTCACCCTCTAGTCCGGGTTCTAGCTCAGGGGCCCTCCGGTCAGTAGCCAAGGCCTGCACTGTCCTATATTGCTGCTTTCCCCTGAGCCTTCTCCTGCCTTCCTGGCTTCCCCTCTCTCTGAGTTCACCAGCGTCCCAACTCCCTCCTCTCAGGGAGTGACTGCAGCCTCCCTTCCTGTCGCCCCCTTCTGCTGCCAGCTTCCTGGCTTATATAGGCCCCCTTTTACTCCTCAGCTGGATGCCATCAGCAACTGGGTCCCAGACCTCCCTGGTGCAGCCTGGGCAGTTAATAGGACGGAAAGGGGTTAAGGTAGCCGAGTAGGCTTGTGTGGGGTGAACACCCCATCACATAGATCAAGGAGGCATTTACAGATTCACAGGTGTCTGCTGTCATTTCAAGATTTCCTATTTGCCACTACAAAAGGATACTTTCAAACAATCCAAACTAGAGCTGTCCGGAGTATGACAATTCCTAAGCAGTGGAGACTCACTTGAGTTCATTAGAAACAATGAAATCTCTTGGAATATCTGAACTCCTGTGGTACTGAAGGAATATTAGGAGTCAGCGTCAGTATTAAGGCAGGTACCTGACTAGCCAATATGAAGGAATGAGCATGCCCAGGTACAGATTTAGATGTAGCAGTCCAGGGCATCAAAGTAGGTTCTAAAGAGTCTAACAATGCTGATCTGCTGGTGTGGACATAACCACTGGAACCAGAGGAGGTCTTCAGTATTAAGTCTTTCATAGTAAAGGTGAGAGACTTAGAAGTAGCCTTAGATATCTTCATGGTATCAGAAGCACTCGGTGCCTCAATAGCACTCCTTTTGAGGCTTGAGGTCTCCAGTGATCAAGGTCTCTTTGAAGGAGATTAGCACTCCTTTTCTTATCGGTACCTACCAACTCAGAGTGCAAGGCCCTTGGTACTGTAGGCAGACATATAGATGCCTCCCCAGAGGTTTATAGTGACCAGAACCTCGAGGTGGCTGAAGTACATCTCTGTCGTAACTGGGCTATCAGAAGTCTTACCCCTAGAAGCTCTTTGTAAACTGAATCCAAAGCTAGACACAGTCTTACCCCTTGAAGTCCTGTGACACTGAGATTCACAGGTAGATCGGACAGTATGTAACAGGGGTTCACAGACTCCTGGTGTGAAGTCGGTTTTAAAGCTTGTTCCATCACAAGGAGCCTGAACGTCAACTCCCTTCATTTAAATGAAGTGTAGATCTTACACTTTGGGGGAATATGGGTAAATCCCAAACATGAGAGACACGAAGGGTGTGTCATTAACTTGGATAGATTCCCAGAGGAAAGACATTTAAAGCCTGGAGATTCTAGTATACCCTATAAAGAGTCCAAAGAGAACCCATAAACAGAGGAAAGACAAAGTAAAAAGGAACTATTTAACAACTATTTACATCTATAACTAATTTACTAATGATCTAACTACATTAAGGTATTCAATAGAAGAGGGCATGCTAGAGACTCCATCTCAGGCCAAAGGAGGTTGAGAAGGAACCGAGGGCGGTTTGTCTCTGCACAACCCCGTATATCCACAGAACAGGACACACAGACATGTGGGTTGCATCTACAGGCCGAACTGGCCCTGCTACTAAAAAAATCCCTGATCAAAAGCACAGAGACACATGCATACCCGAAGCGGCGATCCACAGGGACACCACTTGAAGAACAGTATATTTCAAAAAATGAAAATGTTCCAACCAGTCCAAACACTGAACTATTTCTATTTTATTTTATTTTATTTCTCTCATCAACATTTTATGAACCCAAGAGAGTTTAACAAATCTAAACCTTACCCAGCTTTAATTTTAATACAAAATTCCAGCCAAATAAGTTCTGCTAAACAATGACCATCCCATTTTTTGTCCTTCTTTGTTTGAAGTAAAAAGAAAGACCAAAACCAGAATATGGGGACTTGAACAAAATGGACCTGGATCCAAAGCAATCCTTGATTTTGGTTTTATAAAATAAAAATCCAAATTACAGGCTTTTGCAAAACCACAACCATTCCTTTTTTTGCTCATTACCATCAACAATTGATGGGAGAAGCACAAAGGTTTGGAGTTTGGGACAGATAAGCACCCAGAAATTGTGGGTGATGATCAGAATTCTACAGATCTCTTGAGTCAGCAGAATTTGTCTGGAAACTTCCAGTTGGGGCAAAATTAATATGAAAGTGGCCTTATTTATAATGGGCCCAGTTGTAGAATCCTTACACATATTGGTGAGCTCTTACTCACACAAGTAATCTCATTTAATTAAATGGAATAAGGGCTTGATAATGTCACTAGAGGACAAAACATTGTGCTGAAATATTTCAACATATCTGGTTGTGGTACACAAAGGAGAGAAAAAAATGTTAACTAGACATATCAGAATCTTTAAAATGGGCCATTTCAGGAAAGAGGCAAAGGCTTATAATAAAAGACTTTTTTTTTGGTTCAGCCATCCCTAATAACTACCATATAACAACAATGAATGTGGTCCTACATTATATTAAGGGTATATTTATAAAGAGTTTATAAAGGTTAAATGATCAATAGATGCTAGGCACGTTAGAGATATGAGTACTATGTGTTATAAGCATAACAGAAGACTATATGTATTGTTAGACATATTTATAAGCAACCTATCGACTGGTCAGACTGTATAACACTTGATCACCCCTTTATTAAAAACATCTATTAAACACTTTATAAATCTACACTTAATATAAAGCGTGACCATAAATGCTCAAATCCTATCACTGAAATACCTTTGGGAATATTGAGCTATATAACTCTCCAACTCATTTTTTGAAGTTTTCAACTTCTATTGTTAACTTTCTAGGCCAATGACATTGTTTATTTGCCTATAAAGCACCTACGACATTATGGGGCTATTTATCTTTCTTTTTAATCACATAACAATTGTTGCTGCTGTTCAAGGAACACTTGTGTTTCACATTCATTTTCACTATAACAAAATAGTTTTCTTCTCTTTTACTAGTGGAGTAAGAAATTATTCACATACAATTTGTGTACTTCTTTGGTTTTGCACCACTTCAGTGAGGAAGTCTGTACAACACCGAGAAAAAGGATTTGTTCCTTAATATGTCCCCTGTGGGCTAAGCAATGGAAACAATCAAACACCTTAGCCCCTATCATACGTACACTGGGGTGGTTTTCTCCAGTTCCTAACAGGTTAATTATTTCTTTAAGAGAATTCAGAAAACACTGCCCAACGGCTTATAACACAAATAAATCAAATCAAAACGTGGATATGCACAATATGACTATGTTCTATTAAAATATTCCTCTCTTCTTCAAATCCTTCTAGGTAACTAATCTCCTTATGGCTGATTGTAAAATCTAAGTGACTGAAGTAGAGATAGGAATTAGAAGTTAACAGGACTCTTAAACTTCTACATAATTTTGCACTTACCTGTTACTGGTAACACTTTAGAAGGCAAAATATTAAATAATTTGAAATCTGTCTCCATTTTTGCATCTTATTAGTTTTTTTCTGCCGGAACATCTGAAAATTTGTTAATATTCTGGTTCTATTTCTGGCTCAAGTGAAAGTGCATCATGGAGCAGTGCGCAGGAAATGATATGCTTTTTTTTTACTCCATTTCTTAAAAGGTCAGTATTTAATTAGAAAAATGTGGTCTTGTCTTTTCAGAGATGTTAATATTAATAAACTGATTATGTATTATGCAATGATATTGACCATATTATGTACTACACAGAAAGAATCCATTCGCCAATCTCCATCTGATTATACCTATGTTAAACCCAAAATGTTCATCATGAGTAACCAGCATAGTGCCTCATTTGGGGCACATAAACTGTCTTATAAACACAGATCATACATGCAAAAGTTAACACAGAAAAAGCCTTTGAATACTCAATGTATGTGAGGGAGCTCTACATATTATCTCCTTTCATCTGTGACAAAGAATCTCCCTAGGATTTGCATTCCTTTAGGCCTGGTAATGTTCTCCACAAATATACGTTCTGCAGGGTAACGATGAGCAAAACTGTTCCATGTAAATGTCAGTTTGGCAAAGCCACACAACCTCTGTTGGGAAACAAAATTTCTTGCCTTTAGGAACTTGCTATCTATTTTTGGACAAAATATTTGGACAAGACTAGCTGTTTTTATGGTGGCACATCTATGTCTGGAGAAAATAAATGGAATGTCCTATTTGAATTAGGGCCCATCTGACTCAGGTTCTTAATGTGCTGGATGGAGTGTAGTATGTCAACTGCATCCATCCAGGGTGGATCCATGTTTCTCATAGCTAGTAAAACCAATAGTGTTCATCGAGTTAATGCCCCCCATGTGGGTAGATAGATTGCCAGTTAACCAATATATGTTAGGTGTAGGCATACCATATTAGTATTGTATTATACCCAGCATGTGGGCAGTTGTGTTAACCAAGTTATATTATGTCTTTTCCACAATTCTTTCTACTTTGTTCACTTATGTCAAGAGATATATATCCCACAATAGTTTACAAAGCTAATTGTAGCATTTGACATTAGCGAATATAAAGTCTGTCAAAGGCAAGATACATTTGTTCTACATCTTAGTATAGATACCTTCATGGAAAACTGGTTTAACATGTAGTATCCAAAACAGAAATATGGAAAGGTACAGACCAACATGTTAAGGAATTGGTACAAACTGATGGGCTGTATCTTAAAGATGTATAAACAATCAGGTTCAAGTGACTATAATATTCCCTTGGTCCCATTCCAAGTATACTTCCAAACTTTAAAATAAATGGTTTGAGTCCCTATTTCTCCAGACGAACTCACCCTAAGTCTATTAAAATAAAATGTCTCTTACAAAATTTATAGAATCTCAGGAAGAGATATCTTAAAAAAAAAAAAAAGAATATTCATTCTCTTCCTATTCTGGCTGAGCCAGCTTTGCTTACCCTTTTCTTTCATTCTCCCCACTTCATTAATCATTTGTCCAAACAAAATATAGACTTTCTATTCTCTCTCATACTGATTAGTATGGTCTTTGAAAATTGTTGCTGAATTCCCTTCTAATTCCCTTCTTCTGGGCATTGAAGTGCCCAAGACTATTAACCCCCTATTAACCTATTAACCCCCACCCCTGAAAAACAGCACAAACAATTTTTACAAAAAACATTGTAGCTAAATTTAAATCACGTTCTTTACGAGAAGTAATCCATAGACATTTACAGTATTATTAAAAGTGGATTTTATGATGCACTGCTTTTTCCTCTGCGCACATGAAAGTTAAAAGTATAACGAAACTGGCAGGCAAAATGTACATGGATAGGTAAAGTGGTTTCCTTAGAAACAACAAAAGCAGTAACTATAAAGTAGAACATCCTCCCAACTGATGTGACTTTTTAATGGCACCGATAACACAGAGAGCAGATATAAGTAGCTTCTCAGTACACAGCATACAACACAGCTCTTCAGCTAGCTGAATTACTTTCCGTATAAGATCACATAATCGAGACAGAGTGGTTGCCATTAAAAAGGGAGCACCATTACACAGTTACAATATCATTACTATAAGTAAAACATAAAAACTAGCATCTCCGGTACCTATTTGTGCTCATTTCTTCTACGATAAGTAATTCCTCTCCCTCTTTGATGTTTACAGCCTACAAGTTTATGCAAAAATGTGATCACTGCAACAACTCTGCTTCTAACAAAGCCAATCAGAGGCCTGTACAGGCATACAACTTCTGACCTTTTGAATTCTTCAACTTACTAGTCAAGATTTTCAAAAATAAAAGCCTAAATTTAGGCTCTTAGTACTGAATGTCCAACAGCATCTCAACAGGGCTGGAAAAAACAAACAAAACGAACCAATCAAAATAAAAATTTCATGACTAATAAGTAAATGATCTCACATGTAGATGGTCATTATTTCCTTTGGCGAACGCTCATGACAACAATGCCAAGCTGTGCAGGCTCCATGGTTTTGTCAGAGATGGTTCACAGGTTTGTGGAAAATTGAAAATAGGCTTGAAAATTAAGGGATAGAGATTATATTTTGGGATGGAGAACATTGCATTCTGGAAAGTTGACCCACTGTTCCCAGTAACCCCTGCGTGACTTGTTTCTGCCTCACTATGCATTGTCGAATCTACCCAAAAGACTGTGCACTGAATGGTACCTGGTTGCAAACTGGGATACCTACCCATGGTGCACACACTGTGCATTGAGCATGCGCAGTGCCAACGCAAGGAGCCAAGCATGCACATGCACAAGCAATATACTAACTGTGGCGGCTGTATGCCGACATAACTTGTGTCAGCAAAACTTGTAGTGTAGACATGGCCTTAGTATGGAAATAGCTGTGATTAAGCAGAGGTATTTTGAAGTGCTCCAGTGAAAACTGGTTAATATGACAAGTTTTTGAGCCTTTGAAATTGGTGTGCTGAACTGCATACTCAGATATGGAGAATGATGAGTGCTTTCACCCATCCAAAATCTGTTCCTATACAGACATACATCCTGGCATGGCTTATAGTGATTAGAGTGTAACAAATTAAGTTTCATTAAAATTATGTTCAAAACAGAAGTTTGACAGTGTTTATACAATGTATTTTCAGCTTTAAAAGTGCAGGTGTACATAGCAGGAGAAAGAGGAAATACGGAATAAGGTAAGACTAATTTTTCTGCTACTATATTTTGAATAGAGCAGTTTCAAGTCCAGATACTGAGGCAGCCCACACAAGCAGTTTTGCTTTTAGCCTCATTTCCCTTTCCACATCCTTGTTTGGTTGTTGATACTTCCTTTGACCTTTTGTCTCTTCTCTCTCTCTTTCTGCTTTATTTCTTTTTCTCCTGTTCTCTTTTTCCTCCATTTTTGTTTACTCCTTTATTTTAACACCCCTTTTTAATATTTTCTGCCTCCTTTTTTGTTTGTTCCTCTTCATTTCCCCCTTCTTGTTTGGACTCTACAGGGTGAAGCAAAGCAGCCATTTATACACGGGATGGCTGATTACTGAAACGGGAAACTGACTTGGAATCTTGATCAGTTTCCTTCTCCAGCCTTTTATACTCAAACAAGATTCAAACTTTGCCGCTGAAGGAAACTGAGTAGTCACTTTCCCTCTGGATGAAGTTCTTTAAAAATGCAGTTTATGCGCTTAATATAGATGTATAGTCTGTTTCCGACTGCAGAAGTCACTGCTACTCTTTGCCTCTCGCTCACGTTTCCTTCAATACATCATCATAGCAATCGTTTATGCCTACCACTGGTCTCATCTTTTCTGCAATGTTCCAAACATAAAATATTTACTTTTTCCTGGTTTCTTCTTGTTTGCTCAGGACCTGATTTGTTGCCAATCACTACGGATAAATGTATTCTTCCGCAGTATTGGTATATCAAGAGAGACAGGAAAAGATTGAGACTGTGCTTTACTAATATATTCATACTTTTCAGCTGATAATTGTTCCTCCAATCTGAACCACCCTTTGAATACCAAAATAAATTCAGAAGCAGATATGATTAGTTTACATGTTGCTATATAATGATTAATAAACAGGTCATTTCACTCATTTGCAGATAGATCTCTTGCGCAGACACCTTACCGCATAATACACTATTTGCCAAGCCCAAGAGAGCTGTTTGCTGAGCAAGCCCCTCCAAACTTGCTTGAAAAAAATTATCAGTCATCCCTGCTGACTAGCTAGACTCAAGATAAAGTACAAACTAAGAAAAAAAAACATTTATACTTGGAGATTGGGGACCAGATTCATTATTACATTCTGGCTGGTTTATACCACTCCAGCAACTCAGTGCGGCAGTAAAGCCAGTTAAGTTTGGAGGCTTTCTGTCTCCTCGACAGCACAGTACAGCTGGATTATTCCAGTGAATCTGGCTCTTCATTTGTTTCACCTGAGAGTGAAACGTCAGAGGGAGAGATTCCATGAGTCCAGAACACACATAAAATATAAAAGTGTTTAGTCATTAAAGGTGCGCTTGCTATGAAAGTTACTGGAGCTCTAATGATCGAAGAAAGACTGAATGAAGAAAAATTAAGAGTAAATTTAAAGAGAATTTTTCTGCACAATTAATGTAATGGGAGCATGCAATCTAGTCCTGTGTAAATGACACATTGTAAATATTTTCAAACACCGTTATTCCCACCCAAATGTGCATCCACACTCAACATGATTAGTAACTTCCCTCACCTTCAGTGTTCATCCTGTCCCAGGGTAGTCTCAACCCTTCTTTCAGCTGATATGTTGGTCTCTTTTGTAACAAAACCCTACGCACATAAGAACATCAAATCATGCTTGCATCAAAGACGTTCACAAATGCTGCTAAGCAGAAGGTCCTTCTATCAAGTATTCTCATATACAGTTATATCTAACATAGATCTGTGCTCCAGTGTGAATAAACGTATGGACTAAGGACGGCTAAGAAATGGCTAGGTATAGAATGGAAATCTCCTTCTTCCAAAATAAGTAGATTATGATTTAGGGTTGGATTGTGTCACTGCCCCATAAGAAGCACAGGAAAGAAATTGAGGCTCTTTCAGCTACAATTCCCTCCCTTCTCCCCAGCTTGATGCAGGGTGGGGAGTAGTTTGTTGCTTGCATCTACTATCTCTTCCCAATTCTCCTGGTGCTAGCTCAGCTCTGCAGGTGAGTATGTTGAGGAGACACAGCTAAAGTTCCACTCATTTCCCACTAACTTCCTCTGGAGAAGGGACGCACCAATGAAACACCTTTACCTATGGAACGTTAGCCTCAAAGTCCAGGTAGCCTGAGTAGGGTCATAAGGAGAGGTTGTTTACTCTTTACTTACATTCATTGTATTGACGCTTTGACTGCTGTGCTCCCCTTTTACTGTGCAATAGTACATGTATTGCAAGAGGTGCTGAACTTTTGGATGGTGCCCAAAAACATTCTGGCTTTATTACACTGAAATTACTTCTAGGGTGATGAGGAACCTTGTAAGCTAACTTATAACCTTGATAATGGTTCAGATTCCAAGAACATGAATCTCTGCATTGATTCATGCTCTTGGAGTCTGAACCATTATCAAAGTACATGTGCTGAGTCATAAAGTTTCAGTCTACCCTATGTCAACAGCTCTGAAGAAACTTACAGCTTCTGAGCATAGTTATATCAATTCACTACTGTTCAGTTATGCTGAATCACAGCACTGATCTATTTTAGTGCTACACCCCAAGTGGTTTTATTACTTGGAAGAGCTTTTGTAAAAAGGTCAATAACTGGAGGCCTATTTTTAAAACGTGGTCCGCATTCTAAACAGTAAGAACAAGAGACATCCAGGCAGCTTTCACACAGTCTGCATTGCAGCATAACTATAGTCCGAAGCTGAATAGCTAATATTCTTACTTCAAACTTGCTATTGCTATTGCCAAACAGTGCATTAATGCCACTGTGAAAACAAGTGGAAAAGTGTGCACTGAAAGAGAATGTGGATTCCAAAATTTTAAACTGTTTAAATGATTGTATTCACAGATGTCCTTATGGAATTAAACTTCTATGTGATTTAAAAACAATGTTTCTTTCTGAGCAAGTAAGAATAATTTTTTAAAAAGTTATATCACTAGAAGATAAAGAAGCAAACATTTTAATAAACACATAGTGTACTCTGGTAGTAAACGTTATCATAAATACCCATGCGAATTACAGTTGGCATTGTCTCTTCTGCTAGAACCTGTCCCTCTGAGTGTAAGCAGTAAACCTTCTGGGCACCTCAGAAACAAAGAGATTGGCTGACCAGGAACAGGAAACAAATTGAGAAAGTTTTGGGGACCAGGAGAAGCACTACACATTAGCAAGGGTCTGGGAACGTACATAATCAGAAAGGGGAGAAGGAACAAGATCACAGGAAAGGCAGGGGTTGCACAATTTGATTTCTGGATAAAATAGAGCATATGGGGAGAGTGGATCCATCTCTAGGTGGAAAGAAAGGGTGGAAACACAGACCCTAAGGCAATAGGTGGGGATATTACAGAACATCCTTATAGAAGAGGAGTCTAAATATTCTAATACTGTATGTTTTATTTCGTTTTGTTAGATATATATTGTGTACCTAATTTCAGTCTTATGGGATCCATCTTTCAAGTGTCTAACAAATTCAAACAGTTTCACAGAGTATTGAATGTAATTACTTACTCATTGAACAATTTTTTGTATCTTGATGCATATACCCAAGGATGCTATTAAGATTGCAGTTTAAACCTAAGTTTGGAATTGCCTGACTTTGTAAGCACAACATTCTCAAAGTAGAAGGAAGGGGGATTGGTATATAATATTTTTATCTACAGCGTCATGAGGTTGCTTTTAAAATGCATGCCTATCATTTTTGGAAAAAGGACAGCTGTTTGGGTGGTGGCTGGTGGGTGCTGAGCACTCACTATTTTTTTCCCATGGGTGCTGCTGCCCCAGAGCACCCATGGAGTCGGCGCCTATGCCCTCATAGATTTTTGTCAAAACTTCAACAACCACTACCTATCCTTTAAACTCTCTCTGGAACACTCCCTCAACAGCATCAACTTCCTGGACACCACGATCAGCTTCAAAAATGGAACCCTAGGGACAACTATATACACAAGTAACCCACAAATCACCACACCTACCTTCACAGATCCAGTAACCACCCCTGCCACACCAAGGAATCTGTTATCTACAGCCAGGTACTCAGATACCACACTCCGAGGAGGATACACACCTTAACATACTTAAAACCATCTTCACCAAACAAGGACACTCCACTAGAGAAGCAGATTGCATCATGGAACAGACCACTCAAATATCCCAAGAGAACCTACTTCAATACAGAAATAAAACCTCCTCTGACTGCTCTAGTTGTCCAGTCATTCCCACACTGGAATCTATACAGGGTATCATCAAACAATTACAATCCATAGCTGATGGAGACCACACCCTGAAAGATATATTTCCTGAACCCTCTCTTCTCACCTTCAAGCAATTCCCAACCTCTCCAAGCTAATAATCAGAAGCAAGCTCCTCACACATCAAGACATCAACTCAAAGCAGCACCAGACCCTGCCAGAACAACTGATTCAGAACCTGCAGACATATCTCCATTGCTATGATGATCAACACTCCACAACACACCTTTCAAAATCCATGGGTTCTGCACATACCTATCACAACATGTGGTGCACCTCCACCAATGGACTAAATGTCCCAACAACTACTATGTGGGTGAAACAAGACAATCACTACACTCTCAAATGAACTCACAGAAAAATGATAAAAGACAAACACCACATCACCTGTGGGTGAACACTTTTCACAAAGCAATCACTCTGTCTGATCTCTCAGTCCTCATCCTCAAAGGAAACCTGCACAGCACCTTCAAAAGACAGGAGCTTAAATTCATAACTTTGTGAGATACTAAAAATCAGACTGAACAGAGACACTGGATTTATGGATTATTATAACGATATGTAAGTACCTAACCTCCCCAGCCTTCTCCCAGCTCCCACACCGTCCCCCATGACAGGAGAAGTATTAAAAGCCCACTGCCCCTTGAATGATCCCTTGAAATATGTCTTAAGTACTTATGCTTAAACAATCTAACCCACCTTGTATTTAGCTGTGACACTGAGTACATTTCCCAGACCTGAAGAAGGGCTCTGTGTAAACTCAGAAGCTTGTCTCTCTCATCAACAGAAGTTGGTCCAATAAAAGATATTACCTCACCCATCTTGCCTCAGTTCATCTGGAAGTAGATAAGCAGCCTGCAACAAAACACATGAGTCATGATGACAAGGAGTAGGAATGGAACAAGTCATTGCCCAGAAGCAGGTTACAGGTGAGCACAAGAACAGGGCAAAAACCTCTGTTGCTCAGCAAATGCAGCCCCATCTGCTTCACAAAACTTCTACTATGTCTGCAGTGTGGCTTTTTGCTTTGGATATTGGCAGCCAGTGGTGAATACAGAGTGTGAGGGTACGTCTATACTTACCTCCGGGTCCGGTGGTAAGCAATTGATCTTCTGGGATCGATCCCGGAAGTGCTCGCCATTGACGCCGGTACTCCTGCTCAGCGAGAGGAGTACGCGGAGTCGATGGGGGAGCCTGCTTGCCCCATGTGGACCCCCGGGAAGTTCGAACTAAGATAGCTCGACTTCAGCTACGTGAATAACGTAGCTGAAGTTGCGTATCTTAGTTCAAAATGGGGGGTTAGTGTGGACCAGCCCTGAGAGTAATATGCTATTGTGGGTCTACCCCACCTAAAAAGGCACACAACCATTTTCTCCAGTAGCAGGGACATTAGCCCCCTTCAAGTTAGCATAACATAGAAATTGTTGCAGTGGTCCAACCTCGAGGTGGGAAAGACAGAGATAACTGTGGTAAGGTCTGCATCCAGAAATGAATGGTGAAATCCTTTCAGCTAGCCAGAAATGAGCTTACCTCTTTCAAACAAGATCAACCCATGTACCCCCTGCTTCCTACCCAAGTGCTGATGCCCCTGCTGTTCTCACCCAAATTTACAAAGGGTTATTTATCTAGATCAACAGAATCAGAATTCACTGTAATTGACAGTTTTTGCTTTGGAAAGAATAAATGAGTTTCCAGTCCTGGAACGGATGAGTTGTTGCTAGTCAGTGTTACTGTACATGGGCAAAAGAGTGGGAAGAACTGTGCAATGCGATCTAGCACTCTGAACTGATTCTGACCAGGGGGATTAGTCCTTGGCTTTCATGTGTACAAAATTCACACAAATCCTCTGGTCTCCAATTATAAGGAGCAGTGGTGCAAGTGGAAATCATCTCTTGACGGTACGCTACATTCATGGAAGGGACACAAAGGGGGACATGTGACCTCCCCACATGACCCCCCACATGACTCCTCCCCACCCCAACCCCATCCTGGGGCCCCCATGCTCTCCCCATCCCCTCCCCATGATCCACATCCATTCCACATTACCTGGGGGAGAGGAAGGGGTTTGCAGTTCAGGGCTCTTCTGGGAACTGCAGTGGGGAAAGGAGCAGAACCCCCAGCTCCGCCCCTAGCCCTTCCACGCAGCTGTGTCTCCTCTGTCTGTACAGCAGCCCTGCTGGAGGACAGGGCTCGGGGGATGGGGTTGGGGATGGCACAGCAGCCCTGCCGGAGGAGCAGTTCAGGGTTCTTCTGGGAACCACATCAGGGAAAGAAGCAGAATGGCAGCAGCTCCTCTGGCATGGCTGTACCGCTCCCAGCCCTTCCACGGAGCTGCATCTCCTCCATCTGTACGGCAGCTCCGCTGGAAGATGGGGCTAGGGGTGGTACAGCCGCACCGGAGGAGCTGCCAGCATTCTGCTCCTTTCCCTGCTGCGGTTCCCAGCAGAACACTGGTAGCTCTTCTGTACTGCCCCCAGCCCCACTTCCCAAGCCCTGTCCTCTGGCGAGGCTGCTGTACAGATGGAGGAGACACAGCTCCGTGGAAGGGCAGGGGGCAGAGCTGGGAACGGGCTCCTCCTCTGTCTTTCCGGTACGCTGTACTGGCTATAAATATCTTACTGGTATGGCGTACAGACCATACCACCATACTTGCACCACTAATAAGGAGTAATCTAACAAGGAAAAAAACCAACAACCCCACATCTGACTCCCAACCCTAACAGATAAACTCCCAGAAACTGTAGGGTGTAACTTTGAAGAAAAGTAATTTTCAGCCGGCATTCTACAGTGGAGTAAGAGTCTTATTATATTTGTAATTGACAAATCTAAAGGTCAATGTTTTATTCAAATGCCATAATATACAATCTAATCAAATAGGAAAAGTCATGCTAAAGAAGGCTAATGGCATATGTACCAATATTTTAACAAGAGCACACAGCATACAAAGTTAAGGCAAAACAATTTAGAATAATATACAGCAACTAGAAAAATGGGTTTGAGAATTGATTTAAAATTATATAGTTACATTATTTTTGGGGGCAATCTCATTTTGTCAGCTTTTTAAAAAAATGAAAGTAACATTTATCATTTTAAATGAGAAAATTAGCATCAGCTGTACAGAAAGCATATTAAGAAAGAGGAATCATTATGGTTAGCATGGCGTGATTCATTGAAATGTGGTGAGTAGGAGGTACTACGTAGTAACCTGAATTGTACTGAAGTTAAAGTACATTTTGTATCCTTTTCAGTCTCTCTCTCCAGGGACTTCTGAGCCAATCCTCCCTGCTATACAGATGAATAGGAGTTTGGGCTGTTTTTCTGAACCAATTCGATATAATTATTAAAAATGTACAAGCTGTTTCACAAACAGTGGGATGGAAATTGGCTGAAGGAACATAAGCTAAGTAACAAGCATTCAGACAAACCTTTCTGCTTTAACAAAAATGATTGCCTGTTGGAATTTGCACCATTATTATAGTAAGAACATCTTCCACATATCAGCCAATAATACAACCTAAAGAAACCTTCCCTGTAGTTTTTGGCCCCGGATCCACAAAACTCAGCCACATGACACCACTGAATATACATGCTGAAAAGACCACCAATCTCAAAGCTCTGTGGCCTGATTCCTCACTCCAGTTATCCTGATTTTATGCTAGTGTAAATCCATTAGACATAAAGAGAATCAAGCCCCAGGAATACAAACTGCTGCTAACATAAGTAATTAGACCCCTGTCTGAGCTAGTGAACAGAAAAAGGGTATTATGATATTGCACAGTAGGTAAAATAAATTAGAGGATAACAGCCATTGTATTGGAGTACATGAAGAAATGAATAGCTTCTGTAGTTAATTAACCCCTGCAACAGTTATCCTCAGAAAACTGTACAAAAACACAATACTGGAACTAACAAGGATTAACTAAAATTGGTTAATGACTCTCTGACCACATGAAATTACTCCAACTTCAGACCCATCCTTCTTCCTCAAGAGCAGAATGTCAGATTCTGAAAAATGATGTTTGAAAACATCCATTTGAATTCTGAAGAGCTGTACACTTCCAAAGATATTTGTACCCATTTTAAGTACACCAGAAAATTTGTGCAAACAGGTTTTTGCTTGTATAGTTATTTAAGGAATGACTATTGTTTGTACAAAGACATATCCAGGTGTGACAGGAGCATCTGCCATTCATTATTTGCTAATTTCCTGTTTAAAACGTTTTTGGTTATCTAGTCAGCAACAGGAGCCATAGAAGTTGTTATAAATCACATACCACAAACAACAAATAGATGAAGTCAGCAACTAGTGAATAAACCGTAGTTTGACATTTGTTCCCAGGAACTGAATAACTAGGCAAACAGACTGATTTCTATGAATCTTTTTGTAAATAAGAGAAAGAACTATATTCACAACAAACAATGCAACCAGCTCTACTCACAAGAATCCATCCTAGCACTAGTTTCTTCCTACTATTCTTACATGTAATGCCTTCCTAGTGACTTCTATATTGCCTGAAATACTCTCCAAATCCCTAGATATGTCCTCCCATCTGACTTACTTCCAAATTGCCAGGACTGACTTGACTGTCTGGTTGGGAGGCAGGTCAACTCAGAGTGAATGTCTAGGGGTCTTAAGAAAGCAAAGAAACAGGGTCATTTAGAAGTTATTTTAGACAAAGGTCTCAATTTGACTTGCCTCCAAGAGCCCTGAACCTTTCCCTGATTCTCTGGCTAGCCTCGCTGATAGCTCCACCCCCTCAAAACATCTGAGTTCTCAAGGGCCAACCACCAGCTGGTGCATTTCAAAACCTCTGAAGAGTCATTTGCTGAGACAGTTCATTAAGGCCATGCACTGTATTCCTATGTACAGGAAGGGGGGGGGGGAAAGGAGACCGGCATAAAACCATATAACCTATATAAAATAAATGTTTTTTGTCCTTGTGGAGGAAAGAACTGTGCTATGCTTCATTAGGATATCTAGTGACCTAACATGCAGAGCACAACTGGGCAAAGATGCGAATGGAGAGAGGTTATAAAGTGACTCATTTTGGGGGAAATCTTTAAAGTGATGAATAGTTTCAAGGATCAGCCTATGTTCAAGAGGAATCAGGTGACAGGACACAGTATCAAAGTTTAAAAAGAATTCCCTTGGAGTGAAAGCTCATCTAGGCAGAAACCATTATTTTTTCTACATATTTGTACAACATTTACCATAATATACCCTTGTTGTAGTTTTTGGGTGCTACTATTATGCATACATACATACATGTATATACATATACATACACACACGTACATACATATACATATACACACATATACACATATACATACATATAGACACACACACACAACCCAAATATAATACATATAATATATATGAATGAAATAAAATAGTAAGGCATGTGTCTATGCCATGCCAAGAATCCTAGGACATTGTGATATCTGAGGTAACTCAACCAATTATCACCCTTACTGTACAGCTAATTTGCATGCAACAGTTTCATTGGCAGTATGAGGGAGACTGCACAAATAGTGGATTATTAGCCCAACTGCCACAGTTCTTCAAGATTACCAACGTAACACACAGTACACAGTAATCCCAAATATACAGTCTCCCACAGCAGTACACACCCCTCAGTCAGCACCTACACCATACACCCACGCACACACACACAAATTTACCATGAAACTATACACTTGAGCAGCAAAGCTACGGGTCGCCACTAGTGTTAAATAATAAAAAACAATAGTAATAACAACGGTAGTGAGACAAGAATGCTTGATTTTTCTGAGGTGTCACTAGCTATTTTTTTTTCTTATTTCACCATAACATAGTAATGGATAAATCTCTATAAATCACAATAAAACTTTGAGCAATTATATATTTATTAATTCCAATGTTTTTAGAGGGGCTATCAGAGAGCTGAATATTCACCACTTTATATCTCCATTCCCCACTGTCATTCGGTCTGAAGACTCCTGAATGGTTCTTCTTTCTGTTGCTATCGTAAAAGCTCATCAGACAGTGTATCAGTCAGTTTTTGTGGCTCCAAACAAACAATCTAGCATCATATCCAATGAAAGGTAATTAGAGTAAAAAGGGTCTTCATTAGTTTAGGCTTCAAGAAAGATAAACACCACCAAAATGTGCCCCCAAGGCATTGTCCAGTTCAGTGAGTCTCTTGATCTATGAACATCCTGGGAATAGTCTGTCTGGCACAGTAATAAATAAACTGGGCATATCTTGATTGAGGAAGACATTCCGACTAGTTCCATCCAACATGAAACTGTCTTTGGCTGCTGATGCAGGTAGAGTATGGTCCCTTGCTCTCAGAGAAAGATGTTGAAAAGAAAAACCTTAGCCCTTCATGCAAGAGTGAAACAAACAGAAAAATGCACTTTTATGGCAAGAGCTAATTAGATGTACTTAGGCTTTCCTTCAGTTATTTCCTATGTAGTCCCAGTGGACACCCCTCCCCCACCCCCATTGCGATTCTTAGACTTCAGGGCCTATCAGTTTCAGACTTCCTCCTAGCAACATGGGTAGATAGTAGATATAACCAGGAAATGGAATTTCATTTGTACGAAGTACTTCGAGTTTCCTACAAAAAAGTCATATTGAATAAGGAGGTAAAATCAAGTATCAGAGGGGTAGCCATGTTAGTCTGGATCTATAAAAAGCAACAGAGGGTCCTGTGGCACCTTTAAGACTAACAGATGTATGGGAGCATAAGCTTTCGTGGGTGAATGCCCACTTCGTCGGATGCATTCACCCACGGAAGCTTATGCTCCAATACATCTGTTAGTCTTAAAGGTGCCACAGGACTCTCTGTAGTTTTTGAGGTAAAATCAAAAATTTATCTTTTCCACAGAACTGAAATTTCTCAATATTTCATTGCAAAAACACCAAAGGAAATTTGCTTCTCTGGATCCCTTGCTGCCTGCCTATTAGGCTGCAGTGGAGCAAAGTATACCAGGAAGCCCAGGGTCCATAGCAACTTATCTTGTTGGGTGGAGCCAGGGAGACTGAAGCCTTCCCAGGAGACTGCCTAGGGCAGTGGTTCTCAACCAGGGGTAGGAGTACCCCTGGGGATACTCAGAGGTCTTCCAGGGGGTACGTCAACTCTAGATATTTGCCTAGTTTTACAATGGGCCACATAAAAAGCACTAACGAAGTCAGTACAAACTAAAATTTCTTACAGACAATGGCTTGTTTATACTGCTCTATATACTATATACTGAAATTGAGTACAATATTTATATTCCAATTGATTTATTTTATAATTATATGATAAAAATGAGAAAATGAGCAATTTTTCAGTAATGGTGTGCTGTGACACTTTTGTATTTTATGTCTGATTTTGTAAGCAACTAGTTTTTATGTGAGATTAAACTTGGGGTACACAACACAAATCAGATTCCTGAAAGGGGTACAGTTTCTTGGAAAGGTTCAGAGCTACTGCCACAGTGGACTGCCAAAGTGCTTGATATCCATGGAGCTGGGAAAGATTTTCCAGTAGAAAACTGAAATTTTCCTTCCCACTAGAATCTTGCCTTTGTTAAATCTGTCTCTACCTTTTATTTTCTGTTCCTATTTATTCATATCTGCTAGGTCATCCCTCTAGTACGGGGAGCTTGGGAAATCTGTGTTGGTAGGGCTTGAGTGTTGTAGCAATATATGGGGAATAAACAAGAAGAATGAAAATACTAGTCCATAAACTAAATTCTGACACAATTGGCATCATAGAGAATTGATTGGGTAACTCTCATGGCTGGAATACTGGTATAGAGGGGTATATCTTGTTCAGAAAGGACAGGTAGGGGAGAAGGTGTTGCATTATACATCAAGAATATACACACTTGTTCTGAGGTCCAGAAGGAGATGAGAGACAGACCAGCTGAAAGGCTTTGAGTGAAGTTAAAAGGAGGAAAAAAACTAGGGGTGATGCCATGGTAGGGGTCTACTGTAGGCCACCAAATCAAGTGGAGGAGGCTTTGGATGGGACAATTCTGGCACAAATGACAGAAATATCCAAAACACAAGACCTGGTAGTATTGAGGATTTGAACTATCCAAACATTTGTTGGAAAAGTAATATGACAACACAAATTCTTGGAATATATTGAGGGCAACTTTTTGTTTTAGAAGGTGGAAGAAGGGACCAGGGGGCAGCCATGTTAGACTTGATTCTGACTAACTGGGAGGAATTGATTGTGAATCTGAAGGTTCAAGGCATTTTGGATGACACTGATCATGAAATGAGAGATTTCATGATTGTAAGGAAAGGAAGGAGTGAGAGAAGCAGAATAAGGATAACTTCAAAAAAGCAGACTTTAATATCTCAGAGATCTAGTGGCTAAGGTTCCATAGGAAGATAAAGGTGTTCAGGAGAGCTGGCAGGTTCTCAAAGAGACAATTTTAAAGGTGCACCAGCAAACTACATCAATGCAAAGGAAAGATTAGAAGAATAGCAAGAGCCAATATGGCTCCATCAATAGCTCTTTAATTACTTGAAAAAGAAAAAGGAATCCTATAAAAAATAGAAAATTGGGCAAATGGCTGAAGATGAGTACAAATGAATAGCATATCCATTTAGGGAGGCTCTTTACATACGTTAAGGGCAAGATAAAGACACAGAAAAGTACAGGTCCTCTACTCAGCAGGGAAGGAGAGTTAATAATGGACATCAAGAAGGCTGAGATGTTTAATGCCTACTTTGCTTTAGTTTTCACTTCAATTATGACCAGATACTTAAAATAATTAATATTAACAAGGGGAGAGGAATGCAAGCCAACATAGGGAAAGAACATAAGTTAAAATATTTGAATACGTTGAATATATTTAAGTCAGTAGGGCCTGATTAAATGCACCCTATGATGCAAAAGGAACTAGCTGAAATGATCTTGAAACCATTAGCAATTATCTTTGATCATGGAGGATGGGAGAGGTCCTAGAGAACTGCAGAAGGGCAAAGAGTACCTATCTTCAAAATGGGGAACAAAGAGGACCAGGGGAATTACAGGCCAGTCAGCCTAATTTCAATACCTGGAAAGACACTGGACTAAATTATTAAACAATCAATTTCTAAGCAGCTGGGGCATAGTAGGGTTATAAGTGATAGCCAGCATGAATATCTTAAGAACAAATCATAACAAAACAACCTAATTTCTTTCCTTGACAGGATTATTGGCCTAGTGACAAGGAAGGAAGCAGTAGACTTGATTTTAATAAGGCTTTATACACAGTCCTACATGATATTCTCATAAGTAAACCAGGCAGACGTGTTCTAGATTAAATTACTATAAAGTGATTGCAAATCTGGTTGAAAGACTGTACTCAAAGTTATCAATGGTTCACTGTTGAAGAGGAAAAGTCTATCTAGTGAGCTCCCAGAGGGGTCTGTCCTGTCAATAATGACTTGGATAATGGAGGAGAGACTGCTTATAAATTTTGTGGGTGACACCAAGCTGGTAGTCAGCATTGCAAGCTTGGTGGAGAACAGAATTAGAATTCAAAATTACCTTGACAAATTGGAGAATTCGTCTGAAATCAGTAGGATGAAATTCAATATAGGCAAGTGCAAAGTACTACGCTTAGGAAGGAAAAAATCAACTGCACAAATATAAAATGGTGAATAACTGGCTAGGTAGAAGTATTGCTGAAAAGGTCTTGGAGGTCATAGTGGATCTCAAATGTTATGAGTCAGCAATGTGATGCACTTGCTAAAAAGACAGTTGGCGCTGCGATCGGCCGAACCTGCGGACACTGCAGGTGAACAAACCGTCCCAGTCTGCCAGCGGATTTCCCTGACGGGCTGCGTGCCAAAGATTGCCGATCCCTGATCTAGGCGTCCAGGGTCCATGGTACTGGGTCAACCAACCATGCAGACTATCCCAGAACTATACAAATTCAGACTGGAAATAAGGCATACATTTTTAGCAGTGAGTATAGTTAACCAGTGGAAAAAATTTACCAAGGGTCATGGTGGATTCTCCATCACTGGCAGGGCCGGCTCCAGGGTTTTTGCTGCCCCAAGTAGCAAAAAAAAAAAAAAAAAAAAAAGCCGCGATCAGCTCTACCGCTGCCGCTTCAGCCTTCGGTGGCAATTCGGCAGCTGGTCCTTCACTCCGAGAGGGAGTGAGGGACCCGCTGCTGAATTGCCGCCGAAGAGCCGGACGTGCCGCCCCTCTCCGTTGGCCGCCCCAAGCACTTGCTTGCTGGGCTGGTGCCTGGAGCCGGCCCTGATCACTGGCAGTTTTTAAATCAAACTTGGATGTTTTTATAACAGATATGCTGTAAGAATTATTTTGGGGAAGTTCTACTTTCTGTGTTTTATGGGAAATCAGACTAGATTACCACACTGGTTCCTTCCAGCCTTGGAATCCATGAATCTATGGAACCAGGAAGCCCAGGGCTTTCAGGATCAGTAGCCCTATGGCAGCCATCCAGGGTGAATGGCCTAAGGACTCTATTCCCTTTTGCGGAGATTTTTGATTTTTTTTTTAAATTTTTGTTCCTAATTGGAAATATCAAAATCCCCTGTGAAATGAAATTATGCCAGATGGCGGGTGCTGTTACAAGTCCTCGGTGGTTATGTTACTTTCACAATATTCTCTAGGCCAGGTCTGGATACGAAACCTGCATGCCCTTCATGATGCTGCCGCAGGTCACTACTAGCAGCTCCAGTATATGTAAGCAGAGCTGTTAGCAACACCTATGATTAAAGTTGCCCAATGCTTTCCATTATAAGACACTATTGTAGATGCTTGTAACTTTGCCAAGCTTCAACGGTTTGGGCAGAAGTTTTCCTTGCCAAAAATCTGCCTCAAACTGTGTGGGGGTGAGGTTTTTTTGTTTGTTTGTTTGTTTGTTTGTTTTATTTAAGCTTCAGCAATAATGATTCAGTCATTTCTGAGAATGAGGTTAGGAGAAAATATCCGTCTTCCCATGTTAGAACTTCTCAATGAAATAAAAAAATTACAACTAACTAGCTCTAATGCCTCTATTGTTTTATTTTTATTCTTATTAGATCAGACAATCAGAAGCAGAGGAGGGCTGGTTATGACCAGTCCTTTTTCCAAAGTCAATGCTTTTTAAGCGCATATCACATTCAAGATAACAACCCCATGATATCTCAGACTGATGTGTAACATGCATTACTGTAGCATATGTAACTAGGCAAAATAAGAAGAAAAAACCCCAAACCTCCAAAGGTAGCTGCAGGAATCTTTCTGATGACTTTCAGTTACTAATAATGTCTTGGTGTTGTACACCATTCTTGTACAGCTCTGGCATGCTGGCTCATTACTTAATTGTTAAATAAACAGATATATTAAATAATCATGGTGGATTGTTCCAAGCTGCCAATTCTTGCTCTGGGAGCATATGCTAGGCAATTAATAATGATTATTTAATACAAGGATCTATTTCAAGCAGTCTAGCTGAATTTGTATAGGGTATGAAACACATTCAAGTTTTCAAGGACTTCCAATTCCGTAACATGGGAAGAAAAAATGTGCAGAGAAGCTGGCATTTGAAGGGTGCCCATCCTCTATGAAAAGGAGAAAATGGGGGACAAGCCTAGTGAGCACAGGGAGATTTGTCCAGTTTTGTGAGATAACAAACCTTCTCCCTGTTATCATAGAATCCCTAAGAGGCTGCATTAATGCAGTCAGAAAACACAAACAGATAATCAAATGACAATAAAATGGCAGGGTGGATAAATCTGGTTCTACAGGGAGTCTTTATTCAGAGGGGCTGAGCTGCTGTGTTATGACGCAGTTCTGCAGGCTGCAGCGAGACTGGCATTTGGTACAGCAAGAACAATAGACTGACTACAGATGGGCACTTCCTCCCTAAGAACACTCCTTACAATTCAAATGGAGAAATACTCAGACATATGCTGAAATCACCATGGCAACCACTTACTTCAGTGTGACATCAAACTCAGATCAGAACTCCAGAGGCGTCTAGTACATGCTGTTTCTTTCTTTGAATTCATAATATTGATTTAAAAGGCAGGATCCGTTAACCATTTCTTCTCTTAATTTGGGATAAATGCTCTCTGTAGAGCCTGTGTTATTTCTGTGATTAGAAAACAGGAAGTGCAGACTGGAGTTAAATAATTCATGCTGTTCTGCTGTTCATTCTGTTCTTAGAGCAAGGTTATTTCTAGCTAGCTACTGTAATTTCAGCACACCAGCAATAGGATTATACAATATCTAAGAGCCCTCTCATATGCTCAGATAATTAAAAAAAAAAAACACAACTGTCTTAGTTCTTCCAAGCAAAGACAATCAGTTACAAGCCCGACAAGTGACTGACTAATAACACTTTGCATGGGCACACATGAAATTCACAGGTTTCTGGCTTAGACTGGCAGCACTGGGAGCGGAGCCCATTCGGGGCTGGATTCTCCTTTATATCAAGGACCATTTACATCATGTTCCAGTGATGAAAAGGAATGTTATTGTAAAGAAGAATCAGGCCCTCAGGCTCTGCTAGTGAGGGTATTACTCAAGTTGCTTAACAACAACACCCCTTCAGTCAATTAAGTGGTATGGGCGGACTCAAGAGGGATTTCTACTTAATCCTCCAAAGCTGATCTTCCAAGTTGATGGTAGTGATATGGTGTATGAAGCAAGTACTGGGCTGGCAATGGGCATGCCTGCCCCACAGCGCCCCCATCTGGCTAAGAGTGAGAGAGGGCACTGCTGAGCCCATTTGCCCTGTACTCAGGGCCCCTTAAAAAGTCCATGCAGGCCAGATATTCAGAACATTCCTTCTTCTGGGGTTCAATTTATTAAGTCCTGCACAAAATCTTTCAAAAGAAAACAAACTTACAAAGTCTTTATTCTAGTATTAGCTGGGCACAGCCACTCTTCCTTGAGGGTCTATCCTTTCTTTAAAGTTCATTTCATTCACCCCAGTCCCAAGTTAGGCACAGCCCCTTTTCCTAGAAGGATTGTCCTCCTGTTCCCTCAATATCTCTTTGCCTGGAATTTGGCCTTCTCCCTGCTGCTGGGAAAGGAACAGATCTTCCCCATGCTGATTCAGAGGCCTACAGGAGCCTTCTTATTCCCTGCAGTCTCTGCAGATATCTACCAACAACCATGCGCCACTCTCTCCCCTTTATGGGTATGTCTACACAGGGATTAAAAAAAAAATACCACTGCTGGCCCAGGTCAGCTTACTCAGGTGTGGGGATAAAAATTGCTGTACAGACATTTGGGCTCGGACTGGAGCCTGGGCTCTGAGACCCTCCCCTGTCATGTGGTTCCAAAGCCCGAGTTTGGCCCGAGTTTGGACATCTACACTGCAGTTTTATAGCCCTATGGCCTGAGCCCTGTGATCCCAAGTCAGCTGACATGGGCCAGCCGCAGCGGTGCAGGCATTCCTTAAGACCTCAGCCCCAGTTCAAACCTACTATTGTGTTTTTAATTTATAAGGTGAGGGGGGTCACACTCAGAGGCTTGCTGGGTGAAAGGGTCACCAAAACAAAAGTTTGAGAACCACTACTTTGAAAAAAAATTTTAATGAGACAACTAAGATCAGGTTTTGATTAAAACCCAGTTGCAACCTTAATTATGGAGAAGCTGCTGTTTCTCCGTACTTCAGTGCAATAAGAAACCCTCCCCAAATTAATAGATTGTTAAAATTAGGATTTAAGTATATTAACACAATAAAATTCTGAAGTGTTCATGCTCTTTGCAACACATTCTCTGGGCCTTTGTCCCCACCCTTTGTGAATCACTCTTAATTTAGCCACTTGGTGCACATGGATGAGACCGGAACAGCCTCATGGAGAGAAGCAGGATTTTCAGGTTTAATTATTTTGGAATTTGCATTAAAATAGGAGAAATAATGTACTCATAATTTGGGAGTGGGGGAGGGGAATTAACATCTTAATTTTTAAATTAAAATTAGAGGGTTTTAGGTGTTTATGTACAATTTAATATGATTTATTAAAAAATTACTCAAAAGAGACAACATGCAGCATCAGTTTCATCAGTGACCATTCTGTCATGGTACTGTATTCAAGATCTTTTATTATTTATACTGCAATAGACCATAGGATACCCAATCATGGACCAGACCCCATTGTGCTAGGGAGTGTACAAACACAGAAGAAGATGGTCCCTGCCCCAAAGAGCTTACAGTAAAAGTGTGAAACCAGAAAACAGACATATGGGGGAGTACAAAGAACCAATGAGACAATATTGATCAGTATGATAGATGGTGGTCACAGCACACCTACTGCCCAACTGCTGTCAAGTATTTTGTAGGTACAATGGCAATGGAGTGTCTAAGGAGGGATTTGAAGAGAGACAATGAAGTAGCTTGTGGATATTTATCAGGAGCACCTCTCAAGGGTGAAACAGCATAAAAGAAAGCACTACGGTACTTGTTTCAAAATACAAGAATATTTACACAATACCACACAAGAGGGTGGGGATGTGGAGACTCTGAGGGCTTCCTACTGGAAGCAAAAGGAGGCGTTCAATAGATTTCTATACAGTAGTGCACTTTAGAGCAGCCTGACAGCTGCTCTCAGCCATGTTGTAGCCAGCCCTGAGAATCAGGAATGCACACACTCACCCAGCAGAGTTCTGGATCAGGAGAGAATTGACTGCACTGTCCCTATTTCCATGGAATCATATGGGATTGTTACTGCACCTGAATTTCATGCAATTACTGCATGAACTGTTTATATACCTCAGATTAATAACATATTTTTTTAAAATAATAGCATAATAGTACGCATCATTGCCTAGCATTATGTGATCATATAATGAAAGACGTTACACCTACATAAGTACAAGAGGACATCTCATCATCAATTGTTCTAAGTGTATAATACAGATATGAAAGCTATAAAACTGCGCAAATGACATAAAACATCCTAACAAAGCTGGATTTTTTCACTGGTCTACCTTCAGCATCTCTAAGTAGCTTATCAACAGGGTATCTAAACACCATCGTGACGTTACACATCAGGACCTTACAAACAGAATTAAGCTGACGTGAGAGGGGAAAGGTTCTGACACAGCAGCATTTTTTCTTAAGTGTTTTCTACAGTGATGTTACATTATAGAAGTTTGGCATTCTATGCACTTGCCAGGGTGCAGGTGTTTTGGATATATGCTTTCCCTCTCATCTCTAGCTAAAGTGGCTTCATATTACATATAGGCTTCTGCACATACAATAACTCGTACACAGTATGAGTCATATTACATCAGATATGTCACAAAATATAGGACTGAAAGGCCAAAGAAATATATTGAAATTATGACTGCATCTTTATGAATTTTTCATCAAGTAATGCATTCAAATTGTGTTATGCAAATGGGTTGTCATCTCTCTTCCCTGACCCCTTGTGAGTGTTCAGTATTTGAGGTGAGGGAGTTTGGGTGGGAGCGGGGGAGGAAGACAAGAGGTTTTATGTCCAAATACAGCATGTAACATTGGACATGCAACATTAGGCAATTATTTTACTGCATTGTGAAGCTCTCTTATCCAAAAGGTTTTTTGACTCAAAACATGCTTTGTTACTTTAAAAGCAGAACTTGTGCAATTCAGCTTGAACTCCATATTGACAAGACTGAATAGCAGACAGGTATCATGCCCACCTCCTCATTCAACACCAGATAAGATTCTATAAGTGTTTGTCCAACTTCTGCAATACAAGTATCAGAGGAATAGCCGTGTTAGTCTGAATCTATAAAAAGCAACAGAGGGTCCTGTGGCACCTTTAAGGCTAACAGAAGTATTGGGAGCATAAGCTTTCGTGGGTAAGAACCTCACTTCTTCAGCTTATGCTCCCAATACTTCTGTTAGTCTTAAAGGTGCCACAGGACCCTCTGTTGCTTTTTACAGATTCAGACTAACACGGCTACCCCTCTGATACTTGACACCATGCAAGGCACTGCATTTAGCCGTATGGAATGGAAATCTATCAACCTCATGAAGAAACTTGCACAAATACAGACAGATATCATCTTCCTTTCCAAATGCAAACGGATGGACATCATACCAAATGGACTGAAGGTGAAAAATCCATTGCTATCTACATACTGCACAGACCACAGTGAGAGATTATGCCATACACTATCAAAGAAACTGAGGAACCACCTGATCAGCGTCCTATACAGCAAACAGAAAAACAACAAGAAAGAGCTCTCCAACCTGGAGACTTTCATAAATAACCAACCCTCCACACAAATGGACTTTACTAAAAAAAGACAGGAGATCTACATTACACACTTCACCTCTCTACAAAGGGAAAAGGACCGTAAGCTGTCTAAAATCCTACCTGCCACATGGGGCCACAACAGGGGTACCCCTAACTCACCCAGCAATACCGTCAATTTATCCAGCTACACACTCAACCCAGCAGAAGAGTCTGTCCTATCTCGGGGACTCTCTTTTTGCCCCTGCACCCCCACGAACATGATACAGTTGTGTGGTGATCTGGAAGCCTACTTTCGCTGCCTCCGACTCAAAGAATACTTTCATGATAACACTGAACAGCGCACTGATACACAGATACCCTCCCACCAACAACACAGGAAGAAGAACTCCACATGGACTCCTCCTGAGGGTCGAAATGACAGTCTGGACCTATACATAGAATGCTTCCGCCGATGTGCACAGGCAGAAATTGCCGAAAAACAACATCACTTGCCTCATAACCTAAGTCGTGCAGAACGCAATGCCATCCACAGCCTCAGAAACCACCCTGACATTATCATCAAAGAGGCTGATAAAGGAGGTACTGTTGTCATCATGAACAGGTCTGACTACCAGAAGGAGGCTGCCAGACAACTCTCCAATACTAAATTCTACAGACCACTTTCCTCAGATCCCACTGAGGAATACACTAGGAAACTGCACCATCTACTCAGGCCACGCTGAAAAAGTGAGGTTCTTACCCACGAAAGCTTATGCTCCCAATACTTCTCTTAGTCTTAAAGGTGCCACAGGACCCTCTGTTGCTTTCTGCAATGCAGAAACCCATGTAAAGCCACAAAAGAGATTTTACAGCCTGTGAGAACTTAAGAAGTGTAGCTACCAAACATATTGCTTTAATCCAGCACTGAATGAGAAGATACATCAGAAGAGCTTCCTGGATGCAGATACTTCATTTCTGGACCATTTATAAAATGCTTACAGGTACTAGAGTACAATGTGAAAAAACTCAGTGTGATAGAAAGCCTCTGCAGGATGGACAAATAAAGGTCCTGAAGACTGGGACTGAGGTGCATTGGCCAAATGTTGAAGGGATGCTTTTACACATCTTGCCCATGCTATTGGCAAACTTTTGACAGGATGCTTTGTGTGGCGATGACAGAGGAAAGGAAACAGAACGCCAGGTCTGTGGTAGCCAGAAAGCCTTAAAAGCCTCAAGCCGAAAAACCTCCCAGGAAAACTTTCCTGGGGTTTTTATTCTTTCTACCTCTCTGCTTACAACACTTCTAACTGGTTACATTCTTGCGCATAGGGAAAGCATACAGTGTACAACAACATGAGATAGCAAACCCATATCTTGTGCACGTGAAAGCCAGCTGCGAGGGAGACAAGCAGGCCAGCCAAGAAGTTTCCCAAATCACAGACGCTGGGGTGAAGGCCACTCCTGCCTTGTAGCCATGGAAACAGTGTGCCGTAACCATGGGCTGGCAATTTGGGAGCTATGCATTCCTACAGCTTTGCAAAAAGTACACATCAGAAAACCTATGAACAGAGTGTGAATGAAGTAGATTTCTGCCCTGATTCTGGCTCATCCTAAAATCCACATTGCATTCCCTATGCAACAGGAGCCATGAAGGAGCATCCCAGATGGAGGGTATGTCTATACTACCACAGAAAGTTGACCTACACTACGCAACTCCAGCTACGTGAATAACGTAACTGGAGTCGACGTACCTTAGGTCGAGTTACCGTAGGGTCTACACTGCAGGGGGTTGACGGGAGAAAGTCTCCCGTTGACTTACCTTACTCTTCTCTTCGGGGATACAGGGGTCAACTGGAGAGCGATCTGCTGTTGATTTGGCTGGTCTTCACTAGACCCGCTAAATCAAACACCGGTGGATCGATCTCAGAGCATCATCCTGGCTGTAGTGTAGATCTGCCCTAAGAGACAATAGCCCAGTGGGGGATGAGGAAGAGGATGATGCAGCAGGATTAATCCTTCTCTAGGCAGAAATAATCTGCGAGTGAGACAACTACAGAATATAGGTGCATGTTAACACTGCCATGTCAGCATATACGTGCAGTCATTTTGAAGCCATTTTGTGGCGAACCAGAATTTGGACCGAATACTCCCTAAAACAAGAGGTGTCAGTCCTTCACCAACAGGTGTACTAAATTCACTCTCACAAAGTTAAAAAAAAAAACACCAAAAAACCCACAAAGCCCTCAGTTGCCTCAAAAATATTAACACTCATCTGATTGCTCAGACTATTCTCAAATATGTTCACATTTAGTGCTGTGCATACGAATTCTAGTACTAAAATAAAAAATCCCTGGGCTAAAAATACTCTGACTTGTGCTCCCTGACATGATAAAAGCATAGCTCCACCCTAAGCTGAAACAATAGGCTGTCCATGGAACCTTTTCTTTTCATGCAGGTTTTCTTTACTCATTGTTTTGTTCCCTGAATACAACGTTTCTAAGTGGCAGCAAGAACAGTAAAGGGTTTCTGATGGATGTGGGGGGGTGGGGGAGAAGGTTTGCACGTAATTTTTATATATATAAACATCAGTTGAATGCCTGCAATCTCTTTTGAAGGATAAAACGAAGTCTCTTGCTCTTCGCACAAATGAAGTGCTAGAAAATTGCCATTCATTGTGTCATGCTTGTAGTCACAGTACGTGCCTGCTTGCCCACTCTTCTCTGACTCACTCCCTCACTGCCTTTAGTCAGACAGTTGTCACTGAGCAGGAACTTCCTCTGCTGCAAAAAAGAGCAGCTTTCTTATAAATGAATGATGGCCTGGGCCCTCAGATAATACCTCTCCCCTTTAACGTTATAATAAATCCTATTTACTCAAGGGAATAAAAACAATTTATTAGATAGGAGATCCCACCTAATGTACTATGATCATGTAGGCATGGACGGTACATAATATACCTTATAGATCCTGCTTGCGTACATGCATCAACACACCTCCGGATGGGGTGTTCCAGAAAATCCTACAGCAATGCCACCTGAATGTTAAGCAGGCAGACCGTCTCTGGAGAGTCTGCCCTTCGAAGCTGGGTTTTCTCTTCAACAAAAAGGGGGAGGGGAGGAAACAGTTCTGAATTGTAAAGAGAGAGCGGGAAGCCCCTGAAGTGACAAAACACTGAATTATTCATTGTGCAGCTTCTAATTGTTCTTGAAGTTAGCGGTGCCATTTGTAGCTAAATCAGCTCAGTGTTGCTGCGTTTTTCCCCCTCCCTTCAGGATTGGGAAGAGAGGGAGAAAGAAAGAAACTCCTTACTGCAATTCTCATATCCGCATTGCTGCAACTCCCTCTGTGCAAGGAGCCAGAACAGAGAACCAAATACACGTTAAATCCCAATTGCCTCCAATTATTTATAGCCATACATTATAATCTATATTCTAATAGTTAATAGGGTTTCTCATTTAGGGGCATGGGAATATAGCAATTGCTACTCCCGAACCAGACCAGTGATACACCTAATCCAGTATCCTGTCTCTTACAGTGGGTAGCATCAAGTGCTTCTGAGGCAGGTACAAGAAACCCAGGGGAGGACAATTATGGAATAATCTGCCTATAAGGGAAGTTATTTTACTAACCACCATGAGTTAGCAGCTGGATTATTCACTAAAGCATGAGAATTTATATCCTTTCAACAATGCAAAACAAAAATCATATCTAGCCGTGAATATTATTATCCAGATAAATGTGCAGTTCCTTTTTGAACCCCACTAAGATTTTGTCCACAATGAAACCAGTTGCAATGAATTCCACAGTTAATTATGCACTGTGCAAAAAAAGCGTTGTTTTCAAATGTGTTTATTTACATTCTACATTCCCTTTCCTTTATATTTTAATAAAGGATAATTAGGGGCACCCAGTTTATCGTCTATCATAATTATATATATCTTTCTCATATCCCTTATTTAATGTCATGCATCTCCTATCTAAATTAATCAGTCCCAGTCTTTTTCATGCTTTCCTCCTCTGATAGGTTTTACTTGCTTCTAATCATTTTCATCACCTGACTCTGACCCCCTTCTGTTCCCTCTGTAACCTTTTGAGAAAGGAAGATCAGAACTGATTCATTTATATAATGGCATTATACTTCCTAACATTTTGTTCTCTTTTTGACTGCCAATGCACATTGAGCAAAAGGGCTCCATGAAGGTGAAACCACTGCCTATATCTGGCTGACGAATATTATCTCATTGTTTCCTTGTGCTCTCCATGTTTGTCTGTATCTATCTGTTGCCTTATACTTGGTTTGCAAGCTCTTTGGGGCAGAGACTGTCTTTGTGTTTGTACAGCACCTAGCACAAGCAGGTTATGGTCCATGAGCAAGCTTTACTGCAATACAAATTGTTAATAAAATAGCAAATAGATTTAAAAAAATAAACTGTCCACATTAGTGCCCATGTCTTTTCCCTGAGTGATTAGAGTTAATTTAGAAGTTACCATGTGCATAAGCAGTTCAAATTATTTACTCAAATGTACACTACTTTGTATTTATCAATAGTGAATTCCATCTGCCATCATACTGCGCATTCACCTAGCTTGTTAAAACCCTATGAATTTTCTCACAGCATCCTCTTGATTTGCATGATTTGGAGCAGGGATTTGATTCAGGGCATCCCATATCCCAGGTGAGGGCCCTAACCACACCAGGCTATTGGCTTTTCTGGGGTAGAGCTCTCTAAATCTCTCCTCATATAGCTGTTCCACTTTGTATAGATATATATTCATTGGGACAGAGAAAGATTGATTCTGTAGCCTGGAGGTTAGAGCACTGATCCAGGATGTGGGAGATGGATGGACTTGAACCTAGATGTTCTTCATTACAGTTGAGTGCCATAACTATGGGGATTTTGACTATGGTAGGGTATCTCTTTGAAAAACATTGAAAGGTCTCAGATTCAGCCTCATGTGGAATGTGAAAAAAATATGAAATTTTCATTGCATGGGAAAACCATTTCCTGCTCAGGTCTATTGCTGACCACCTTTCCTTGATCATTTATAGGTATAATAAAGCAAATCTGTATCAATACGGATCGTCTTAGTATCCTACTCTTAACCTTTTCTATGCTGAAATTTGACCATTTATATCCCACTTCATTTTCTGCCTGTTAGCTAATGTCTAATCCTTGACAACACTTTAGCTTTCATCCAATTGCCACTTAGTTTCTTTAACAGCCTTTTGCAAGGTACTTTATTGAATGCTTTTTAAAAGTCTAAATAAATTATGCCACCAATCCTCCTTTAGCTACTACTTTGTTGACATGCTCTAAGAATTCTAGTAGACTAGAAAGACATCTTTTTCCTTTACAGATGCAATGCTTGTTTGTCCGTCATACCAGGTGTTTTAAAACTTTTTTTAATTATTGTTTCAATCAATTTACCTGCTACTCAAGAAAGACTCATGAATTGTCACAGATTTTAATGAGAGTTTGTATACTTTTGTTAGCTACTTTATTCTTAAACGCCTCCAGAGCTATGGATTGCATACCGTCCAGTTCTGCTAAGTTGCTGCTTTTCAGTGTATCATTCATCTGAACAACCTCTGATAGTACCTCCTCTTTATTATTTGAAAGAGAGATCCTCCGTGGTGGTGATCAAGCATAGAAATAATTTATCTCCTCTGCAATGTTCTTGTCCTCCTTAATTGCTACTCCCTGGTAGTCCAGTGAACCCACCAACTAATTCTCTTGCAGGTTTGTCGCTTCTAGTACACTGAAAAAAAAATCTTATTTTTCATATCTTTAGCTATCTGCTCTTCAAAATCCGTCTTAACCCTCCTACTTTCCATGTTGTATTTTACCTGCCGTAGTTTATGCTTGTTTATACTGCCATCACTAGAACTGGACTTCCTTTTTCTATAAGATACCAGCTTGGCTGGAATAAACTTTTGACCCTTGCTCTGTAAGTACACTTCCCACCCCCTCCCTATATTCCTTTTGTTTAGTTATATGGATTCTGGCTTTGGTGACTCTGTTGAAGTACTGGCAACACATTATTGAGTGGGATTTCAGCGATTCAGGAAGTATGTCCATGATACATTGACCATCCAGGAAGCCACAGTAGACAACTGATGCAAATCTTTCAAAAATAACCTTAATTAAAGAAAACCTAGCCAGTCAATGCAATTTACAGTGCCTAAAGCTGCCAGTTTTATTTCTAATACAGGCATCCACATAAATATCCAAGCTTTTGGATGGTTGTCAAAACTGGTACAAACCTATACACAGTTTGAGGTTCACTATATGTACTAATAATCTATGCAAAATGAACTGATTATCCTTTACAAATCCAGGGGGATCAGTGCTCATTATACACAAAGAGGTTCGACAGTGAAAAGCCATAAAATGTCACTATGCCTTCAATACTAATACAACAACACAGGTATCATTTTTATGCCAGCATGTCTCTAATGTATTATACATAAATTGGTATTTCAAAAGTTTTTTGGTGATTCAGCTTCAGTGCTGCCTTAGGTTTAAAGAGACAGTTCCTTGTTCTATAAGTTAACTAAGAAATTTAAGGTGAAGAATTTCACAATTAACAGTCCCTAGCTGTATTGCCAGCGACCAGTTGTGTCCACTGAAATAGCTTCTGTACTTCAACGGTCTAAAGAGTGGACAGCTTAAACTGCCTCAGTAGATTTTACAAAATTAAAGAGAATCAATCTAAATTAGCATATTCTGACTCTGCAGGTTGTCCATTAACTGATTCATTAATTAGTACAAGGTAGAGGGCTACCTACTGCTACGAAGCAGGGTTTATTATGAGTGAAGATAATTAAATGGATAAGTATGTAATCACTCAGCACAACATGAAAGTGCTTCCCTTGAGCACTTCTAGGCTTGGGCAGCTTAAATTAAAAGGACCAAGCTGACACTTCCTAAACTCATGATAATATTTTATTTTAAGGCAGCACTGCTTTTATATAGTACTAGCAAGGGGTAATTTGGTGCACTATAGACATCAAGCTAAAACTATTGCTGACTAAACAAACACTTTTTTGCTCCTGGCTTTCAAACTACTAGCAATAGTTTCTATGGCATCCATTGTGTCTCAAACAGGATGGTGCTCTCTAAACATCAGCAGTTTGTCCCAATAAGACTCACTTCACAAAGCAAACAAAACAAAACAGAATGAGATATGAAATGAAACAAGAGTTATCCAGCTGGTCAACCAGGTCAACCAGCTGGATTAGAAGCTTCTCTGAAGTTATCCTTTCTGGCAAGGCAAAAAGCCTCCCTGTTGTGGTAGTTATCCTGTAGCATGTACTGATGAAGGCCCCAATTCTCCAACTGGATATGCGCCGTATGACCCACCCTCACTGTTTCCAGTGGGGCTCCATACAAGTGCAGGGATCTGCCTGTGCAGATCAAACTGTAGAATAAGGAACTTACACAGCATTTAAACAGCCAGGGAATGTGGGTCAGTATTGATATATAAATATAATGCCAGGTTTTCCTATCTGAAGCTAATTCATTTGAATGTTCTAGAGAATTAAAAGAAGACCTTCACATTCAAAAGATAGAGTAAATTAACTATTATGTGCCTCCATTAATTCATTATGATGTAAGAATTTCATTGTATTAAGTGCATCACAACACACTTTCTTCTGACATATTGTAAAAAATTGATTTGCTGTAGGAGTGAACAATCAATCAATAACCAGCTTTTTACAGTCACGCAGGATAAAAAATAATTAGTACAATAAAGAGAACTGTGAGTAGCAGACTTTCTGTTACCTCCCAGATGTATTTATGGAAAGCAAGGAAATCCCCTTCTAAGTCTTTATTTTGCTAGGCTAAACAAAGCCAAGCTGTTTTAGTTCTCTCTCGTAAACTAGGCCCTTCATTCTCCTCTAGTAGCCCTTCTCTGCTCCTTTTCCACTCTGAATTCCTCTTTCCTGAACAAGGTGACCAGAATTGTACATAGAAACCCAGATCAGGTCTTACCTGTGCCTTAATACAGGTCTTACCCATGCCTTAGTGGCATTAATACTTCCCTCTGCCTACTGGAAATACATCCTAGGATTGCATTTGCCTTTTTCATGCCATATCACACCGGTGTCTCATAATCATCCTGTGATCCACTAACAGACCCAAATCCTGTAGCCTTTCCAACTGATGAGCCACCAGCTCACAAGAGAAATTCTTGTTGTTAGTTCCTAAATCCTCAGCCTCTCTGAAGTTTCTTCTCATTTTCACTCCTCTTCATCTTCTATAAAGTAATTTCTCAGACTTCCAACAATCTGATTACCTCCCTTACCCACGAATGCTTGAAATTCTCTCACTTCAGTACTTTTACATCCTTTTAACCTTTGATGATGATGGCATGTTAGGGGATATATATATATACTTGGATAAGAGTCCTCCAAAAAACATAAATATAGCAGAAAGAGGTGCTGGCGAACCAAGAGATGCCACATTTCATTTTTTTCCCTTTCACTACTGACTGGGCCTCATTTTCCTCAAATCAATGAGAGTTTTGCAATTGGCTTCAGTAGAAACAGGTTCAAAACAAGAGCTCCAGCATGATGTTCAGACACGTTTTGATTGTGATATGGTACCCCATTATATTTTTCAGAGGAGTGAGGATGTGAACTCCAGTGTCAAGGCTAAAATTTACATAACCACAACTGCTATCTTCTTCACCTTCTCAGGCGGAGGATGGGCAGATCACCTGGCAACCTTATGTGACACTACTATGCAGTTCCTCCAAAGATCTTACAAGGTCCACACAGAGAAAGAAAGAAGATATATCCATATTTCTAATGTAATAAACAAGCAATAAAAAGTAGTTGGTCTTTTCTCTGGAATAGTATTCATACATCAGAAATAATAAAAGGAAAACATATTTTGCCTTTATTGTTCAACTTTATCTACTTAAAAGTTGTTTGGGGATATATTTAACTAAAAACTTTGCAAGTGTCTTAATAGTCTAGGATGAAAAGCAGAGCATTATTTTTATTATTATTATTTAGACCACTTGTGCCCACTAAATAATACCTCTGCCTTATTTTAGGCAACCGTAGTAAATATTAGTACTAATATTTATGTATCATCTACAACATAGAGCTAGCTGTGCTTAATTGACTGCCAAAATGGTAATGCAAAACAAACATTTTTTCCACATCATATTGTTTCTTTCAGTAGAGAGAATCATTTAATAATGCTGTTTACATAGATATTTTATTCCAACCTCACCCTGGTCCAGAGAAGAATTTAATATTTCACCTAAAATGAAAAAAAACACATTTTCATAACAGTTGCTAAACAAAAGCAGCAAAAATGATTCAAAAATTACATCTATGTTGTATGTTTTATAAAATGACTTTCTTGGCCAATTCACTGATTTTTTTAAAAATAATTTAGATTTGCAGTAATGATGAAGTGTTTATAGTTCAGCTGCTGGAGATCATACAAATGAAACCCCATTCTGCTGCATGGCTCCTTTTCCTTAATAGTTCGATATTTTATGCCTGCAGACATGGCATACAGATGCAGTGTAGTACAAACTGTATCTTTTAAACAGTTTGTATGTGCCAACCTATAGCATTAAATTATCTCTCATCCAAACAACAATCCATAATGGTTTAACAGTTTTATAAGTCATTCCATGATGATTTAACAATTTCATTGTGTTTAATGTCAAAATAGATAGTATTTACATGGATCTGCTTGCATGTCATCATTAGGGATACTGATAACATTGTCTGCTACCAGTCTATACCAAATCAATTGTATGTGATTTCCATTCAAAACCCACATCCAATATTAAATGTTGCTATTTGTAATAGCTTCAACACGATCAACCGCATTACATTTGTTGTCTAAGTTATACCAACAGTTAATGACCCCAAATAATCAAACAGTAAAACCTTAAGAGAGCATTATGACAAGATCAAACAACTATGATGAATGACTAAGTGCTCTGAAGCTGAGACTTGTACTGACAAGACCAAACAGAAAGCACCAAAAATATGAGACAATGAATTACATTTTAAAGAAAAATACCAACTCGTTCAGTTATTGGGCCATATTCTAAAAATAAATAGCCATATGATCTAACAAATAAATGTTGTTGCTGGTACATTTCATAAGTTTAGCCATAATGGATCATACCAGTGGTCCACCCAGTCCACTATCTTGTCTCCAACAATATCATCTGATTTAGAGGACGACACACTACAGTAAGCAGCTATGAGGTGTACCTCTTCAAAGAAAATACTCCTACCAGTCCCTCCATAGTTATAAATTGGTTTATGTCATGAAATGTAACGATTTATATGGCTTCAATGCTTTTGTTTATGTTTTAATATTTTTATAGCCCTGAATATTCTTGCTATTTATATGTGTCTAATATGTTTTGGAATCCTGCTAAGGTGTTGGGCTTGTTGATATCTTGTGTCAATGATTTCTACCATCTAATTGTGCTCTGGTCATTTATTCCTTTTATCAGTTTTTAATTTGCTTCCCTTCAATTTTATTGAACATCTCTTCATTCTTGTATTATGAGAAACAATGAATAGAAGTTCCCTACCTACCATCGCTGTAGAATGCTATCTTTGTGTATTTTTATTACACCCTTCCTTTGCCTTCCTCACTAGGAATATGAGTACAGTCAAATAAAATTAAATGAACTTTCAACAGTTTTTCTGAACTGAGCTAAATGAAAATGTTCAGACCTCTTCTGCCAGCTCAGAGTAGATCTTAATTCTTGGAATTGTGATTATACTAAACTAGGCCTTTAAAATCAGCTGGGCTCCTGGGATTTTTACCTCTTTAACTGCAGTTACAGGTTTGACAAGTTTTTGATACGACTATGTAACTATATTTGTATTTTGGCATGTAGTAAAACATGACATGTGTAATTATTATTAATTAGCACTTATGTAACGCTTCAAAACTCTTTACACACATTAACAAATTAACACATAGCACTTACATTGAAAGTACAATGTTCTTTCAGTACGGACATTACGCATTTCTAGTGAATTGCATTATAATTACATATTGCTCTTTGATTTTGTTTTAAATTGGAGTGAGCAGGTGATTTCCCCAACCTTCTCCAAACACAAACACACACACACACACACACACACAGCTTCATTTACAAAGAAACTCATCAATATATAAAAACATTCCTCTGGTTGAATATCTCCTAAGATGAAATTCTAGCCCCACTGGCTTCATTAGGGTCAGGATTTCACTTACAGGGTTTCTCCTAGAGCTAGACTCATTCCGCCCAGAAAACCATTCCCATCTCCTTATATACAGGATGGAACTAATTTTCCACACCTGCTGCAAGCAAGACAACAAGAATCCATCAATATTGAAGGGGTCCAATGCCTGCTAACTGGATGGGTCAACAGAAGAACACTGTCACCTTGTTACACTTGGTTCCTATCTTAAAAATGTGTGAGAAATAATCCCAATACCTTACCCCCTAAAATAAAATCTCATGTCAATTCATTTTGTCTACTATATTCCCTCTATTTCTCTCTAAAATACTACACCACATATGCCATACAGTCAAGTTACAGTCTATACATCTATATACATCACATAGACACAAACTACATTAAAAGAGCATTATAATAAGGTCAGATTGATAAAGTCTTTAATTATATGATCACTTTCTATTTTTTCCACAGGACACCCCCACCCCTCACTCAGTGCACAGAATGGATGGTGCTCACTTAATAAGCAGCTATTCAATATGTTGTTTTCACCTTGTTGTTCAACGTGTGGTCCCCTCCCTTATTTACTTCACACTATTCAAATGCTGCTCTGAAGACAAAATTATTAATTTCCTTCTAAGCTCTTCTATGGTACTCATTACTACATTTTGAGAGTGCTTCACAAGCATTAATTAATTAATTTTCACAATACTTCTATGAGATGGCAGAGAATAGTATCCCCATTTTACAGATGAGTAACCAAGGCACAGAGTGATTAAGGTAAAATGCACCCACTAATTTTGGGGGGGCCCAATTTGAGACACCTAGGACCTGATTTTTCAGATAATTTAGCATTATATAGCACTTTTAGAATCAGAGCACAGCTCCCATTGGCTTCAGTTGCAGCTGAGAGTGCTCAGAACTTCTGTAAATAAGACCTAGTCTCAAGTCAAGCACCCAGCATAAGACGCAATTAGTGTTCACCTGTGAAACAGTATGATTTAAGTGACTTGTCTCGCATCACATAAGAACCCAATGGCAGAGGAAAGGATAGAATCTAATCCTCTTGAAGAGCCCTATTCAGTCTGAAACCAAGAAGAAGTTTATGGCCTAAAGACCAAATCTTTTCCCAATGAAGTCCATTAAAAAAAATGTAAACAGGAACAGAATCAGGCTGCAATATCTCCTGACCGCAGCAGAGCTAGATTCACTTTACACTACTAGAAATGGTCATAAGATTTTACATCTTATTCCTGTACAGCTTCAAAACTGAATACAGCCTGTCCTATGTTTCAGATCAGTACATTTTGGGGCATAAGTGTTACCAAACAGAAGCTAGAAGCCCCAGGTGAGTTAGTGTAGGTAGGTCCTTGTAGTGCTCCTAAAACACACCATCCCAGAGCATTTTATATGGTCAAGATTTTTATAAGTGGGTACCAGAAAGATTATCAGTGGAGTTTGCTCTATAGTTTTTGGTTTTACTGACAAATTCCACTTTTCTGATTGCAAACTTGTAATGTTTATATGCAAAATACTGCACGTATTGGCAATTCTGCGGGAAAGCAGAGTAGTCCAGTGCCGTAATGCTTCCTTGTTTAAAATTTATGAAGAGCACTGCAAATCCGTTGGAAGGTGTATAAAATTTTATAATTATATAACATTTCTTACAAACATAAAGCATTATATACACTCACATGTTTCTCCTAACTTCCCAGTGCATTTGACATATAGAGAGTACAACATATTTATCATCAGAAAAAAGGTAGTTGTCAATAAGATCTACAGAAACTATAAAGGAAACTTCACTTTTAGGACAGTTGTCCTATATTGTATTTTTCAAGAATTTGTTATACATATCGCTATGAATTATAACAGCTCAGATACTTTCTTAAAATCAATTATTTTTTCATAACATGTCACGTTTGCCATTTTAAATTATTAGTATTGCTACAGTGTATATTATGTAGGGAAATGTGGTTTTTTTTTCCATTTTTGATTCAAAATGTGTTATTAGATTAGCTTCTTTCAATAATTCTCATAATTTAGGTAAAACCTATTTGCATTATGTTGCAAAAAAAGAAAAAATGAGATTTTGAGAAGCATTTTGTGCTATAGAATTGTAACTTATCCTAAAGGCCAATTCTGCAATCAGTCTATTTTAGATAATTCTAGGGCCTCTATCACCACTGTACCTGAGCACCTCACAATCATTAATGTATTAATCCTAACACCATCCCTCTGAGGTAGGAAGGGGTATTATCCTCATTTTACAGATGGGCAACTGAATTACAGAGCGATTAACTGACTTGTCCAAGGTCACAGAGGCAGTCTGAGGCAGAGCAGGGAATTCCCAAGTTGTAGGCTAGTGGTCTAACCACTGGACCATACTTACTCTCTCAATACACTGCTCTGATTTCACAACTGAAAACCTAATTCTGCCCTCTTACACCTTATTGGGCCAAATTAATTCCTGTCATAACTCCCATTTACTTCTCTTATTATTGTTGTTGGGTGCTACTGGAATGAAAATAAAAGCTGTTGTATTTTACCATTTACACAGTGATAAAAATATGAAGAAACCACAAAGGAACCGAGTGGTCCGAGCACTATACACTTTGTATTTTGTGTTGTAATTAAAATCAACATATTTGAAAATGTAGACAAACAACAAATATGTAATTTCATAGTAATAGTAGAATTAGTACATTTCAACTGGTATTCTATGATTGTTTAATTACAATTAATCACAATTAATTTTTAATCATGATTTTTTCCAGTTAATCGCATAAGTTAACTGTGATTAATTGACAGTCCTACTAAATATACACAACACAGAAGGCCTAACTATACATACATATTCTCTTATTCTGACTAGTTTCTTGAATATAGAACACAGTGAGAACTACTAAAAAGCTCAAAAACTATTCAAAGGAATATTACTCATTCCGATATACTACAAAAGCATGAATCTGAACTGGGACCCCGTTGTGCTAGCTGTTTTACAACCACAGAGAAGGGCTTTCAATCCAATTTATAACAAGACATACCAAGAGATTTGAGAAAACACAGGAGGAGGAAAAGCGGGGAGTGAATAAATGTAAATCACGGTTATATAGGCTACATGCCCAACTTTACTGTTCCAAATGATTTAAAAGTTTGCAGTTTCATTTTGCCTTCGACCTTGCCATCATTAATTGTCACAGAAGAAAGAGGGATTTAAAGGGGATAAGGACCCGGGGGGAAAATACTGACATTGAAAGCCAGGGCCTAGGAAATGAACAGTATATGATAACATCATTAAAAGTCACATCATAATGCACACATACAAGGGGGGGAAATTAAGGTTGCACAAGCAGCCTCAATTCTGACGTCTGAATTTTGCAATCAATGTTCTGCTAACAGTGGGGGGGGGGTTCTAATCTAATTTTAATATGCCAAACAAAAAATACTGATTTGTTGGACATCATTTGTTGTTGTGGCTGAACAGGTGAAATATTTGCAGTTGCAATCTGAAGTTGTAAAGAACAATTATTAATTGGACCAGCATAGTCAAAAGAACCAGCAATATTTTGCTTGAACACTTGGGCCCCAACAGCTAATACTAAATAGCATTACTATCTAAAGAACATTGAACTAGCACTACTGTATAAAGAATACTGAATAATATGCTCTCTGCCTTATTCCAAAAAATTGAGATTTACTGTAACTTTTATCCAGGATTTTTCTTCCAATAACATACTTCAGGATTAGCTTTTGGGGCCCTTGAGTTTTAGCTGAACATTAATTATTCATCTTCTGGTAAAGCTGGTTACAGGTAGAGTAATGCCTTCACACAGAATGACCGCCCTGAATAGATCTTTAAGGCTAATACCCTTTCCTCCTTAAGACTCACTTCTGCTGTGATGCACACAAGAAATCAGCCAACCTTGATTGACTGGGCTGAGGCACAAGTTGAGGCTGGTGGTTAAGGGATAATTGGAGAAAGCTGATATTTATTTATGTAATTACAAAACTAAGCAAAAAATAAAAGTCTCAAATATATGCTTATATATGTATATATATTTGTTTGAACATCCTTCCCCTACCTTTCATATGCTGCTTGTGTTCTTGCTTTGTAGTTTTTTTTTTTGTATTGACTGTACCCTATTTTCTAATAAGCACTTAGCAAAACAGAGCCCCAGTACCGATCAAGGCATTTAGGTGCTACTATAACAAATATACGATAATCACCAGTGTGTACACTATTCAAGGCAATCAATTTAGTCAATGAGTTTTATCCCATTTTTCTGTTTCCAGATTACTGTTATCAATTAAGTGACAACAATTGTCACAAATGTGCTCTGTGTTGAAAGTTACTGCAACCTGTAGATTACTGGCAAACTGTTTATTGATTACTCAAAGCAAAACTTGCAATATTAACTATTCCAAATTTCAGCAGTTTTAATTATGCACACAGACCGTGTAGTATATTTCTATTCCCTGAATGTAACTCTTGGAATCAGGTTTCCATACTTGCAATACATATTTGAAATTTGTTTCCCACAAATATCCTGAAATATTTGTTTAATAATTAATATTTTGGGGCCTTGAACTTCACTTTGTCTGGGATCAGGCCCCAGGAGAATGTTCTTGCCAGTGAACTTGTTCATTATAGTACTCAAAGAAAGCAAACAATAAAAGGGACGTGAACACAGTCATTTCTTATAATTAAGGCAAAGATTTTGTCACGGATATTTTTAGTAAAAGTCAGGGACAAGTTATGGGCAAAAAAGAAAAATTCATGGAAGCCGTGACCTGTATATGACTTTTACTAAAAATATCTGTCATAAAATGGGGATCTGTGGGTCGCCACATCACCTGAAGCAGGCAGCTGTGCAGAGGCTAGGAGCTGCCTGCAGCAGCTGGGGGCTGCAGGGTACCCCTGCCGCCTGCAGTTCCAGGGGTCCCTGCTGCCTCCGGTGACTAGCCTCTAGGGACACCAGAGGCAGTGGAGGCACCCCGCAGCTCCACGGGCGGCGGGGGACCCTGCAGCTCCCAACCAATGCAGGATGAAGTCACGGATTCCACGACCTCCGTGACTAAATCATAGCCTTACTTATAATACTTGCTCAGATCTGGTTACAGACTCCAGAGGAGAATCTTCATTTAGCTACACCAGAAGATACCCAGAGTAACTCGATAACTGCTTGAGGCTTACCTATCAATGCTTCAGGGGTCTCAGAAAGCGTCAAGAGTGTGGGAGTTCCCATCTGGTCTTGTATAGTGAGCACAAGAGTAGGAATCCACTGAGATACACATCTTTAGAGCCCAAGAATTACAGGTAACTAGTAATTTTCTTGCTTTTAATAAAGATGTTTTCATTTTTATAAGACTTGTTATCGTTATAACAAAACACATTATGCTTAGTAATTTAGTGTCAGCATTGTTTATAACCTGCTAGGGCACAGGTAGGCTTGGCAGAATTATTTTTTGTTTGGAATTTTGACATCTTTTTTTTTTTTAAATTTCAATTGTTAACTTTTATTTTTACATTTGTGAGAAATTAAGGGGGTGGGGGATGTATAGGATTGGGGTTAGGGCAGCACTAATAGCAAGCCTGCAGGTTGTTCCTTGCAACGCAAAGGGGCAAAGTGTTGAGGAGGCTGAAGACCTGGCCTGCCACAATACATAATAATACAGTACAAGAAATAACTAACCTTTTTTGGTGTGAGGAATTTTTTTTTATTATTTGTCCTAGAAATAAAACAGAAGATTTTTTTGCCTTCTGTATGCTTGTTACACCAGAAAATGTGTACCACACAACTTGATCTGTGGCTTTTATCTTTTGTGAAGGTTACATTCATAAGATCTAGCATTGTAATTGTAGTAGAACATGATCGGTTGTTCAGCTGGGATTCTTGAAGTCAAGTTGTTTACAGTTCTCTTGTGCACTTGTAGTCCCAGCCCAATCCATGTGATAGGTCTGTTTATACTGTTCTTGCCAAGCTGAAAGCAATTCTGTCACTGCGCCATAGGCTTCTACATAAGACTTAACATTGCAGCAAGTTGAGTCAGCAGTACTGGCAGCCAGCCAGAATTCATCACTGCCTCAGGTTTTCTGACATTTAGCTAGTGTCCAGATCAGGTTGTTATTGCAGATATAACCAAGAAAGGCTATGTTTTCTTTTAAAATGTAGTTTATGAAAGAAATTATTTGCCCAGAGTATTACTGAGTAGAAGCCTTTCTGACTAAATATGGTGTTGGTGTAATAAAGTTATCAGTCCCTAAATAACATATAATACACAACAAAGGAGTCACAAGTATGGAGTCTCTCTCCTTCACAGAGGACAAAGAAGACAAAAAAGACAAAAATGCTGAGAGAGAAATGTAGGATTTCTTCCTTTCAGGAATCCAAGTTCTTGATCTCTTCTTTGCAGAATGGCAGAGTGGAAAAGCTGTACAATCTGATCATAATAGTTTTGCTAGAACCTGAACAATTCTCATCTGATGTAAATTTGCCTCCCATATACTCAGTGTGTTAAAAGCCTTTTCAGTTGGCCAAATAAGCCTCTGGATGTGTGCATCCTAGTAATTCCCATTGATTAGACTAGCACTTCTGAGCTCATTAGCCTTTCTTGACATTTCACTCAAACCATAAGCTTCTCATCATTCTATCAGCAGATTCTGTTCTCCCAGCAAATGGGAGAGCTGCTACCACAGCTCTCCTTCCCACAGACATTCATTTTTAATCACCGCCTCCGATACTGGAGTTTGGAGCAAGATATTCAATTCCCTGCCACCAAGGAAAAAACTCTGACGCAGGAGAATGGGTATCCTAGATAATAAATCTCTGAGGCTTATGATGGAGGGGGTTTTCCATTTTAAGCCTCTAACTAACATTAAGAAGCAAGTAAAAGGCCCTGATAGTGTTTTGAAGTCTTTAACATGAATAAGAAAAGGCACACTGATAAGAGCTTAAGTGTGTCTTTTGTCAAACCATGCCGGAAAGAATCAGCAGAGCTGACACATGACAACTCTATAATACTGGCCAATGTGGTACAGATTGTTCGTATATGTAAAACTGCAACCTTTAAACTGTTGTGGGCTGATAGCTTCACATTGCTCTGTCTCCTCTGTCAGCCCTGTCTCTCTTGTGATATACCTTAAAATGCATATAAGGCACAGTAGGCCTTCAAATACAGTAGCAGTCTATCTCAGGGGAAATGGGATGAGGGAGGTGTAGAATAAAAGTGGTTTACTAATTCTTGTCTTATTTTGTTTGTAGAAAGAACCATCCTTCAAATGTCTTTTCCTATACGGCAGTTAAATATGTTGATTTAACATATTGCCAGTATGGGAATGCTAAGTTAACAGAGCAGTATGATGCAAAACTTCATCCCTTTAAAAAAAATAAATATAGAAAGTCTTTAAAAGCCAAGGCTAAAACTGTACACATGGGATGTTCTCACTCAGAGGATTTGAGAAGGAATTTCAGCATAATATGTCTATTCTTCGGTGTGGGTGAGGAGTCTACAAAACAGCCAACCAGATTTGCAAGCATTTCATGGCAGGTCATTGTTTTGAGACAGCTGGGTCTGAATGATCTTGAGGCCTGGTATGCTAGAGGGGACTCACAATTTGTGCTGACTGAATTAGTCATTGCAAAGCTGGCAAATATTGTTCTACTTCAAGTGTGATATTTTATATAGATTTACATGTTTGCAAATATTTTGCATATACTAAACAAGTCTATGGTCAACACACCCTGCTCTAATCCATGGTGGAGCAGGGCAAGGAGCTGCACAAAATACTTGGCAGCTCTTGCAGGGGTAGGCAGGTGGATGGGGACTTGTGGGTGCCAGGGTGTCTGAATGGAAAGAGAGGTATAGAAAACTCCTGTCCCTATTCTGAGGGTTTTGGTTCCTCTCTGCAGCCCCACAACTGGAATCAGACTCATGTGGCACTGGCATCAGGTGACTGCATCAGTGCTACAGAGCCCTGCTCAGAATGCCACACTCATATATATCACTTTGATAGGAACATCTAGAGAGATTAGATGGCATAAACATAGGCTATGCAACTCCAAGGGACTCATCTGCAGAGGCCTAACACCAAGCATGCACCAGAGGGCAGGATTGGATCCATGGCAATTAAGAGCAGAACTCCAGATTTGTTCCGAAAAATATTTACACGTGACAGCTTGGTTGAAAGTCAGCAGATGGATTTGAATGATAACAGAAATCCTTGTGGTTTCTAAATCTTCAGAATTTAAGCATCTGCATTAATGTTAGTTCAGGAAATTGGGTACATAGTTACCAGCAAATTTTAAAAAGGATTCAAAATCTACTTCAAATAATTAATTGATGGAGAGAGTGAATACATGAGAAATAGTTTATTGGAAGCATTCAGTGCAGTGGCTGTGACTGTGTTTGGGTGGATTGATTGATGAGTGGATGGGGGCATGCTATCCTTTGTGGCAAAAGCACAATCATCTTTCAAGGTCATGCCAATTCTCCACTGTAAACATATACATTGGTTTGGAACTGCAAGGAGATGACACTATTTTGAGTAACTAACAATACAGCATTAATATTTTAGAGGATACAGCAGCATAAGTCTTGTATTCATTCGGAATCTCAGCAGTAATATTGGCAGTTCTAGGGAACAAAAACCAAACCACTTCTGTTACAATCTGATTAATCCAAATGTTCAAAAGAACCTGGAACAAGACTATTTGTTCAATTAATTTTTCCACCATTCTGCTTCCTGATTTGACTAGGACTGAAAACAGAAATACAGAAGTACCAAGAGAAAGGTACCAGAAACTTCATTAGAATCCTGTTCTTTTGTGATATTTATCTCAAAGAAGTTTGGATAAGCATTTGACTGCAACCGCCAAACTGTTAACATAATTAACAGAGAGACAGCATGGTCTAAAGTCTATGGACAGAACTAGAGTGTGGTAGGCCTGTGTTTTAACTCACTTCACTGGGTAGCCTTGCATTGGACAGGCTGCTGATTCATTTTCCCCACCTGAGATATTGATACCTACCTACATCAGAGGTGTTTCTAAGGATGAATAATTCAAATCCAGCCCTCACCACAAGTTAGGAAGGCCCCACAGACAATGGGAGTTGATGAAGTTTTTCTGAATAAACTGAGGGAGCTGGACTCCAGTGGATTGTACAGGATCCCAAGCTAATCCTGAATTACACCCCTGGGAGCAAATGGTGCCCTCTTAGATGCAGGGAGGGGTAGTGCAGAAACTAAGATGAATCAAACTACACCCTTTAAAGGGTGTACACTCCTCATGCACTAGGGTGCTTCAGGAAGTATTCCGACTCCTCCAGGTCACTGCTGTTTCATGCCTGGATGGCACAATCTATACTCAACTGCACAAGAATCCTTTACAATTCTAATTACCATTTACATTTAAACTATGATCCTGATCCATTGATAACAACTATAGGGTAATGAAGAAATTCTGAGCTTGAAACACCTAACTGTTAATTTACAGAAAGGCATCCAGAGAAGAGGTTTTTTTTTAAAGGTACGCCTTTCTTATCTTCCTGACTCTGAATGTGGTATTTGGGTTGTCCTTGCACACAAAGAAAGCTGTTATAGACAGCAATTCCTGCAACTCTCCCTGTTTCAGAACAAAAAGTGAGCACCATCAGGAAAATGGAGTGTATGTATTACATCTACCCAAAGGTCAGCCTGAGCAAGTCACACTAATATTCTGTGAGCTCTGCTTGCTGCCTATCCATCTCCAGAGTGAAAAGTTTCTAGTCTTTAGCATCTAGGCCTCAGCCACTGCCTATATTTTCTAGACCCTCCAAAACAGCCACAATACACAAGGATGCTACAACTAGATGGGCCCAGGATAAAAATCTTGGGTGCAGAATGTTTTCAACAGTGGAATCCCAGCTGCAGAACATCTTACTAAAGGACATGACTGAACTGAATCTGAAAAGGCACAGGTCTAAATGCAAGACCATTTTTTTAGTAAGGCCTTTCTACTGGTATCGTCATCTTCCCAGGACCAATCCAGAACTGATTGGGAGAGAAGCTAAAGGCACAATAGAAATAAGACCAAAGTAAAAGTAAACCATCCACATTGGGAACAAAGGACGCTGTTAGAAAACTGCCATTGACAGCACTCTCAAGGCTCTGTTTTGTGCAGTGTATGTTGTAGTCGTGCCTTGGGGCGGGGGGAGGGGGGGGAACACAAAAATGAAACAAACTTGGTCCTTTCCTTCAAAACTAACTTGTGAACAGTAGACAAGAACAACCTTTTTGCATAGGCATGCCACCATTTGGAGGAAAGGGGAGAGGGGAAAGAGGAAGTTTCTAAGAACAGTTCATGTTGATTAAAAAAAATATAGTGGAGAACAAGATCTAGTGTCTCACACACACATACACAGAGAGAGAACAAAATGAACTAAGAGACAAAAGAACATGGGGAGAGAAAAGGAGATTCTCAAAGAGGGTCCAGAGGAAGCCTTAAAAGGTTTGATAAGCGGTTCACATAGTTTGGATGATTATCTGAACTCATCCTCTGAATATTCTGAGGGTTTGCACAGTAATCATAAGACCTGGAGGTCATCCAGAAGATGACAGCTTCTCTGTATATTGTCAAACTATTCCCTGGAACTCAGTAGGCAGATATAAAGAGAAATGATTCAAAGATCAAGAGCTATAGTAAGACCTGCTACATATTTGCATTGAACTGAAAGAATAGGACAACAAATTTTAGCCATCAGAAGTTTTTCCTGTATACCAACAACACTTATTGGTATTTGGTTCATCATATTCCTTAAAAGCAAACCACCTTTTTTTTTTTTTTTTTGATAGGGTGCATGGAAGAAAGAGGAATGCTGGCATTTGTCATTTCACTATGGCACACTGGTATGCTAAGAAACAATGTGCAACTAATGGACATAGGAAATGCCAGCTACCCATCAAGAACCTAGCATGGAATATATCTATTTTTATAAAGGAATGCCACTTTCATTTCACATACTGTACTCGATTTTCCAGCTCAAATTAGGAATTGGAAGAACCAAAGAGTGAAACTTCTTACAATATTATGAATTCAAGCACTAAGAAACCATTCCATCTGCAGAAAAAGTTAAAAGTAAATCTTTTGAATTAGCCATAGAAAATTGAAGCCACATATCAAAATTATGCATGCGTATTTTCTCAATCCAGCTATTATTGAATAGTTGTTATATCTAAACCACATAATCAGGGAGGGTCAGTTAATACAAAAGGCCAGATCCTGGGACAGCACGTGCAGCCATTTTGTGCTGCAAGTCCAGGACATTTGGGTTGCAAACCTAGCATATCCAGCTCCAAGAGATCACCCCCCTGCAAGCGAGCTCCTCCGGTGGTTTAAAACCAAGTAGAGTCTCCTACACCACAACCAATCCTACAAGACCACCAAGTAGCATAGGGCTGATAGTAGCATGGCCCAAAAGGAGGAGGGCAGGACAGGACACCTCAACCCTGTGTTGATCGCTGGATATAGTTTTGTGAATCGTTGGTAGTCTGTATAAATTGAGAGAAATCCTCAGTTTGCTCTAACTGACATGAAGGGAAAGGCCCTAAAAACAGTGGACGCAGGAGCAGGCAAATTGAAAGATGAGCTTTAAGTAAGGTGACCATATTTTCCTAAATTGAAAACAGGACACTGGGTAATCGGAGATGCCAGTCGGTTCAGGCCAGCCCCACATGGGGCTGCCTGAACCGCCTGGCAACAAGGCTCATCCAAGCCCCACGGGGATGGCCCCAGTGCTTAATTTGTGCTCAGCCCCAGCACCTCTAGGCTTGGCAGTTCATTGCTCTGGCACCTCTGGCCTCTCAGCCAGCAGCTGCCACTCTCCATGCCACCTTTTCTTTTGAGCTGCTGCTGGTGGCAGCACTCCCTTCAGAGCTGGGTGCCCGGCCAGAGGCTGCCACCCACCCAGTGCTTAATTTATCCTGGGCTCAGCCCTGGCACCTCATTAATTACAAATTAAGCACTGGATGGCCCGACCCGCTTAGCATTGCCATTGGCCCAAGCTGACATCACAAATGTCATGATTTTTTTTGGCAAAACTGAGCATTTGTCACATTTGCTTTTGCCCAAACATTTCTCCGTGCCCCCTAGAAGACAAACAGGACAAATGCCCAGTTTTGCCAAAAAAGTTGTGATGTCCAGAACAGAGCTTATGTAAGCAGGGTCTGAATGAACTCTCCTCTGACAGCTAGTTGGGGAGGGGGAGAGACTTCAGGAGCAAACTGTATTTACAAGAACATACCTACTCTGCCAAGATATCCAGCAAGTAGAGTTGTTTTTCTCAAAGTGATCAACTTTGGCTGGTGTTGGGTTACAAATCACTTTAGTGCTGAATTCAGGGGTAGTGGAATGTTATTATCAATGTTGTCTTTATTATATGAATAAAGGGAGCAGAACTGTGCTTAACCTGTCCAAAATGAGGGGTCATCCTGAGCTGAAAGGACCTCGTTAAGCCAGGGACTCAAATGCCAGACCCCTGTGAAAGTAAGAGGTGTGGGGACAGGTATCCCAGCCAGGAGGTGTGAAATCTCCCTAAAGGTCCCTGGTCTGGTTTAACCTGTTCCTCCCCACTAATCAAAGATAGAGCAAATTAGGCTTCATTCAGAGCCTTTTGTTATTTCAAGTACTCAATAAGAGCTGAAATCACTTGTGGTGGGGCAGTTTTTATGCCCAGACTGCTGAGAGCTAAAAATCACTAAGAGACTGACCTATAGAGGTCACAGCAGAGAGGCAGGTGGCAGCAGAAGGTAACTGATGGGCGGCCAGCGAAAGTGGCAAGCAGTCAGATAGTGGGCATGGCCAGCAGAGAGGAACAACAGCGGGCGAGGAGGCCAGCCAGAGCAACTGCTCAGATGGTGGAGCAAGCCAGGTGCCTTCTTCCCTGGGTGGGAGGTGAACTCACACAGATGCACCTCTGAACTCTTGGTCCTCACTGACTAAGGACAACCACTGTGAGTGGGGTATGGTGCGGGAGCAGAGGGGGACACAGTAAAAGGAACTTTTGGTTGTAGAGCTCAAGAACATGAGGCAGAAGACAATGCCCCACGCACTCTGGGTGGGTGTCCTCCTGCTCACAGTTTTATGTTTATGAATCCTGCTTGTGGCATTTTCCCTAATAAATGTCAAGTGACTTCTCTCCTTTCATTAAAAGTTTCTTTTCTACACTCAGACTCTTCACTCTATGCATCCGAAGAAGTGAGGTTTTTACTCACGAAAGCTTATGCCCAAATAAATCTGTTAGTCTTTAAGGTGCCACCAGACTCCTTGTTGTTTTTGTAGATACAGACTAACACGGCTACCCCCTGATACTAGACTCTGTGCTTGTGAGTGGGAAAGTATTGCCTCTCAGAGGTGCCCAGGGGTGGTGTGTAAGGTTACTGGGTGGGGGCTCGAGCCAGTTCTGTGTTGTAATGTTGAAAAGGAACCCCTAGATATTGAACCTGACCCTGGTTGCTGCCAGCTCCACCTGGCACAAGGGTTATACTTAAAAAGGGAACGGTCACAGCCAAAACTGGATATATGGCCACCTTAGTATCCCTCACTGCTAATAATCTGCATTGTGCATTTTATGGACAAACCCCATGATTTTGCACAGTCAGATTTGCTTCCCCCCCAATCACTGTTATAAACTCCAGTTCATGTTTATAATTGCAGTATCCTGCGTTAGTATATTCAGTGTGTATCTGCTAATCCCTATATCTGTATTTATTACAACAAGAGTGTCATAAAGCATCAGTAAACTAGTAAACAGAGCTCTCCACCTGCATAATAAATGTGGTTCCATTCCTAGTGTTGGTAGCAATGTTTCAAATGATAAGTCATTCTTATGAGCTAACATTTTAGCTCTTAATGGGGAGTTCAGGGAGAACCACAGCCAATTTTTTCAGGCAGCAAATATGTAAAAAGGAAATCACTAATAGAACTACTCTCACTTTAACTGGGAAGCTGGAAAATGGTTGGCATTTGCACAACTGACCCCAAACTGCAAGGCAAAACACATGCAGAATCTGTTAGTAATTTGAAATTACATTCAATAGCAAATGGTTTCTAAGGAAACCTAGCTGAGTAGGACTCAAAGAGCCAGCTGTGCTTGCTCCTGCTGCAGGGAGTACGATGTTGTCACATGGAATTCTGTTTTCATGCACTGTGTCTAAAAGGATTACTTAGACATGAATAAATCCCAGACAGTTTTGTGATATTTTGGTATTAAGAACCAGTACAGTAATTATTGTTACTGTACATGCATAAATATACAGTTTCAACAGGAGAGAGGGATTTTTAATATGTAAATGTATGTGTAATTTTCTTTTTGCAATTAAAATGTAATCAAGAAAAAGTGATGACATGCTAAGTAACTCCAATTTAGCATACAATGCTAAAGGGAACTAAGCAAGATCATGCACAAGCGGGTGTCACCATAAGTGAATGCCAAAAAAAGGAAAGAATTAAATTCTGTAATGGATACATATTATTTGATATGCTAATTATTGTATGAGGATTGCCTGCACGCATGCAGTAATGGAATATGTTTGTAATGTTAAGATTTACTCTACATTTGGTAAGTTAAAGTTTCTATCTGCACCTGTATTGTTTAAAATAACTGATATTTTCCCAGCAAAGTATAACAAACATGGTGATTTTCCTTAAATTTTTTTTTTTTTTTAATCCGTTAATATGGACTAAAGAAGGTTTTAGTGAAGAACTTTCCTCACTTTTTCACCTGAACCAGCTGGGCAAAATTTGGGGATTTTTGTTTGTTTTTTAGTTTATTTCCTTCTCCCTCTTCTTCATCTACCACTTTTCCCTCTACCTACTATCCACTCCATCCCCTGTCCCCAATTCTCTGTCTCTCTTTTTCGCTCTTCAGGATTTGTTTGTTAATAAGCCTATCTTGAAGTGAGTATTCCAATACAGGATACCCCTTGTTCTCTGTTAGAGATACATTGAGCCATTAGGTTTAGCCCAAAGTAACAGTGCCATACTTCTGCCACCTAATGAGGGGCTGCAAGAAGGAATTCTGCCTCTTCCCTGCTCCATGGGCCAGCGATGAGAGCTGTCTCATGGTCTGACCTGTTACATGCTAAGGCATAACTGATGTCTTCAAATTGGCATTCAGACATTGCTAAGTGAAGTCCTGGAAGTAATGGAAGTAGGTACTCTGCAAAAAGTGATTCCCCGCCCCGCTCCCAGAGCCACTTCAAGAGAATCATAGGCCTGGCTCTACAAATTTGCCAGTTGAACATCAAAGACATGTTCTGATTTAAAAGTGACGGCCCAGCCTGCATTATACATCAATCATGTTGTCTTGTAATCACCCTGCAAAAATCCCATATCAAAGATGATGCCCAAGAATCATGCTGCCATATTGCTGGCTACAGTCTCACGCTGTCATCCAAAACATGGTCTTGCCACATACATCAAGCAGGATATGAAGGATTATGACATGATAGTGAAGGTTCTAGAGTTATTCCTGGCATCTATCTCAACAAGAATCAGTAAGGTAACAGTGATTAACATGTACAAACCACCAAATACAGACTGTCTTTCCCCCCATTACCCACAACCTATCACCCAGCTGTGTGTCAGTGATTTCAATAGCCACCACATAATATGGGCAAGAAATTGTAATAATACTGTGGGCAAGGCACTTGCAGAATGATCAACAAATGAAGATACACCTCCTTTCGATGAAAAAGACAGAGGCACTTTTCATGCAGTCTGCTGGAACAGAGACTGCAACCCAGATCTTCAAAGACTCATTCTGAATTCCTCAGAACAGGTCCAGAACTATTCTTGACAACTTTCTGCACAGTCAGAATCTATCAGTGATAATCAACATTGTGACTGAATGTCCAGTAATCATGTCATTGCCCAAACCGTGATGGAATTTTTGAAAGGCAAGTTGGCCAGGATTCATTGTGGTAGTTGAGAACACAATCAACATGATTTCACTGAAGCCTGAAAATTAAAATTGTTTCATCTGGCTCATCTAAAGAGTTGCAAGATAAAACATCTCTTGTGGCTTTCAAAAAGGATACACCACAGGCTGAAAACCAGAAACAAAAAGCCTATTAAAGAAAACCAAAAATCTCATGACCTGAACACAGCAACATCTCTACCAGAGTCACAGAATTTAGCTTGTTGTCAAAAAAGATGAAGACAATTTAAGCTCTGGACTTTGCTCACTCCAGCTGCAAAGCCTGGCTTTTGTTGCAGCAGCCTGGGGCTGCAAACCCAGTGCATCATTGAAACTGTAACTGGGTAAACATGGCCTTTGTTGCTCCCTACAGGAGACCCTGCTGTCCTACTGCACGCCACCAGGAAGCAGCAAAGGTGGAAGCTCCAGGTCTGCTTAGAAAGGTGTAATGGAAGCAGACGATCAAAGCTCAGAAGGCTCAGATAAAAGTTCCTGGCTGGGACTAGAGGCGTGAAGAAGGGTGCTCCTCTCTTGCCAAAGATGCTCAACAGGTAGCTGGAGTTTATGGTGGGCTGAACTTGCACTGAAATTGCAGAGGGAGAAGGACCTGAGGGCAGGCCCAGTAGGATGAGTCCAAAAGTCCAAGGAAGAGTCCAAGAAAACCAGGCCCAGTAGGAAGAGTCCAAGCAGTGAGAGATTGAAGTCAGCAGTACGGGGCTGTTGTGCATAGGGTCCTTGGGTTGGAACGCAGAGTAGTCAGTGGGCCCAGGTTCCCATGCCGGCTACAGGTGACATAAACCCCAAGAAGGGGATGAAGCTTATTTGGAACCCTGAACAAAGGGCTGAATTTATAGGGCCCAGAGCCAGGGATGAAGACCCTAGCAAGGGCAAGTAGACTATTGGATTCTTTAATACCTTGGGGGTTCAAGCAAGTCACTGAAGACCTAATAAGGTCAGCTGGTAACATACAGGAGGCACCAGTGGTGAGAAAGGACGATGATACCACACAGAGGTGCTCCAGAGGTCTCAGCTGATGCAATCACAAAAATGTTTACGAAATCAAAAGCACCAGGGGACAAGACTACTGAGCACAAAATGTACAGAGAGATCCAACCAATCAGCTTGCTACTGGCCTTTTTCTCCCCCATCATTGCCGTTCACTGTCGAGGAGGTAAATAAGGCCTACTCACTCACAAAAGCTGGGAAAGCTCCAGACCTGGCATGAAGATATTGTTATTGCCATTGCCAAACCTGGGAATCCAACAAGTAATCCTTCATCATAGCAGCCTATATCGCTCCTCTACATGCCGTAGAGTTCATGGACAGAATATTTATGGCAAGGATTATGACATTTGTAGAAGTAATGTTACCAAATGAACAAAAGGATTTCTGACCAGGGTGCAGCCACGCTGAACCAAATATTAGCCCTGATGTCACACACAGCGGTGGGATTGCAGTGAAAACCTTCAGACTGAGGCAGCAGGAAAGTCTAAGAAAGCTGCCCATAACACCATCTGGAAGAACAGCCTCATCCTGAAAGCCAGAAAAGTTATCCCATGCAATGCAGTGAAAAAATTCTTCTGAGAAGTCCTGATGAAATGTAGGTTTTCTGTTTTCCTTTGTGACCAGGTTAGCAGGCCATGTAGTCTCAAACATGGCCATCACCGGCCACCGCCAATACCGGGAGTGAGCCGGGGAGACCTCGTGCACCCGCAAGGGGGAAGAGACCTATAACCTCTCCCCTTCCCCCCCGCTGGACTTTATCCCCTGAGCCCTGAACCCACCGAACCTAATTGAACCCCATTACGTGAGGGTCACCCCATCCCCATTACCCAGCCCGCTTACTTATACCCATGACTGTCTGTACTTTCTGTATGAGTGATGGACCCTCACCGCTTGTCGGCTGTATCTTGATCCCGCCCACCATTTACCCCCTCCATTGCGGACATTGCAGTCTGTATATATTATGTGTGCTGCCCAACCCCAAAATACTAGCATCCCCCTATACTCTGTATGTTACCCCCAATGACGAATAACTGACGCTTCAAATCTTCTGTATCGTTTATTTTTTTAAATATTTTCTAATAAAATTTTAAATCTATACCAGTGATCTTCTCCAAAGATCATCACAGAAATTGGATTATACCGATGACATTACTTTGAACACACAGGTATGGGGGAGTAATGCTTATTCTCCCCCCATGTTTTGACCAGCAAGTAGAGTACCAGAGAGAAGGCTTTTCTCATGCCCTGTCTCTCCTCAACAGCTAGTGCACAGCAGTACCTCTTTAGATGAGCAGCCCCTGATCTTCCCCACTTCTTCATCTGGAGATTCAAATGAGTAGCTCTTGCTCAGCTGAGAAGGCAAGAGCTTTGAGACAATGTGATACAGTAAAGAATATTGGCATGACTAGAATGATTTTCTCTGAAGCATTTCACAATAAGAAGGAGTTCAGGTTAAGTATTTATTATATACCAAGAAAAACTAGAATTCCACTTCCTAAAAATAGTTTAGTTAGTGATTTACAATGCTCACTGTCTTCCCTCCAATGACACTTATAAAAATTGATTTTTTTCTTTTTTCCTTCAGTGAACACAGGAAATACTACCAAGCAAAATGTTCTCTGACTAGCTAATTTCAATTTTACATTTATGCAAAAACAGTAGACTAGTTCTATGGCAGATGATGTTTGTCAAGGATGAGACTCAATGCTATGAAGCAACAACTCAATGTGGGTGATATTCTTGTTCCCCGAACAAAGTCGGGGTGAATGAGCTGGGGGGGGGGAACTTACATCTGAGCAGATAAGAATTCTCAGTACAGCCCAGAAGCAGAACATGGTGCAGCCCAAGTGCAGTTGGTTTGCAACTGTTACTACGTCCAATGGATTGCAGGAGCAGCCCATGGCGCTCGCTATGTTTATGGATCATGTCTACATCACTACTCTAACCCAGGGGTCCCCAACGTGGTGTCCGTGGGCACCATGGCGCCTGCTGGAGCGTCTAAGTGAGCCCGCGTACTGGTCGGCGGACGAGCACTCGCCGAAATGCCGCCGACAAGCAGCAGCATCCAGAGGCGTCACTGCTGAAATGCCGCCGATTTTCGATGGCATTTCAGCGGCGACGCCTCCTCTGAATGACGCTGCTTGTCGGCGGCATTTCGGCGGTGACACCTATTGATATTGCCACTTGTCGGCAGCATTTCGGCGGATGCTCGTCCGCTGCCACAGTCCTCCGTGGCTCGTCAAAAAGTTGGGGACCACTGCTCTAAACCATTCAGAGATCCTCTCCAGTATCTTCTTATGGTGTGGGACAGCACAGAGCTGGACAAGGGCCTCTAGACTTCCCCTGAACAACTTTACTGGTGATAGAAACCCCAGGAATGAGACTACGTCTGTTCTATTGTATTTTGGCATTTCCCCAGCCATGTATTCTCCCAAAATGTAGATACTAAAAACATATTAATGTTATATGCAATTCCTGAACTATTACAATATTTTTAAAGTTAAAGTAGGACACATTAGCTGTTGTCCTACTATCACATCTTGATTTTTTTTAAATTGCCAAGATAGGGTTATTTTTTGTTGATTATAGAAGGAAGGTGGCAATCATTTTGGATGACATTTAAAAAAGTAATGAAAACAATACAACAGATGCTATTGGGTTTGGATACGGAAAACATGAGAAATTTTAACAGAACATTTGAATTATTCTTTCTAAGTTGATTCTCTGCCTTTAACAGAACATATTTAAAAGGATAATCCATTATAATGTGTAATACTTGGGGATTTCCCCCCCCTTTTGTGGCAGAAGGATGGAGATTTAAAACCTGGGGAAATATTTTTCCTTTGGATATAATGACCACTAAATGCTAATAAGAGTTTTGTATTTTCATGGAGAGGAGAATACAGTATTTGTCATCATTGTTACCACAGTTCTGATATGATATTACATGAATAATCTGCATAATTTGCAAATGGATTACAGATACTTATGCAAAAGTTTGTGAAAATGGTGCTCTTTACTTCTAAAATCGAAGCAAAATGAATATTTATTACGTAGGAAGAGTCTGTTACTATCATATAAAAACAACAAGGAGTCTGGTGGCACCTTAAAGACTAACAGATTTATTTGGGCATAAGCGTTCATGGGTAAAAACCTCACTTCTTCGGATGCAAGAAGAAGTGAGGTTTTTACCCATGAACGCTTATGCCCAAATAAATCTGTTATCTTTAAGGTGCCACCAGACTCCTTGTTGTTTTTGTAGATACAGACTAACACGGCTACCCCCTCATACTTGTTACTATCATATGTTTCTCCATCTATACAATATACAGTCTCAAAACTATTTTAGAAGTTCCTGTCATGTTTCAATAGCTCAGTAAACAAAATTCCATTTATGTCTTCTAGCAAGAGATGTAATTTTGCCGATATTAGTCAGTAAGAAGATTGTTCTGTTGACATACTGGATTGCAAGATTGGGTCCTCCTAGCATGAACCCAGACACCTGTCAACAGGACTCCACACAAGCACTGGGGTTCATATTGGCAGATTCAATTGTAGTATCAAGACCATAATTTGAGTCACAGGAAATATACTGAAACATAGGAAAGAGTGGGATCAACTAGGATCTTTCAAAGTTGTGGCAGGATAAATCCTGATATTTATTTATTTTTAGTTAGGTAATTTAACAGTGTTTAAATACTGTCAGAAACAATAACTGAACTTACCCTACAGTAGCTTTGGAAGTCCTTTGGCTTTCTTATGCTTAACACCACTTTTCAAATAGAGAAAGAGAAAAATAAAGAAACAAGACACTATCTGATTATGAAATCTTCCAGGTGCAAGCTAAACTAATATAAGCCCTGGTTAAACTAATGTAAACATCCACTCATAAATTTGTATAATTTTACCTAAAGACCCTGCCGTCAGGCCTGCTCATTCTGTTTGGCAAGTTCAGAAAAGTCTACTATTCCCTCTGAGGTCTTCACAGGGAGGTACCATGGTCACCATTGCCAATGCTGATCATTGAAGGTGGGCAATGAAAGTCATAACCCCACCCAAACTGCAGCAGGAAGCAGCACAGAGCAGCACCATGCTGCTGTCAGTGGCTCATAGGGATCCAGGGAAGATACAAGCCCTTACAAATGGTTACTAAAGAGAACCTTTTCCTCCACATCTAGTCAAATGAAGTTATAGAAGTTAAGCAGAGTTCAAAATACCCAGATAAGAAAATCCCATACTTTGTTACCTTAGAAGAACAGGCAGGACTAGCTAATAGGAACTGAAGCCTTCACCAGTGACAAAAGTCAACCTCTGAACCCAGTACAAGGCTATCCAAATATTCAGCAACTGCACCAGAGGAATTTATAAACTGTGGGATGAGTGGATGAACTGGATCAGAAAGACAAGTTAAATTACCATGGGCTTACATGACAGATTGTTCGGGAACGGGTGACAAAACAAGTTACATAGCTATTTTATAAGGATAACGGATTTAAACACTAGCAACTTCAAAGCCCATTTTTATAACATTATTGAAAAGGATTCCATTGAATTCTCATTCCCCAAGGCTGGCAATACGATAACCGGCCCAAGTCCAGTTCGTAGTCCAAATGATGGACCAATCTTAAAGTGATCGCTGTCTGCAATAAACAAAGTCAGGACTAATTCACATCCGTAATCTTATTCAGATTTTATTTCTGCAGATATGATTGCAACAGATCCACAGAATGAGAACTGATTTAAAGGTTTATATTATAAATCCAAACAAATAAATGGTGTCAGAAAAACACCACCAGCAATGTGTGTAACATAACTAATAGGAGCAATACATGAAATATTTCAGGAAAAATTAGGAAACTACCACTATACAAAATTTAATCTAATATACTAGACAATATATCATTCAGTATAATTATGTGATCACATATTACACATATATGCCAATACAAACAATAATTAATAGTTATGATTTAATAAGACCGAGTGTGATGGCATGTCTTGATTGAAGTCAGTTGGGTAGTCAAATCAAGTAGATAAATAAAGTATGGCATTGAAAAGCACTTTTGCCAGTTGCAATCACACTCCTGCCTGATATATAGTATAACAGCAACATGCAGGAAATTAACAAAGTTGACAGGCCACAGGGTACGTGAAATAAAAAGTTCACTTTCTTTCTAAAAGTGTCAGTTTTATTCCCTCATTTGGATTCAATTTCTGGGAAAGGACAGGAAAATAAAACACGGCATCCAAAAATATAAACAATAGAAACAAAAGCATGATCAGGTATAAATAACCTTATGCAACATATCATTATTTAAAACAATATAAGATTAGAGAAATGACAATCTATTTTAATGATCAGGGCTGTTTTGGAACTCAGAAGGAAATGGAATAATAGCTGAACTCTGCCTCTGCTCACCATTCACATGTTTTAGTAGCAACTTAAAAAAATCATACTGACTGTTTTCCTTTGGAAGAGGACAGGTATTGATTAAAGCTGCAATATACTTTCATTGCCACTGATAACTTGCCTGGCTTTGAGTTTAGTTACAAAACTTGTTACTCAGTCCAGGGTCATTGATCTTATGCCCAATGAGGTCAACGGGAGTCTTTCCATTGACTTGAATGGGCATTGAATCGGATCCTGTAAAATTCACAAATCTTTGCCCAGTTTTGAGTGAACTTGCACTGATTGATGGTTCTATGTTGCAAGCACATGATACTACAAGCAACTTTATCAGGTTTTTATTGCCAAACCCACAATACCTCACACCATAATTTTTCATGTAGTGATCACATTTTTGTTTCGTTATGTCCTTTTTTATGTCAGTTTTAGGATATCTACCTGCACAATTGCAATATCTGTAATATTTCATGAAAAATTAGGCAAACTACCACTATAAAATGCTAATACAATTTAATATACCTGATAATCATTCCATATATTGTCTTTTTTATTACTTATATACTGGAATAAGAGCACCATAGTTACAACTAACATTACAAAATACTTACGCTATAAATTCTGCATTTAGTTACACCAGTATACATCTGGATTAACTCCACTGAGTTTAATGCAGTTACTTCAGATTTACATTGATATAACCGGGAGCAAAATCTGACACTTGTTTAGGAGAGCTCTTTGTCCAGAAGCACCTACAAACTATTGTATGTGAGGTGGGAGCAGACAGAACCTTAGTTAACAGTGAATTAAATCAAGGCAAAGTAAATGGGGCTTAAGGAGAAATTTGGATAAAAAAAAAATCAGGTAATCTATTTCCTTTCCAAAAATTGAAGTAACGTGTTCATTTGTTGGCATTGTGATCCAAGGATGAACCACTGTACCTTAGCATCAATACTACCATCATCTCTAGTTTTTGTATGTGTACACATCCATTATATACAGTACTTAGATAGCTTTTATGATGATACAATTTCAGAGACAGTGAAGTTAAGAGGGCATCTATACCTCTGAGACCACGAGAGGGACAAATTAACTGGATATTTTAAGAAATGTACTTGACAT